>NC_059666.1:6659643-7909643 GCF_905147105.1 Pieris brassicae
TTTGGAATTTATTAAATTTAATTATGTCACATTACAGGTGTATGAGATGTCAAGAGATCGTAATCTATACAACAATTTGATTGCAAGTCTATTCCCGAGTATTCACGGCAATAGTGAAGTGAAGCGGGGTGTCTTACTGATGCTGTTTGGTGGTGTTGCTAAGACCACAATAGAAGGTAATCTATTGTAACACATTCTTCTAATGTGGATTTGTATAATTTATTTAATAGAGGATATTACACTAAATGTTTACACTAAAGTGAAACTTCTTTATCGGCGTTGGAAAAAAATTAGCGTCACATTTTTCGGTTATGCGCCATCTTTTTCTTGTCTCTACCACGGTTTATTCGAAGAGATTCGAAGCCATTAATAACAAAAATGTATGATAACGATAACAATGATAGTAATAATTCTAATATTATTAATGAAACTCTGTAATAATTTTAGAAGTAATAAGGTAAAATGAAATCATTGTATTATTTGTATTTACGTCTATGATAATAAACTTTATCTAAAATTTACCTTTTGTTAAACTTTATCTAATTTAACTTTATCAACCAATTTCTGTAAATTAGCATAGTAGATCGTTTGACACTAGTACACGCACACATTTTTTATTTTATTATACTTATTTATATGAAGTAGGAATTGTAGGAATTAGAGGGTAGTTTGTAAAATATTAATAAAATTATAGGAACTACCCTCCGAGGCGATATAAACGTGTGCATAGTAGGCGATCCAAGTACTGCCAAGTCTCAGTTATTAAAGCAAGTGAGCGAGATCGCACCTAGGGCTGTCTATACAAGTGGAAAGGCTTCATCGGCTGCTGGGCTTACTGCTGCTGTCGTTAAGGTATCTTTATCTTATTCATAATTTTAAAAAATGTTTATCATTACCAAAAACTTTCACCTTACCAAAATTATATTTAATAAAGAAGTTTTAGCCCGATATTTTTTTTTAATATACGGCTAATAGTGTTTTCTCAAAATAAGTTAAATTTTATTGCAAAACATTATTAAATTAATTCATATTCAGTTTTTATAAGGATTAAAACAAATATTATAACAAAAGCTTTTTATGGCACTTGCAAACAGTTACTTAGCTTTCTTTGGCACTGCTTACAGTTAGTCATAAATAAATATAAACACTACAGGATGAAGAATCATTTGACTTCGTGATCGAAGCCGGGGCACTGATGTTAGCGGATAATGGCGTGTGTTGCATTGACGAGTTCGATAAGATGGACCCTGGAGACCAGGTCGCCATCCACGAAGCCATGGAACAGCAGACCATCTCTATTGCTAAGGTAAAATCAACTTTCAATATCAGATTAACATTCCAACAGGATGGATTTTTTTCTGTGTAACATTACTGCAATATCTACCCTCATTGTTTTTTTATTATTTTACTCGCCGTGCTTCACGTGTTGAATGAAATGTGGGCTCCTGAATAATAATATTATACTTAAGTCATTAAAAATATTGCTATTAATTTCAAATACCTTTCAACATTACTGACTAAGAGTATTATATGGATTTTCTAAATATCTCTACTAAACTGATTTAGATGAAATTTCTTCTCTTACTAAACTAACCTAACCTAAAACTTTTCCTTCATAATTAGTTACTTATATCTGAAGTCAAATCATTTTTATATGCCTTTTGTATCATATACAATGCCTTTTCAAGTCGGGCAAAACTAATTTTGAAAAATAGGTCTTCAATCAAACTCTTCAGATGTAATATCAATTAGATTAAAATAAAATCTATATTTGCAACAAGTCAAGCTTAACGTAAATTTGTTATTTATTACTACATCAAGTATTTGAACTTATAACGAAAACCTGAAAGTGTTGCAACCTTTTTAGGTCTGGACTTCAGATTTATTTATCTGTTTCGTGATCATTTATTTTTTTAATAGCCGAATTGGTAGTCTTCTATGCCTGACACACCTGTTAATGTTAAATGCGGTTAGACCTAACGGACGAGAGTCGCACATTAAAGCTACTAAGCCAAGAGTATGTTTTATTATTTTAACTTAGAGAGTTATAAAAACATTAATTACAGGCAGGTGTACGGGCAACCCTAAACGCCCGTACGTCAATTTTGGCGGCTGCCAACCCTATTGGAGGACGGTACGACCGCGCCAAGAGCTTGCAACAAAATGTCGCACTCAGCGCTCCTATTATGTCCCGATTTGACCTCTTCTTCATACTTATTGATGAGACCAGCGAAATGGTAAGTTCTTCGTATAATAAAAATTAACACAAATGTAAAAAAAGTCCTAAAAGAGATCTCGATCTCTGTTGCCAGTTCTGCAATTAGTCTAAAGGTGAATCCGTATTTTTGAAGTACATTAATTCCACCACTAACGCGGTAGTCTCGGACAACTTTATAGGAAATCGCGTTTTAGAAGTATTCCCGTAAAACCGGTCTTTTTTAACAATTCAAATATACGAATTTAATAAAGGTACATATTTAGTTTAATTTTATAACAACAGGTGAAAAGGTACACAAAACTAACTATGGACATGACTAAGGGTCTGTTTCACAATGTATGCATAAAGTACCAAATAGCTATGCAACACATATATTATTTGGAAGATAAAAGTTCCGAATAAGACACTTCGCGTTTCATCGGACTCATAACTTATCCTATATACATGAGGTCTATCCTCATGTGACGAATCTGACAGTCTTGAAACGCAACAATAGTGTTTATCCTACCAATAAGTAAGAAAAAGCTTATTTGGAACTTATGTAAAACTTATCCGTACATTGTGAAACAGTAACAAAAACCCTAATTATTATAAATTTTACACTACACACATAACTTTCGAAAACTCCGCATAATTGGGGGTAATATATGTTATATTAGGGACGGAAATCGCGTATACGAAAACGCTTTCCAAGGTGATTGCTGTACGTCAACTGAGATGACCATAGACTAGATTTTATAATCAGTATTACGAGTTCTTCAATAAAAATGTCAAAATCGAGGGGTTATGACATTTTGATTATACCTACTGTTTCTATTTAAAAACTTAAAATTCTTTTGCAGGAGGACAATATGAAAATAGTTATTCTTATATTAATTCTTCATATATTTACACAATAACGACTAAGCATTTTTTAAAAAGAGTAGTGTGGTCTGGTGGTTTAAGCAACTCTAACTCTGTGGTCGTATGTTCGAAACCATATAATTACCGCATCTAACGCTCGCTCGTAAGAAAATCATTGTGAAGAACCAATCTAAGGCCCAGAACTGAAAGGATGACAGACTAAAATAATTCAGTTATTATTTAAAATGTAAAAACACTACAAAAAATACTTTAAATTTCAGGTAGACTACGCGATAGCAAGGCGTATTGTCGATCTTCATTGTAACAAAGAAGAAACGTATGATTGTGTCTACTCCAGAGAAGATTTACTGCGATACATAGCTTTCGCGAGATCCTTCAAACCTATGATTACCGAGGTAAGATGTTTTTGTGTGTTTTACTGCTGCTCACGTTATCTGTTGCAAAATTTAACGGGAATCGAACTCATGACTGACTACTATGTATTGTAATTAAAACGGTAACTAATTTTACTATTCCTAAGTTATTAGGCCTTATTAACGAATAAGGCCTGTATGTATAATGGTAACGACCATTATACTATTTTTTATTTTAAATGTTATAGTTTGTCAAAATTTCCAGGAAATCATTGTATTTTTAGTTAAGGCAATAAAAAAACCATCTGTTCTGGTGCGCTTACACCGTAATATGGTGTGTCAGCTTCAATTTAACAGCATATTACAAAATACCTGAGGCAAAGACCTAAATTTCATTTTTAATATTTTATCTTCAGGAAGCTGGAAAAATCCTCGTCGAGTACTACACAGTACTCCGATCGCGTGACGGCGGGGCTGGTTCCTGGCGAATCACAGTTCGGCAGCTGGAGTCAATGATTCGTTTAGCAGAGGCTCTGGCTAAGATGCACTGTAGCGGACAAGTTGGCCCTCATCACGTACACGAGGCTTATAGGTAACCAATTATTAAAGGGCCGGCAACGCACTCGCGAGCCCTCTGGCATTGTGAGTGTCCATAGGCGGCGGTATCACTGAACATCAGGTGAGCCTCCTGCCCCTGTTCTAAAAAAATATATAACGCAATTTTCGTCTTCTATATAACGCGGAGATAGTTCTTGACGTGATCTTTCTCTAGAAATTTATAATGATTTGTCATATGTGTTCCTAGTTTTTGAGTTTTTCGAAAAAAAGAAACGGTTTTACGATAATACTCCTACAACACGATTTCTATTGGATGGATAATCCAATCGGTATTCAAAGTGTAAATAAAAATGTAAAACTGTAAGTCATATAACAAACATATAAGAACGCTACAACGGAGGTCGGATCTTGTATCAGAAGCAAAAATTTCTCTGACAAAAGCTATTGATAACAAAAAGGTTAAAAAATTACAACATAATTGCCAATTCATACAAATAACTTTAATTATTATTATATCATTGGACTAATAAGCTTTATCTATTTATTTATTTATTATCTTATCTTAATAGAAGGTAAATTATGACTACAATAAAATAAATTCAGTACTAATTACAAATCTCCACCTATAGATAATCCATTAATACTGTTACGAAGACGGGTCGACAATTAAGAAATTTGAAAACGTATGAAAAAGTAGAAGATTTAAATTTATAATTTCTAATGGAAATAGCTGGATGTGAGTGTGCGTCTCTTTGATCCTCATGATGTAATGTTTGCAGCTTGCAAGCATTTTGTAAAACAACAACTTGTGATTAAAAAGAGTGTTGGAGAGTTATTGACAGTTCTTCTCGTCTGTTCTACGCCCTTGATTTGTTAACTGGCAGTAAATGTAAAATTAAAAGCATTTAGCTATTAATAAGTATTTCTTTATTGACGTTCATAAGTGTACATTGTGTTACCTAAATGAATAAATGATTATGAATTTGAACTAGTGCCAAATACTTGGTCCACTTAATTCTAGATCGTCACATTAAATGTAGTGTCAAGAGCTAACAAACTATATCTTCTGTAAGAAGTTTGCCATAGTTAAGTCAAGACAAGATTGTGACTTGACGAATTAGATTTTGTACATAAGACTCATAAAGGCAAAAGTTGCACGTATTTTGTTAACTAAAAGTCTCCTCTTAGTAATAATGTTACCGATCTTAAGAATTGTGGCCTTAATACATATAATTTTATGTATATACTAATAACCCGACAGACGTCCTGCATGTTATTTAAAGCGATCAGGATATTAAACAAAGTATGAAAATACCGACCACAGCGCCATCTGCCGGGCTGATTTGTGAATCTGAACCATTCAGGGCTCCACCTAAATGCATATAAAAAAGCATTCAAAACGGTCCCGCTTTTTAAGAGGAGTTCCCCTACACACGTACAGTAGAATTATATATATCCTATCTTGTAAGTTAGATCAAACTGCACACGGTTTGAAAATTTGATTGAAATCGGTTAAGTAGTATCGGAGTCCATAGCGGACAAACCACATGACGCGTAATTTATATATATTAAGATTTATATAGAAAAATATTGATACTAATTTATTAATATAGAACCAGCTGCCCACTGAAGTATTTCCGAACCAATTCGACTTAGGTCCTTCAAGAAAAGAGCGTACAAATTCTTAATAGGCCGACAACGCACTCGCGAGCCCTCTGGCATTGAGAGTGTCCATGGGCGGCGGTATCACTTAACATCAGGTGAGCCTCCTGCCCGTTTGCCCCCTATTTTATAAAAAAAAATTACTTTTATCTAAGAGTCTTAACAAGATTTATTTAAAGTAAGTTAAAAGTATTATAAACGTAAGGTATTCATACAAATTTATATTTACATTTTCAGATTGCTAAACAAGTCCATAATACGTGTGGAGCAGCCTGACATACATTTAGACGAAGAGGACCCGCAGTATGAGCCCAGTATGGACGTGGACAACGATACTCCTGCCACAACAGGTAACTTTTATTCCTTATTTATTTAAAGAAGCAAAAAAATCTTGCGTCTCGAATAAATTTCAGTGGCGATTATTTGTATGGAGATTTTCAAATAAAACTCTGTTTGAAGCTGGGTTAGGTGACTAATGGTTTAAAACATGAGCTTATAACTAACACAAAGTTAGGGATATAGGGGTTGCGAAAACAAAAACAAACTTAGCTTATCTAAGAGTTCATAAATCTGAATTATACTTATGGACATTATCGAACACGAGAATGTTAAAATGCAATTTATAAGTGTGGCAAAAAATAAAGGGCTCAATATTGGCTTCAAGTGTACGATGATTGTTTACATTTGGTTAACGCTTCTAACCTAAAATATTTATATGTAACGTAACTAAAGTTAGGTTACATAACTCTCGTCGTTCGTTTTATTTATTTCAGTAAAAAAAAATAGTTTTATTTATTTCAGTAAAACTATTAAAAGTAACTTAATGGTTTTAATGTGTGTCACATTGGGTATAGTTGATATTTATTTAAATCTCAAAAGTAAACAATCGTATCCTTAAACCTACAAAACTGCGCGACGTTGCAATGGTGTTAAATTTATCAAACAATTTTACTTTAATTGATTTGTATAAAAAAACAAGGTTTTTAGTTTAAACCAGTTTAGTTATCCCTTGTACTTTTACGAAAATATGCTTTTTACATATATCCTTGCATTATAAAAAATACCATAACATTTGTCCTACATTGTATAATAGATTAATAATTTAATGGGAATTGTAAATATAATTTGTGCAATGAAATTTCATAGAAATTGAAAATATTTATCATTAATTAAGAAGCTTTAAGATGTGATATGGAGCAGGATGGTTACAACTTCTTATAAACATTCAAAATTCCCAAAAAAACTTTGGCAATTTAAAATATTGACAGTTCTCGTCCGTTAATCAATTTAAGAACTGACAGTAAATGTCAATTAAAACCATTTATTTTTTACTGACGTTCCTAACTGACGATATATATGTATAATCTGTCGTCGCCTATATTATTTATATTTATATGAATAAATGATTGATTTAATTTATGAAAATTTTCAGTGAGTGAGACGGTGAACGGCGACTCGGCGCCAAAGAAAAAACTAACTCTGTCATTCGAGGAATACAAGTCACTGAGTAACATGATCGTTGTTTTCATGCGTAAGGAGGAAGGCGAAGCTGAAAATAGAGGTAAATATTACATAGTAGTCATTAAAACCTACACAAGAGCTGTTCAAGTGTTACTTAAGCACTATAGGGTGGAGGGGGTGGTCTTTGATTTTCTTATTTGGTGATTACGTCAACAGTAATTAGTTACTTTTTTACACATGTTACCCACACATTGTCTATGCTTGAATATGAAATGCTTTTTCGAGGATTACTAACAAAAATTTATACGTTTATTAACTATTATTTTTGAGACCTTTTACTTTTACTGACAAAAGGGGGGGGGTTTAAAAAAAATAAACTTTGCAGTGCTGAAAGTCTTTTCATTATTTTTAGTTGTAAAACCATTTAATCATTTAAGCTTTTTTAAATTACAAAATACAAATATAATTTTTAAGGCCGCTTCCATTATCCTTGACTGAATATATATGGGGTTCACATTTGGTGGAGGTACTTAACCGGGTACAGGGGATACCCTGTATATTAATCTTTAATGTACAGGGGATACCCTGTATATTAATCATTAATCTGCCACGCTATAGTAAATTATTTTTTTAAGCTCATTGTTACTGTGCTTAATACATTTATTTGCACTCCATAACGTTACAATAGATGTTTAAGAGGCTTAAAGCTAGGTACAATATTATGGACCCTGTTAGGGCACAGCAAAAGAAAGTATTACAAAATGTACATTACATAATTAATAGTAACAAAATAGTACATACAATTTTACATTTCAGGTTAGTATTAATAATATAGAATAACATTTTTTTATTTATTTAATTTAAAATATTTAGGGATTAATCATTATGAAATTAAACTATATTTTTATCTTCTTGGTACTCATTAATGCTATAATAACATTTACGTATAAAGAGTTTTTTTGTAAATATATGTATCTTTTTTTCATTTCTTAGTGTCTCAGGTAGTTTATTATAAATTTTAATTGACATGACTAGTGGGCTAGATGCATGTATTTGTAATCGGGAAGATGGTAGGTTTAGGCGTTTTTTGTGTCGAAATGTATATCTTGTCTGTATGTCTTCGCGTGTGGTGTAAAATTCTTTGTGTGTATGGGCAAATTTACAGATTTCCAATATGTATAATGAGGGTAGAGTGATAATGTTTAGTTTTATGAAATGTGGTTTGCAGCTGTCTGTTTGTTCTATGTTAACTATGATCCGAATTAACTTTTTTTGAGTTGTGAACACATTATTACACCGTAGTTTAGCCATGCATGCGCATAGGCGTAGTAGGTGGTTAGAGCGGTTTTCATGTACGTAATCTTTTTAATTTCCCGGAAAGCATATAAAAATTTTGATAGTTTTGATTTTATTTTTAGTATGTGTGATTTCCAGTTTAAGTTTGTGTCTATTGTATATTTATTTGTTTATATACATATATATATGTATATATAAAAAAGATTGCATATATAAATTCTTCCATTACTGGTCTGTGAAAGCCTTTAAAATATTTACTATTTTAATTAGTGTTATCAAAGATTCAATTGGCGATTAGTCCAGAAGTTTCTATGTTGAGGAATAATAAATAGTTGTTTATAATAGGCTTAAGTTATTTTAATTATCTATCAATCAATTTCAGGCGAAGAAAGCGCTGGCGTACACAAGAGCGCAGTGGTGAGCTGGTATTTGGAGCAGTTAGTGGGGCGAGGGCAGATCGAGACTGAAGACGAACTCGTAGATAAGAAGGCACTGGTCGAAAAGGTCATTGACCGGCTTATGTACCATGTGAGTGATTGCTTGATGCTTTATTAATGTATATAAACACGATTTTATTATATTATTTACATAACTCGACAATTCGAGTGCTTTTAAGCAATGATGGCCATTGCAATGTTGTTATTATACTTTAAATTTAAAAAAATCAAAATAAATATTCTATTCAATAAAAAAATGCTTTGTTGATAGACAGATGTACATTTAAACAAGGTTTACAATAATTATATAAACATTTTTTAAACTTCATGACTTACTGAACAAAGGATTCTCTATAGGATCTAAAAACAGAAATGATAATATAATTATAATTTAACAATATAACTTCCACAGTAGAAATGCTCATACAGACTTCGTTCTGCCAAAAAGATTTGAAATGTGGCAGTTTTTTGTTCCTACCAATTTTATAGTCGGCGCAAAAAATTCTCACGGCAGAACCATCACCCTGATGATAGGCCGCTGTGTGAGGCTCAGCTCGGGTGACCAAAGTATCTTCGCTTCCACGAAGTTTGGCCGGTCTTCTGTGACCCACTAAAAAACCCTGACTGGCATGTCTGCTAGAGGGCTTCAAACTAAGAGGTGAACTTAGAGTTCAAACCTGATTGGAAAATAATCTAAAGGGATAGTGGGAACCTAAAAGTGACAAATATTTAAAAATTGTGTACCTCTTTGATATATTTTCCTATTAGTATGTATTCAAATAATTTTGCTCAGATAGGGATATTAAATGAATAATTCAAATATTAAATCCTTTTTTTAACGCGATTTGTTGGACAGATGTAATGACGTGAAAACATATACGTTTTATGTCGCATGTCGAAACTAAAATAAAAGAAATAATATCGCGAATCCAAACAAATTAAAAATCAGTACTAATGATCTATAGCTCTCACATTTTTTGACTATTCAATTTGGTCGGGTTCGCGAAATTATCACTTGTTGTGTTTCGGAACGCGTGAGTGCTTTTAATTTAATATGAACTTTATTGAATAGCAATAAAGTTCAAATTGACTCTACATTTTATTTACAAAACGTTTGTATAGGAAAAAGAAAAGGGCTGTTTTTGGGTTTTCTCGGAAATTATTCGAATTTTTCTCGCCGTAAAGCCATCCTTAAACTTCAACGAACATTTAAAAAAAAGAGTTGGTACAATTGGTCCAGGCGTTGTAGAGTTATGCACTTACCAACACATGTTACGATTAATTTTTATATTATAGATATATATATTTTTACATTAACATTTTCCTGGAAATTTATGGTAACAAATATAATAAAATATATTATTTGTTCCAGGACCAAGTGATAATCCCTCTGTCGACCACTGGCCTGAAAGCGACTCAAAGATCTGAACAGGAGGTCGAAGATGATCCGTTATTAGTTGTACACCCTAACTACGTTGTTGATACCTGATAAATAAATGTTTGTTTTTATATTGCTTTTTAATATTTATATTACTATAAATGTACTACTCTCATCCCTGAGGTCGTAGGTTCGATTCCCGGCTGTGCACCAATGGATTTTCTTTCTATGTACATTACTCGACCGGTGAAGGAAAACATCGTGAGGCTTGTCTTAGACAGCGTGTGTAAGGCACAGGAAGCTGATCATCTATTTGATTTACAAATGATCATGAAACAGATACAGAAATTTGAGGCCCAGTGGTAGCGCCATTGATTTTTTTTTATTACTAGAATGTGAAATACATAACATGCAGGGGAGGATCTACTTAAGGGCCCCGAGGATATTAAGTTACTAAGTTGCAATATAAACTATTACGAGGACTTCCCCGAAATAGCCCAGAGCCCCTCAAATTCACGATCCGCCCGTGATACGATGAATTAACGACGATTACGTATAGAGCGATTGCGTCGTATATTGTATTAGGATTGCTAATATACCACGTAGATCAGAAGCATACTTGAATATAATTCGTCTGCGTCTTCATGAAGTAAAGCCAAAGCGCTCGGCAAGCCCAGATGGCATACTAGCATATATTATGAGAGACTGCCGATCTATACCTGCTGAGCCCCTTGCCTATTTGAACAATCTATGCCTGGACAACGGTTACTTTCCAGATTGCTGGTAAATCACAAGAGTGAAGCCTATACCTAAAAGCGATAGAACAGACTCTGTGGAAGCATACAGACCGGTGGCTATATTATCGACTCCCGCTAAAATATTCGAAGGAGCTCTGCACCAAAGCATTTTAAAACTAGTAGAACCGTACTTGTCAGACTGCCAGCATGGTTTTAGACCCTTGCGTAGTACGAGCAGCAACTTACTGAACGCAATTAATTATGTAATCCCTATTATAGACACCGGCTTGCACGTAGATGCTGCATACTTTGATTACAGGAAGGCGTTTCACGTCGTGGATAATGACATACTGTTATCGATTGTGAGCCAATTGGCCGTATTGGCTCACATTCACTCCAAAACTATTACATTTTTGTTAATTATCTGAGAGATCGCCGGCAGTATGTAGAGTACAAGAGGGTGTCATTCGGAACCATACTACACTAAATCAGGATAGGATTTGTGCTACGAAGGGCAACAACACCATAAAGCCATCTCTAGATTGTACAACGCTCTGGTTAGAAGTATGTTGGAGTGTAACTCGTCTGTTTGGGCTCCGCAATAAGCTAAATACTGCCTTACGTTGGAGCGCATACAGAATAAATTTGCACGACACCACTATAACAGACTGTATAGCGTCTATCCCTACAATCCATTAATGTACCCAACATTATTTGTCTTAGGGATGGTGGGGTACAATAAATTGGAAACCAGACGGGACTTACAGTTGGCCTACTACATAATGAAAGTCTTGAGGGGTGCAGTGTGCAACCCAAGTGTACTCCAAGAACTGGGTTTCTTCGTACCTATGGGATATGAGCGACGGCGAAGGCAAAGGTTATTTACCTTTGCCTTGCGATACCAAGAACCAGTCTGCCGATCCCCGTTATCCAGGACGTTGCGACTACTGAATGCTCTCTCCGACACTCGATATATTTATATGTTCGCAGAATGAATTCACAGTAGCGATATTGTGTAAATTATGTGTTTAATATTATAAACGTATTATATTATATTTTAATTATTTAATGTTTCTCGACATTATCGTATTGACATAGTCTGTAAGTATAATATATGTATTTCTGTAATAAATAATAATAAATAAATAAACTTATTATAACTTCTCTAAAACCAAAGATAGCATTATAAATTGTGGAGCAGTGTTGGCCTAATGTCTTCAGCGTGCGACTCTCATCGCTGAGGTCGTAGGTTTGATCCCCGGGTGTGCACCAATGGATTTTATTTCTATGTGCGCATTTAACATCAGCTCAAACGGTGAAGGAAAACATCGTGAGGAAACCGACTTGCCTTAGACCCAAAAAGTCGACGGCGTGCGTCAGGCACAGAAGGCTGATCACCTACTTGCCTATTAGTTTAACAAATGATCATAAAACAGATACAGAAATCTGAGGCCCAGACCATAAAAAATAAGGTTGTAGCGCCATTGATTTATTTTATTATAAATTGTGGAAAATAATAAACGAAGATAAATTAAAAACATTTATTTGCTCAACTCAACATCTCTCAAATACTTTATACAAATCACTTAAACTGGCTATTTGTAAAATCGCACCTGAATCAACAAAGCTGGTTGGGGGGAGGAAATATCGCCTTATAGCTGGGAAAATTATATGTTCCTGTTTCCAAAATTCCGATTTCAACACGTTTTCGTTATCGTCGGGGTTTGGTTGTGAATAAAATATCGCTGTTTGTCTGCTAAGTGTGTCGAAGCATTCTTTTTCAGAATCCCAGTTGACTTCGGTGACTAGTCGTACGAGGTATATTGGTAGTGCGCCCATGAAAGGTGTGTGGCCATCTACAAAAGACCTTTATTAAGCCAATACTATTTCACTTAAATTATGAATTTCTTCAGTGACAAACGGGTAAAGCCAATTAATGCTCCAAAAAAGGGAAAAAATACATTATTGTGATTACGTTTACAATCGTTACGTTACATTTTACCCAACACAATCATGTTAAACGCGCCATTTCTTTATTACACGTCTTAACCCGTTAATTTCTACTATGATTTTTTTGTGACATAAATAAACTCTATAGAGCAGTGTTGGCCTAGTGGCTTCAGCGTGCCACTCTCATCCCTGAGGTCGTAGGTTCGATCCTCGGCTGTACACCAACGGATTTTCTTTTTATGTGCACATTTAACGTTCGCTCGATCGGTGATGAAAAACATCGTGAGGAAACCGGCTTGTCTTAGACCCAAAAAGTCGACGGCGTGCGTCAGGCACAGAAGGCTGATCACCTACTTGCCTATTCGATTAACAAATGGGTCATCAACAGTCACATACCTATAAAGGTTGTAGTGCCATTGATTTATTTGTATTTTTTAAATAGACTCTACAAAGATAAAAAGAATAAATTGATGAATTTATTATATAATTCATTATCCAGGTGAACAATGACGACACCAACTTTTACTTTTCAAGTTTTATTTGAGATCCTATTTAATGACATAAAATAATTGGCTATTTAACTATTTAGAGTAAAGAGTCTTGAGATACAAAAATGGATTAAAAAAGCGTTATAAAGTAAAATAACATATCACTTAATTATTAAAACATACTATATATATATATATAGTATTAGTCTGTACTTAGGTTTATGTAGACTGTGATTTTCAGTGGTGTTATATTCTCGCAATTACGTTTTGTAAAAAATGTTTATATTCTTGCTACAAAGGCTTCCATAACTTACCAAGAAGTAAGGGTAAAGCCAACAATTCTCCTTCGTCATTCAATTCGAATGAGAAATACTCTAACAGCATCGCCTTTTTGCTCAGTAGGTGCTTGGTCATTTCTTTCGCCATTGCCCTGAGATCACCTCAAACATATATGAACATTTTAAAATTAGTCAATTGCATTAACAATCTTTCAGGGAGTCTACAATAATCCTAAATATATACTAATCACGGTTTTACGCCAAGACGCCTTGAGCAAAATTGACGATTTATTGCTTATTGTCTTCTTAAAATAGACATTAAAAGTGGGAACACGTATCAAAAGAGATCTAATTGTTGCAGTTTTGAAAATAATTTTACTGTAAAGCCGCACTACATTAAACATTAAATAATAAGCAATACGGAAACAAGTATTGTTTTGCCAGGAATCGAAGTCAAACTATATCATAATATTGGTTAAAATTACCTTCATCTTTGCATTCTCTCTCATTGGTGTTGAGTCCCAAAACAAATAATTCTTCCAAGGGCAATGGGTTCGACATCTTGATAAGTCCAAAGTTTTGAAAGTCGTACAATATCGTTTCGTAAAACAGCTCTTCACTGAAAAAAAAAAATTAATATTAGAAAGGGCGCAATTTGGCAACACACAAATATACAATTACCAACAACGGACAAATGCATCGTTAAGATAACTGAAAATTGAACAGAAGAACTTCCTTCCTGCCTTCCCTTTAATAGTCTATAAGTAGTGTTGTTGGACACTTACTTATGACAACAATTCTTTTTAGTAAAGTAGGTTAGACTTAAATTACTTATTAGTCTTAAGTTAGGCTAGATCGTAATGTTCCATGATGTCGAAGTAATGACACATGTATGTTTAAAAAATCAAGATAACTGCAACACTTATTTTCAGTGGGCCTATAACCTAGGAGTGCTCCAATATTATAGTACACATTAAACAAAAAATTTAATTATAAACAAATATGAAATTTGAGACGTGATTTTTTTTTTAATAACTAAAAATACACTAAAATACTAGTATAATACAAAATAAATATTAAGTTCAGTGTTTTTTATTAAGATAACACAAAAATATGCAAAAATAAAGAATGGGCAAAAATATTTTCTTGCCTATTCTTTTCCATATATACCTCTATAATCAATAACCTTTTGTAGGACTATTTTTTTATTAAATTGCCTAAAAAACCTTGTAATTTCACATTTGCCTTTGAATAGGTTTATATGGAATAATTGTTTTAGACATAACAATTATTTAACTTACGAAATCCTAGTTGTGTCACACAAATACAACTTCGTGGAATGTTGAAACAGCGACTTGTGACAATCAATGCAGGCTATAAAGATTAAATTCGCCAAAATTTCTCTCAAATTCCTACTAACTCTATCTTCTACGGCTACCCTCAATTGTTTTACACTCGTCAATTTCGTTTCTACCCTCTCATACTTGAACTGTCTCGTTTTGAACGATTCTTTTGGATCGATGTAACTTAGATTTGCCTGATTTATATTAATATCTTTCCATCTACTTCGTTCGACCCCTTTTGGTGAATTTTCTGTTTCATTTCGTATATCTGTTCTTTCTTTATCGTTTTCACGTGTTTCTACGTCAGCTTCCATTTCTTTGTGAATATTTTTAATTTCATTTTGGATTTCATCATTTTTGGCGGCGATCAGAAAAAACTTGTCGATTTTTTGAGTATCTGAACTAACACGAACCAAATCTTTCGCATACACTTTAGCGCCATCAGTTGTTTTCTTAACGATTTCTTCAACAGCAGTTGCACCCGGAAGTCGCGCCTGGAATTTTACATTGTTCATTTTAGTTTGGGCATTATTGAGTTCTTATTGCGGGGTGCTTAATTGGCATCCTTACAAGTGAAATGCATAGCTTAATCATACATTGACATCTAAAAAACGAGACAGTTCCAACCAAGAAATAAATTATGTTTTTAAATCATAATAGTTTATTTTTTATAGACTACTTTTAAAATAAATTTTAATATTAAATTTATAATCATAGAATAATCTGTCGGAGCAAGTTTGACAGTTAAATTTCAGAACGTACATACAAACCACAAACAAAATTTTCCTTCTATCAATATATGTCAATACGTTTTAGTTTATATGCGGTCTTGGTACGAAAAAATGCAATTGAATTTAGGAACCTAAACATCAGCATCTCAACAGGATTGTTTTATGAAAGCTCATGGTAGGATCCCTGGTATGGTTGAAGGTAGAACCAGTGATTTCGCTTTGATAACCCTATTTCTTTTAAGCGGTGTTTTATTGTGGACTATCGAAACATGTTCAAAGAAGTTATAATATTATATTTGTGTACATACATTATTTACATTAATTTTAAGAGAAAATTACGGTTCTGCAGTAAAAGAGCGGAAACATATACCTGCGTATACATCACCCGTGAAGAGTTGCAGCTGATAAGTTTACTCTCCACACAACATTTAATCCTTTCAACCACTTGTTCCTCATACAGGAACTGAACTTCATGCTTTGTTGGATGCACGTTCACATCTACATTACGAGGGTCTGAAAGTTCACATTGTCTTACTTGTCATATATGAATAATACATATATAAAACATAAGGGGTAAAAGTTTAAAATCAGGGGTTTTGAAACACGTAGATACTTTATGACTTGCATCTATGCAATGTCACTTATATACAGTAAATCCCTGTATCCTATAACGCGGTAGATCCGGCGTTAAATCACGTTATGGGAGTATTCTCGTAAAACCGTTTTTTCTTAACAATTCAAAAACTAGGAACATGAATTTAACAGTTTAATTTTTAACAACACAATTAAAACAGATGCAAAACTAAGCATGGACTTGACAAATCATGATAAATTTCACAACACGAAATGTAACTGCTGTAAAGTAAAAGAAATACCGCGTTATGGGGGACGTTTACTGTATTTGGAAAGATAGTTTAAATTTTTAAATATAATAAATCCTGATTTCATACTATTGCAAGAAAAACAAACGACGTATCAGCCCTTTGAATTCTCGTCAACCGAGATGCCTGTTTTTTGTGTTGAATTATGTATAAAATAAAATATTTTGCATTACATCCCCCAGGACATTAAAATAGACGAAGCCGCGTATAATATATTTTTTTTTAAATTTATTCGTTTTAACGCTAAAAAACAAATAATATATATTAACAGCCCCTTATAAAATATTGTTCTTACCTAATTCAATACTAAGGTAGACGAAGGAATGCGCATTTTTCGGTAAATATGTTGCGTATACGGCATCCAATGCTTTTCGTATTGCTGAAACACAAATCGTATAATTAAAATACTGCAAAAAGCTTTAAGGTTATATCTTATTAGCTAAATAAATTAGAATATTATATTAATCTGGTGACCTGTCATATATATGTAAGACTTTGTTTATAATTTTTTCCATAATATATATAAAATAAATCAATGGTGCTGCAACCTTTTTAGGTTTGGGCCTCAGATTCTGTATCTATTTCTTGATCATTTGTTAATCGAATAGGCAAGTAGGTGATCAGCCTTCTGTGCCTGACGCACGCCGTCGACTTTTTGTGTCTAAGACAAGCCGGTTTCCTCACGATGTTTTCCTTCAGCGTTCGAGCTAATGTTATGCGCACATTAAAAAAAATCCATTGGTGCACAGCCGGAGATCGAACCTACGACCTCAGGGATGAGAGTCGCATGCTGAAGCTACTAGGCCAACACTGCCATAATATATATATATATATATATATATATATATATATATATATATGTATATATATTATAAATTTTTGCTTTTGATTAGTAACTCTGTGACAGTGTTATTAATTTTCAAAGAATAACTGAAGAAATACCATTTTCATTTGTTTATGCTAAATAAAACCTTATTGGAAAGATCTGGTTTAAAATTTAACCATCCTAGGTGTATATTGTTCATAAAATGTACATACATACACAGTCCACCAGTCGATGATTGATGAAGAGAAGTAAGGTGCCCTTTCTATTTGAATAATTGACATTTGTGATAAATCCATGAACAGACATCTTTAGGGTTTCATCTTTCAATTCTATTTCTAAAAGCTCCCGGGCTATTGAATTGCCATGTATCTAGGTAGGAAAATAGGATAAGTGTGGCTTTTTTAAAATATTAGTTGAAGTGAATTTTTATTAACCATTACATTCAATGGATAAGTGCCAGAGTTGGTACGCATACTGCAGTGTTGAGATTTGCATGTCAAACATTTCCTTATATTTATTTCCCCATATTCCTTACATAGTATATTAAACAGTAAATGTTCTAAAAAAGGACTTTTGTATAACTAACAATTGATGCCAGCAGTACTTACAACTCTAATATTCTCAACAGTAGTTGAATTGATTGGTGTCTTTATATCTGTATTTTCACCAAATTTTTTCAAGGTGAACCCAACATGGCTGTTATGAATAGCATAGCCTCCCACAACCTCCATTATATGTGTGTATTCTTCATTAGGGCTACGCAAAGCACGCTTTCTTGCTACCACATTGTAGAACAAATCTTCAACAGTTATTTGTGTACCATTATTGCCTGCACATGGTTTTGGAAGTCCTTTGAGTTTCCCATTTTCATAAGATGCCCTAAAATTTAAAAACTTCATTGTGACTTAAGATAAAGATTAAATAGATTTTTTAACCATTTATCTAGAATCCCAGTACTATAGGGCTAGCTATAAAGTTATAAAGGGTATCCTTAGTCTTATTAGTTTTTAATGAGAAATGCACTATAAAAGTCAGCAACATAACCCACCATTGTTTTACCCTCATGAGGTATTATATACTAAGCCACTATCTCATACAGTAATACAGGGCAGAAATAAAATCTAAATTTTAGTAATATTGTGTATTTTGCTAAATTAAAAAAAACTATTGCATGGGCAAATTTTTTATATTACACTATTATAAAAAATACCTTTTAATATAAAATGTCATTTAGTATTTTTAAACTTACTTATAAGCACATTTACTGCCATCAGTTTTAGTAAGAATAGTGAGATGCGCTATATGACTTATACTAGCTAATGCTTCACCTCGGAACCCATAAGTTCCAATAACTTGCAGATCATCATATTCCCATAGTTTTGATGTTGTGAATCTTTCACAAACAATATTTAGGTCCTCAAATCTTATACCAGTACCATTGTCTTGTATCTATAATCATAAAAATAGGCTTATATTTTTTATGATATCAGGTTAAGCACATAGCTTGTCCTTAGCACATAGATACAACAATTTCCATTGTTATATCTTACTTTTTATCTAAGACTATAGCTCAGTAGTAAAAATATTAATTAGAGTTTTAACAGGTATAGTTATTCTCATTCCACAGCCAGACAGGCAGGCTTTTATAGAAAAAAGTAAATCTTTCTTAGTACAAAATTTAGTTACCTGTAAGTATTTTAGCCCTCCTGCTTTAACTGTTATAACAATGTTGGTAGCTTTTGCATCTAAACTGAAATAATATAGTAGTTATAATTGACAACGTTCTTTGTGCTGTTGAAAAAAAACTATTCTTACCTATTTTCCATTAATTCTTTTAGAGCATTGGCAGGCCTTTGTACTATTTCTCCCGCTGCTATGCGATTTACTACATCTTCATCTAATTTTCTTATTACACCAGGTTCTACCATTTCCTTAGAAATAATAACTACATACACGGTAGTATAATTCTCATATATCTTCCTATATTTTACTGTATATTCTGTTTTACGATTACTAATATTTTACTTTTACTCCCGATTTAAATATTCGAATTTGTTTATATCAATAAACCTTTGAGGGTATACATTATACACAAGTACTCTGTGGATGTACAAGCCGGGCCACGGAGGCGTACAAATTTAAAAACGCTATAACGTTGAACGGTGAATGGGAGCGGAGCGCGGGAGTTGGGGATCTGTAGCTCGGTTCTCGGATTTTTTTAATTTAGTCGCGATGGAGAACTTTACGGCTGAACGGTGTGCGTTCTGTGTAAGAAATAAGTACAAAAATGCCGATTCGTGCGTTATTGTTCGACGTTTATTTCGCTCTTACTATGGATTACATGACTTAAATCAGTGTCCGAGTGAAAGTTTAATTAGGGCGTGGGTCAGTAAGTTCGAGGCTACCGGTTCGACCCTCAATCAGAACCTAAGGTCACCCTAAAGCAACGAAGCAACGAAGGCAACCTAAAGGACAAAACGGTCAGAGGAAATTATAAACGAAGTCGGACCTTCCGTACTACGCAATCCTGGGCAATCAACTCGAGCGATCAGCTGAGCTCTCTGTATCAAGATCGACTTTTTGAAACAAATGATTTACAATTGCACCTCTATAACCTTTAACTAGTGCAAGTTTGAAGCAGAATAATCACAATTTACGACATGATTTCGTCGAAAGAATGTTAGAGCGTGTTTTGGAGCTTCAAAAAGCTCCGAAATATTAATAAATATATTCTTTTTTCAGACGAAGCCCATTTTCATTTAAATTGGCACGTAAATAAACAAAATAGTTATTCGGACCCTTCTCCTTTGAAGACCAGCGAGAGAATTCTGTGACAGTAAATACTGAGCGATACATAGCCATGTTTCGCAATTTCTTTTTCCCGCAGCTGTCAGAATTTTACGAGCACAATAGTGCGACATGGTTTCAACAAGATGGCGCCACATGCCATACCTCAAACGAGAGTTTGGCAGTCGTCAAGGAGGTATTTCCTGGAAAACTCATTTCGCGCTGAGGTGACATTCCATGGTCACCTAGGAGTCCGGATTCAACCCCACCAGACTTTTTCCTGTGGGGAAACATGAATTGATTAATTTAAAAATAAATTTGTTTAAGTATTATATTTGGTTTGTCTGTTTTTATAAATATTTCAAAATCGCAAAACTTCGAGGTCCACCCTGTCGCTAATAGCTATAAACTTGGCACTAACTCACTAGTGTGGGTACTAGCGATATAAATTTTGTCAGAACCCTTTTGTCATACATATTTTTTTATTATTGTAGAAAACGTACAAAAACGTTTCTTAAAGCTTTACTGCGTAAATATTACCATTCTTATACTAATTTGCATTATTCATGGGTGGGGGCATGAATCACTCGAACTACGGTTAGAGAAAAAGGCAATCTGCTTTGTTCTTATTGTTTTGAGAGGTAGAACAAACTGCATAGGCTTGCTTCTGGTAATGCTTAGACTTTATGTTATTGAAAAGTATATCAGGAACCCCTGGCCTACCATGAGCTCTTATTGCGAGTCTTTTGACAATCTATAACTAAGATGCGTCGATTATTCATACCATGACATAGAAAAATCAGTCCGTTTATGTTTCCACGTGACCTATAATCAAATCTCGTCCATTAAATTTGTATGAAAATCCGTACCATAACTGATAGGGTGGACTAGCGGCTATAGCAATGAAATAAAATGTAAATAAAACTTGAAAACATTGTGTTTACTTGTATAAGAGAAAATATATAATGAATCTATAAAAAACACCACACATCGAAAGTAAAGAAAAACATAATCCAAATTAAAATGCAGTGCATCATAGAGAAGTATAAGTGGACACCATCACGACCTTCCAACAATAACCTCGTGGCTGAACCAAAATTTGACTGTTTTGCCTTCGAACTGTGACAGAATAAGTGATTCCAAAAAATAAACTTTTTGTATCGAAATGTCAAATATTTAATTACAACAAGTTCATAAAGTTAAAATAATAGGCCAGATATAGTATAAACTTTATAATTTTTATATTATTAATATTGAAGAGTTCTATTTTCGTTGTAATTAATGTAATTAAGAAATTATTAATATATTGACAAAGATAAGAATCTAGACGGCAACCAACTTTTACCGACTTCGAAGTTCTATAATTTACTATAGATCAACGACTTTGATTCGTTGGAGATTTCAGTGTGACACAATTGCACAAACTATGTTTAATAATATTCAATCATACTATTGTCTTTTGTTAACATAGCGTTTAAACATTGAAGGTTAACAGTGTTTAAGTGTTTTCTTTCAATATTCAATCAATTAACTAGGTATGTAGATAGTATAACACAAACAATATTTTTTTATAGTTTGCGTGTTCATTCTTTATTTTTGGGGTATTGAATCTCGCTGTTGGCCTAAAGGGCCTCTCCCCCTCATGAGGAGGCAGGCGTTCGGGGCAGATGACCCCTTCGGGTGGTGTGCGTGTTCGCGCCCTAATACAAGTCGGTACGAGGCCGAGCTCGTGTAGCTCTTGATCGGGGTTGAGCGCGCGGGGAGACGCATTCTCTAGGCCACTGGGTGGTCTATTCGATTATTCATATTATTTGTGTCTACTACTCCATTGTTCGTATACTTTATATTTACTATTCGAATGTTCGGACTGTTCGATTATTCAGACTATTCGATTATTTGGGTAGTTTGTTTAAAGCTATAGTTTATAACATATATTTTATTTAAATATCTGGTAAATGTTCTTATGTCGTATAAAAAAAACAAGATTATGTTTCAACATGTGATAAAAAATACTCATATTATATAAATACTAATTATAACTTGATATTTTAAATTAGTCGATAATTGTCTCCAGACGATTATACTACCGCGTATGAAAACTGATATGTACTAAACTACGTGAAATAAGACACTACAATCTTTGTTTTATCTTCAATTTCCGCATAATTGTTCAATTCCGCGAAATTGACGAACCATCATGCCAACAACATTATATCCCATCGTTTGCTTTTGCGCTGTACATATTGTGTAGTTTTTTAGAAAATAGTAGTAACCACAGAGTACTTTTGTATAATATATGAGATGATAGACTAAAGTATTTAACATCAATGTCAAACATATTATATCTATTTAGTTTATGTCAATTGTTAAAGATGTACATTTTTAGTTTTTACTTCTAATCTTTTTATCTTGTAAAATATAAATAATACATCGATATTTATATTAAATAATAGGTAATATTAATTTTGGAAAGTATTCCCTATGAATTAAGTTCCTAATTAATTTTTCCTAGATAATATATATTTAATTTTGTTTAGAAAGAATGAGTGATACAGACTTAGACATTGAATCCGATGAAGAGGCAGAGCTTGAAGATTTACGAAAATTAAATGCGGCCTTAGCGGACGACGATGCCGGTCCTAGTAGAGGCACATCTCAGTACTCGCTTAATACTAAGGTGTCCATATCCGACAGTCTACTTGACGACATATCTGAAATCGACACTACAATTGCTTTAAATAAGTTATATGATCAAAAGCTCCAAATACTGGAAATAAAACTTCACAACCGTCTACGTGAATGCCGTCAGCGGTTACAAGCAGTACAAAATATGGTTACAAAGGAAAAACTGCCCGTTACATCTTTCCACCATATAACTTGTGGTAAACCTTACTTTAAAGATAGGAATGGCTTTGCACCTCCAGAAAACAAAGATAGTTTCTTAAAAAAACAGGCTGATGTTTTGGATTATTCAACTGTACAACTTGGAATTGGCTGGACACTTTGCAACAAAGATTTGTTTATGAAAGTAATGCATTCAGTTTCAGAAAAAATAAAAAAAGAAGAAATTAAGGCCAAGCTAAATGACCTATGCCGTAAAGCTAAAACAAATAAATCTTTCAAAGGTCAAATAACAAAACTGAAAATTGAAATGAGTGAACTAAAAAACAAGTCCTTGAAAGACTTAGCTCTACCAATTGATGAGGAATATGATTGGAATTATGTTGCTAGTCTACTTAACTTGAGACACAAACCTCATGAGTATAGAGCAATGTGGAAATTGTTTCTACATCCTATTATAAATAAAAATATATGGTCAGAAACTGAGGCAAAAAGATTACTTGGTATTGCACAGAAATCTAACTATCAGGGTTGGGACACAATTGCAAAAGAATTAAACACTGGTCGTACACAATTTCAGTGTTTTATTTCTTTTCGGAGCAATACACTGAAATCTCAAGTAACAAGAAAGTGGACTAGAGAAGAAGAAGAATATTTAAAAAGGTTAGTGGATTATTTTAAAATTGGAAATTGCATTCCATGGGCAAAAGTAGCAGCATCAATGGAAAACCGAACAAAAGTACAAGTATACAACAAGTATTTAAGACTTACTCAAGAAAGAAAAGGAAGATTTCTTCCTGAAGAAGATGCTATAATTTTAACTTTTATAGAAAAATATGGTCCCGATTTTAAAAGGATGACTTGGTACTTGCCAGGACGAACTGTGTCCCAATGCCGAGTGCGTTATGAAGTTTTATCCCAGAGAAGAATGTCAGTAGTATGGACTGTAGAAGAAGACATAAAGTTAATGCAATTAGCAGCAAATCAAGATTCCCGAAACTTCTGTAAAATAGCTGAATATTTTCCTCATAAAAATAGAAAAATTGTACGGTCTAGATATCTAGTGCTAGAAAAGTGGATGGCACGACATCCTAATGTCAATATTGTACATGCACCTAGGAGAGCATCAAGAGAAATAAAGCGTGGAAGTAGTTCAGATAGTTTAAATAAAGCCATTGATAATTTAAAAAAGCGACTAGAACTAGAATTACATGATAAAAAAAATAAAGCAGTGAATCAGGATTCCCCAGAAGATAAGATTGAAGATGAAATTATTAGTCTTCTTGTTAAAGAGCAGATAAAACTTGATGAACAGCAAAAATATAAACCTATTCCAAAGGCCAATGATCAAGAAACAACTGATAATAGTGACCAAGAAAGTGAAATGTTACCAGAAGAGCAAGGCGGTACAAACATTAAACTAGTAAAGCAAATACTGATTCTGCTTCGAGCCAAGTTAAATAAAACAAAATTTTTACAAAGCTCAATAAGTGAAGAATATCCTGATCTACTACAAGATGATCATTATAATATATATGGAACAATAAAAAAATCTTATTCTAGGAAAGTAAGCAACCCCACTAGTACTATTAAATGTCCTGATATTTGGGGTAGTAACACATTAGGTCCAAATCACTTTATTCTTCCACCAAATTATGCAACAATCACAGGCTGTAGAAAACTAATGAATTCTGTTAAGGAAAGTCAACTAAGTAATGCAGTACACAATCTAAAGGAATATATTAGCCAAAATAGTATATTTAAAGAATCTATGCAGCTTTTAAATACAAGATTCTATACTTTATTCCTTTGGCCAATGATACTATCAACTCATAAGCCACCAGAGAAATTCTTCTTAAAGGAATCTAATAAACCACATGAACAAGAAGCTTTTCCGCCTGTTGTTTTTAAAGAGGAGGATTATAACTTTACTCAAGATAAGAATCAAAATGCTGTGCATACCGAAAAAGGAAATAGTTTAGCAGATGATGTAATAGATCTGCCCAATAATAATGATCATAATGAAATCACCCTTATAGAATTGCATAATTTTGTTCAAGAAGAAGACTGTATTTTGGGGCTAGAGTAAGATTTTTTATAAAGTTTAAAAAAGTATTTTGACTGAATTCTTTATTGAACCCAATTCATTTCGCGTGGTTAGAAATAAATAAATGCTCTAAGTGAAGTGTGTACCAAACTTTTAAGTAACAGCTGCTTAATGTAAAGGAGATGAAAATTACTTAAGTATTTATGTAAGAAAAATTTAAAACTGTATCTAGTTACAATTGAAATTAAATATAAATGGGCAGTGCTGGCCTAGTGGCATAAGCGTAAGACTCTCATCACTGAGGTCGTAGGTTCGGTCCCCGGCTGTGCACTAATCGACTTTTATTCTTTGTGCGCATTTAACATACAGAAATCTGAGGCCCAGACCTTAAAAGGTTTTAGCTGTCTATGTTTTATAAAATTTGGTCTAATCTGCTTAAGTTGTGTTTTCGTAATACACAAACTGACAGTAATAATGTTGTTTGGATATTTTTGTTGCCTCACTCCTAATAAAGTTATTGCAAGCCTTAATATTTTCATGCCGAACTAAAGTCTAGTGGGCCTTGACTTAAATATTATTTTTCTAGATTGATAGGCACTCTCGCAGGATAAATATATATAAAATAGTAAATCCTAACGGACGAGCCACTTTAGCTAATTTTGCCGCCTAAATATACCTAAAAACCCGCAAGGTTTTTAATGTACACTCCATTTGAGAGGTTATTTCAATTATAAATTAAAAATACATTCATATGCTGTTGCAGTTATGTAAGTGCATTTTACACATTTATTTATATCAATTAATAACCTAATAATTTGTATTGAAGTATGAATATATTTCTCAGGCATATATTATTTTAGTTTTGCCTTCTTTTCATACGTTAGTTTTAGAACTTTTTATACTTTTTTAACCACTGAGCTTTTATTTCGATCTTGGCATATTAGTTATAGCCGCGCTTAGAGTTAATAATTGGTTTCATTTCTTTGTTGGGTTCGAGGATTATAATAAATTGTATAGAAACGTGCGTTTTTTAAAAACAGTATTCCCTAAAAATCACTAAATAAATGTACCCCTTAAAACCCCAGGGAAATCCCCAAGTTAGCATCATTGGTTGAGGCCAGGGTTGCTAGTCGCATTATTCTATATATTATAGGAACCACAATCTCCAAAATTATAGTCTGCAGAAAGAGAACGGTTGTAGGATTCAAAGTACAGGAAACGAGCCACTGAATTATCACGAATATCATCTCCAAAATAGCTTCTCTGCCCACTAGCTTCGCATCAGGAAAATGCCCTACGCGCGCAGCTCCACTGGATCGTCCAATGAGGAAGTGATTTGGGGTTAGCGCCTCCTCTTCTAAATTGTCAGCGAGGTTGGTTATTGGTCTGGAGTTGACCATATGTTCTGCTTCCATCAGCAACGTATGCAGGACCTCCTCTCGTGGAACGCGCTCCTTTAATGTAGCGTCCAGTGCAACCTTAATGGAGCGCACCAATCGTTCCCAAGCTCCTCCCATATTCGGCGCGCCGGGAGGAATAAATTTCCACTGTATGCCAACCTTCTCCGCTTCCGTGACGATTTCCTCTCTTTTAAGCCCTTCAATGGCGGTTTGGAGTTCTTTATTAGCCTTACCGAAATTAGTTCCATTATCGGAATAAATTACTTTTGGCATTCCTCTTCGTGAGGCGAATCTCCTTAACGCCATTATTGTAGAGTCCGTCGTCAGGCTGGGCGCTATTTCGATGTGTACTGCCCTCGTGGTCAGGCAGGTAAACAAGGCTCCCCATCTCTTCTCTCTTCGTCTGCCAATTGCCACGAGCATTGGACCGAAGTAGTCCACACCTGTACACGTGAAGGGGGGCTCACCATGTCGGAGTCTTTCTTGAGGTAAGTCGCCCGCCGGATACTCCGCTGGTTTACCTTTCTTTAGCTTACAATGTTGGCAGTTTTGCTGTATACTGCGCAGTACTGATCTCAAACCCAACATACAGTATTTTTGGCGGATTTCGTTCATTACCGTGGCTTGATTACCATGGTTGAACTTTTCATGATAGTGTTTGATAATCAATCGCCCGATAGCGCTCCTGCCATCCAGTACTATGGGCGTTAAATAGTTGTTGTCAACGCCCGCTACGTTCCTTACTCTGCCTTGAAGTCTTATGAATTGGTCTTTCATAGTGACATCTAGCCTGTTCAATTGGCTTCTATTATCTGTCTTGCGCCCTTGTTTAAGGTTTTTAATATCTTGTTCGAAACTGCGTTTCTGACACTGGGCGATTAGAACCTCATCCGTACTCTGTGTAGATGCGTTTCATCTAATGGAAGGAAGTGTCGCCTCATTTTTGCAGTTTTATTGCAGCGTTCGTGGTTCGACGGCCTCTTTTCTTTAGACAGATTGATGAATTGTAGTACCCTGGCAGTGGATCTCCACAATTTCGTCCACGATGAACAGTTTTCAGGAACCGGTGTTACTTCGCTGTGGTGAATTGTATTGACCTGTTCCGTCGTTCTGTCTTCCTCGCATTTTTCCTCTTTAAAGCTTCGTGGAGCTGGCCATTCTGTTTCGCCTTTCGACAGGAAATCTGGACCCTTGAACCACCGATGTTCCGCATTAAACTCTTCTGGTGGACTTCTGGTCGCATCGTCGGCAGGATTCTCCGCTGTTGGCATCCACCTCCAGTCCTGTGAATTCGTCAGATCCTCTATCTCCGCAATTCGATGCGCTACGAAGGTCTTAAACGTTCTGGGATCTGCCTTTATCCAGGACAGGACCACACTTGAATCCGACCAAAAGGTTTTCCTTGTAACTTGTAGGTCGAGCTCTCTTGCCACTGAATCTGCTAGTCTACTACCTAACAGAGCTGCCTATAGTTCAAGTCTCGGCATAGAGACTGGTTTTAAAGGCGTTACTCGCGACTTGGCTGCGACGAGGTTTATTAAGTATTTTCCTTTACCTTTAGTGCGCCAGTACACTGCGGCTGCATACGCTGTCTCGCTCGCGTCAGTGAAAGTATGCAGCTCCCCCTCAGTGCAGAATGGTGCATGCATCGCGGCAGCCGGATGTCTTGTATTCTACTGATATGCTCTAGATAGCTTTTCCAAGCCTCGGTATCGTATTCAGTTATTTGGTCATCCCATCCGACACCACTGCGCCATATCTTTTGGATGAGCTTCTTCCCTTGGATGAGAATGGGTGACAGCAGTCCGAGTAGGTCGAAGGTAGACATCACAGCTCCCGTGACTTCTCGTTTTGTTGGAGTCTGCATGCCTCGTTCCACCTCGTCAGGGATTCTTCTAAACTGGCTTTTAAATCCAAGACAATCCTCTGACGTCAGCCATCTCAGTCCCAGGGTCTTTTCTTCGTTTTCACCTAGGTGCACTTCCTGTTCGCCGCCGGCATCTACGATTTCTTTTTTATTCGACGCCCATCCTCGTAGCTCGAAGTGCGCCTTCTTGTGAATGAAGTCGACTTGCTGCATTACTCGTTTGCAATCGTCAATACTATGGAAACTTTGCAAATAGTCATCCATATAGTGATTCCGCTCTATTGCTTGCGCCGCTTCCGGATATTTATGTAAGAAGGCCTTTGCATTCTTGTTTTTTATATAAATCACGGTACAAGGTGACGACGCAGCTCCAAAAATCACCGTTGACATTCTATATTCCTTCACTGGCGCTTCCTTGTCTTTCCGCCATAGGAACCTGAGACTGTCTCTATCTTCTGCAGATATTTTCACCTGCAGAAACATTTCTTTTATATCGGCCGCTACCGCTACGGGACCTTGACGGAATCGAAGTAGCACTCCAAATATTGACTGCAGTAAGTCCGGACCGGACAGCAGAACGTCGTTGAGGCTGACTCCATTGTATTTAGCCGCGGCGTCGAAGACAATTCTCAGCTTCTTTTTAAGGGGGTGAACCACTGGAAAGTGAGGCAGGTACCACTTTTTGTTGGATGTGCAGTCGGCTGGTGCTTCTTCAGCATTTACTTTTCAACAGATTCTCTATCTGCGCGCTATATTCATTTTTTAATTTAGCGTCCTTACCCAGTTTTTTTTCTATTCCTTGAAATCTGTTGAAAGCTGCTGCGTAATTGTTTGGAAGTTGTATGTCGTCCGTTTTCCACAATAGTCCGACCTCGTATCTGCCATCTTCCAATTGTCGACTGGTTCTTGCTAATATTTCAAGCGCTCGCTGTTCTATATCCGTAGAAGGCTTCTTCGGCTGAACCCCCAAGGACTCAATACTAAAATGTTCCCTCACCAGCTGATCTATTTTATCTTCGACGACGCTTGCGTGTGCACATGTGTTCACACAATTGATTGGTGACACGCCGCTGCTGTCGGAACCGTGAAGAACCCATCCTAACTTTGTTCGTGACGCCACCGGCTGCCCTGACTTCCCACGTCGTATTCGTAACGAGACAATGTATTCCCAATTGTCTTGGCCAATGAGCAGCTTCGGCGCCTCAGCTTCATAGCACACGTCTTGTAGTAAACCCCGCAAGTGATGATACTTCTTTAGTCGGGTTTTATCTACGAGTTGTGGGGTTAATTTGAGCTCCTTGATAGTTATTGCCCGTTTGAGTATGCACTTCTCGCTTTGCTTGATCCCTTTCACTTCGATATCTAAAATCATGGAGTTATGATTTTGCATTTGCCCTCCGCCGATAGTTTCTATGTTAAGGATTTCGCGAGGGCCTTGGATGCCGATGCTCGAAGCCACGTTTTCGTCAAGCAGTGTAACCGTTGAGCCTTCATCTAGCAGCGCCAGTACTTGTTTGCTCCCAGCCGGTCCATATATCTCCACCTTAAGCATCTTTAGAATAGCTTTCGGTGTGCTTATTGTGTTGACCGTCGCTGTCTTGGGCGCTGCCTCATCGTGACATCGTTCGCTTTCCGACGTCACGTGTAATAGGCTATGGTGCCATCTTCGACAAGTCTTGCACGGTGGTCTTCGGCATGTTTCCTTTCGGTGCTTCCCAGTGAGGCACTTGAAGCAGACCTTAAGCCTCTTAACTGTTTCCCATCTCTCGTTGACTACCGCCTTCAGGAATCTTTCACAGTCTTTGAGTTTATGGGTGCCTTCACAGTCTGGGAACTTGATTTCTTCTGGTCTACTCATTTCAGCGACATTATAAGTAGCTTGCTTCACTGGCCTTCTTATCACTGCGCTCAGTCGTACACTTTTGTTGTCTTCGAGTACCGCGAATGCGCCGCATTTGTCCGCTTCTGAATTGAGGAAGTTGCTTATTGTTTGGATATCAGAGAATGATTCCTCTTCCCTCTCAGCCGTGAAATCGTACCACCTGAATCTAAGTATTGGAGGCATCTTCTCTATTACAAGTTTCACGATTTCGGGTGAGTAGAGGTATTGCGGTCTCTTCAATCCCTTTATGGCGGCCACGCTATTGTTGATTTGGCTAGCGAATACGCATATGTCCCTGGGATTTTCCGTCGTTCTAGGAAGCGCCTTTAATTTCTCAAGTTCAGCTAACACCAGCGCGTCCGGTCTACCAAATCTTCGGCGTAAAGCGTTAATTACTTCTTCTGGCATTGCCTCTTAGTACAGGAGGCTCTTAATGCTTTCTCTCGCTTTGCTTTTAATCGCTTTACATAGCCGCACCATATTCTGAATGCCAGTGAACATCGGAAAAGTGTCTTCGTATACGACCCGGAACGCCGTCCATTCGGAGCTGTCCCCTTCATATATTGGCAGCTCTTGAATGTACTTCGGTTGCGGCGCTACATGTGTCGTCATGGCTTCCTTTATTACGTCAGCTATTGCTTGTCGCTTTTTGTTTCTAATTCTTCTGGCCTTTGTGCCGATGTGCGCATCCAGTTTTCGACCTTTTCATTATGGTTATCACTGACATCTTCTATAACGGAGTCTTCCTCTTCCGTGGCTGCTTCTAACCGTATTCTGGCCAGGCGTGCTGCTGCCTGCGCTTCCCGCAGCTCGCTGCGAGCCAGCTCTTCTCTGGCCTCGGCTTGTCTTCTTGAGCTGGCTTTGGATACGGCTCTCGATGCGGCCCGCTTTGTGGAACCCGCTGGTGCCAGAGTCAATGCTTGATCTGGCTGGCTGGCTCCGCTCGTCGACGTGGACTGCTCTATCGTTATCTCTCCTCTTGTAATCCGAGTGGCTTCGGACGTAGTAGCGGAGGTAACAGTTAACGTCGATTCCCCTCGCTGCATCCCGTTCTGTGACCTTGTGACTGGCATTTTCTTTTCGAAATATTCACTTCTTGATGACAATCGTTGCAGGATCCGGCTCGAAGGACCACTTGTTGAATGCCAACCTCCACGACACCTCAGAGACTCAAGCCTGCACGGGATAATACGTTTATGTGTTCGTTTGAAAACACCCGTGCAGTAACCAAAGTTCCTCGGCGCGGCTTTGTATACCGGTGGGGATTGACTTCGTACGTACCGCTATTCTTGCCAATCCCTACGACACCTCGGGTACTCGGGCCTGCACGGGATATTACGTTTAAGTCGTCGTTACGTTTATGTCGTTTGAATACACCCGTGCAGTAACCAAAGTTCCTCGGCGTGGTTTGTATACCGGTGGGGATTGACTTCGTACGTTTTGTCAAGACGGTTTGACGCAGTGCTGGCACCGCCTTAACCCACGCACCCCTGCTAGTGCGTAATTGTTTGACGTTGTCTTCAAATGAAACTGCGCCTTGATCTTGTTTCTTGCTTCGCCGATTATTCGTGGGTCCCAGTTCGTAGTCAGTGGAAAGAGGAAAGAGAATTTTGCGTAGATCTCGCCGAGCTTAAGTAATCGAACAGTATACCGCGACGAAAGCTGCGCTTACAAACATCTGCGCCGGTATACCGCGACGAGAGCTATGCGACCCTTTTGATCGGCGAAGCATTTTATTCATTTATTTATTAACCATTTTTCATACTTAAATTATTTACATATTTTAATTATAGAACTTATAACACATACTTAATTTCTACTTATAAGCTATCAACAATATTCTCATCAAACTTATAACTCATACTCAATTTCTACTTATGACCTGCCAAAAATATTCTTATTTATCTTATAATTATAGAGTCGTATAATCTATATCAATTTATATTTACGAGTCGCCAACAAAGATAACCGTAGTAAAATGTTTGTCTATCAAATATACATAATGGAAAAACTTAAAATTTATAAATTCAAACCAATCATGAATATGACATGGAGATTTTGTTTTAGTTAGAATCAACTATTGTTTTTTTCTGTTTTTATGAAACCTATGGAGCCGACGATCACTAAATTTTGCAAACTCTTTTTTGAAATAGCATATATACATTATTATTTAATGGGCTTTTTGAGTCTCGTTGTATTTATTGTTCTTCACAGAGACGTTTTCATTTTGGTAAATTAAACATATGGATTCAGATTCTTATGAAACTTTGCCAAAAGTATGTATAGATTAACATTGGACCATTTGGAAAAAAGATGGACAATTGAAATTGTTTACATATTTGCGAGATCGATATAGTTAAATTAATTATCGACTTATGACGCGGTAAATATCCCGAAAGCATTCCATTTTAAACCGTCTTCGCTGCAACTTCGAAAAAAAAGAACTGCATAATTTTCATATAATTTATGAATATCCCTTCACAAGTCATCAAAAAATAGAAAATTAATAAGTAGAAGCGAATGCAATCTACTTATCAATTTTCTATTTTTTGGTGACTTCCTTGCATCCTTTTAACGATGTTAGTTCTCTTTAAATCAGAAATGGTTTACTATGGCAAAAATCTTTTATTAAATAAACTTATTCGTAAAACTTATCACTACTATAGAAAATAGAAAAATGTTAAGCAATTGTCCAATTTTCGAACTTCAAAAAAAATACATTATAATAAAAATTTGATAAATAAACAATATATTATAATAAAAAATATGATAAATCTCCTTCTTCGATGTGCACTGTACCCTGTAAGACTTAACTAAAACTCAAACTCGTCCAGAAGCGACTTCGAATTTTAAAGTTTCCTACTCTACGGTCCTAGTTGTAGTCTGTACTCTGTGGTCCTAGCCGTAACTATAATCTTTGGGGTTAGAGAACTTGAGGAATTTTGTTATTTATACTGAGTTAAATATTTTCTTCAAAGTATGAGATAAAAAACATTCATAAACTTCGGGAACATGTACGAATTAAAAGCATGTTCTGTATGCCTTAGTACAGGTGTGAAATTTGTGAATATAGATAGTGGTCAATTAAGACATGAATACAATCTCATTTCCGGTCTGAAGGTTTGTTTTGTTTATATTTTAACATTTATTAAGCAAGGGAATGTGCAGGAGTGTTTAAAATAATTTTCCCATTAATATCATGTTAAATTATCCATAAAAAGAAATGAGATTTTTTTTATATTTATCAATTTTCTCTCTTTTAACAATTTTTGATAATTGCACACTCAACCTAACTACTACCTACCATAGCTCAATTATCTGTTGGATATAATGCAGGATTTTATATGCTTTTTCTGCTTTTATTTTCAGACAAATTCAGAAAGTGGTTTACCACACCATCTTTGTATAGAGTGTGCAACATTCATAAAAAAATTTATGAAGTTCAGAAATAAGTGTCAAAGAGCTTATTATACATTACTGGAAATATTGAACACAAATTGTGAGGTAGGTAAGGTTTTAATGTATTGATTTGTTCTTTTAATTGATGTGTATCAATGGTTATTTTAATGAAGTTTTACTAAATGATTTATTAATCTTCATATTAAAGATTTAGTAGTATGATTGGTTGTTTTCAGATCACAGAGCAAGTTTTAAAAGCATTAAATAAACCAAGACTTAAAATTAATCCTGCGTTATCATATTTGGCATCAAATAATCCAAGAGTAAAATATGAAGTCGTTAAATTTAAATGGTTAAAAGAAAGTCGGGTACCTCTAGAATGTAATAAAATACAAACATTGCACTATAGCACCTTATATGATGAAGCTCCTCCAGAACATATGGAAACTAAAGTAACTGAAGTGAGTGAAACTAATGCATTTAACAATTTAGTGGATGAAACTGTATCTGATGATGACTATTTTAATGATAATTCACATAATAATGATGATGTTGATGGCTCCAACTTAGAGGAGGATTTTGCCGTTGTTATGCCAATATCTAGAAAAGAAGCAGAAGCTGTTGCAGAAATATATAAAATGTTGTCTCAAGGAAAGTTTCAGTGTAAAGTATGTGGAAACTCATATTACACAGAGGCTCGTTTAAAAGTGCATATGAGAATGCATGATACTGTAAGTCTTGTATAATGACTATTACATTTTAATTTAATTACTTTTTTGAAATTAAAAAATAAATTGAAAAAGAATATTTAATGGACAAATAAAATTTTGGAGTTCCATTTAAATGTTATTCCAATTTTTTAAAGAAGTGTATAAGTTACACTGATGTCTTTTTAATTTTTTTGTGAACTACTCTTAGCTGGCCTCTCCTATAGCTAGCTAACTCTCCACTCTCTTTATTTTACATATATTGTTATATTTTCTTACCTGGTTTTGTATTTAGCCCGAAGTTTTTTTTTTCAGAGTTTGAGTGGTAAATATTTTTGTGAGCTATGTAGTTTTTATTACAAGACATCATTTCAATTGAAGACACATATATCTGGAAAACATACATACAAGTACCTATGTAAAAAATGCCCAGAAGTCAGTTTTGATAGGTGAGAACTTTAAGTTAGTTAAATAAATCTATTCATAATATTCATGTTATGCATAAAACATAGTTGGATTTGATGGCATTCCATAGTCATTTAAGCACTTACTTGTAACAAAACAAGGTCTTATAGATTTAGTTACAGATTTAAGTAAATATTGTTTCACTAATAATAAAAATATACTATGTGTCCCATACATCAATGTTCAACAGAACTCAGGTGCCATAGAAATAATAAATAAAAATAATCGCCATTGTCACCTGTGCCATCCTTTTATGTCCTTTGCCAACATTGCTTAGTAGTTTTTTTAACACAGTAAAATAGTTGTAATGAAAGAACATCACACTCAGTTACTTTTTTGTATGGCAATTATTTTAAAAATATGTGACAAAGAATTATTTTATTGTCAGGTGATTTTGGCTTGTCATTGGTTTATGTTTAAAAATAGTTTTCTTAATATTGTTCATACAATTAGCTATGCTCATTAAATGAACTTAAAATAAATGGAACTGATTCTGTAGTTTGAATCAATTATTGGACTTGAATAATAATATTAATAAAAATAGTTTTATTTTATTGTGTTTTATATTAGGGTAATTAGGTTCCATATTTTTTATTTTATAGACAAGTAGGTGATCAGCCTTATGTTTGACACGTCATCGATTTTTTTGGTTTTAAGACATCCCAGTGTCCTCAGGATGTTTGCATCATAGTAAGTCTTAATTTTCCGTTGGTGCCATGATGTGAACACAAGTTCTCAGACATGAGGGTCGCATGCTATAGCCAATACTGGTCTTAATTTTTAATTAAATATATTTGACTTGAAGAAGGATAAAAGTTAAAATATATAAACTATTACAGGACATCAGCAAAGTCACATTATATTTGGAATCATCTTAAAGACATTCCAAAGTCCAAACTTGGAAAGAGAAAAGCAAAAAATTACTCACATTCCGCTCAAAAGAGGAAAAAACTACCTTCGGATTTCCCTCTATGTTTGCCTGTTAGCCAAGAGGATCAATACAGACTTGTGAAGGAGCGACAGCAATCGAAGAATTACATAGAGTCGCCATTTAAATGTGAATTATGTTATAAAGGTTTTCGAGAACCGGCTACGTACGATAAACATATGAAGAAACATGACCCGGTATGTATTAAATTCCTATTTTTTTAATGTGTATGCGACACCTACAATCACTGCGATGACGTCATACCCTAAATTACGCTAATCAAGTTATATACATCTTCTCAATATTAGCTACGGGGAGGGAAGCCTTTTGGGAAAGTTGGAAGTAAGACTGTTCAAACTTCAAATATCCTCCCTTTAGGACAGAGCGCCTTCCTTCCTCCACAGATAAGGTTTTCAGTCCGATTCTATAGGTCATGGGCGTCACCTTTATAGGACTGAAATTTGTATTTTTATTAATTAAATAAATATATATTATATTAGTAGCATTTTGTTTACGAGAGAAGATTAAACTTAAACTTTGAAATCGACTTAAAACCGATGGAGGAAGTTGTGTAAATTCTTTAGGTGTAGCGGAGCTCTGACCGTCGAGTTATGTGATTCGCTAAATAGCTTTTTGTTTAAACAGAGAGCATACTTCTCCCTCAAAGGCCGGCAACGCACCCACTAAAATGGGTGTCCATTGCCTGCGACGATATATGGGCGTCTCGTATCTCTATCCTATAAAAGATAGCTTGTATCAGTTAATCATTTTATTTATTTAATTTACATTAATTACATTTAAGTCTTTAATAGAAAGAGTTAAAGAGAAAGAGTTCTATTATGGATCGTTCATACTTGAACCAAAACTGGTTAACCAATACTTAAACAAAAATTATGGAAGACAATATGTGCAAGACATTGTGTCCCACAACTAATATATTTGTTTATATAGCACTTTCCCAAAATAAAACGTTAACGAATTGTTTAAATTATGTTCAAGAAATTCGCAAAAACATCAACTTGCTATCTGTTAATGAAATATTTTGACGGTTTTTTTTCAATTCCAGGCGACATCAGGTCAATACCAATGTGACGTCTGCAAGGTGTACGTAAAAAATACAAGACAGATATACAAACATATGGCGAGGAGTCACATTCATAAGTATTCCTGTCAGGAATGTCCCTTCACGTGTTTCTGTAGGTGAGGACTCATTTGTTATACATGAAATCTCTTTGTTAAGATTTTAAAAGCATTTCACATTATTTTATTTATTTTTATTAGTCAGTGGCTATAGAACCAATACAAAATGTTATTTTTAATTCTACCGGTTCAAATTAAATTCAGTTTCGAAAAACCCGCCAAAACGCTTTTCTAGATAAGAAACGTCACGAAGATGTTCAGCGTTTTTGTCGAAGAAAAGGGAGAGAGCGATTGAGACCAATTGAGAGAGAGTGAGAAAGGGATATCGAGAAAAATACACGCTATTGGTAGATGTATTCGTTTAGTAGTTACATATTAAAAATTTAGATGGCAATTCTGTCGCATAACGTCTCTGTAAACAGTGTGATTGTAGATATACAAATACATGGAGTGATCATATACTGGTACATGATCATCTATTGGGGCTTTTACATTAGTAATAATTAATTTACAAAGAAGTTTCCCTTCTGATATGTGTACTTTGTACACACGCACTTTTTTTATTGAATTTACACTAACTGAAACCTTAAGCCAAAGGAAGAATTGTCTCCCACACGCCGTGTGCTACAAACGTCTGATTACCTACTTGTCTATTCCAAGTTATTTCACTTCATAGCGCTTTTTAAAACCTGTTTTATACAGATTACACTCAATAACACTTTATTTTTAATAAAAATAGCCTATTGTTATATATATCCTCTGTAATAATAAATGTTCATTATTACAGAGGACAAGCAAAAATGCATTACAGATGGCATAAAAATGTTACGTACTCGTGCCCACATTGTAATAAGGAGTTTGTGTGAGTATTAATTATAAAATATTTTTTTATGGCAATAATTTTATACCAGGTTCAAAAAAAAATACTTTAAAAGAGAGTAGATATATCCTAGGTCCGATCCCGACGTTACCTCGTTGTCTCGTGCAATAATTCTTTTAGTTATATTGATAAGAAAACTTATCGTTAAATCTTTGTTAACTATGGCTGTATTTTATCTGTCTAGGTTACGTACACATCCTGTAGCCGAAGGGTTCTCCTGATGATCCTGACGAAATTGTTTAGGGATAGGCACTGAATCACAAAAATCTAGCGCTACAATCTTTTAAGTCTGGGGCTCAGATTTGTGTGTCTGTTTTGTCATCGTTTTTCTAATAGGCAAGAATGATCAGTGGTTCTGTGGCTGGCTCCGTCCGTCCTACGACCTCGATGGAGTGGCACATGGAGACTTAGACCTAATAGATTTTAATTGTTTATGTATTTTAGAAAAGCTTCAACCCGTCTTACCCATATTCGCATAAAGCATCCATCTACATTTGTATGTACGATATGTGGACACAGTTTCGTGAGCGAATCCGGGTTGTATTGCCATAAGAAGATCGCACATACTAAAGAGGTAAGTGATAATGAATTCTTTTATGCTAGCACTTCGGCCTAATCGGTCTAATAGGGGAAAATGTCCGATTGTCGCGTTTTATGTTTAAAAACTAGTAAGTTATGTTCATAATAAATTCCCAGATTATATGTCGTACGAAGTACCAGAGACAAAGTAAAGTACCAGCAATATTCGTATAAATAATATATATCCGAACTTTTGACTACAGTAATAATCACATTTAATCCAAAGAAGAGAAATATTGCTAAACACAAAGACTATAGGTATGGTAACATTATTATGGTAAATCTGTAAACGGTGTGACAATCACAAATAAGAAATGTTTACAAAATTATTTCAAATGCTTAAAAAAACACTGCGAGATAGGGCTTTTAAAGTCCTTCCTACCCACTGACGCCTGACCTAGACTACGTACACCAACTTATTCACGTGATTACCCCAAGATGTCTAGTTTATTGACGAGCATGTACAGTAACCATAAAGAATTTCCTACATTCCTACTTTCATTTGTCTAAATGACGCTTTAATCATGGAAGAACCTGAAAACTAATAATAATAATTCAGTGACGCCAATCCTATATAGATGTTGGTCTCGGGTTTCATCCGTTTTTTTCATCATATTTATAGACAAGTAGGTAATCAGCCGTTGGTAGCACACGGCGTTTGGGAAACAATTCTTCCTTTGGGTTAAGGTTTCAGTAAGTGTAAATTCAATAAAAAAAAGTGCGTGCGTACAAAGTACACATATCAGAAGTGAAACGTATTTGTAAATTAATTATTACTAATGTAAAAGCCCCAATAGATGATCATGTACCAGTTATATGATCACTCCATGTATTTGTATATCTATATTCACACTGTATACGATAATAATATAAATGATAATATAAATAAATAAAAAATCTGCGTTTAATGCACAAGACGTTATGCGACAGAATTGACATCTAAAGTTTTAATATGTGACTACTAAAGGAATACATAAACCAATAGCGTGTATTTTCTCACTCTCTCTCTCTCAATCGGTCTTAATCGCTCTCTCCCTTTTCTTCGACGCTTCACATCTTCGTGACGTTTCATCCGTAAAACAATTACACTCATGCACCTATAGAAGTTCCACTTAAAAAAATGGTCTAAAGCCATGCGAAGGCACGATAACGACTGTTATAAAAAATAAATTGACTTGAACTTTTCACGTATGTCCTTAATTTTTTTTTATAGGAAATGGATGCAAGCTCCAAGCTGGAGACGGACATTGAAACGACTAGCTCTTTGTACTGTGCTGAGTGTCAACTACAATTTCAAAGTGAGGCGGCCTTCGTCACACACTTTGGTAGTTCTAATAAACACGCTTCAACCAATCTGTAAGTATATAAAAATATTTCATAACAGCTTTTTTTTTTTTTTTTTTTTTTTTTTTTTATAAAATAGGGGGCAAACGGGCAGGAGGCTCACCTGATGTTAAGTGATACCGCCGCCCATGGACACTCTCAATGCCAGAGGGCTCGCGAGTGCGTTGCCGGCCTTTTAAGAATTTGTACGCTCTTTTCTTGAAGGACCCTAAGTCGAATTGGTTCGGAAATACTTCAGTGGGCAGCTGGTTCCACATAGCGGTGGTGCGCGGCAAAAATTGCCTTGAGAAACGCTCAGTCGTGGAACGTCGGACGTCGAGGTGATACGGGTGGAATTTTGTATTTTGCCTCGACGTCCGATGCTGAAACTCAGCTGCAGGTATTAATCCGAACAACTCCTCTGAACACTCTCCATGGTAAATGCGGTAGAAGATGCAGAGTGACCCCACATCTCTACGCAACGCCAAAGGATCGAGCCGCTCGGAGAGGGATTGGTCATCGACGATTCGAACCGCTCTTCGTTGGATACGGTCAAGTGGAAGGAGCTGGTACTGGGGAGCCCCCGCCCAGAGGTGAGAACAGTATTCCATGTGGGGCCGTATTTGCGCTTTATAGAGTTGCAAGCGGTGGCCCGGAGTGAAGTACCGTCTCGCCTTGCTGAGCACACCAAGCTTTTTGGAGGCTAATTTAGCCTTTCCCTCCAAATGACCGCGAAACTGAACGTCGTTCGATATGTCAACGCCAAGTATTCCGATGCTGGCTGTGGCTTCAAGAAGAGTGTTTTCGAAAAGAGGAGTAGCGACAAAGGGTATTTTTTTCGCGGAAAACGCGCAAACTTGTGTCTTCTTGGGGTTAAATTGGACTAGGTTTAGTCTACCCCAGTCCGAGACTCCACGTAAAAGAGTTTCGACTTCAGACACAAGTTTGTTCCGGTACTCATCGACAACTGCCCGAGAAATACCTGCCCGGCCAGTGTAAAGAGTATCCCCAGTGCTGTCGTCCGCATAGCAATGAATGTTGCTAAGTTGCAACATGTCATTGATATGCAGAAGAAACAGGGTCGGGGACAGAACACAGCCTTGTGGGACCCCAGCATTCACGGGTTTAAGGTCGGAACATGCTCCGTCGACGACGACCTTGATGCTCCGATCGGCTAGAAAGCTGGAGATCCAGTCGCATAATTTCTCAGGAAGCCCGTAGGCTGGTAGCTTCGAGAGCAGTGCTTTGTGCCACACCCGATCGAAGGCTTTCGCTATGTCCAAACTAACCGCTAGTGCCTCCCCCTTGGACTCAATTGCCTCTGCCCATCTATGAGTAAGGTATACTAGAAGGTCACCAGCTGAACGACCACGACGAAAGCCGTACTGATAGTCGCTAATCAGCTGGTGGCCCTCTAGATAACTCAAGAGCTGGCCATTAATAATGGATTCCATTATTTTGGAGAACAAGGAGGTTATTGCGATTGGGCGATAGTTGGATGGATCAGTGCGATCGCCTTTTTTAGGGATCGGATGTATCGAAGCGGTCTTCCAGCACTTCGGGACAGTGCCGAGCGAGTACAGGTACCGGAAAAGGCGCGTCAGGACCGGAGCCAACTCAGGAGCACATGTACGCAGCACAATTGGAGGGATACCATCCGGCCCGCTCGACTTATGAATGTCCAAGGAAGATAGTGCTCTGCGAACAGCACGTTGCTGGAATGTGATTTCCGGCATTGAGTTATCACACCGCGAAATCACCGGTGGTGATCTCCCCCGGTCATCCAAAGTCGAGTTGGACGCAAAGAGACAGCCCAAGAGGTCGGCCTTCTCCTTCGCAGTGTGGGCGAGCGAGTCATCCTCTCTGTGCAGCGGTGGTATCGATGGCTGACAAAAATTCCCTTGTACAGCTTTGGCGAGAGACCAGAAGGCTCGGGTCCCAGAAGGGAGTTGGGCCAATCTCTCGCCAAATCTGGCGATGTGCTCTGACTTTGCCTTAGCGATTTCCCGTTTGAAGGACCTGGAGGCTGAGTTATATGCTTTTTTATGTTCGCTGGTATTGGCATCACGAGATATCGCCGCCTCCGCCCATGCATTAAAGCATTCTCGCTTTCGACGCGATGCCGCCTTGCAAGAACGCTTAAACCAGGGCTGTGACCTGCCACCGATCGGCACCGCAGAGAATGGAATAAAAAGTTCCATGCCCTGCAGAACCACTTCGGCGACAGAGGCAGCGACGGAATCTGGAGCTTCCGACGAAAAGCACATAGGCCCCCAAGGGTAGGACGCAAAGAAAGACCGCATCCCATCCCAATCTGCTGACCGATAGTGCCAAATACGACGACAACCCGAAAAACGGGGCCGAGGAGGGCGCGTAGTAGGCACAGTACTCCGGACCACACAATGATCCGATGAACCCAATGGCGGGTCAACAGAGACTTGATAGGTCTCCGGATGTGAGGTCAGCAGAAGGTCCAACAAAGAGGGTTTATGACCATCCACATCTGGTATTCGCGTAATCGCAGGGACCATTTGTGACAGGTCGTAAGCTAAAGCAAAGTCGTGAAAGGATCTTCCCGCGTGATCGGTGGTTTCCGAACCGAGCCAATCGGCATGGTGAGCGTTAAAATCGCCAAGTATCACGATTTCAGCGGTAGGAACCCCTTCGAGCAGGGAATCTGTAGCCATTTGGATGTGCTCAATGAGTCGCTCAGTTTCGGTATTTCCGCTATGGGACCTATACAGGCATGCGTAGAATCGCGGATGGTCATCGCAGTCTACGCGCAGCCAGAGGCTAGATAGGTCCCTTCCTTCAAGCGACCCGAGGCGACGAGAACAGATATCCTCTCTGACGTACACGCAAACTCCCGCCCGCGGCACAAATGAATGTTCCAATTTGTACCCCGGGTAGGAGAGGTAGGAAGTATCAGCCGGGAAGGATATCTGAGTCTCAGTAAGGAAGAATAAGGCCGGCTTCGCAGTTTCGAGGTGAAAGTGAACCGCGTTAAGATTAGAGTTGAGCCCCCTAACATTGGTAAAGTCCACTGAGAGCGTGGAAGGGGATGCCTTCGGTAAATTCTTCCGTTTGCCCCGAGATCGAAACTTATAGTTTTTTGAGCAGTTTTTGCCCACCCCAGAATACGAAGGGCAGCCTGTGCATCCACCACCGAATACTGATTGTTCCGATGATGGACGCTCAGAGGGGGATTCTCCACAGCGGAAACGTGTGGTACCCCCCTGGGGTAATCTCTGTTTAAACTGCATCTTCATACTCTGGGGGAGGGGGGAATTGATGGGCTCCGGGAGTCTCACTCACCGCACGAAACGCGAGTACAATAAGATGAACCTATTGCATCACTTCACGCCGGTTTTCTGTGAGACAGTGGTACTGCCCCGGTCGTGCCTGCCCGATTGGCTGAAGCCCGAAAGCAACAGCATGGCACTCCCACTAGCTTCATCATCATGCGCAATTTATTTCATTTCTAGTATTCACACAGAAATATATCTATATATTTATGTACATAAAATACAATTTTTTAGATTATTATATTTAGTCAGTGTTTTTAATAAATCATATCTTTTATTTAATTCATATGTAAATCCCTTTTATTAAAGACGATGTCTTTAAAAAAATAGGGTTTTAATGTTTGTACTATTTTCTGATTCAATTAAGGGCTGTATTTTATTTTCGTATGTAACTGTTTATTAATAACAATATAAATAAAAATTGATAGTATTTAAAGTAAAAATATCTCAAAAACGGATTACTCCATACATATGATGATGATTAAGTGCTAACAAAGACCAAGTACTAATAATTTTCCTGTGGGGTGTAGGTGTTTAAATGATCTAAAAAATTCATTATTTAGTACTTGTACATACCTTTTAATTACAAAAGTCCAGGCGAAATTGACGTTTATATCTAAAAATCAATGCTTTGGAAATGTGGTATTGGAGGCGGATACTAAAGATTCCCTGGACAGCTATGGAAACAAGCGTGTCCATACTAAAACGGTTACAGATAAAAAACTCGTCTTTCGATACCTTTTACCAACGCATCCTGAGTTTTTTTGGACATGTAGTATGTAGAGATCCAGAAAGCCTAGAAAAACAAATCATGACTGGCAGAGTGGAGGCCACCAGACCTCGAGGCCGATCCCCTACTAGATGTACAGATCAAATAAAGGTCACGGATCTTACCATCGCAAAGGCTTGCCGAAGAGTGAAGGAAGTTATGCGGCGCCGCTAACACGACCTTCAGAAATGAACAGTGCGACTGAAGAAGAATTACTGAATTTAGTTTAGTCATTCTCAGTTGTATCATAGTCTTAACCATATTATTGAAAATCTTAAAGGTTACATCATAATGAGACTACACGAAGACACCAGACGTAAAAAAAATGTGATCAATTTGTCATTCGTCAGTTTTATATTTAGTAATAATATTTAATTTTAGTTCAATAAAACCATCGCGTGGCGAAGAAACCCTTGTAAACGGAAAGGCCACTACGCGCCCGCGAGGAAGACCGCGAAGGGACGTCTCAGAAGTTCTCAATAACGGTACATCAACGGCTGGAAACTGTGATATTGTTAGTATTATTTTCTGTTGTTTTTAACAAATCTATTATTTATTAATTTAAAAAGATAATTTGTCAGAAAAATATCAATAGACAACAAATAAATACTTTCTTAGTTATACAGAGATATATTGTTAGCTTTCGTTAATATTTCTTTCTTGTCCTATGTTTTTTGTCACAGGCGACTTGACGTTTCAAAAACCTTTAGTTAAGTGTTGGCCCGTATTTATACAAACCTATTTAAAAACAAATTTCCACTATATCTTCGTAGTATTAATCTTTCTTCCCTTATTAAACATATATGTTGTTTAATATATATATAACACATAATAAAACCCCTTTTAATAATATAACTGAATCAATCTAATTGGGTTTCATTAATCATAGTTTTGTAATTTTCTGTCAAGATTTGTTTATGCTGTGGTGAAAAGACAGATTTATTGTTTATGAAAAAGGGAGGGAAATATGAATATATCTCAATTGTCAAAATCGTTCTTAAATATTATCTTCTATGTCTATTTGTATATATTTTCTTTTTTAATTCGTAGTGTAAGAAATACCTATCAAACGACGTTCAAGCTCGCAAACATTACGAATCGGAACATCCAGGCGCAGAATATCTAAAGCGATACATGTGTGATATATGCGGACACACCACTAAGGTATGTTTATAATTGTAACAAAAAAATCTGACAGCTGACTAGTATCCTGAATTAGCTTCTACATCTGAGAATCACAGAAATACAATTTGTCTTTTTATAGGTTAATTCACTTAAGTTCGCGTGTTTTTATTTAACTTGACAAAATTGGTAATTTCATTCATGTGCCAAATGTTAATGTAGTAATGTGTATTTTGAGAACAAAATTTTAAGAATAGGAAAGTATTTTGTTTATGCGATTAATACATTTAGGCATATGGGTATTTAAAAACATATTTTATATTAAAGATTTTAAACATAGCTAGATCGCAGATCGCGTCGGAGCAGTTTTAAATTTAAAAAGTTTCATTATTATGAACCAAAAATCACATGTTAAGGACACAGCTTTAGTTAGAACGTGACATAAAAAAACCAAATTTATTATTATTAACCAATTAAAATGAAACTTTATCGACGTTGGAAAAGAAATTACCGTCACATTTTTCGGTTACGCCTCACCACGGTCGATTCGAAGAGTCGAATCTCTTTTATAACAAAAATATATAATTACGATGACAATGATAGTTATAATTATATAACAATTAATGAAATTCTGTTATAATCTTAGTAGTCATAAGGTATAAAAGCCTTTTGTTAAACTTTATCTAATTTAAATTTATTTAACCAATTTCTGTAAAGTTTTGAAAATTAAGGTAATAAACAAGTTTCACTTCTTACGTGAGTACTAGTACACGCACACATTTTTTTAAGGCAATTATTAACATTAAATATATTTCCAGCAATACGCGAACCTTATGGTTCACATGCGTACACATACGCGCGAAAAGCCGTACGCGTGTCCGTACTGCGATCGTCGGTTCAGTATGGTCAGCAACCGAGATCGACACATTGTCGTGAGTATTTATATATAGCAGTTTTTTTTAAAGAATTGCTTACGTAATTATTTTTAGAATTTTAAACGGTTAGAACTTACATTATTTATTTCACGTCAGCTGAAATAACGCTTATTATTTATGGAGTATAGATAAACAAATCGTTTCGTTTATCTATAACTTGCCTAATATGGTATTCAGAAACGAGACAGCGCCAAGTCGACCCCTACTACATCGATAAGGGAGCATTCAAGTATTACGTCACGCAATTTTTGGAGATTATTGGACCCACATGAAACGCGCCGTAACGTTAACCCAATAAAAACGTTTCGTGACCCGAACAATTAATTCAAGTTCAATGACCTTAAGTCTGTTATGAGGATTGTACCCGCCAGTTGATTCTATTACTTCCATACATACATACTTATAAGTTGTTGAAATTTTTTAATGTATACATTTTGTTTTAACGTTTTTAAGGTACACACAGGTGAAAAACGATATGAATGCCAGCACTGTGGACGTCGATTCACGCAAAGTAGCGCTGTCAAACTACACATCCAAACCGTCCACCTCAAAATCCCTTACGCACCTTGGGACAAGAAGAATAGGAAGAGAAGGAAAGAGATGGAAACATCTCTCGCCTCGGTCGCACAACCGAAGGCACCCGACACGCAAGGGGAATATATTAATGCGTATATGTTTAATTTATAAGTACGATTGTACTATTTCTCCAAAGTGGCTTAGTGGTTAAAGCAAAGGCTTATAATGCAGAGGCATGAAAGGCTGTACCACTTACTTGCCTATAATATAAACCATTATGGGCTCAAACAGTGCTTAAATATTGGAACTGTATTACACTTTTTTTATGAACGTGGACTGAGACTGAAATGTTTTATTTGTACTGATCTGCATGTTTTATATCAATTTTTATCCAACTTTGAAATAAAAGGGTTTAATTTGTGGGGTAATTTTTTTTGAAATTAAATTGATTGAAAGCATTCTTTTATGATGATAAAAAGTCAACCATTTATGTATAATAAAACTATTTTAAATAAATTGGTTGTTTAAATTATGATATAATTTTTTAATTTCAATGCATGCTGTCTGTAAGGATGGATATTTTGTGATTAAATAATTTCTGTACATGTCCAGTCTTTTTAATTAATCTACCAAAGGTCTGACAGCTGGTTTATTGTTTTGTTATAATATATAAGTAAATTTATGTTTATATTGTTTATATTGTTATAATATATAAGTTCATAATTCCCAATATGAATACCTTGCTGCTGTAACAGTTATTCTATTATTATAGAATAGATTTTTTAAGGTATCTAAGAGTGGTAGAAATAAATAATAAAATATGTCTATAAAACAATTTATTAAGTGGTAAGTCCATTGGGCAATGCGCGTACCAGGCGAGGTGCGCGCCCAGAAGTCGAAGTATGATCCCAAGCATTACCATTACTTTCTGAGGAATAGTTGTTTTTTCGTCTGCGACGCACCCGCTTTCGCTTTATGCGCTGGTTGTTGACATTTGAATAATCTTCCATGACCCAAATGTTATCCTGTTCATCACTTTGAGTCCTTTGAGAAAATGTATTATCTAACATTGCTAGCGCTCTTTCCTTATAAGATTCAAGATCTGTTTCGTTTTCGTTCTCTTGAATGGACTCTCTCTTTTCTTCGCCCTGTGCTTTGGTATGTTGAACAGAGGAATACCCTACACCAGCCACTTTTTCTGATTTTCCTCCGTCAATAGAGGAATATCCTACACCAGCCCCATTTTCTGATTTTCCTTCATCAATTGAGGAATATTCTACACCAGCTCCATTTTCTGATTTTCCTCCATCAATTGAGGAATATTCTACACCAGCTCCATTTTCTGATTTTCCTCCGTCAATTGCATCTATTGAAGACTTGTGAGCTTCACATATCATATAAGAATGCTAAAAATATTATAAGCCATAAATACTGCTGTAATTAAAGTTTAGGTATTAAATTATATTATTGCATTTAATTATGAAGCATTATTAACATATGATAAATCTACAAAATTAAGTTTCCAATCAGTTAAAATCTATCTTAACTGAATTAGAAATAAAGAAGATAGATACTTATTTTTACTCTAAGAAACACAAAAAAATTAATAGATTTTTTGTTTGTACCATAATTTACCAAGTACTCCTTAAAAACATTTAAAATTGGTATAATGGTGCAAGTTCAAATATTTTTTCGAAATAATTATACTGTATGTTTTTTATAGAATGTTTAACAATAAATAACTTACATTGCCAGGTTTTACATTTCTTGTTACATCTGTTTTTATTGGAAAAACTCTGAAAAAGATTACAGAATTATTATTGGAATCCTAGAATGCTTTAACTAACGCAATACTACATAATAATATCTAATATTATGATAAACATAATCCCTTTGGGTTAACATAGTGTACTAACTACTTTCACTTGTATTGTATATGTTCACTTTGAAATTAAATTTTCAATGGGAAAAGGAATTCCGATTAGTTTACTTACTCCACAGGGTCATCAGGACAGAGGATAGTGAGCCGTTCGGCACTAGGTAGTAAATGTCCACGGGAGCGAAGCACAAAGGATTCAGTCACGGCTAGTAAGTCGCGAAGCCGTTGCTCGAGCCAACGGACACGGCGGTGCGGATCCACCGACACATAGCAGTGCGCACGCGGATCCTTCTCGTCATATATCCGTAGCAGACACACTCCTACACGAAACCGTTCCCTTGGATTTTTTTTCAATCCTTTGGATCCTATGTCATTGCCGTGGCTGCTGTCGACTTCCGAACTCTCAGAATCGATTCTTCTGCAGGAAGACATGATCAATATTGAAACTGATCTCTTTGCTGCTATATCTTGTCACAGTAATTTAACAAGCTATAATACACCTTACTACAAATATTTAATTGTACAGCTATTTTGAGCGTTATACTTAGTAAATAATATTTTTATATTTAGTAACATACACTAGGAAAAATGAAGACTTGGTGTTCACCAAATGCAGAATCTTTATTAAAAATATTAAATTTATATCATTAGTTTTGGTTCGTAAACACCTAAAACGCCAGAGTTTAAATTTTCAATCTTCATACTTCACAGGTTATGAGTGAAATTTAATTTTGACAGCTAGACTATACTTAATAGCAGGCGGCTTAGACAAGATGCCTTAACAGTAGTATATATTGTAGAAAGACGAAAACTATTCGTATGAAAATGACAGCTCGTGTCGACAGTCGGTAGCCTAGGCCCAAAAGGCGTGAGTCGGGAAACAATAAGCGAAGCCATGACGGTACTACGAAAAGACTCATATTAACACTTACGCTTTTCGGTAGTCAACCGCCAATTATAAATGTTTCGACAGTGTAGAAAAAACGGCGTTTATCTGCCATGTTTTAAAAAATGACATATTTTGGACGTTTTAACGAAAGGTTTGAGTTTTAAGTATTTGTAATTTTAATTTGATCTAGCTTTTTCGTTCTTGTATCATTATAATGATGTAAACTAGAGTTAATATTTTTAAGTTAAGACTTTTAGTTTTTCAATGAATTAATGCGAGGATAACATAATAGACGCCGATAAATATGAAAATATCAAGAATATCAACAAATTAGTACAGGTAAATATTTCTTTCTTTAAGCTATAGTTTTCTGAAATTCGAACATCCTAGTTATATTGGATATCTGTTATTTATATTTATATTGCATGTAAGTTAAAGGTAATTGTTTGTTGTAAACTTTATACCATTTAATATTGCTTATAATCATAAAGTAAAATTATAGTACATTTTATTTGTATTATTTAGATGTGAAAGCAGACTAATGAACATAATTAGAAGTTCTTAATATATTAAAAGCTATTGTCAATCAATATTATGATTTAAATGTATCAAATCAACTGGATTTATGCTTCATGAACTTTAAAAATATACAATCTAGTAAACAATACTAAGTATCGGTAAGACGTTTTCTTTAATTATTTATTACTAAGTTAATATGGAGAAGTTTATTATGAAAATTTTTAATTTAAGTCCCGTAGGAATTACTGACATTGTTTGGCTATTAAAAACTTAAATGAAGTATATTTTAAAGTTTAGAATAAAGTAAAGAAGTTTAATATTAAAGTTACCTACTGAATAAACCTTGGAAAGATCTTATACGAGTTTATCAGTTTTCTATTTGATTAAAGTACTAACAAAATTAATATTTTCTTTTCAGAAAAAGAGAAGATAATAAGACAACTTTAAGTATTTACAGAAACCACTAAATTGGTGGCACCAATAGAGAAGTTGTATTAAAGTCTTAGCTTTTAATTAATTTAAGTGTTAGATTATGTACTTGAATATGAATTTGATAAAGAGAGAGATGAAGTATTTTATGAATAATTTAAAAAATAAGAGGAGTGGAGTAAGAAATAGTGCTTGGTTAAGTAAGATTGTTACCTTTTTTCATTACTTCAAGAACAGAAAACAGTAAACTCAAACTATGTTCTTCCACGTTTAATCGTATTAAGTTTGGCAGTTTGAATGTAAATGAGATATTTATTATAAACAAACTGTATTTGTAACTTTTGGGAAGAATTATATATTTACAATAACTATTATTATTTATAATGTTTGTGTTAAGAAAACAATCACTATTTTGTTAAATGGTCCAGGACATATGTTATCATAGTAACTGGAGGGCCTTTTCTGTTATGTATCAAATGCATGCAGGTATATAACCTTACAAAAGTATCTAAAAAATTTAAAGAAATCATGACAACATCTTATGTTAGGTTTTATGAATTGAACATTTTTTGGTTTAGAACAGCACCCAAACAAGATATTGAGTTTTATTGCTGCCCATTAATACTTTCATTTATTAGTGTCGGAAGGTCGTGATGCTGTCCACTTATACTTGTCTATGATACACTACATTTGAATTTGGATTATGTTTTTCTTTACTTTTGAATATTTTATTTGTGACGTCAACTCTAGTGGGAATTTTGACCTTCCTGCTAAGTAGATTGATCGCTTGTGCGATATCTGGTCTGGTACAGTAACCTTTCCACTGCTTCCCTTTAAAGATATTCCTTTTCCTGGGCAGTTTCCTGTATTGATTTAAATCGCTACTTGCGAGCATGTCACAAGGTTTGACAGTATTTTGTGTTCTTTGGCTTCTGACTTGTCAACTTATACCCAAGTGATATTTTTCTGTAATGATTCTATTTCAGATTGTATCGCCTTCTTCCAATGTCGTCTGTCGGAGCCAGTCACAGCTTCTTTGTATGTGATTAAAGAGCAGTCATTGTCGTCATTATTTTCTGACGTAACGCGGTCACGCAGCGACTTAACTCGTAATCATTGGTCCATGCTGATGGTCTCACGTCTCTTTGTGGTCTTCCACTTGAGGGAGATGTTGTATCGCCTTCACCATTTCCCACTAGATATTTATCCAACCACGCTCTGCTACCCCTTAGTTAATTTAGATTTTTCTGTTTTTAATTACATATATAAATATGATTACATCTACATTAATGATGCATTTAATTTAGTGCATCTGTGTGTTCAGTAGTTATGTTTGTATTGTATAACAAGTTGTTATATTTTCTTATTTTTCTATTTATACTTCGCAATATGTTAAGGAATGCAGTCTACAGAGGTGCCTTATATTTTAATTAAAAAAAACTCTGACTGAAATATTTTTATTTTACTACCTGTATGTTTAATATTTCTAACTATAGTACAGGTCATTTATATATGCATTAGGTGTACAATATTCGTTTATTGCTATATGCAAGAGAGTAATGTGAACCACTTCAATGGCTTTTCCTACTAATCAAGACATAGGTCAATTAATGCAATTACCGAAAATAAAATCAAATATATAATAACATAGGTACAATTTTTATTAATTCCTTACTTTAACAGGTTTTGCATTCACATATTAACTAGTAGCAATATACTGATATAAACAAAAGTTAATTGATATAAATCAGCATCAAACTTAAATTTATATCTAAGATGTTGGAGCACCAATAACGAATCAAAAGTTAATTAAGGGTCATAATTTCGTACCAGACTAGGTTTCTATTTTATCATCTTTATTAATACCTTTTCATTGAGTACTTGCTGTTTTACAATTCTCACTTTTGAAAGGAAAAATAGGTTTTAAACAATCAACTTTTATAAATAATTACTTAAGTTTAATTGAAATTGGATTTATTGGAGATAAACAGAGACAATTCAAACTATGTAGTAGCAAATCACTAGAAAATAATAGACTTATTCCATAATATTAACTCAAAATCTGCATTCAAATTGACATTGAAAATTTTCAAGCACAAACACCAAACCTAATTAAAATCAAACATAATTAAAGCTTTAATCAAACATTAATTTCAGTGTTCACACTAGTCTGTTTTTTTTAATTTCTTGGACTTTATCAACTGGTAATCTATTTTCTTTTTACTCTTTATTTATCAATCCGCAGTACTATTTCTATTGTTTAAATTTATGAGAGAACGTGAACAAACCATACTTAATTTTAATTTCTGGTTCTTATTGCAAATTAACATTAATATTGTAAAGTTTTTACTTTTACTAGGTTTGTAAATGTTATTAGGATTAGATTAGGAATACATTTAATCCAAGACAATATGACAGAATAAGGTGCTACGAACAGCGGATCGCAGCTACGCTGTCCACTTTGTGGTAGTGTCTCTTGACTGCGAACGAAGCGTTTTCCATAGTATAATTACTCAAAAGCGGTGGCGTATGTAGATAACTTTTCGGTATTAATATGGCTAGACCACAAAGTGCTATTAAGTTATGCCTTAAATCGTGAACTACACGGTTTTAATATTTAATATCAGGATGGAATCTCATTATCATTTATTTAGTGCGTTAAATAAAAAGAGCTATTTAAAGCTTGTTTTTAGGTTTAAGCTTTTTGCTACATATTAAATATCAATCTAACACACTAGCAAGAATTATCCTGTAAATTTGTTTAAAGATTTACCGTGTTTTTTAACCAGGGAAAAATAAATGCTTATTATTTTTTTTATTTCTTAGGTTATTCGGTTATATATTCTGTGGAAATATATATAATGTAAGTATAGCCTATATCTTTATCTATAGCACTTACCGTTTATAATTGCCCAGACTAATATAAAACAAAAAAAAAGAAAATATATTGTGTCGTTAAACGTTAATAATTTATAAAATCTTACAATTTAACCGATGAAATTATATTTTTAGCTCAGAAGCATAGTATAATTAATAATCCAAACCAAGAAAGAGCTTGATAATCAGCAGGAAGTGACATCATAAAAACGTTGGCGGTTGGAGTTGCGTCTGGTGGCTAGTGATGGTGAAGCGCTGGGCGTGATGTCGAATGTGGAGAATGTGTGCCCGCAGGTGCTACGCGGCGTGGCGCGCGAATTACGGCGGTTGGCTGCCAACCCACCTGCTGGGATCAAGCTGCTGCTGCGTGACGACGACCTCACCGACGTTGTAGCCCTCGTCGACGGACCCGGTAACAATCTCTTTTCTAATGAGCTAAATGATTTAAAATGACGGAAACAGTAGTTAACTAAAAGCAACACACTAAATCTTTAAACCAAGTACATTTTGCAATTAGTACCCATGAATACTGAACAAGTGTTTTTTTTATAGTACAGAATTAAATCCCTAACGGGTTTCATTAAATGTTATAAAAACAAGTTTGTATGCTATATTGTTCATTAAGGAACATGGACCAGTGTAAAATATTCAGATCATTATCTTTTGTTTATGTTTAAAATTTATATAAACTACATATGAACAAAGCAATATTTTAATATAAAAACATTAAATTTTAAAGGCTTATGAAGTAAGTATATTATGTAATATGAACTAAGTAATCACTGCGAGGACTAGATTAATTGAACCATTGTTCAATTGAGCTTTAAATATGTGAAATCCTGATAAATATTGCGCAAAAATTTGATGTAACTTACAATATTTTAAATGTATGGTGATTGATAGTTTTTTCTTTTAATCATTATAATGACAACAATCAAAATTATGGTCCTTTTCCTATTGTAAACTACCCAATCTTGTATCTACACTAATTTAAGGCACCTAATAATAATTCTAATTAAAACAAATAATTTCAAAAGAATAGTTTGACATTTTATGATAGATTTGATCACATTCTATAATATGTAGGTAACAAATGTCGTTTTGCAGCAGAGACACCTTACGCTGGTGGCGTTTTCCGGGTGCGGCTGGTCTTAGGCAGAGAGTTCCCAACCGTGCCGCCACGCGCGTACTTCCTCACGCGTGTCTTCCACCCTAACGTGTCATCTGTTGGTGAGGTCTGTGTGAACACACTGAAGCGCGACTGGCGTCCGGAACTAGGGCTTGAGCACGCACTACTCGCAGTCAAGTGCCTACTCATTGCGCCCAATCCTGATTCAGCGCTAAATGCTGACGCGGCAGCGTTACTCCGCGATAGGTACGACGATTACTTCGCTCGAGCAAAGCTCTATACCGATATTCACGCGCGTCCAGACGCGGCCTCTGGCCCAGCGCACGCCTCTGCAGCAAGCGAACCTTCTGACGCTGCCCCCCGAGCGAAGCGTGAGCGCCGAACCCAACCACCTCTCGCCAAAGACAAGAGACGCATCCTCAAAAGATTATGAGCATCCCACATAGCATTAACTATAATTAGGTGTGTAAAATATTTGATTTAATTTTATTTAAGTTAATAATAAATGATGAAGCGATTTCTTAATTGGTATTAATTTTTTTTATTCCAGTCTAACTAATCTACAAGATAATGTAGAAGAATTTAGATACATTATTACTTTTGGTGCATTTCATGTGATAATATAAAATGTATGTACAATCAAATTTTTAAAAAGATTCAGGAACTACTTTTTAGAAAGCTAAGATATATTATGAAGCTGTAAGTTCTAATGATTTTCTCTCCATTAATTTAGAAAAATAATTTTGCTTACCTTTGAAATTTATATAACCTAATTTATTATTTCATACATAAATAAATTCCACTATGCAACTAAAACATCCATTTACGCTAAATTTTCAGCTAAATCCTTCCTATAATTAAAATATTTCTCAATGGAGCAATTAAAAATACTTGTAACAATAATAATTAATAATATATAATCAAAATACCTAAGGAGTAACTGTGTAGATAAGTTTATTGTGACAAATTACTTGCAAACTAATAAAAAGAATACTATTTGCTACGCTACTATATGTTATAATGACTTGTTAGAGATAATGATGTCTATTGTCCTACTTATTATTAATGTTTATTGGTTTTGGCGGTGTAGTATGTTAAGTTAAATACTATACAAATGTTTATACAGTTTGTATGTTGCGTCCCTAGCTACTACATTCATAATAGAACTAGAATGTGGAGACGCAGAATTTCCAGGTATCAAAATAAATAAATTTTCTTAATAAGTAAAATAACCTAGAGTACTTTTTGAAATTTTACAATATATAAAAGTTTATTAAGTTACATATGTACAAAGTTTACGACACTCGTAACGTAGTAGGAGAGTCGTTATGCCTCGGCTTTGTCGTGTAAGGGTAGGTCTTCGGGGCGGACAGGACGCCGTGCGGGCGGGCCAAGAGTGCGCTGAAGGAGCGAAGCTGCCGCTGCGCCACCCAGTGGACCGACCCAGTATACCTGTACACATATCGTAGTTGAGCAAAATATATCGCCACAAATTAATTTTATTATTATTTATTAACAAGGATCGATATCATTCAAGCTCTGTGGTCGCAACCAGATACCCTGTTTTATTGTTATAAATAATTCGAGTTCCCACTACTGGTTCAAGCCGACTGATTTGTAATAAATAAAAAATCACAGATTCTTTGATACAATAATAATTTACAGACAATACTAGATAATAATTAATTTACAACAATTACTAAGAATAGTAAAATTTTATTTATATTTTTATAAATCAACGAGCCTAACGTTAGACCGAATGTTTCTTTGGTTTGAATTGACTCACCCAATGGTCGGCAGTGAAACCCTGCAAGAGTGCAGGAGCAAAGCTACGGGCAGGATTAAGACTGGCGCCCGTGAGAGGGCCGCCTGCGTAAATTAGGCCCGCCACTACCAGACCAAGCTTCAAGGACGCCGCAGGATCGACACGACCCGCATCTTCTGCTCGCCAAATGCCACCAGCCGTCAACACCAATGTTCCCGTCAAGAGCGCCTCTAATAACGCTGCGCTTATCACGCCCACGCCAGATCCTGGTGCTGTTCCGCCCACCGGCCCGCTCTCAAAGAACGCTGACGGCGATAGCAGCATAAGCGCTCCGAATCCAAGCGTGGCGCCCACCACTTGCGCTATAACGTAAGGTAGCGCCGCAGCCCACGGGAGCCGCCCAGCCAGCGCCGCCGCGAGCGTCACGGCCGGGTTCATGTGCGCACCCGAAATACCGCCGAACCCCTCGATGAGGGCGACGACGAGGAAACCGAAGGCTAGCGCAGGGTGCGATAATGGTGCACCGGGAGGCAGCAGAGCAGCAGCGCCGAGCCCCACTAGCAACGCTGTAGCCAGCACCTCGGCAACAAGCGCGCGCCACCACATTACCGCCCACGCGCGCGCACCTTTCTCTGTAAATCCACACTTTATATATTTTCCTATAAGTTTTATATATATATATATATATATATATATATATATATATATAATTAAATATCAATCAAAAATCTTGTAATTGTTAAAGTCTATACGAAATCAAACTTATTCAATATATTGCGGCAACAGTATAAATGAAAATATTAATTCGATTTTGTCTGATCTTTAAGACTGTAAATATGTGTTAGCAATGCCAAAAACAATTACCTACCTGGCTAATATTAATTTCAAGTTTGCTATAAAATGCGTTATACATACGAGGCCTCTTTATTTAATCATAGTGCAACAACTTATTTATTAATTAAATCACAAATAAGGTGAGCGGTAGGCACTCAGTATTGTAAAAGCGCCGTGACCTTAGACGCCGTCGCTCGACGCTCAGCTTTACGAATCACTCGTTTGAATAATGAATATTTATTTATTAATATATACTTAAGTCAACGTTTGTTTGTAGACGGTTAAAAATGTAAAGGTCGGACAACCACTTGTTGATACTTAGCGCAGTTTTCATGGCGCTTAATTGTTAGGGATAATGTAACCCTTAAGACCGGCTGCAAGGAACACATCTTAGGCAAGTCTTCTTATTTATTTATCTTTGAGAACCAGTTTAGTAGCTTACCTTTCAAGGTCGACTCCATAAACTATGTATAATTTTATATCATTAATGATCTTGTAACTATTTAAACATTTGCATATTATATTAAGTATTACTTTCATAGGTCAAACACTAAAATATCTATCTTATCTGCCCAATTCGTTTTATAGAAAAGAAAAAAACTGCGGTGTTTAATACCAATACCACACACACATCATTCAGACACTAACAAAAAAAATCTGAACAAAACTTGGTTGCTGCTGCAATGTCTTAAATCGCAAATTTATATTTTTGTCGATCTCTCGGAGGTGTGGCAAAGCTCGTGTACTGACCGTCTGTGGCCATCGGCGATAAATGCAGCCCTCGTATGGCAAGTTGATGTGAACTCTCGGAAAGCGGTGTTCAGGGTGTGTGGCGTGTGGCGGCGCGATCACAACTAGCGGAGTCCGATATCGGCTATTGAGCCAAGACTGTCAACTTCTTTCCCCCGCGTCCCGCACCTCTCACAGTGCCGCCAAGGGTGCTTCTGCCTTTGCGCACTCAGTAACGACACGTATTAATCGTAGTGATTGTACTCAAAAGAGTCCTTAATCTTTGATTATATTGTTGCTCCTACTTCTGTGCCCTTGTCGTTTGTTAAGCCCTTTGCAATCCCGTACTCGTCGTCAACTACACAAGACAAGGTTAACTCTATTACCTTTCTAATTACATATAAGGTCTTATCGAACAATGTAATTTAGAAATAACTGATTGAAGTATTTGTTGAATATTATTCAAATATCTGCTATCAGAGGTCAGAGGTGTGTGTCGAGTTATCGGTCAAAAATAACATCGCTACGCTCGCTATAGCTGACTCTTCTAATACATTGTCAAACTGTAGCCGATTCAACACAGCCTAATTCCATGTTAATTTCCCCATCGTCGCAACCTATCAGCGCGTTTCTAAATGTTGACTGGATGAGCCTGTACACATATTGTTTCAGCGATGTGTGTATAGACACAGCTCGCAGTACGGCAGGCTGCCACCATTTGTATGTGACATTCGCCAAACACGGTTTATCAGAAATGTCTTGGCCGAAGCTACTAATTACGCCGTTTGATAATGAGCGTAGCGAGTGCGGCACTCACTAATAGCCAAAACGCCCGATCAGTTCGATACGGAGCCTTTCCTGTATCTATTTTGATAGATCGACACCCAACGACAAAAATAGACAACGAGTTAATTAAAGTTTAGGTTAATGTGATTTGTTACGGTGGCAGTGATTAATAAATATAATTTAATTGCAATAGTGAATGGGTTTTACTCATATAATACAAGTTTAATCTCACAAAATTGTATATTATTGTTAGAACTGAAACATTTATCCCAAAACATGCGTTTCTTTACGTTTAGGATCTGTTTCACAATGTATGGATAAAGTATCAAATAGCTATGCAACACAAATTATTTGGAAGATAAATGTTCCGAATAAGACACTTCGCGTTTCATCGGACTCGTAACTTATGGTGGACTTTATGTGACGAACAGCGCTATCTGAGAGTCGTGAACGCAACAATAGTGTTTATCCTACCAATAAGTTATAAATAGCTTATTTGTAACTTATCCGTACATTGTGAAACAGACCCTTAATGTTGTAAAGATATTTCAATGTTTCCCCTAATTGATATGAAAAACTGGCAAACAGAAAAAAAATTAAGCCATATGGATATTCGATTTTTAAAAGATCTTGCGTGGCGGTTATGCTACTTAATGTAATTCCTATTTCCTACGAGTCATTTCATTTATACCCAAAAATTGTATACTTATACATTTTAATATATAATAAAATAAAAATAAATTAATGTTTCATATTAGGAGGGTATCAAGATGATTACGAATAGTAATGACGTGACATCCCCATAACAAAAGATGTAGTTTTGCACTGCTCCGACCGCAAATGCCATGATGATTCTGTTACAATATTGTGAGTGAAGATATAAAAATGATTGAGAATTTTATTATTCGACAGTCATTACACCCATAACAGCTGTTACTTAATTTGGAAATCAGACTTCTTTATTTTTAAATTCACGTGAATTGCGTTGTTTGCCTTGGTAAAATTTTGAGTACATTAAAAATAGACCCAATCTTATTTGATCGTAATCGTATTCTATGGATCTACTGAACTGATTAAAAAAAAATGTGTGTATGTACTAGTGTACACACGTAAGAAGTGTAACTTCTTTATGACCTTATTTTACGAAAAAATATGCATTTAATGCAATGCAAATATGCATTATTACAGAATTTCATTAATTGTAATAGAATTATTACTATCATTGTCATAGTATTAATGGCTTCGAATCTCTTCGAAACAACCGATGGTGGTATTCGAAGAGGAGTCGAAGTAAGAAGCAGACATGGAGAGAAATTAGGTGTGCCAAAAATCAATCTGGAACTGTTTAGGAAAAAGGCTTTTTGTATGGCTATTAAAGTGTACAATACTTTAACAAAATAATTAAAAGATCTTCCGACTAGAGTCTTTAAAAATCGACTTAGTATATTACTTTTGGAAAAATGTATTATTCAATAAATGATTATTTGCGTGAGACACTGTAGTTGATATAAATTTAATAACATTTGGTTTGATATGTAATTGGCCAATTCATATGACTAATAATGTAAAACTCCTTTAAAGACAAATTTGCGCGCCATTGTGTGTGGCAGAATATGCGAATTTACTATTGTACCATATTCTTGCAATAAATTTTATTATTACGGACAAGAAAAAAATGGCGCGTAACGGAAAATGTGACGGTAATTTTTATTTCAACGCCGATAAAGAAATTTCGCTTCAAAAATATTAAGATATTAAACTTGTTGGTAGCATTCCTACACGTATATTTGTTATGGAAAATGGGGTAAACAGACAAGAGGTTCACCTGATGTTAAGTGACACGCCCATTTACACTCTCAATGTCAGAGCACTCGCAAGTGCGCTGCGGGCCTTTTATTGCGGCTTTCACCGATGGGTAGCCATTAGGTATGAAATTTTTCAAGGTTTACTGGTTACGATTGCCTGTGCGAAGCTCGCCAGTAGGAAATATAATTACTGTAGGCCCTTTAAAACTCACAGAAAAACCCTGTTTTTAGTCAATAATTTCGATATTGTTCCAGGAACATGATTACCTCGGCTCAAAGAGTCGCTCGGTGAGTCAGAAGTGAAACTGATGTTCAGAATAAAATCAATCTTTATTTCACAAAATTTGTTGTCTTAAAACTAAACAAAAGATCCGTGAAGACAATGGGATGATGTTTGACCGTGGCGTGTATTTTTGACGGTAAGTTTTATTATCTTTCTCGAAACGTAATGTCAGACCCTGGCATCTTTTTGACTAGGAGCAGCAAATTATCTCAATATAGCCTGGACAGTGTGAGGGGTCCTCCAAAAATCAACAGCTTGTTGCCGTCTACCAACCCGCGCTTGGCGATGAAGGCTACTTGTATATAGCTAAAAAAGGTAATGAAACAGTCAAAGAAATGTATCTGCCTCAACCTTTGGAAAAAGAAGTCAGATTATACGATGTAAAAATATAACTATTTATTTCAAGCTCCCTCAAACGACGTAATAACTCGACTTCGGTTTGCCTTGTGCCATAGAATGTGAGGTTTCTTCTATAAAACAACTCTGCCTTCTCTTCAGACAATACGCAGTTCAGTTCCTTAAGTCCTAGATTTTACACTGTATTAAAATTCCATATGGAGACCACAAGAGAAAGAGGATATAACTCGTTTGGCATAGTCTAGATACCGTTGTTTTATAAGTTTGTTGGTTTAATTAGTTAATTACATCTTTTACAAACATAAATTGTTATGATAATAACTTTAATCTTAAGTTCACACATACAAGAACATTGCTTAGTTCCTTATCTATGTTTATGTTTATATGAATGTTAATTTTACGTCAACATTGTTAATTACAAAAAAATTTAATGTAAAAATCTTTAAACAAAAAAATACTGAACTAGTTTTTTTTTACCGGAATAATGTCGTGTCACTTTTTGTAAGCTCAAGATGTCGCTTTAAAATAATTTCAGGCAACAGGAGGCCAATTTTAATAACACTCTTTGAACTATTTGACCTTGCATATAAATACCATATAATAGATTACATATATTACTGTAAACAATAGCTAAAAATGTATTAAAGCGTTTTATCGATCGACAATGATGTACGAATTCATTTACAAAAACTATGTTTTTTGAGTCAATGTCAAGAACAGCTGTTTACTTTGTAATTATCAATAGCTCTTAATAATGAGGTTGCGACATCAGCGCTTTGGATATTGATGTTTTCTATGCTACAGGAGGCAAACGGGCAGGAGGCTTACCTGATGTTAAGTGATACCACCGCCCATGGACACTCGCACGGCCGGCCTTTTAAGAATTGGTACTTTTCTTGAAGGATTCTGTGTCGAATTGGTTCTGAAATACTTCAGTCGGCAGCTGGTTCCACCTAGTGGTAGTGCGCGGCATAAATTGCCTTAAGAAACCCTCAGTTTGCGAACGACGGACGTCAAGATGATACGAATAGTATTTGATTTTCTGCCTTGATGTCCGATGATGAGATGCAAGTAGTCAGAACAACTCATCTGAAAACTCTCCATGGTAAATGCGGTAGAAGATGTAAGATGCCATGGAGGCCCCACATCTCTACGCAACGCCAAGGGATCAAGCCGTTCAGAAAGTGACTGGCCGTCGATGATTCGAATCGCTCTTCGTTGAATACGGTCTAGCGAAAGGAGCTGGTACTGGGGAGCTACTGCCTCCGAATTTGCACTTTATAGAGTTGCAAACGAGGGCCCAAGGTGAAGTACCGTCTCGCATTGCTGAGCACACCAAGCTTTTTGGAGGCTAATTTAGCCTTCCCTTCCAAATGACCGCGATGCTAGCTGAAGCTTTAAGAAGCGTGTCGTCGAAGAGAGAAGTAGCGATAAATGGTATGTTTTTTAGCGGTGTTTTCCACTATGGGAGCTATACAGTCACGCATAGAATCACACACGCATAGTCACCAGAGGTTAGATAGGTCCCATCCTTCAAGCGTCCCGAGGCGACGAGAACAGATATCCGCTCTGATGTACACGCAAACTCCTGCCCGCGGCACAAATGAATGTTCCAATTTTTACTCCGGGTAGGATATCTGAGTCTCATTAAGAAAGAGCAAGGCCGTCTACGCAGTTTCTAAGTGAAAGTGGATAGCTTTGATGTTGGAGTTGAGCCCCTTAACATTTGTGAAGTCCACGGCAAGCCTTTGCTGATTTACTCCGTTTGCAGCGAAATTGGTTAATTGAAGAATACGAAGGGCAACCTGTGCGCCCACCATCGGGTGCTGAGCGGCCTTGTGGTGGCCGCCCAAAGGGCAATTCTCACCCTGAGGTAGTTTCTTTCCTCTGCACTTTAATTTTTTTTTGGGAGTTGCATGTGCTCCGGGAATCTCTCTCACCGCACGAGGTTATTCCACCAATGGGGTCGTGACGTCCCGGCAAAGATACTTGCATATAAAAACGGTATCGGTATCGCTGTCTCTATTAAGAGTTACAGAGTAAGGGCCTAGATTCTTTCTAATTTCTAAGTTTGCTAAATTTTTAAGAAAGATAGTCATAATAATCGATTGATGGAACATACCCGAGTCAGTGAAGCCGCCATAAGGCAACGTAAAGGGCTGTAGCCCCTGACGCGCCACCTAGCGGTCCAACCCAGTAAATCTGGAAATACACGTCGTAATTAACCACGTAATAAGTTCTTTAGTAATAATAAGTAATTAATTCTCAATACATTGACTGCAGTTATGTAAGCATTACTTTATCGGCCTTATTAATAAACAAGGAATAATAATAAAATAGGTACCTATTATGATATGTTTAACGTTCTTTTGACACGGAATGAACATCGTAATCATAGCAAATATCTGATATCTTTTGTCTACGTATAAGGCAGTTTGTTTAATAAATTTAATCGACTTCTACAATAATAAGTTAATCTTTTTGTTATCATGTTAAACTGAGATTTTGAGATTATCTTTAGTCTTCCGGATTCAATATGGGAAAATTAGTTTCGTTAGAAGTAATAATATAATAATACCGTATGATTATCATATGCACTCACCCAATGATGGTCCCAGTGGCCAGAGAGCAGAGCAGGCGCGAAACTCCGGAGTGGGTTTAAGCTAGCCCCAGATATTTCGCCCTGGAACGCAGGCCTACTTATTACAACTACTATAAGCTACCCAGGTATTATGTAGAGTGCATAAAGGATTTTTTTAAATTGCGTTTGTGTCAGTTAATATAAGGTTTATTTACTTGTATGTATTTTTTTTACTTAGTATAAAAGCAGTAAATACTTCATATACTAATAAATCTCTAAAGTGAACTTATGTATTTAATTACATATATTCAACCAAAGTAAAATAGTGACGTACCGCGGCAAGGGTTAAAGCCGAAACAGCAAGGCCAACGCGCAATGGCCACGAGTCGTGCCAACGTCGGTTACGGATGTCCCAGGCGCTCAAGTTGGCCAATGTCAGACAGCAAGTACATACTGCTTCTACAGCCGCTGCACGCCATACTACTCCATTTGGCATCGTAACGCAGTAAGCTGATTTGCCATTGTTTAACATCACTGCCGCTAATGCGCCAGCTATCGAACCAATTGCTTGAGCTACCATCATTCCTACACCCCGCGCCATACTAACACGACTACTCAACACTGCCGCCAGCGAGATGGCAGGATTCATGTGCGCCCCGGATACATGATCAAAGCACTGAACGAGAAGCGCCACGGTAAGTCCTGCAGCAACTGCGCGGGTCAACAGCGGTGAGGATTCACCACACGCTGGCAGGCAGGACAGGAAGACCAGCATCGCGGTTGCCACCAGTTCGCTTGTCAGTATGCGCCAAGTTTCTACCCCGTTATCCTTTTTACCAATCGCGGTGTATTCACCTGCTAAGTCTAAATTGAACAACTATAAAATAAGAATAATTTCATGCAGCTACCACTAAAATTAAATATTAGTTAGTACAACAAGGTTTAAACGTCTTCAATTATCAGACGCAGGCTTGTTTAGGTTACAAATGGAAATATGAGTATGATGAAAAGTTTACCTTGTACTACATCGCACGGCTTCAGGTGGGAAGACATCTTGGCATTAATTCTCGGCACTGCACAGTCGACACTGAACTCTTTTATGGATACAATCTTAGCACTATCTAATCTTCATAATTATACCGCAATTAATTTCGCGCCGAGATAAATGTTGCAAATATAGAAGAGGACGCGAGTTCTTTCTCATATTTTAAAAAGACTTTGAAGTCTCCTATATATATCTATTTTATGTACAAATACACTTCTATATATGAAGCTGTGACTCTGATGATCACATCGCAGAATAATATATTTTAAGATATTTACTCAGAATGTATAAAAAAATATCAAGGCCTTTCCAGCGATTAAACCTTAAATAAACTAATCTCGGATAGGTTTTATTCAAGCATTACTATATTTACAGCTTTCCAGATTTTATATTTGATAATTTGCAGTGTAGGATCAAGAAAATTTGTATATTCGGCTCCATTTTGATCTCCACGTTTTTTTGAAATCTTATATTGTCAAGTAAAATTCTATACCGAACAGGGTAAGTAATCGATACTTATAAAATGTTTATTTTTTTAATACAAAGTTTCGACATTTATATGATTTATAAGATAAGTCGCGTCACTCAGAGGCGGGTGAGATGGGCCGGGTGCATGGGATGCACAGGGTGCAAGGCGGCATCTAGGTCCTTGCGACGTGCTGCGAGGCGATGATGCAAGTAGCGCGCGGCCCCTTCGCCGCTCCAAGGCTGCGCGTAGAACGCGGCCCTTCTCTCCTCTTCAGGGTTGCCCCCGCCACCGCCGCTCAGCGTCTTCAGATCTCGCGCCTGACTCAACAGCCACTTCTGCGTGAACTGCTGAGGGTCCTTGCCGAAACTGAGGAAGAACTCGCGGTTGGTCTTGAGCTGGTTGATCGTGTCGACCGTCTCGTGGATCTTGGCGTCGAGCCCCTGGATCTCGTGCTGGTTGGCGGTGGAGAGCAGGAAGGCGTTCATCTGCGCCTTGAGCGTGTCGTCGACCTCGACGTCGATGTCGTAGCAGGCGGTCTGCTTGGCGTCGTGCGGCGGCTCCACCGAGATGAGGTGGTTGATGACGATAGGGTCGGGCGCGTGAAGGAGGGGAGCCAGGCGTGCCGGGATCTCGGCCAGTTTGAGGCGCGGGCAGCCGAAGATCTGCTCAAGATACTTGTCGCAGAGCACGTACTCGCGCTCACGCGGGTCCTGCAAGCGGTGCGTGTGCACGTACTGCCACAAGGCGTTAACGATGACGGGCCTCGCCTGCGTGTGCACGCCCAGTAGTCGTGCCAGCCGCCCGTCCAGCTTGAACTGCAGCGGCTGGTAGTCTAGCAGCAGCAAAATAGTGCAGCGCACGTTCTTGTAGCCGGGCCGTTTCACCTGGAAGCCGTCCGTCTCCTGGGTGCTGAGCGTACGGTGCCACTCTACCAAGTGATTGTCGGGCCCGTACAGCTCTTTGTCCAGCTCGATAACGAGCGACTTAAAAAAGGATGAGAACTTGCGCTTCACTTTGTTAGGATCACCTTTAGAGTCGTCGAGCAGTCGGCCTTCCACGCGGAGCTCCCACGAGGCCACCGCGTTCTCGCCCTGACCTGCAACACGTTACACGCATTAGCTTAATTTCTTTGAGGTTCTTTTTTTAATTTTAGGGTTATATATTACATTTTACGAAATAATATAATTATCACATATTTTATATCTATACTCATAAAGAAATAGAGATTATAGGTTTGTTTTTAATACCGTTTTGTAAATTCTTTTACATTTATATTAACCGGGAAAATGAACCGACTTTTTCGTGGTTGTGGCAAAGACGGAAAATAAACGGTCGAACACGTCGGAAATAGCGTGCATATATGATTGAGTTCTGAATTAATATTGTAGAGCTTTATAATGCCCATAAAAAATACTCCGTCCTTTGTTTGTTTGTATGTTCGCGATAAACTCAAAAAACCCTAAAATATTATGTCATTAATTTTTCAATGCGAGTAGCGAGTCATATAGTACAAGGAGTATTTTTATTACAATACATGATATATATATTTTACATCTTTCAGTTTCAGTTTTGTTGCATTTTGCAACAGAAACGTTCGTGTAAATAATCAAAGATCCATACGTAGACATATAAGAACATGTTAGCGAGTGTTTGTTTGTGCAATTTACCTGGATAGAATGTATTCGAAATGAAAATACGCAGCTTGCGTTTTTGTTTCATGGGGCGTTTGAGAGCCTCCTGAATGTCAAGGCGCTTGCGCATAATAGTTGCATCCAACTTGCGCTCAAAAGTCAGCAGATCCATGTAGGCTTGAGACTCTGGTACTAGGTCGCGCACTTTTTGCGGCAGTATCTTGTCCGCCAATCGTTTTTTGCGTTTACCTCCGGCTCCGTAACCGTCACTGTTGAGCAAAGGAGAAATTGTATGTAGGGAGTTTGTATGTTTTAATATGACAAATATAATATTTAATATATTGATTCAGCGAAATATTATAACTGAAATAAACTTCTCTAAGTAGAAGTATCGACAAGATCCGTAACATTTGCTTCTATAGATACCGTAAATATTCGATTCTGGCACACATTGAAATTTGTCATAAAAGGACTTCAAACTTTTCACGTGTTCAGTTCAGCCACGAATCTGCAGTCAAAAATGGAAATCACGATCGGTCGCTATGCCAGGAGCTCACCCTGCATAATGCTGTGGACGTTGCTGCGGCGGCAAGGGCGGGCGGGCATCGGGCGGTCGCTTGGTAGGGGCGGGCGGAGCGGCGGGTCGCGGAGGAGCGCCACCGTACGGTGCAGGAGGTGGGGCAGCTGCAGCTCCTGCCCCGGCGTACGCTACTCTGACGTTACCGCCGCCTACCGGGCCTGCTCCTGCTGGCGGTGGAGTAAAACCGCTTCGCTGCTGCAATTACAGACATTGTTTAGGGGTAGTGTGCTTTGTATTTCGGACTGTTTGGTGGTTCACATATGATTATTAACCTAAAATATGCAATTAAAACCCCTTGTATGCATAGACAGACTCTACTTTCTGTATGTAATGTATGTAAGCAAATATTGTGCTCATAAGGTATAGGAAATCATGTGAATATTGATGTGTTTAAACCTAAATAATTACCAGTGAAACGGTAGCAGAAATGAAAAACATTAGGTAGATACAAAACATGACTTCTTAGAAAAATGGTTTGAATACCAGTTAAAATTCCCTAGTGTTAGGTAGTTTCATATAAATTATGTTTGTAAACAGTTAGAACCCATTACAAAATAGATTAAAGAGATGTTTTCAAGATATGTACACTGGACATTTATCATCAATTCATATTACCATTATTATGTTTTACAAAGGCTAATACAGAAGTAAAGCTAGCAATTCCCATCATTCCAGATGAAATAATAACCTTTGGTGATAAAACCTCTATAAATAATGAATGAAATTTACATAAGAAATAATTCATAATATGCACTTACGTAGCATGTTAATTTTGTGGTAAGTTATATATATACATATTTATAATTAAATTTATAATAATGTCTATACAGACATTATTATAACTAAACTTAACAATAGTATGTTAATAACATTGGATTTTACATACAGGGGTCATACTTTGAACAAAGTCTTGACGTGGACCCTTACATTTGTAGTTGAGATTTTTTGTGCTAAATTGTATTCCAATATACTATATAATGTCATTCTTAGTTCTAAGACTTAGCTTTAAACTATACCCTTAATTCTAATAAGCTAGCAACCCAGATTCAAGCTAACTAGCAATGTCAGACCCAGTAGCGGTTGCAAATATAAGGAAAATCAAACAGACAAAAGTCTTTCTGAAACTTCTTTAAAAAGATGATACAGTTGTGATGTATAGGTCACTATACTTTGCGAGTCAAAATAGCCCACCAATCTGTTATTACATACAATAAGCACCAATCATCATCATGTAAATCAGACTAGTGTGACTTTAACCATCACTTAACAAGTTATAAGATTCAAGTAGTTTTAGATTCTTGAGATGTGTGGTTTTGGCAAATTTATGTCTTACGTACTCATGAAACAAGGTATTAATCACTCCTGTAACCGTACTTACTGGGAAGTTAGGTTGCGTATATGGTCTGGGAGGCATAGCGGAAGGAGGCTGTGGCTGAGCAGGTCCTGGGTAACGTTGCTGAGGCATGGGGCTCGATGGCGCCGCGCTTGGCCCCCCAGCTGGAAACCTTTGTGCCATTTTGCTTAACAAGACCTTTGATCATTTACAGCATTCTTCTGTTCAAGATAATACTAAGTATGTATAGATGTCGAACAAAATTTAGCAAATATCTTTACACTAGCTTGCCTCACTTTAATTCCTTATACTATGAGCATTAGTTTCATGTAAACTTTTTTCGTTTTAATTGGTCAATTGACAATTTTATGTAATTATTAAAATATTGCAAGTATTGTACACAACACTAAACGCTTCGGTACGGAGCACCACAGAACAACAGAAATCATATTAAGACAGACTACAATACTAAAATGCACAGACTACAGAAGTAACAGTTAATCAACTGGCACAGATTTTATAATTATATATTTATACAAGATTGTACAGTATAACTTAATTAATCATATATACCACAGAATGAAAGTTCTAGTGCTATGCCCGATTATATTTTTACTATTTATTTTACCGTCAAATAGAATATCTTAAATTTTGAATAATATGCTTTAACAATTAGTGTAATCTTATATAGATTAGAATAAATTAAAAGATTAGGTTCTTAACTAATATAAAAAATATATAGATGTCTTAATCTGACCTACCTCACGCCTGTGGCGTTTTTTTAATGTAATAGGATGCAAACGGGTAGGAGGCTCACCTGATGTTAAGTGATACCACACAGTCACATTGCCAGAAGGCTCGCAAGTGCGTTGCATGCCTTTCAAGAATTGGTACGCTCTTTTTTTGAAGGAACCTGAGACGAATTGGTTCGGAAATAGTTCAGTGGGCAGCTGGTTCCACATAGTGGTGGTGCGTGGCAAAAACTGCCTTAGAAAACGCTCAGTTGTGGAACGACGGACGTCGAGGTGATACGGATGGTATTTTGAATTCTGCCTCGACGTCCGATGATGAAACTCAGCTGCGGGTATTAGACCGAACAACTCTTCTGAACACTCCCCATGGTAAATGTGGTAGAAGATACAGAGAGACCCAACATCTCTACGCAACGTCAAGGGATCAAGCCGCACGGAAAGTGATTGGTCGTCGACGATTTGAATCGCTCTTCGTTGAATACGGTCAAGTGGAAGGAGCTGGTACTGGGGAGGTCCAGGAGGTCAGAGATGAGAACAGTATTCCATGTGTGAAGCGTCACTATTTCTTTATATATTTGACAGGCTTTAATGGGCTTTAAGCAAGTCACGATTACCAGAAATTACTTTTTAAATTAGGTCCTTTATTCTCTGAATGTTTGTAGTTAGTTAGCCAGTTAGTTGGTTTTCCGTTATTTATAATATAACCTACTTAATAAACCGTAACCGTAAACCGTATTCAATGCTATATCTATTCACACCTTCTTATATCTGGTATATAAGTAAAATTGGAAACACTAACTTTAAAATAAATGTATAATTTACTTTCTTATTACATAATAAGCTTACTGCATAATAAAAGTAATAGCAGCAAAAGGTTTATTTATTATCAAAAAAGTATTCATCACTTCAGTTTTTCATACAAATCAACCTTAAGGTAAGTCTTTATTTTTTGGCTTAGTTGATTGGTGATTATTGATCATCACGCAAATTGACGTGGCGCACAATCTTGGGACACCAACATTCTACTATTTTTATCAATTGTCACAAAAAAAATGTCATTTCGAAAAAAAAAATCATTTCGCGCCATTCGTGTTAACAGTTTTGTCGTACTGAATTTCGTGTGAGAAATTTACTTTATATTTTATACGAGGTGCGGAAATAACATAAATGATTTTACCAAAATCCTCAAGCCAAGATTGCTACATTATTTGATACTAAATTCATTCAAAAATACTTAGAAATGACATTCGATACGAAATCGTAGGTAAGTAAATAAACTCCTTTTTAATTAATGTACATACATTTTATAATCAATTTCTACATTAATATTCCAACATATAATAAGTATATACCAATGAGACGATCGCGCCCTAGTTAAACATTTAAACGAACATAACAGAACATGTCGGATAACCATACTTCGTAAATATAAACTGACAGGAAAAAATGATGGAAGAATGTGAAATCCTAGATCCTGTAAGCTTACCATGTATATTTATTAACGATTTGAATAATTGAGTAAGTTACAATTGTATGTAGTAAGGAACCCAAATGTCTTAATCTCAAGACAAAACCAAAATTCGGTACAGTTTTTTAATAATATCCGTGGCGCTGCATGCTATCGTAAATTTAGAATTATGTCGTGAAAAGTCAATTTTAAATCGAAATCGGCATTGAAGTTACTTGGTAGACATGCCGCTGCCTTAACGCGAGTATCACACATAAAAGAACTTAGTCGAATTATAAATGCGTTACACTCACGCGGGTTAAATTAACATATGCTGTAAACTCATAGTTATGTAATTTTAAATTAAAAGTAAATTATTTTGAAGGAGTAGTAATATCTTTAATCCGGTAGTGTATTTTTAAAATTTTACTTTGGTGAAAATTTAGTAATTACGTGGTTATGTGACATTATCTTTAGTGATGTAAGTACATTAAAAAATGAGTTATTTGCGGATACTAAGATACTAGGATACTTTTAGTCCATATGCAAATGTAAGTAATATAAAGCAATTAAGTATACTTGTTTGAATCGGTTCGATTAAAAGTTCTTTGACAAATTCATTAAAACTTATTTTCCCGTACTTAGACGTAGGCACCGTAAGTGCCGTCATGAAATACCTTCTGGCTTACCGTTCTATCTTGATTTTATAAGGCAAATTCGCAAGCATTTCAGTAGGCAATATGTAATTACTAATTAGCTTATCTTATTATTATGTCTATTTCAATAAATGTAATTCCTACTTTTACGATAAAAGTCGTAAAATATAAGAATTAGCACTAAGTACTTCAGTAGAAGTCTAGTTATAATAATATAATATAATTTGTAAATAGGTAACTTAAAAATAAATAGGTAATTTTTTTTATCTAAGTACGTATAGCTTCGACAACAGCTGCGTTTATTGAAAACATGTTGGTTTGTTCCATTTTGACATTGTCTTAGAGTTTGTCTGCATTGCAAGATTTTTTCAAAAATAAATATACAAAATACTTTACCAATTAGATTAGTTGTTATCGTCATACATGTTCCAGTCATTTTGACCTGATCCACTGTATCCGTTTACTTTCAAGCAAATGTAAGTGAAATACCGTAAAATTTAACGCAATTCTTGTGCCCTTTTTAAAATAATAATTGATGAAGGCAGTTCATCGCTTCATGAGCGATGTCAGCGGCCGAAGGCTGAGGTAGCCGAGGGTGCTGCGGCAGGCGGGGCGTGGGGCGGGGCAGGGCGCCGCCTCCGACCGAGCGCGCCCGCCACCTCGTGCTCGCCGCTCAGTCGCTGCCGCGTCGCCGTGTTGTGTGCACGTAGTTGTCATTTTATTTCGCGTCTTCTCGATACTGCCAGAAGCCAACGGAGGCGCGGTTCGCATCTTACCGGGCAGCATTAGAGTCCGTTATTTTCTAATACTGTCAGGTAAAGATGTCGTCCGCCCTCCAATTTCAACGATGTCTTCTCAGCGATAGTCAAGTGGAACCGGTTAGAGTCCAACGGTCGTTTGACCGCGTGGTGCCTGATTCTGCTGCTGGTCCGAGCTGCTGCGGCTGCAGGTAGGCCCGGCGCCGCGGGCTTCTAGCTCCGGCGCCCGCGTGTCTTGCCACGTCCTACATACACTACCAACGCCAACGTGCTGTCATGCGACCGCATAGTGACGATTTTTACACATGCATTAATGTTTTAAATGTATCTGCACCATGTAAAGAGATATATTAGAGCCAAGGAGTTGACGTTTAAAATTTTGCATGATTTCGTAATTCGTAATTCGATGAAGAAGAACGAACACTGCACCACAGATTAATTGTTCATGTTGTGGAGGACAAAACTCAATTTCTAGTTAATTTGTTCATTTATAATTAATTATGATAGTACCGATGAGTTAAGTTTATTAAATTATAAGCGTGTTGGATCGTCATAAATACGTTAATAATTAATCATGTTGATGGTATCGTGCGTGTCGTGTGGCGCGGGCTTGCGGGGCGCGGGGAACGGTGAGGGCGAAGGCCCCGCGCTGCTCACTCAACTAATTAAAATACTTTGCACTGAGCAATCGGAAAGCAATAATAATAAGAGACGGTATGGAATAATTAACACGGGCCCTTCGCGTCATGAAAACATTAGGAAAATCAAACTTAGTCTCATCAAACTAAAATCGTATTCTATTTTTAAATTTCGAGTTAATTAAAATTAATTCCTGTAATAACTATATATGAAGTCCCATTATTGCGTTTGTGCGTCTATTAAGGCCAAAGTTCAAATAGGTGGCGTGTCCTTTTTGGTATTCTGTAGGTACCATCAACTATATTTTTCTGGCTCGTCATTTATTTGGATTCGCTTCCCGTGGAGGTGTTCTGTCGATGGGTTCTTGAAACGATGTTTAATTCAAGATGACCCCTAATTATAGCATTCGAGAAGCATTACATTATTCATCAGTATGTGGAAAGTTTTGACTTCGAATACGAAAATGTGGGTCAAGGCCTGAAACTCAGTGGTTTTTGTAGTGGAGCTGATTTCAGATCATTTAAATTCAACCTTGTGTTGCTTTAATTGCTTATTATATCCGCCGTGGCTCGCAGGCTGGTGCAAGGCGAATAAATAATAAGACGGCAGATAAGGTGCTATCGGTAGGTGTCGAGGGTCAAGTTATCGGAGTTCAGGCGGCGAGGGCCACGCCGCGGCCGCGTGGGCCCGCGAGATTGGTGAAAGCTGTACCCCATTAATTGTTCAGGTGGATTCCGCTTTCAAATCGAATTCTTATTGAGGCGGGAGTGTCGCCACGGCGACCGGTTCTTAATTTCCTATAGGTGCGCGGGACACGCGGTATGCATCTATTTCGGGAGTCGTTGACCGCGGGTTTGGCACTGCGGCCGGTTTTATTCTGTCGAGCATCGTTCCGGGAGCATCGCGGGCCCGTCTCGGCCACGCGGGAATTTCAGGCGATGACGTCACTATGCGTCCCCACACCGGGGGCATAAATGATCGATACAGCAATATCATAACTTTTTATAAGGGCCGCTAGGCCTAAGTCCTGCAACCGCTGTCCCAGTAGCAGGGCTGCGCTATTTATACCGGCGCCAGCAACCGCGCTCCGCGTCTAGTATAATGTTGTCAATGTCCCTGCAAATTCTTGACAAAACTCCAACACTCCACGCTAGTGTTTAATGATCCATAATCAGAATATCTAGATAAAAAAATAATTTCTTACATGACAATATGAAAGTCCGTTCCAAAATCATAACAAAAAAAAAATAACACGAAAGTCATTATAAAACGATGCGAATCAGTCCAATGTGAAACAAGTCTAACCAGTAGCTGCCGGCACCGAGCAGAAATAATTCGCTGAAAATATATGGTTCAAAACTTTTACATAAGTTAGTTAACTGTAAATCGTTAATTCAATTAAATATAAAGAGCGTGGCCATAGAAAAAGCTTTGTAAAAGTAAAGAGCGTTGTTTTATGAGCTTAACGTTGTATTTTGGATCTAATGACGAAATTATACGATTTATATGCTTTTTAAACAAAATACCTATTCTTTTTTCTCACTTAAAAATAACTTAATTATTATGCCTGCTTGAATGTTTCGGTATTAAAATATTTTTTTTAAACGCATGAAATACTTTTCTTTAAAAGTTGCTCCTCATATAATATTTATGTTCGTAATAATTATAAGATACTATACATTTTTAAATTAGTTACTTGTATGTTGTATGCATACATAAACAATCCTATCAAATAAAAATTATATTTGTTATTCAAGAATTTCTTCATTACGTGTCAGAAACTTGTTTTCAAAGTTGCAAAGTAAGTACATATTTTTGTCTCAGATAAAAAAACTTTATATTTTATTTATATGGTTATTAGGTAATATTTGTATGAGATTTTAAAGACGTTTAAAAATAATTAATTTAATAACAGTGCAGTTGTTCACAAACACGTAGTTCCACCGTTCCTTCTTATCTTGTGCTCTAGAAACTCGTTTTCAACAATATGTGATAATGACACTATTTAATTGAAATTTGAAATCGCGATTCATAAATTTATCAAAATTAAATGTGATTTCAATTTGAAGAAAATGTCTTATTCATAACGCTTTAAGTAATATGATTAACCTTACGAACTAATTTAAAAAATCCAAGTTAGTCGTAACTTGTAAACCTGTGTATAGTAAATTGTAGGAGTAGTAGTAGAGATACAAATACTGTTTTGTAATAATTGCATTAGAGGAAATAGGTGTAGTTCGTCACGACAACGCACTACTGTGTCCGCCGATAGCTCGTTATCACGTCCCTGTGTGTCACGTTCATGTTATGCTTATAGTATATTTGGTATGTACACATAAATAAAGTCTAAGTTCGAGCGTGAAACATCGTTACACGTCGATTAACGTTCTTGCAATTAATCCCGATCTACTCGATTTCATATTCTGTACTTAAAATCGTAATGCTACCGGTTCTGATACGTAACTACCGACGACTACTGACTGCGCTGTCTGCCTCAAGATTACGTGCTTTATAACGAATGTTACATATCGTGTGTGTAAGAATGCTTTATAATCGCCAGTGAGTAATGGCACAAAGAATGAGCAAATCAAAGACTCATATTATTATTAGTTTAACGTTAAAGGCACCGTTGAATAAAATGGATACAGATATCGTTATGATGTGGTTATCAACTGCGAGCACAGCATAGTGCGTGTGAAGCGGCGACCCGTCCGACCTGTCCCCAATCACCAACGGCTTCGATACATGTATTTACATTTTTAAGCCGCCTCACCTTACTTGACCGCTTGCTGCCTCACGTTATAACTTATCTACAGCTATAATATGATGCCTGAACCAGAAATCGGCGCTAAGACTGGAGACAATGCGTTGTAGTCCTATTTTGTCTTTTCATACGATTGATCAACCAGTTAAAATTTACAAGTAAATAATATTACTAACACTAATGTAAGAGGATTATCATCTTTACTTTTTAAACTGATAGTAATAAGCCTGCATGACATTTGAGATACTAAAGCGTTTTAATAAATGCTAGAATTGAAAAATGCGGGTAGTTATAGAAAAAAGTAAGCCGATAAACATTTTAGGGAATTTGTGAAAAAGAGTGTTTTATTTTATCAACTTTTATAAATCCAAATTACATTTGATATTAATTATTTAGGCTAATCAGAGATTACTTCACGCATTGATAAAACAGTAAGGTACGAAAATATAAGTATTACATAGATAATATGTGATGAAAGAAATACGAGTTCCTTAAGCCAGTTCCTCACATAAATTAAGGAAAACTATGTAATAATTTTGAGTTTTTATGTTTTATTGTATTTATAGTGCTTGAAAGTTATAGAGGCTTTTAATGTAGAATGATTGCTAAAGCTTTTAACTTTTAAGTATGTAGGTAATAACGGTGTATCACAGACGAGGCTCCGAACGGTCATGTCAGCCTACGCGGTACACATAGCGAGAGTCGCATATCTTGTATGCAAATGTTCATTTTATTACAATTTATAAAATAAAAATAACTCCCACCGGAGCCCGGTCATTGACCCGCGCCGCTGTTCAACTGTCGTCTGCTAGGGACTGCTATGTCTAAACCCATATATCCTCATATTATTACCAACATAAGCATTTTCCGTGTAACAACACGCTATAGAATCGATTTACATCGAAGTTATAGGACTTTTTTTGATATACATGTAATACGTTAAATGTAGACTCTCTACGATAGATTGAAATTATCATTCTCATTCTCGTAAGCATACGTGTTTTCTAATCAGTTCTATAGCAATTTTATTAATATCCATATCAGAATTACGTTTTTATTTATATATTAAGTGAAACATGTACACAATTTTCCCCCCTTATCTACACTAATTTAGGGCTTCGAATGTCGACCATAAAATCGTAGAAATTTATAGTAAATAACTATTTAATTAGTTTACCTTGAACAGGATTTGTAAACCGAGAAAGCCTCAAATGTCTCATAGCCTCATAAAATAAATGTATAGTATTGAGCGCCTTCAAAAGACATCAACGACCACGCACTTCGCACACTAAAGCCTTCATATCATGCTTTAAAATATTAAACATTTTATAACTTTCCATTTTTGGATGGTATTTACATACAAATTTAACTTAATTTAATGAAATTGCCTAAACTATGAATTTAGGCCTAATAACACTTAACTCTGAAAATGGCTGAACATTGTAACAATAAATTCTAGCATTGACAACAATATTTATACCTTGAATTACTGTGAGAATATTTTGAATAAGTGTTTGTAATCTACTACACGGGGTCATTTTATTTATTTATACCAACTTCCACATACATTACACATTTACATTTCGTTAAAACAAACAAAGAAGTGTGATTTTTGGGTGTTAATTAAAGTGGTAAAATGAGGAGTGGACAGTAAAACTCGTCATTATCAAATTATTGCATGAACTTATGCGTGAGCTGAGTCAAATATTTAACAAATTATGGGCATAATAACGATTATATTTAGGTATTATTTTACTAATTTTATTAATTCCAACTAACATAAACAACGTGCTGATGATGATGAGTCCAGCAGGGATTCTCAGTAAGAGATGTGCTGTAGGCACGCAATCATTTTGTTATTAGCATTTCTAACAAAGTAAATTAATAACAAGGTAGCAGACAAAATACTAATAGTAATACTGTTCGTGCAAAATTCGATTCATATGTGTGCCAATTATTGTATGTGTATAATAATTGTTGATAGTCATAGATTTATTAAGAATGAGCTAACACAAAATATGTCCAAGTTTAGCCAAGTTCTGGACTTAACTTTTAAAGTATTCATTAACTTAACAGACATCAATCCTTAATTCGAAATTTTAGGTGCTTTTGGATATTATCTCATTACTGGTTTTTTGAACATCAATGTAAGTGGCATGTGCATGTAAGTTCACGAGTTTTGAGCTTAGCAACAATTTCATATTTATAGCTGTTTCTACGACGGTTAGGGATGTTTCAAGTTAGCGTGTAGAGCTGCGTGCACTGGTCTACGCAAGGTGCGGCGCTGCGCAGACGCCGGCGGTAAATGTCACGGAGAGGTCGCTGTACTGCGCACCTGTCTGTCTGCTGTTCCAGGCTTGCTATCTGCTAGTCAATACCTATGTGCTATAAGGTCCGTATTATTTTATATACCAAATCCACACATGAGTAAAAATACAATCGAAGACAGATCTGGTTGTTAATGATTATTAATAAAACATACATGCATATTATAATGCTCTTGGATCCATGTCTTTATTACAAATACGACTATGAATAACATGCAGGAAATAAAGATTATCATTTCTTTAAATGTTTAACATTCAGATCAGATTGGTGAATGTACGAAAATTTATATTAGTTATTAAGATATAAATTCTTTGGTCAGCAATTCAGTAGTGAGGTGGTGCGAATAGTGTGGCAGCTATCGCACGGTAGTCGTATATCACGATAATAGATTTTGGTCAAAGACCGAGAGCCGTTGATAAAAATAAATACTAAAATATGTATGGCACACTTACATATCTTTATTATCTCATAATCACATGTACACATGTATATACGTGATAAATGAGTTGCAATTATTAACAAAATTAAATTACGTTATGCAGTGTTAAACCATTAATATTGTTTTAAAATAATACAGCCAAAGTATTTCTTAGTGTTTCTTCTCTGACAATATTAAAAAAATTATATTTAAATTTCAATTTGTATTTAAGCACATAGTACTTGTTTAAACTTGAGGCAATTTAAACGCTGAATTAAAACGCTGTAAGAACGTGTTATTTAAAAATCTTCTCATAATCTCTTAAAATATTGATAGCACTAGTAATTGATGCAATAATGTGAAATAGATTGTTCAGTATATCAAGATAAAGCGTTGCTACTAACCACGTTTAGATGTTGCTTTCTCAATCTAGAACTATCATCATTTATATTGTGTAGATCATACAAAATATTTTACGTTCTGATAAATACGTAATAGGAGACAAGGTTTTTACGGCACCAAGATAGGCTACACTGCGATACTATAATTTAGAGCTGAGTGGTTAGCTAAATTTACGGCCCTGACAGATTTATCTCGTGAAGATGAAGATTTGAGACGCTATCCTTGTTTTCATTAGCTTCTGTATTACGATAAAATATCCCCGGGCGATAACTTGTTGCCTACCGTTCGTAGCCAATATCCGGTCGCCATTACCCTCTTTCCCCTCACCACACTGGCCAGGGCTCTGTCCAGCGCACAGATAAACAGATAACGACAAGATCTTATCGCAAACATATTCTACAGATATCCCTTAACACTTTATATTACTTATTATTTAGTTCCTGAAGTATCGTTAACACTAGTTATTTCCATAACGTCTTCATGGCATACGAATACACGGACGCACGAACGCACGCACACACTCGCCCCATGACCACATAATACGGAATCATAAATAATTAATAAGTACAGTTTTGACCTTTTCCAATTTAATTCCATCGCTTTAACGTTTAACTTGTAAATATGCAGAGTTGTACAATTTGAATTTTAAATACTTATTCGATTATATTTCGAAATTTGTAATCACATGTTTGTAGGGCAGAGTGCGTGGTGTGGGAGTATCTACGGACATAATTTAGGAATTGGTAATACTAATAAGAGGTAGGTTTTAGAAAAGTGGGTACATTTTTTTCTGTATATGTAGTGTCTGCCGTAGAGGTTATTTTCCATGTTCCAATGGATCCTTCGTAATCTTCTAAACGACTATGTTATGTCAACATGAATGGGTAAGAAACTAACTCAGTTAGCTTGGCGTGACTTAGCTTCAAATTTCTCATATCATAGAATGCAGGTAAACGTCTAATCATAACGACGATTCGTTTGTTTAAACATGATTATTCAAATAACTACAAATTAACGTCAAAATGCCAATACATAGTTTATTTACAGACTTAATTTAAATAAGTATGTTCTACCTAATTCTATTATTCATTTACGCAAGTTTATTATTACTGGATTATGAACTATTAACAATTTAAGTTAATGTTACTTTAAAATGCCAATTTTGTTTTCGAATCCATCAATTTGGCTGTTTTTAGTACAAATAATAAAGTAACTGCAATACAGTTAAATTTAATTTTCAATTTAAATAGTTATTATTTTATAAGTCCTCATATTATCATACCTCACACAGCATAAGACTGACAATACAGTGCTATGGACACAAAAAAAACATATATTGTAATTATCTATCGTTCATACATTGTTGCATTCTAAGTATTAAGTGATTCAACGGATTGGATTGTCCTGTACGATTACAGCAGCTATTTTAGTCCTTAGTTTGAAAAATATCGCATGGGGAGGTGAGTGACCTGACTGCTCGAATTTTCGGATCACATACCGCTTAAGGCATGTTCCAACTGGCTAATTAATAAATTAGCTTTTTTACGTTTTACGAATAATCTTGGCAGCCGTTTACTAGGAAACTATTCCAAGAACATCTAGATACGTTTGTTAGTAATCTTATGAAAAAGCATTAAAAAATATTTCTTTCAAATGAAAATAGCACATTATTCTGTGATAATAACATAGGGTGGCTACCTATTCTACGCAGACGTGACGCTCGTCTCCTTCAACTTCTATCCTCAATTGTTTTCAATCCCAAAAATTCATCTTATCTTTAAAATCATTCCAAATTCTCAGGTCCTTATAACTATATGTTTCGCTCCTCCAATAGATGCTTATTGGAAATTTCAACTTACAGCTCATCCTTCTTAGACAATTCATTTAGGATCTCCGCCATTCAGTTGTGGAATAGGCTGGCAGACTCCATACGATTGGCGAACTCCCACTAACATCTCTTAACCATATCCTATTCTGATGAATAGTGACTTTTGTAATTCTTGTATTTCCTTCCTTCCTGTGGTTTGCCATTCGTGAATCCGTGAGATTAGCTTATTAGCACTTTAGTTATTTTTTTAATTTTGTATTATTTCCATATTTTTTTTATAAGATTTGGTTATGCCCTTAAGTTACCCATCACATTTCTTTTCTCTGGATAAGATCGCTTGTTAGAGATAAGGCCGCCCGTTGCATGCCTTATAGTTTTTATGTTAATTGTTTTCTATTACAAATGTAACGAAGTGTAAATAAATAAATAAATATTTTTTGTTCATTATATTTATATACATATACTTACAGTAGTAAAAATATTATTCACTAACAAGTATTTTAGTATTACAAATATGTGTCGCCATTAAATGAATAATTGAAGACTGGTAAATTATTGGACAGTTAAAGCCAGAGCAAAGAATTCAACGGCAGTTATGTAATTATAGTTGTTATATACGGTGTAGTTATAAATAAATATTAACCGTGACTAGCAGTTTGTTTTCCACAGTAATTATACTATTTCAATTATTGGGCTTCAGCGGCGCCACTTGTGTAGACGAGGGGCAAAACCATTGGACTCGGTATACTTATTAAACATTTAACGAAACGTTAATTCCTGTTTATGCACCAAAACGGTTTATTCTACACAAACAATACATTATTTAACTTATTACACTACAATATATAAACATAAGGTCATGCATTAAATTAAAAAAAAAAACTTAAAAGTTTATGTCTTTGTAATATGTAAACCCAAAAAGAACTGCCACTGTTTAATTTATATGTAATTATTATGTACAGCTTATTAGCTTAGCTTAGGTTAAGGTTCTATGGATAACAATGTCATTATTTCTACAATCAAGTTATTATGAAACAAAATACTATAGTAAAATATCCATATGATGATGTATGAATTTATGTACTCATATATTACTGAGAAATGTTTTACGGGTCGAAATTTTATTGATAGCATGATATTCAATTATTTTTCAATTAAAAATATGATTGTTTCCAGGTCATTGCAGTCGTGAAATGGCCTGGACTGGCCATCTACTTGAAAACTTCATGAAACCTTTTTTTTCATATTTTTAACATATTGGAATTTATAATAAAATGGTAATAAAATGTCTTCAATCTTATTCTTTCTTTAATTTCTTCTTCATTGTAAAGCTACCTCTGCGCACGAAGCATACAATTTTAATCAAATAAAACTTCACGAGTTCACATCACAATAAAATAAATATAACTAAAATTTTATAAATCAGTAAAAAATTGTTTAATCAGCTGCAAATTTGTACGTTTATAACTAAATCTGCAGAATTTCATAACTGTTATATATAAATTATTTTTCACATAGATCTCCTTATATAAAGTGTAGATTCATCATATATTCATGTAGATTTCAATGGTGTTCCAAGTTCAATGGACAAATACATGTAGTATTATATAAGAATAGGTAACAGAGCAGGTTATCAGTGTATGAACGACTATTACGTTGAACAACACTAGGAACTTTATATTTAATTAAGACGGCTGACGTCCGCCAAACGTCTTACGAAATTAACTCATTAATTGTTATTTAAGTAACGTAAGCTATTCGTTTCAAGTGTTTAAACTTAATCTAAAACATTAACATAGCCGACATTTAGTATTATATATTAATCGGAATTTGTAAAAAAAAAATTGATTTTTTTTGCTAGCTATGCTAATGTTCAGCTACATTTCTACCACATTCCCAGTTGACATAAAATGTGAATATTACGTAGATTTAGCTATAGGATTTGCGTTGCTGAAAAAAAATTATATTTGCATGTGTTTTATTTGTTTAATTTACAAATTGTAGGCCAAAATTTTTCTCTTTTTGGCCTTTTGTCACCCGTAACCACCGGTACCACTTTGGGATTGAATGATCTAAAGCTAATGAGTGAAATGAGTTGAAAATTATTATTCTTGGGATGGACATTCCTTTTATTATTCGCTACTACCAAACTGACGACCCTTCACCGAAATTAAGCCATCAGAGCTAGTTAGTTATATTTCCACTCTTAAACCACTGATTTTGATGGCCTTGAGATAAGTGCAGTCTTAAATAAGCTTGTAACACTTATTTATAATAAAAACAATTTATGTACATTGAATTTATCTTCATCAAACATGTATATTCGAATGAGATTTATAATTATAATTATTTATAAGTTATACTGGTCTAAGATTCGGTTAGTCGGACTAAATTTACAGTATTTTACTTTGATCCAAATTCTAAATCATTTATCATGCGTTCATTTAGTTCATATGAAGTTCCCACGTACATTACTGTATGAACGAGATTCCTGGATTTTCTTATAAAAATGCGAAGAGTGTTATTAGTGTGAGTGGTTTATCTTGCGACTGGCCATCTATTGCTATGCATCTGATATGTGCTTTCAATAATAAATTATCTAGACTGATTTCGTCATAAAGCGGAGTAAAACTCGGAGAGTTCGATTTAGGAACTAAAATTTTTCAGTATCAACTCACCTACGTGTCAAATGTAATTGCATTAAAACATGATTAATAAAATACGCAGTACAGTACATAGAAATTTGCAATACTAGTAATATTTCAATAGTTAATGGGTAAAAAAAAGGTTTCACAAAAAAGTCTCTTCATAATTTTATCTTCTAATAATAAAACGAACAGGATGAAAATTATACGCAAGCACTAAAAGCTTTATGTACCTGACAACGTTGATTTTTAAAATATGCCGTTTCCTCACTGGTCAATCTTAATTATAGTATAATTTTAATCTAGATGTTTCCATTGCTTGTGAGGTTTGAACGCATAGTCGCATTTCAAGGTCGAAGCTACTACTAGGCCAACAGTGCTTTAAAGATGTGTTATTACGTCAATATAATAAGTTAATGAGATAAGTGGGAAGAGATATTATAATAATAGCACGGCTAGGCGCCATAATGGACACTTACCTTTTATTATGTTTTTTAATGAAACGAACAGGAAATATATCAACTTAGTCAGGCTGATGAAAAAATAAAACAGTCAATTAAATAATGAACTTTTAGATTTTAAAATTCTATTTGTGTTTTTTTCACTTATTTCATGTTAATATTCAAAACTAATAGTAACATTAGGGTGAAAGACCGCATGAGTACATATTAATGTTACATTACATCTTTGAATTCGATGATTCTGTGTAAATTTGAATGATATGAAGGGATTTGCACCTGAAATGAAATAACTAGTTAGGTGTGTTGAATTGTGCTCAATAGTGTTATAGATTATTTTTTACTGATGCTTCAACTCTGGTCTGAACTGTTTTGAAAGCGAGTAGAAACATATAGATATTAGAAAGATTACCACTGATACGGGTTGATTCATTTAACCACTAAGACCATAAACCACAGATAATCATGCAGATTGATTCTAAAACAAAACTTGTTGGCGACATGGCTCTGAGAAACAAATGTAATATTATACACACTAAGCCTCTGTATAAAACAGTATTGGCCTAGTGGCTTCAGCGTGCCACTCTCATCCCTAAGATCGTAGGTTCGATCCCCGGCTGTGCACCAATGGACATTCTATCTATGTGCGCATTTAACATTTGCTCAAACGATGAAGGAAAACATCTTGAGGAACCTGGTTTGCCTTAGACTCCAAAAGTCGAAGGCCTGTGTCATACAGGTGGCTGATCAACTCCTTGCCCATTAGATTGACATATGATCATAAAACAAATACAGAAATCTGCGGCCCAGACCTAAAAAGGTTGTTGCGCCACTGATTTATTTTTGCGTCTGTATAGAGTATCGGCTAACACACCTCTAATTTGACATCCTTAGTTCGTTCGTGTCCTCAATAAACTTAAAACAGACATACAAAACATTGAACGCCTCAAAAACAGATACATGTCCAGGTAACGGGATTTGTGACCAATGAAATAAGCTAACATTGAGAGAATTTAATCGATTTCTATTATTTCTGTATGTCGTTAACGTCCAGAGTCCACTTAGACTTGTTATGCAAATATTTATACCTAATTATTAATATTTAGTTATGTAACTCTCACAATCTTGTTGTTAGCTGAACCGACGACCTTCTCCCGAAGACTTATCTTAAAAATAAATATTCCGAATGATAATATTTTCCATAATCTTTCCATGCAATGTAAAGCTGTTGAGTTTTGTTTTTGAATGCACTAATCTCCGGAATTGCTGGATCAAGTTTAAAAATCTATTTGAAGGCTGTTTACCACGCTACAACCGAATGGAGTATTTAAATAAACAACTACCAGCATATATTTTTCAACAACACAAATATGCGTTAGTGATCAAGACGAGAGGCCTTTGAATGTAAGCTGTTAGCGTAAATTAAAATATAAATTAATGATTTATTCATGAGGTGAGGCGAGCCACGCTAGGTTCGTTTCACGCGCGATGCCATTTACAACTCGTCTTAGGAAATTGAGAATTTTAAAGTCATAATCTTTTCAGCTTTCACTTGCAAATACATAAGCAATCAGTTGTTTACTTACTTTCAAGAATCAAATAAGAATTGTAACAGAAACCTAAGCGTGCATTTATAAATCCAAAGGCCGCGCGTTCGATTTGTGGCTCTGAAGGCTTTTTAGTTCTGCGCATTATAACACTTCTAAAGTAAAGTGCAAAAAGTAAAGTGCAATATACAGTGCCAAAACCAGGCATGTTCTGGGTCCAAATATTTCAGACTGTCCTACAGAACGTAAAGAACTGGGTTCAAGAATTAAATGAACAGAACAATTTAAATTACGTCATAGCTGCTCTCGATAGGGCACCGTGTCAGTATCAATTCTATAATTGCTACAATTATCACTGTGGTCCAGGTGTACTTTTGCTTCTCATAAAAAAAATAGGTATCAATCTGTAACATGTACATTCCGTATTTATATTGTATTTATAACTATTCTATCTGTATTTTAATATAGGTTTGGAACGATCATGGTTTTAAATGCATAAATAGATCTTGGCCTGCATTTATTCAAGTAATTCTTTAATATCACAAATCCGTTGTATGCCCTAATTACTAGCATTACACTCTCCCGCGAGAGCAACTCGTTCGGCGAGCGTTTTCAAATGAAATAAATAAAAACAACACGCCTCGAACCTGGGACCACGAGTTTGGAGCGGTTTCGTGTTTGGCATCAAGTTTTTGCCGAACTTGAAACCAGAGGAGGTAACGGTGCTTCTTCCACCGTAAAGAGGTCGTCGGACGCGTTTAATCTTATAATATTATTATGCTTGCACATTGTTGTTTCACCAGTCGTGGTTCTGGTACAGTTTGCTTGATATTTCGGCTTTAATTTGATGTGAAATAATCATCAACACGCCAATTATCAAACCATCAATATATAGTTGATAGTTATTTCTTAATTTGTACTTTTTGTATATTACTCTAAGACAAATTGCTATACTTATTCGTTGAGCGACCAAAACACTTGGAGTGGGTTCACCGCTACTACCAGGCGCTTACTTAAATTTCGAATTAGCGTCTGAATAAGAGTCTCTACTCCTAAGAAAAGAACATCAAAGTTGGAGGAAAAAAGAAAAGTTATAACTTCTGCGCATAGCTACAGTGCTGTTGTTAGTTGCTGAGAATTGTATACACTATTACTTTTATATAGTAATAATGAATAAATTTGTCTTTAATTTCTTAATAAATTCTACAAGTATATAATACTTGTGAGCGGCTTTGTAAGCGATTTATTATTTTTATATTATTTGTGTAGCTAATAAGTAATATTTTGTAATACGTAAGATTAATTGCAGCCAATTCATTTGTATAAAATTATAATTTATAAGATAATTTAATACACTAGTTTTAGCACAAGGTTAATTTTGTTTTGATACAGAAATTGGTCACTATTCGTGACACAGGTACGCGGGGTGAAGTGTAGTTTCGCACAGCCTTGCGACTATGCAAATGGTTATGAATTTTAGCTGAATGGAACCTCACAAGTCGCGATTCAAGCGCTACCAGCTTTTTAAGTTATTGTTAACATATAAACTATTAGACAACAAGATGTTTGGTTATCCATATAGTTAGAGAGTAAAGTTTTTTCTTTAACTCGAATCCACATCGTTACTTATCACACCTCGCCAGCATATAAAGAATAATCCTTTCAAGGCATATTTCATGCCTCGTAAACGTAACAATTCGTGTAACGTAAAAATTCGTGTAACGTAAACAACAATTGCCATCCTCTTAATCGATCTTTTAAAAAACATTTAAAACTGGCTGATTCAACCACAAACCCCTTAGTGGAATATGGCGTTTATATGTGGTTTCAAGTTCACCGCACTAATACGAGTATAAGATCATAGACAGTGCGTAGAAACAGTCACCTGCCGAATGTATTAATGAAGCATCGGGACCGGTTATATACGGGTTAAAGCTCAACACTTGTTGCGCGGACCTGTTGCACCGGCCACTACGCACTAGAAGGCAAACACTTAAGAGACAAATATTAAAGTAAATATCACTATTATTTAATTATTTATAATATCTTGTAATATAAACTCTTTAATAGCAATTTTAAAGAGTTCCATACGGAATAGAATAATGCAAATCGCAACTTGGTCTATTATATATATTACCTACCTACTGGATATTAAATTATTTCACTTTCCAAGGCATTTTGTGGTATCAAAGTATGAAGTTAAAGGAAACGTTTTTATAGCGTAACGTCTTGCGTTACAGATGTGTGATGTAAAAACATGAAAAGGAAATGATCGACATACATAGGACTTGCTCGAGAGCTGTGCCCAAATGTGAATACAGAAAGTTGCCAAAACCGCCCCAGCGAGCTCAGGACTGCAGACTAAGGTTGCTTCTCGGTGTGTGTGAGAAGTTTGATCAACTGACTGATTTTACATATACAGCAGATACTTAGTTTTTTAAAGTTTATTTTAAAATAGAATTCCATAAAAAAACGCCATGCTATGGAAGTCTATAATTAATTGGCAATTATTATGTTTATTTTAAGCAACTATTAAGGAATAATCAGGGTGTAGCGGCCCTGCGGTGTCCATTCCGCTAATTAGGCGGCCGGGCGCGGTTCCACTCCATTACGGACTGTTTATTGTGACAATTATTCGTCGGCCCCTCTCACCCCCTCTCAGCCCCTCAAGCCCCATGAGCCCTCCAAACACGCCGCACCTTCAAACTACACGAAACCTGAAATCATTCCTAAAAAATAGGTTTTGGAAGGCGTGACGGTCATAATTAATGATTAAGTAGAAATTGGTATATCTAACAATTTATACAAAGTCAAAAATCATTTATTCATCTAGGTAACGCAATGTATACTTATGAATGTCAAAAAAAAATACATTAAATGCTTTTTATTTTACATTTACTGCCAGTTCTCAAATCAAGGGCGTAACGGAAGAGAAGAACTGGCAATAAACTCTCCGCTACTCTTCTGAATCGCATTTTTTTAAATCGCAATTACAACACACATACAGTTATAGGTATATAGTTATTGTGTGTCCGATATTATGAATAATACACGTAGCCGTGAGTTCAGTTGTGACTTTGCGACGCTTAGTGTCGATGAACTGATCGATGTTTGCGGCACAATTATCGCCAATTCTTTTCTCATTAGCGCTCACCACATCGCAGGCCGGATACACTCGTGCCCTGGTACTCACAGCCTGGCATATCTAACACTTATTCACACTGAAATAAGTAATTATATAACAAATACTTACTAAACAATGCAGTTACTAGCGAAATTTTACCACAATTACGTATTTAGAACTTACAAATACAGTCATTAATAAAACAATAGTACAATAAAAGAGACCTAAGTGACCAAAATATAATAAAGATAATAAAATAACTTTTAATGAAGTAAACATTTACGTGGACTGAAGAAAGAAGAAATAAGGCAACCCACATTTGTCTCAACCAATATTGCACACCTTGACAGTGTTTTATGTCTAAAAATATTCTATACTATGAATAATCTTTCATTTCCAAGTTCACTATATCATCTCTTTTAACTTGTAAGCTTTGTAATGTAATAATTGGTTCCACTATGATAATATCATATTGTTCACACCGCTATTAGCATACGTTATACATTTCTGTACACACGTGGTGATAGGCCTTAGATGTCGAGTCATGAGACCATTACTCCCGCGTCTATGTTATATAAAAACGTTCGTCGCCGTTGTTTTAAATTCGATTTTTAAACTTGACTTACACTGTACGTAAATAATTACGATTATTAAGTGGAATATATCTTATTACCAACTCTATATGGTAGTAGTAGTATAATAAATATTAAAGTTTAGTTTCCAGCAGGTTCTATATGTTTACTATCGTATATTTGTAATTGCATTTATTCTCAAATAACAGTGTCTAATTTTTGCATTATTGTATGCATATCGTTACATAATAAATTGAGTAAAAATTAAACATGCGACATGGACACGATCGACGTGTATGCCGCTCTCGTCCTCGCGGGTTATCGCGCGACCTCTTATCACTCGCACACACATGTAAGCAATACAATATTCAGGGCTGTCATAATATAAAAATACATATTGTGATTCTACTCCGCCTATATGTCCTTTACAAATTTGTGTCTATAAAACGCCTGCTTTGTGTAACAAGTCCCATGAAAAGAAATGTGTTATAGTATTGTTTAATAAAACATATTCTGTAGGTAGATGCAACCCTAGTACAGGCAAAGCTCTAGGCAACATCGTGGTCCGATCCAAAATTTTTTAGAATATGAATAATATTTTCATTCTTCGACATAGAAGCGTCTGAAAGTTTTGAACGGAAAATATGACGAATTTTAATAGATTTCGTAACTTGCTAAATAATGGTGATATAAGAAAACGGCTTCCTTATATTTAGCTAATTGTATACACGTCAATAATAATGTAATCTCCGACGGTATTTTATTAATATACGTTGCAACTGAGTGCGCATGCAGTGATAAGGGTTGTGTGTGTATTTAGAGATAGCCCAAACCGCTGACCCGTCTGTCAGCTCCGGGTCACGAGGTCCCGCTGTAGTCACATGATGGATACATGTTTATAGATGATATTTAAGCGAAAAATGTTTGGGGAAAACCTTACGTCTAATTTATCAGCAGTTTTGAGAATAAAGTAATTTCTATTTTCATAAAAAAATCCAATTTTCAATTCAAATTCCAATTATATCCCCATGCAGGAGCTTGATTAGAACCTGCAAGGACAGCGGAAGCGTCACCGTCCCAAGCAAACCTGCCGTCGTACAGTTGCTCATGAGGCAAAGAGACCCGGAAAGGGTCATATACGAGGCTCAGGACCGAACGCGATGCAGACTCACTGTGGACGCCCTTTGCCTCATCTAGGGGTTATAGGACGTTAAATCAGTCGAAGAGTTCTTTGAAAAACATGTTAATTTTTAAATTATGTGATGCGAACTTCTGGATAGAAATGTTTTTATATCGACATTTTATTTTGGGACGAATTTCATTTTAGTGGCGCTAAACTTTGATTGACATATAGTCAAAACTATTGCCATAATTTAAAAAAGAAAACTTTGATTGTACAACGATGTGCGCGGTGAAGACCAAAAATGCTCTTCCACTGTCCAGAAACACTGATTATATTTATTATAATAATCAGTTATTTATTATAGTAGTAATATACCCTGAATCAACAAAAAATTAAACCACCAAGCTTAAGATACAACACGCCATAATTGTTTAATTATTGTAACACATTACATGTAATGAACTAGTTGAATGTGGGGCAATGGGTACGTCATAAAACAGACTAATGGGGCAATCCCCGGCAGTTAAATTATAATTAGGGCTGTGGCGTCTGGTCACCCTGGACTGCGGGACTCACGAATGTGAGGGCGCGGCCCTAACATCCCTTGTTCAATCATACAAACATGAAACACTTTTTTTGCCTGTATGCTACTTTTAAATCATCTTGGTGTCGTCGTAATACACTTTTTATTTGTATGCAAAACGACGTGATAAAATATATTCACTGTCTTGTAAATATTAACTAAATAGGATATCGTAACACGAATAAGTCGGGGCGAATGAAGGTGCGACTTTAATTTGATTGATTTTATTTCTAATTTTAACGTGTTTTTATAACCTAAGACTAAAAAGACCGCTGCCTAGCCATAGCCTAGTGTAGACCGAAGGTATCGTGATCAATTGTTTATATACGGTCTAACACCATTCTATAATATTTATCAGTCTAATGACATCGTGGTAACCAAAGCAATAATCTAAGTCAATGTAAACAAATGATACAACGGAATTAACACTTTCCTTGAAACAATAAAATTACTAAGATTTAAGAGAACACTTTTTAAACGGATTGAAGCTATGTATTATTATTATTTAAATAATATACATAGCTTCAATCCGTTTAAAAAGTTTTCTTAATGTGTAAAAGCTATGTTAACAAAAGACAATTACTAAGATTTACTTTTAATGAATAAGTCAGTTTCAAGGGACGTTAACCAAAGACAATTTACTTTGCATTTGCTTTGACCTAATGCAGTTTCTATGACGACACAACAAAATAAACAAAAAAATGCAATTTAAATGTATAAATTAACTTATAGTAATTAATAAGAGCAGTTGGCCTCGTGGGTTCAGCGTGCGACTCTCATTCCCGAGGTCGTAGGTTCGATCCCCGGCTGCACCAATGGACAATAAATCTATGTGCGCATTTAACAGTAGCTCGAAAGGAAAAAAATGCCCAAAAAGTCGACGGCGTGCGTCAGGCACAGAAGGCTGATCTACCTACTTGCCTATTCGATTAACAAATGATCATAAAACAGATACAGAAATCTGAGGCCCAGACATAAAAAGGTTGTAGCATTCATTTATTTATTTTATTTTAATTAATTATAGATAATAGTGTTAAAATACTTTGAAAAGGCGTTAAGAAATTAAAATTATAGGTTTGTCTTCTGAGGTCTAAATAGATACAGAAATGTAAACTTGGTAATTATCATTGAAATGGACACTAGGGTAGCTGCAGCAGGGAGGGCGAGGTCGAGGGCGGAGGGCCGCACCTCGACTATACTGGCGCGTTATTAGTTAATTAACCTCGGAGGTCTTTTCGACGGTACAACGATATTAGACAAATATAGGCAAATGCTAACATTCAATATCTCACACCTGGTCTCTTTTATCTTTTTTATGCAAAGCCACAAAAAATAATTCCACTATAAAGGCTTTTACATCATACAAGTAAGGGCATACATGACGTTGATGGCATTTGGTGGCTTCTTGAAGACATATTTCGAGTTTGTAAGGACTACCTTTAATAAAACATGCTTTAAAAATTAATTTCCTGTTACAAGGGTAGGTTTTTATTTTAGTGTAAAATTTTGTTACAGATAACCAAATGTAATTGTACTCAAAAGATATATTAAAGTTGTCAAAGGGTTGTGTGTTTTTGGGGTCACCCTATGTTACAGGACAACAGCATTAGCCTTATTGCGTTTGCTTGACAAACCATGCTCCAATGATTATCATATCAGCGTATAGTAAAATAAAAATTCCTTTGACTATGGTTTTGGTTCAAACCTCGATTTTCCAATAACGTGCTTATCATTGATCCCCTATAAACATCTCGACTCCGAAATGCACTTAAATGTATGTAAAAATAAAACCTATTTATTGGTTTATTTCAATTCCAAGATTATCTCTTGATAATGATCTTTCATATGAGACTGATATTTGAATGGCGGAATTATTTAATATTTTGCTGGTTTACAGACGTGCAAAAACTTGCGAATCAATGTTTGTGGTGGGGTTAAAAATATATTAAGTAGCTGAACGCTTGACAAAATATCTTCAAATGTGCAAATATTAATAACTCCGTAATAATTAGATACATTTACAATAACCATTGACAGAGCAACAAATAACTTTATAGCGACATAACAGGTTTACGTTAGTGAAATTGTTATGAAAGCTACAAAAGAATTTTCGTTATTTTGTGTAATAGCCAGTCAGTGTGGCCGGCGGCCAAGGCGGTCAGCGTCCGGGAACATTGTGTTCGGTCGCAAATAGATACTTATATTTGTTTACTGCGCGCAGAAATAGAGTGATTGATGCGTGTTTTGAGTCGTGTGTTGACTGTTCACTGCTCATCCCTCCAATGCTCATACTCAACTTGCAACCACTTTTGATATTGAAAAAACACTTATGAAAGATAATACAAAGGATATGGTATAGTGTCTGCTGGGGTTTACAGCGACCAATTTATTGAAGTGAAACTTCTTTATCGGCGTTGGAAAGAAATACCGTCACATTTTTTGGTTACGCGTCACATTTTCCCGTTACGTGCCATCTTTTTCTTATCCCTACCACGGTTGATTCGAAGAGATTCGAAGCCATTAATAACAAAAATATATAATAACGATAACAATGATAGTAATAAATCCATTACAATTAATGAAATTCTGTAATAATCTTAGTAGTATTATTTGTATTTATGTATATGATATTAAAAGCCTTTTGTTAAACTTTATCTAATTTAATTGTATTTAACCAATTTCTGTAAAGTTGCATATAGTAGATATTTTTTTTGTAAAATAAGGTCGTAAAGAAGTTTCACTTTTCAAGAAAATTTTCAATAATTGAAAATTGTAGCAGGCTCTAATAAGTTTTACAATTCTGTACAATGTAATAAATTATTTATGTGTGAACTTATAGCAACCAAAAAACAAATGAGTTGCATAATAAAACTGCAGGTAAATTTACGTCGATTTAAATTAGTTTTATCAGTCTTAGAGTCATGCTTCTCATGAAATATTCTAATGCAAACAATATAAAACTGTTAATATCATATACCACCTCAGATTTAGACAACTAAACCGCCCGTCAAAGCGCTTAGAATAAAACTACTATTTATTTAGGTAGAAAACCAAAAAGTTCAGTATTATTTGGTTACAATCAAGGATAATATACGTCCTATAACGTATAATCCTGAGAGTTATTACAGTTGTGTAAGAACTAACGGCTAGGTTTACAGACACGTGTACAGTGTCCCGGCAATCCTGCGTCGCTGTGAGAATGTGCTGAGCAATGAACCATAGGGCCTGACAGTCGAGCACGTGGCGTGGCCGGCGCAGGGCTGTTACCACTACAAAATGCTAAGTTATATTAAATTATGTAAATAATAACGTCACACGAATATCTCTGTTATGAACAATATAATGTGACAATATATCACACTTTTGTAAAGAACATCAATGTATATCTTCATCATAAATGAAGCTCCCTACTGGGCTTGTTTTGTTCTCTTGTTTAATTAACTTTACTTGGCCCTTCCTTGCTCATCAGCGCGTCCACTGTTGGAGCCGCAGTCAGCAGTCAACCCTAATTACGCACACGTCGTAGCTGTCGAAAATTATGTTTCCTCTCCAACTTGCAATGTGCTTATGACATATGAACCTTAATACACAGTAATACGGACCACGTCAACATCTGTCGTGAATTATCGGAACATTAATTCTAGCCATTATAATATCTCGCTGTAATGTATTCTAACTTCGAAGCGGATAGTGGAGGAACCTGGAAATGAAATATAATCCTTATTTTTCTGTCTGTTGAGTTTTTATAGGTAAATTAAGCATTTATTATAATTCGTTGACTTCGAACATACGCTCGACCGCGCAAGTTGTTAATACGCTGTACGGTCCTCGAATATTTAGGCAGCGGTACTGTTGTGGTGAAGTGTACGGGAACAATTAACATAACGCGAAGGCCGAAGACGAGCCTCTGTTTTAAATAAATGTTGGAATATTCTTTTATTTTAACACAATTCGCCCGCTTTGTAAAACAGGTGACAAAATAATAGTACCTACAATCAAATTATATATAGATCTTTTTTTGAATTAATATCACGAATAGTAGGAGTAGTAAACTCCTCAAAGGCCGCTAAAATACTCAAGAGCATGGCATTACACGGCGCTTGGCATCTCTTGCCTATAATTTCTACACAAAATAAATATTCTGTTGTATACAATAGATATATTAAATCAATTCTATCTTGTAGGTACATAGCGAGCAAGAGAGTGAGTGATTCAATCAGTATCGGAGGCAGTCAACGGAAGTATGTGTCGAAATTGAGCTGTTATTATGCTAAATATAGCCTTAAGAGCTATCACTTTATATAATAAAAAGATTAAAACAATTTAATCACTTGTCACGTAATGATTAATGAGTTACAAACGGTCAACAATAAGTATATTTATAAGCCAGATTTTATAAACTCTGTGTATAGGGAATTCACTCCCTTGGAGACACATCTCTTTACACTATATTTTTAGTGTGACGTCATACCTCGGTGTCGTTTGGACATGGTGCCAGGTGTCCGGGCGCATATCAATCCTCATTGACTCACAGATTACCCAGTGAGTGATTCAGCTTAATACCTCCCAATTGTTATACTCGTATACTGTTGCTAAGCATTGGGATAAACTGAAGTAAAAACAATTGATTCGGTATTGATCGTTTTGTTTTATAGACTACCTAATTTGAGGTTAATTTAATTGACAATTCACTTTTACAACGAAATAGATGCCTACAAGAAGGATTAGAAGTAACAAAATATTTAGACATAGATCTCCAGTAATTAATTTGCTAATTGCTCGTTTTACAGTAGTTTTTCTACAAGACATGTTCTAGTGTGTAGCCTCACAGCGACTAGTTGGCCGTGGCGGTGGAGGCGAGGCCGGTATCACTCAGCACTGGAATGCAGTTCTGCTCCATGCGTCACTTGAAAACTTTTTACAGGTGCACTCAAATATTTATCTATTGCTAATAACGGAAGCCTTTTAGCACCGTTAGGGACAAATATTTATAAAAACTTATTAAAATCTCTAATTGGTGTTAACTTGAAATCGGATATAGGCACAGGTATAATGTATTGATTAAATGTACAACAAATTTTCTTTTGTATAAAATAAAGTTTTCATTACATTTACAACAACAAAAAAATCTTGACTTCTTCGTCCACAGGGATAAGATACTTACTTATGCTTAGATTATGAGTTGGAATGGAGTGGTCTATAGAAATAATATATATTCTATTTCCATAAACGAGAAAAAATCTTTTAGAATCTTTATTATTGTTATAAAGGTTCACCATTTATGATACAGCATTTCACAAGTATAACACACATTATTTTTTAAAACGAAACCACATTTTTATCCTTTTAAGATGAATTTCCCTCGTCGCGAGCTAATTTCAATGCAGGTTGCGCTCGCGCATGTGCAAGTTGTTCTATATTTATAAACGCAGCACTTCGTGAACAACGTGACACGCACTGCGCTGTCCTTGCTGGTGCTACACATATGATTCAGGACACAAGTTATATGGAAATGAGATATTATTCGGTAGTACTTACGATTCTCTGATATTGATTGTTGGCCTCACGATTCAGTAGAACCGGTTCACCTAATTCGTGACTAGTGTGACCTGGTGCATTTCAATAAAACGCTGTAGTCAATAAGTCTGTGTAATGTAAATAAATAAACTTGTAGCATACCTATTCTGATTTGCAAATTAACAACCATTAATTGTGTCATAAGTCACACACATACAAAAGTGATAGGAAAAGGCTGAATATGGGGGACCCTGGGGGTTGTAGGATGGGGTTTCAGGGACGAGAATTAAAAATAAATAAATCAGTGACGCTATAACCTTTTAAGGTCCTAACCCTTTATTTTCTTTCTTCTAGGTCTCAGATTTCTTTATCTGTTTCATGATCATTTGTCAATCTAATAGGCAGGTAGGTGATCAGACTCCTATGCCTCGACATTTTGGGTTGAAGGCAAGCCGGTTTCTTTCCTGTATTCCTTAACCATTCGAGCGAATGTTAAGTGGGTATATAGATAAAGTCAATTGGTGCACAGCCGAACGAACTATATTCCATAAGTCAAAATCCAATGTTACATCCAATCTAATATTACGAGTATATCCAATAATTTGTAGACTATATAATCCATAGACCTATATCTCGTTTCTGAATTCTTACCCTTACACCGACCTTGGGGCGATTTCTTAATCACCTAAAAAGACGATGCCATAAGCTATTAAAAAGTTTTCTTTTGTATTTTATTTGAAATGAGATGTACGGGTGTGGGACATAAAGAATTATGAACGTGTTGATAAAAGTGAAGAGACCGTAAGTACGATTATTGTAAACTGATTTTCCTGTTCAGTTGGACTTGACTTTAAAGCACGTGTCATACAGACTAATAATTTTAAAGCTCAACTGTAAGGGTTCATTTCTAAAAAAAGTAAACAACAGCGCAGGATATTACTTATTACATATTAATTCTGGAGTAAATGTCCAATTAAAACAAATATAAAGACTGGTATTTCTATGGTTTAAGTTCGAGACTTTTAAGATAATAGTCGTAGTTATACAAGGTTTACACAATCACATTAACGAGAGAGGGGCTAGTCGGCGCCGGGGTACACTTGAACAAACACACGGAGCTGTGTGCTCACTGAACGTTTATCGATTGTTGTGAAAAAGAATGGCTCTTTATACAAAGCAAATATAAATTTTTCTCAACAATTTAAGGCACCTGATAATTGTTAGTCTTCGTAACTTATGCACAGGCCGCAGGTGCCCCACTGACCTATAGCAAGCAGCCCCATTCTCCGCCCTAGTTATGCGAAATTGATCGAAGACTATACTGATATTTATGTAGAAGATACAACTCGTTGGTGTACCTTTCGGAATTTGAAAACGTTAAGCTACAGACTAGAAAACGCCGTCGAAAAGTTTGAAGGAGGTTTTATGTAAAATAGGGTTTAAAGTCGGCTCTTAAGGTATACAAAGTAAGGAATATTAAAGTGATCTGTTTTCGAGGCGAATCAATTGCGCCATGGCGGGCGCGACCTCCCGATAGCGCTGATAGCTGGCGAGGAGCGGGCCAAGGGGCAGCGGGTATCGTATGCAGGGGCCGCATGCCACCAACGACTCTTTGCTAACATCTTAAGGGCGAGAATGGCACGGCAGCGGCTCGGGTCACCATGTTATCGCGTGGTGTTTGTTATTTTTCGATCAGTGATTATGTATAAATATTGGACGCTCTATTTCTGTGACAGTGATAACTCGATTTATGACGAATGATAACGACGGAGATAAGGGCCATTAACTTGGAAAAACAATATCTGTCCTGGAGATACTGCTCCTTGTTTTAATTATATTTGGAACAGTAATTATCTAATTTGATCATGTGTTTGCTTAGTCATCTTAATTACGGGCCAATTGTTTGAAGATATGTACGTATTTGCTGTAATGTAAACAATTTTATAACAGGTTTTGATGTCTGAATGAATTTTTATACAAAGTAGAAATAAACACGTTAAGAAGAGTTAACATAAAAAGTTCCAAAAACTAATTAACTTCCTTCTGTGGGCGCCAATTTCGTACCGACGTTAGTTTTAAAAACATCAGCAATTCTCACAGTCTAAACACTCAAGGAAATATAAACCTATAAATTAAAACAATTAGTTGAATATTCAAAATCAAGAGTCGACTTTCCAAACGTCCGCTTTCTAAATATTTAATCCAAATCTATTACAAGTTTATAAAAAGGCATTTAGTACGAATTGTGTCTCATTATAATGCGTCGAGGTGCTGATAGCAAATGTACATGTGTGCGTGTCGTCGTGAACAAAAAATTGGGCAGATTTTGATATTACTAGTCGTTTAAATTCATTATATTTTTAGTTCTAACTACCCATCAAATAAAATAAAATATATATTAAAGTTTAATTTAAATTAGAATTTAGTTGAAGGTTGAATTCTTTTGATGAACACATCACATTTAACGTTGTATGAATACAATGTATAATATATCAGTAGAAACCTATATTAATAAATTACAACTTATATTATTTATTTATATTTTTTGATTCTTATTTTAAGGATTAGAGCAGATTAATAAAACAGTATGTAGTCAACACATGTGCGTTGTTATTTTTGTGTTTGTAGGCAGCAGCGTACACTTATAACACACAAATACAAAAGACAGCCGAATACTGTGTCGCGAGAGGTCACGGCCGACCGACGGGACTTGGCAACGATGCCAAGGGGTCTGATGAGCAACTAGTCGTCGTGAAGTCAACAGGTTGCAATTGTTAATTGTCCCTACAAAACCACAGAGATAAGAGAGCTTATAGAAATTTCTAAAGCCTCAAACTCGAGGAAGATACAATCATTAGCTTAGACAATTTTACTAAGTGATCAGCCTTGTGCTTCAGTATTAAGCATATATATGTTTGCGATTACCTTCGATTGCGCACTGTGTTCCTATTAGGCCATTGTTAAAAGTAGGAGGACTCGTTTAGATTGTTAATGCAATTGTAAAGATATATTTCTTTTAGTGTAATCTATATGTTAGAAGACATGACAATTGAGATGTTTGACGATAGACTTTATTTAATTCGTGTCAAAGAGTGAAAAATATGCGGATTTATTGGTTAAAAACTCTCATTGTAGATTCTTAGTATTATATACATATAGGTACCCTTAGGTCGCCTTCCATATAGAATATATCCATAAGGTTTTGATAACCGCAAAATAAACTATCGACTACAGGAATTCATGTTTTTATATTTTTCTGAATATAACTTAACTGACAGAAGTCAGTCAGTAAGAATATTATGCCTAAGTAGTTAAAGGTACCTAGATATAAATATATGTATAAATAATACTACTGCGTTTCTGAAAACTATACAGGACTTGTTGATATAGCCTATTCGCCTATCTGCTTACGTACAAAAGAGAAGAAGTAGACAATGTTGACCTGTTTGTATATTTTGTTAGCTTTTCAAACTCATCGAAATCGCTTTATGTAAGGGGATTTACAATTCTTTGGTGAGCGTTCTATTGCGAAACGTCTAAACGTTTATAATAAAATCATTATTATATTAAATTATAATTTTTCGTTGCGGGGTAAAAAAGGTGTTTTTTTTAAATTTGGCAAATGGAGAAAAAAGCTATGGATGGAAATTTGGAAAAAGCTGGAGCAGAACTGTACGCGTGAAGGGATTTTAATCAATGGTACTATGGAAGTTAGGATATCGAGTAACAAGAATAAAAATGTATTATAAAAATCTAAACTGTATATTCAAAATTTGTAAAGATTGGGAATAAACGGGCTTTATTATTATTACTATATGTATAAGTTACTTTATAGCTTAAAAAGCTGAAAGTGTAATAAATGTTTTTCAAAATCATTTCAATATGTAGAATGCAATAGGAAACTCAATGTTAAATTAAGGGTTGACAATTAACCAAATTAATACCCGTTCCAACTAAAAAATAACTTTTATGGTGAAACGTTTATCATAACTTTCAATTATTGAATATGTATATAATAATATGGTCTAGAAAGAATTGCTTTTCTAGAAAATTACAGTCGCAAGTATGTCAACTTCTCTATTATCAACTGTTATCAGCGTGACCTGTCACCTCTCCCGTCTGTCGTCACCTGCCCGCGGCTAACGCCCCTCCCAACCTTTTCACGCTCCTCCCCTTTGCCTTATGAATCTAGAGAGAACTGTTTCTATAACTTAAAAAGGACTGTCGGGCATAGTTTTTAAATGACATAGCTCACAAAATAATTGGTAGAACATCAATACGTATCCACTTAATAATTGTACTTTTTATTCTCTGACCATGTTAGCTGGACAATCCTAATACTACCATGGTTTGGTAAACATATTTAAACTAGGTCTAGTCACTTAAAAAATATCGATCACGTTTTGACTACTCTCATTAAATTTTTTCATCTTTTTATTAGAAAAAAAATTGATAAAGAAATCTCTATTTAAAGCTGTAGACATTACTCAACAATGTTTAAAAGACATTAGCCACTCGTAATTTTATAATGTATTGTGTAACCATTAAGAAGAAAACAATTAATTAGCGAAGACAAAAACCACAAAGCAAATTTATAGCACAAGTTGCGCCACCTATTACTATTTTTCGAAAAGAAGTTCATGTGACAACATACCATATTCTCCAACTAGAATTGGTTGCATAACGCAGTCGACTAGTTTTGTTGTAGTTCCTCTAATTGCCACGAGATGTCACTAAACATAGTTATACAATTTCATGTATCCCTAATAGATGGCGTTGGTAACTCAAGGTATGTGATATCTGTATATATTTTTTACGATATTGATAAAAAGATATATACACAGTTGGGATTTTTAAGCTTGCACGAAAATATTAATTTCTAACGTTTTAATTATTAACGAATAATTTAAAAACCTAAAATACTTTTCATGTAAGTAGTATAATAATGACCTTGATATTCGCTAACTAATTTATAATTTGTGCTATGGCTTTGAAGGTGAACATCTCAAATATTCGCAAAGCTTTTTACCCTTCTAAAGGTTAAACGATTGCTCGAACCGTTAAGGGCTGAATAACAAGTGTTCAGTAATTAGCGAAAAGCGGTAAGCGAGTGTCATGAATTTTGATAACACGGAGTAGAATTTGTTCTTAAGTAAGGCGGGCGGGTACGGGAGGGATCGTTGGTACTAACCTTTCTAGGGCTGCGTTGCTCAAGAGAAACCTCTAAACTCCGAAGTTACTTACCATATACACACGCAATTACAATTGGCATCTTTTTAGAAGCGTACGAAAATAGATCAAGATGAAATTAAAAAAATTAAGTAATCCCCAACAGCCTTTTTAAAACATTTAAAAAGTAAGCCAACATACGTGGGTTAGAAATATTGTGTGAAGCAAATGTTAATATCTATTATGCATATTACATTTCTCCCGTCACTAACACCTACTTACATAATATGTTTAATCTAACCAGAACATAAATTGAAGCTAAATAAAATTGTTTATGCGTTTAGTAGTGACAATAAATAAATTTAAATCTTACATTAAAGTAAAACTGCATGCTAAGGCCTACTATAATATAAATTAATGAATATTTAAACGATCCTAGTGCTTGGATACGAATTGCTCCAGTATAAAAAGGTAACGTGACTGAATCTCTCGGCTGCATTTCCAGACTCTGGGGCGATCGTCAACATCCACGACTGTTTTTATGTAAAGTGGGAACAAACCGTGATCCATGTGGTATCAAATTATTTCACTATAATTAGTATTATTGTTATTTTCTTATGTAGCCAAGTTCAGACAAAAACAGTGACGGAGAGTTTTGCCAGTTTTTCTCTTCGGTTCTTCCGCTCTTGATTTGAGAACAGGCAGAAATGTAAAATTAGAAGCATTTAATGTATTTTTTTGACGTTCATAAATGTACATTGCGTTACCTATATGAATAAATGATTTTTGACTTTGACTTTGATGCAATACAAAGACGTTACTACGTCTGTGTATATATTTATAGGTATATCTAGCTATATTTAATATATATAGTTGTCATAATTTAATAAACATATACCATAATCAGGTCGGAATGAGTAATAATTATAAAAAAAATTACGTTCATAAGCTAGCAGCCCTATCGCTAGGCGTGTTCGCGACAATTTAATTGATTTATAGCACGGCTGTCAGTCGAAAAAAAATTTGTTTTTTCTCAAATCAATTACCAATTTTGACTTTTGACGCGGGCCACGGAACCATGAATATTTTTCTTTTCAGGAATTAAAACGTGATCGGACTTTTCTTTTCAGAGACTATAAAACGAGGTTTTGCAGTAAATCAAGATGTCTTTGGTATTCCATTAGATTACTAATCAACATACCGTTTCTCAAACAAGAATTATTAAAATGAAAGTTAGATTTAGTCGCTACTGGATACTATAAACGCAGTCTATGATAATTGAGGACTGACGACACACATTACATTTTATGAATTAGTGATAAAATCTCTTGTGTACAAGAAACATCCTACAACCGCAGACCTGTTGTATAGGGCTGCGATTTACTTATGAAAAAACACGTGACACGTACAGTAAGTTGTTTAGGAAAAAATCAGTGTTGGCCTTTTAAGGGCCTCATAGCCTAGCGGTCTTTGTATGTGACTATGGTGAGGGATACTGGGTTCGAGTCCCGGTGTGAGTGCAAGTTTTAATTTCATTTAAATTTGTTCTCGGCCTTTGGTAGGGTAGTACGGTACCGGCCGATTGCTTAAACCGTACATGGAGGGCACGGTCGAATTTCTATAGTATGCAGAGGGCATCGAACTAAAGAAAGGAGACTGTGTAGCTTTAGAATGTCTATACGTTCTAGGCCGAGGATGGAAATTACAAGTGGTCAGTAATTCAACATTCCATTTCCTTGGGTAGAATGCCTGGCGAACGCCGAGGGCCCATCTTAAGGGCGTGTGAAGGGCTGAGGTGTTTTTAGTGGGTGGGGTCTCGCTACCCCTCTGAATAGCAGAGGGATCTGAGTGTAGCCAGCCCCACAGCCCCGCGTCAAGCTCGAAATCCTTGGCGCGGGCCTGCGCAAGCGCATTTTCACCTCATACAAAAAAAAGGGATAGAATCAGAGTGGGCCTTATACTTTCAACTTGCGACTCTCATCCCCAAGGTCGTAGGTTCGGTCCCCGGCTATGCAACAAAGGAGTTTTCAATCTATCTGAGCATTTAACACTCGCTCCTAAGTTTAAGGAAAACATAGTGAGACAACAAAAAGATCATCTTTCTACCTATTTGAAAAAACAAATGATCACGAAACAGACACACAAATCTGAGGCTCTAAAAAGGTTGTACGCCACTGGTTCTTTATTTTGATATAGGCAAGTCTGCACTCGATAGACGGCTTGAAGGCTGTCCAAATCGGTGTTTGTTTGTTTGTGTGTGGCAATCAGGTGTGGGAGACGTCACGAGACGCAAATATTGTGTCAGAGTGACGCAGGGCGACACAACTGATTGAATTGGTTCCCCAAACTATTTTGACAATATGTTAAGTTGTTTTGACTAACTCAAAGCGTAAATTGCAATACGCCAATAAATGTATAAAGGACTCTCTTATTGTATAAAATTGCATACTTTAACGAACCATCGTTAAAAGAGACCTACTTTGATTCTGTCAAAACTCATCTTATGTTTACTTAAGATTGCAACGAAAAATTATCTAATCAAAGAAATTAATAGGATTATTACAATTCAGCCGGAACTTCCTGTTTCCCGCTGTGGGCAGCTGTTATGTGCTGAATGATAGATTTGCGAACAAGTGACCGGCTGCGAGAGTGCGAGTGTGCCCACTCTTCGGCTCATAAATCAATCTCGACTCCGGTAGTGATGAATGGTCCATAAGTTACCACTAACGCAAGTCATGTACTTTATTAAGTATCCCTTTTGCAAATGTTTGCTTCAATTCGACCTGGTATAATGTTTTTTTTTAAATTTTAAGTTATAAATTTTGAGCTTAATGTTGGCAAGTGAAAAATAGTTTATGGCATAAAGAATTGAGAATTTAGTCTGGACACATTGTAGTAAACTTAGGACATACCAAGATAAATATAGACTACAGTGTAATTATAGGAAATCGCTTTTATATTAGAAAGCCCAAACGTGTTAAAGGTATTTTTTAAAAGCTTAGACTAAATGCTTCAAACTTTTTTAATTAAAGCTTAACCTTGCAATTATGTTACAAAGATGTACTTGTAAATGTCGATAAGGTACAACAGGGTAGGGTTAAAGATCGCTTGATGATAGCTTAGGTATGTAGTGGGGCCACTTAGAATCTAGATCCAGCGCCATTTGCGTTTTGCACACTGTAAATATATATGTGGCTGGGATGTGAGGAGAAACTCGACTTATTTTTACTTAGAATTGTTATGTACTTAAAGGCCGGTGCGTATATTTTATTGCCGTTGGAATTGGGTATAAGAGTTAGTCGTTTCTTCAGCCATTATCTAATGATTGGAATAAGTTCACAATAGATCCAATCGGAAGCTTAAAAGGACTTTCCTGCCCTATGCTTCCTTAAATCAGACGTTGCCAAATCGAGCATTACATTTCGAATAATTCTATTGTTAGTTTATTGGACTACTCTGACAACGGCTAAAATCTATTTATTTTATTAATGGAGAAAGATTTACAGCTTATAACTTACTTAAGGAATATAAAGTTCTTTTTACGCCAACAAACTTTACATATAAGTACTTAATAATTAAATGGATTGGTAACTATAAAATCTTTTTCAATCCAACCATCCATATCTATCAAAGCAATAAAGTAACTAAAATTAGTTGTAAAACACTTAGTGTAGTATAACTTGTACACTTATAAAACTTGTGTATACACTATTTATTCCGAGGAACTTGGATGTCAGAGCTCTCCTTGCCGACACCACACTTGAGGCGAATAGGTCAACATCAACAGTTAAATTTAGTAATTGGTGTTGACTTTAGGTGCATATTGTATCACCGGATAAGTCGATACCAACTCCGGGGAAATAAATACAGATAACACAACTTTCTCTACAGCTGTGATACTTTTGACATTCAACACCTTCTGTCTTCAGTCACCGTGACCACGCACCCTGTAAAGCTCGCGAAACGTCGGAAAAATTATGTAAATAATTATAAGGTTATAATAATACAAATAGCTTTAATGCGGTTAAAAACTAGTTTTCTTTCAAGGTGCATATTATTTAGCGTCCTATGAAGAGACACACCTTACTTAGTAACTCAATACAGTCAACTTTACCTGTAGCTAAGTTCGTTAACTTCACGCCTAACTGAGAGAGGAAGAATGTGGAAATGCGTGCATCTTGTTGATTTGTCAGGTAGTATCTTAGTTTTATACTGGAAATATTTGATAAATTTATTTTGTATGAGTTGTGTACTTGCGATACTTAACGTTATATTTTTATATATTAGGGGGGTAAACAATGCTACAGGTCGCCTATAACGGGCAGTCATTACAGTCCATCGACACACAATTTTACAGGGTGCGAAAAAGACCTTTAATAAACCGACTTTTCAATTGCCTTCCTGCAGTCGTGGTGCAGAGGGAGTCGGAAAATGAACTTCCTGAAAAAAGTTTATACATGATATCATATACGCGGCAAACACCTTCAAGTTGGATGCGATCTTAAAGCTATCGTTGTAGGGCTTCCTCTCGTCATACCTGATACGTGATACGATAACTTGTCGGTTATATCGAATATCAGATAATTAAAATTATAGAACAGAGGCTGCGCTTATATCTTCTAGTGTCCTATTGTTATAAGAGATGTTTCTCCTTATTACATGCAGTCGCACTAGAGATAAACCGCCGTGGTTGAATCGAGCTGTATAATATTATAACTTACATCTTAAATAATTATGTAAATTAAATGATAATATCATTTATTCATTTAGATAATATAATGTTCGCTTTTGAATATCAGTAAAACCACTTGCGATTTGGACCCATACAACTTCTTCGATACAAGGAGTCCCCTTGGGGGTTGTGTGCTGCGATAATGCGGGCTATTCCCCTGTAACAATGTACCATGTATATGGTTAGTGCTGCTACTGTAACAATGTACCATGTATGTGGTAGTTAGTGTTTCTAAGTTCTCATGTCAATATCGCACGTTTATATGTTTGTTCTAACAAATTTTCATAAGTAAGTCCTCATTCCAAAGTCCAAAAATAAAGTAAAATATGCTTCACATTTACTGCTAGTGCTCAAAACAAGGCCGTAGAATGGACGGAGGATGTCCGTCAGGCCGTCGCCGCCGCAATCGCCGAGATATTTGCTTTACAAATGTTTGTGAACAATTAACAATAACAACATAGAGCAGTGTTGGCCAAGTAGCATCAGCGAGCGACTCTCATCCCTGAGGTCGTAGGTTCGATCCCCGGCAGTGTACCAAAGGACTTTCTATGTGCGCATTTAATATTTGCTCGAACAGTGAAGAAACCGGCTTGCCTTAGACCCAAAAAGTCGACGGCGTGTTTCGGGCATCATTCGTGTTGTAGCGCCGTTGATTTATTTTATTTTTTAATAATAACAACATAATGTAGGATAACAAAAAGCTCAATTATATTAGTTATTTTTTTACAAAAGGTTCTGTCCATTAAGAATTGAAGGTGATTAGGGAGCTCCGTAGAATGAGCTTTGGTGCAATAGAGACATCATTTAGTTTCAGATTTGCATCTTTTAGAGCCATTAACAAAATCGAGTTAGCAAAGTTTGTATTGGTTTCATGAAAGCGTTGTTAAATTCTATGAGTTTGCAAATTTTATAGCTTCGTATACAATTACTACGTTTTCTCATAATTCTGATATTATATTGTATTTGAGTGCTTGTCTTATTGTTTTAACATCATTCAGATGCAATTCTATTGCTCGACAGTTTTTCTATTTAATTAAATAAATGGAAAAACTCTTGAGTAATAAATGATAAGTAGACATTTGTTTTTCAAATTAATGTCTTTCATTTATCCAATATTATTGAAGCACTTTTAACTACATATTTCTACATGAATCAAATATGTATGAATCTTTTTTCAAATAGTGCCAACGTCTTCTATTTGCGTATATATACTCCACTAAACTAAATAAATAACTATATCCTAAAAAGTCATAACAGCAACCAAAAAGTAAACTCAATAATATAAATTAATTCAGTTTAGGAAGTACTTAGTAACTTCCAATATAGAAAATACATGTCTGTTTCATTGATATTGTAATACAAGTTGAGTTCTCAGTTGTTTAGGATGTGCGTTATCCACTTAAAGGCGGGATATTTAGGTGAGATTCAGACACAAGACTTACGCGCGAATGTCAAAAGCCAAAACAACAATGACGTATGAGAGTTTATGGAAAATAACTAAGAAGTATTGGTATTAAGCGAAATTGATATTCACAGTGAGGCCTCCTTTGCTTTTGAAGGTGAATGAAAGGTTACGCGATATTTGAGTACCAAGTTAAAGGGCAGAGGGTACCGAAAATTAACATTAAAATATCAGGCATTTTCATGCCACGTACACCCACTACATTACTTAGTAGTAACAACAATTTTTATTGGCAAACTTGAGAAGCACCGTGGGCGTATTTAGCACTAAAGGAAGGAACGAACTCCATTGGAAATTTCTCTTGATATATGCATTTATACATGTGTTGTCAGGAAATTGCACTGCCGTATCTGACAATAAAATACAATTAAAACAATTTTTTGTAAATACTAATATATACAGAGTCCAATAATGTAACTTTTTAAAGCAAATTTTGCCTGAATGTTTAATAGAACATAACCGTACTTTATTACACAGAATAACAATATGTTTTTCAAATACAAATATTTACTCTTTCAAAAGCTTAGATTTATATCATTTATGAATTTAAGCTACTAAAGTTGCATTCATTTCTTCAAACGATAGTTAAATTTTATGAGCTTCAATATTACAGTCTAGTTTGGTAATTTTGATATCTCATTATTTTTAAAATATGCATTTTTGTAACCTATTATGAGGGGAATGGGATATTATGTAGACAAGTAATAACTGCTACGCCAGCAATAAGACCAAGGACCTCCCGTTTAAGTCATGTGCTTAAGCAATGAGGCGTCTATGACATAATTATATTTATAGTTGTTGTTTAAGTGTTCAAATAACTTTTACCCTGAGGTGGTGCGTTCAAATCCCTTACTTTGAATACTACTGGCTTCATGTAACTTTCAAATGAATGTAAAAATCATGAGGAAATAAGGCTTCTGTGTCCTATATATCAATTTATTTTATATATTTATTTATATATTATTTTTATCCAAGAGAATAATACAATGATTCTCTGCTTACAAAACCAGACACGGTTTATAACAGCCACTGGAGTCACTTTATTGTTCACCCACTTATATACAATACGACATAGGTACTGTCCTAAATAGTAAATTAAATGTTACATTTATAATTTAAACGCGCTCGTCTAAGTAATCATTTCACTAAATATCCTGTGATGAGACCCGAGACGTCTCTCAAGAGATTAATGTCAATGCTCAAAAGAAATCTCACCCAAAAAATTAAAGAGATTCTTAGATTAATATCCGTTTAAATTAAGCAATCTTTGTACAAATAACATTTCCCCTTTTAAATTAGACGTCAAAAACGTTCGCAAGTATTTTTCAAGAAAACTGTTGAAGATAAAATATTATACGATACAACTGATCACGAATGAAAACTATTAATACACATTTTCAAAATTCACGCGCCACGCGCTATAATAGATTATAGTTATTTCAACGTGCGTTCCGTCAAATAACAGTTTGACATTTTGTCTTCCATTGATTGATCGAATAGCTGTGCATTAGAGTGTGACCACTGTATGTTGAAGATCACAATTTACGCTATTGGTTGTTATTGCTATGTATTGAAAACATCTAATGTTCGATCTTATCACATAGAAACTGAGTAATAAACAAAAAAAAATGTTTAACTAGCTACTATAATCGGCCTTCCTTTGTCAGTAAGCACTTTTGGTTTTTACTCAATGACGGATAAATGTTGTCAATATTTAGTTACTAACACGAGTTGTAACATTAACTTAAATTAAAGTAACACATAGTTTAACTACATATACGAGTAGATGCTATGCGCGTTGACTTCACATAGAAACTATTGAAAAAATAATAACCGGGAAAAATTCTCTATGATAGAACTGTTTGGTGATGGAATTCAATTTTAAAAGTAAACACAAATAACGGTATTGCATTGTATAGGTGTAGGCATCGAAGCTAGGCGACGATTATAAACTGTAGATATCACGACATAGCTATTGTACTTGGAAAAATCTCATACAAATAAGTAAAATATAAGCTTAAAGAAGACTATGACGTTATAAAAATAAATATAATTTGTAGCTAAATATTTTATGTGCAAAATCGTCAATGCTAGTCGCATATTTAAAATCTATGTTAGGAAATTCAAATAAAACATAATAATTAAAGATCATAAATAGCTGTATGATATATTCATTTGTTTATTTACTTTTATATTCATTTAAGTTGAAAGCCGCACAGATGATGAAGGATTTTCTTATGGGGTATAGTGCTAAACCCTGACCGAATTTTCAGACTAATGTGTGATACAGTGATTAATGACGTTTGCCGATCATGTATGGGAGATATAGCGAGTTGCAACGTGGGCCGCCCTCCGCCCGTCCGCCCATATACATATGTAAAACTCAATACCAACTAGAATAATTATCCAACATTATATAAAAAATACCATACAATTTGTAGACCTCTAAATATGTTTTCCACCACTTCCTTGTTGATTCACGAGTCAAGATTTTTTGCCGTATACTATTTCTTTATCTAATCTACACTAAAATCAAGGATTTAGTTTTAGCCTTACATTCATATAATCAGTATAGATTTATTATTTTTCTTGGGTGCTGTGAGTATTGTTAAAGTAAACTAAGGATTATCAGAGTATGTGTCTAGATACACGACATGTCATATATGTACCGCCACTGGACAGATCCTTAAGAACTAATATTGAAATATCACATATTTGAATATTGGTTCTTAAGGATTAAAATAGGGCATAAAGTTTTCAAATGAGATTACCTAATTAGCAAAAAATATATATCCTACGTTATATACAAATAGATGAGAAAAATCATTTGTTTTATGCATACAATTCGTAATTAAATAAAAATAATATAATCGTAATTATAATAAGAGGTTTCTATGCAAGTTATAAAAAAATACATTCAAAGATGTTTCATAAATAAGTTTATTCTATGGTGCTTGTTAAGACACTCATATGGCTTGATCGAGCGAAACTATCTGGTTTCTGAGGAGTTGCTGCGTGTGACGGGCTCAAGAATTTCCAATTAAAGGCAGACTGATGGAGCACAATGCTGGCCACCCCCGCACTGGTGGGTTGCTCAGTGCCCTCCCCCCTCCCGCACTGTCCCGCCATTGTGAGTATAAATGATATATTTATACTCACAATGTTGTTTGTTTGTTGACCGCGAGGCTATAATGCTATATTCTGTAATACTAAAACCATTTGTGACCAGTACGAAAATGAATTGGTGTAAATTAAATTTTAGTTTTGATTTAATTACAGGGCAACCAAATGATAATCACAGTAAGTTAAATTTGGATGTGAATGATGTACATATACATTTATAGTCTGAAAGGTATACCTAAGTATCGATAATTACTTCTGATCAAACCTGGGGTGGTGTTTCATATGATTACGTAAATTAAATGCCCAGTCAATAATATGGAACTTGATGAGTCAGTCAGAGATGCTGATTGAGCAGTAATTAATCACTACTCATTGCCGCGACTGAAATGTTTGATGTCAATGGCAATTAACTGTAACTAGATAAACAGGGTAATATTTAATAGTTAAACATATTGAAGGGTCAAAACTAGAACATAAAGAACATTTCTAATAATTTTTCAAATTGAAATATTATGTCCTGGATTTGGTAGAACTGAACCTACTCGTATTGTTGTTACTTAGTCCTCCTTTATGACAACTAAAGATTTCATGAAACGAAAACGTGAGCAATTAAAATAATACAGACAGTTATAATATAAAAAGCCAAATATCTTGGACACGTTTTGCATCGTTGTAGCTCATAATGATGGGCACAATTAAAGGCAAGAGACGGCCTGGTACAAGAAGTCGTGGTTACGGAAACTACGGGAGTGGACCGGCATCACTTTCACCTCGGAACTTTTTAGACTAGCACAAGCCACACGGCAACTTAACAATAACAGCCAACCTTTAGCAATAAAGTGGCACCAGTGGCAGAAGATAATTTTGTATCAAACTTAATGGGAAGTCTTTGGGTAAATTTATAGACAGTATTGCATGGTGCAATAAAACATACTGACAGAGTGCAGGAAGCAATTATCCTTGGCAATCTGGGATAGAATTGTGCAATCGACGTGATCACTTCATCACACCGATTGATTGACAATCTTATGTGAGTAATTATTTCTCGTCAAAAATAAAAACATTTAGCAATTTCGGCTACACTATTGGTTAATAACAATGAAGAGCGGTGTTGGCCTCGTGGCTTCAGGCGACGCATCCTCATACCTGAGGTCGTAGATTCGATCCCCGGCTGTGCATCAATGGATTTTCTTTCTATATACGCATTTAACATTAGCTCGAACGGTGAACGAACGTGAGGAAAGGCTTGCCGTAGACCCAAAAAGTCGACGTCGTGCGTTAGGCACAGAAGGCTGATCACCTACTTGCCTATTCAATTTACAAATGATCATGAAACAGATACAGAAATCTGAAAGGGTTGTAGCGCCATTGATTTTTTTTATTGGTTAATAACAAAATTATTCCATAACAGCACTACACCTATATATATTTGAAATGATATTAAAAGTGTATTCTTATAGGTTTTAATGATGATTTCATAACGTAAGTACTATCCGCAACTATAAGCCCGAAATAGCTCGTGTTAATTTTGTAAATAATAATTTTGACTAAGGATTTAAACTAATAATTCCACTCACGAAAACAATTAAAGTTTGAAAACAAAGCTTTGTTATAAAACGAGTTTGACAATTTCGTTATTAAAGACATGTTTCTTGCAGCCCAGTGAAGAATGTAAGCTATTCACTATCGTCTAGAGAATACATCATTTAAATAATAACATATTCATAAACTTCGTTCAAAGGGAAGATGTAACTAGAACTAAAATTACTTTATTTTTCATATGTCCTCAAATATTGAGTGTCGAGAGTATGATTATTAAAACGAATGCTTAGCAATATTTATCTTTGCTGCATACATTTTGATATATATATATAAACTCAAATACATATACATATAATCAAGCCTTCCTTTGATTATACTAATAATTATTTATTAATAAACGGCACAAATATAAGTCTTTCCTCCAACTTCAATTTTGTTCCCATTGGAGTAGACTCTTGGTCCGTGGGGTTCAAGTGCACTTGCGCTTATTTAAGATTTCGATTTTCGGTGACCCCAGAGCTGGTGCTTTCCTCGCTCAACGAATAAGTATCGCAATACAGTTAGTAAATGCTGCCAGCGTTAAAGGTACACTGCCACAGGGACCAAACTTTTTAAATTTGTTTTGGTTTTCTTTTTAATAATTTTAATTATTACTTTGTAGATTAATAAAATTGTAAATATTCAATTTTATATTATTATGTATAATATTATATTGTAAACGGTGTTTATTATATAAAAATTTAATTGCATCACAAGATTATTATTACCATGAAGCTCTCTTCCAAGCTACTACTGTAAGGAAGAATAAAATAAAATTAGAAATCAATCGGAAGTTTGACACCACAAATAATGACTAAATTCTATAAAGTAAAAAAAAACAAACTACTAAAACAAATATAGACAGTTAAATATCGTGTTACAGATACGATATGGACAAGTAATAAGTGGATACAGTAGTAGTAAAATACTAGCACTGGATTTCAGAGGGAGTTTCAATGGCGTCTACAGGGTCTTGTCGCAATAATATGGTCGCATGGCCAAACTCACTTACATTATCTGTAATGTCCATTTTATATTTTATAATTCTACTTCAATACAATTCTTATTTATGGCTTTTATTTGTGCCAACTGGGCAAAAGGCACTTCGCCATTCGTGTAGATGGAGAAGGCACGAAAGAGATTGATCGGTGAAAATAAATCATTATACATCTTAAGAGTGCGTTAGAGAGATGGTTACGAACAATAAAGTAAAAAAAATTATAAACTACTGTATGACTCATGTAAGGATTTTGATATATGGGGGTGATAATTCAATGGATATTACCTTGAGTACTACTAGAGACAGTAGGTCTCTAAAGAACATCAATTTCTAATATTACATTTGACTTCAATATTAACTTATTAGAAATTCTTTTTACTTCAATATTGGTTTATATATTTTGGTGTAATAAAAAAAACTGCTAATATATCTGGAATAAAGGCCGTCTACGTCTTATTACTCCGAATCTTTTATATTTATAAAATTTACTTCTGTAAAGCTGTATCAAAATTGACACAAAGAAAATCCACTAACATTTATATTTAAGACTAGCTTAACAATTTAATCTCAAATGATGAAGATTATTAAAATTAATGAGAAAATATTTTTAAAGAAGCGAAACCCTAATCCGATCTCCAATCAATTTTAAATCTCCTTTATGAAGTAAAATGATTTATATGAAAACAAGTAATCCATTTATAATGATAACTTTTTGGGTTTTTACCTCTACGAGTTATAACATAAATGTAATTATAAAGACCTATAAATTTGGAAGTGTTAAGAATAGTGTAGTAGACACTGTAGCCTTCACGCACAAAACGTTAACATATTAGTTCTTCCGCGGTTAGTTAATTGGTTGTAGCACGATGGTTTAACCTAAAAGCATAATTGAAAAACGCTTATTAAATATATTCCTTCAGTTTGAACCACCTGGATTGTATTCTACTAAATGCAGCTCTTTAGTTTTAATATTGTATAAAATCAAGTATAAAAGTTGAAGAGTAAAAGAGAGTAGTAATTCTGTTTGAAGTATTTGAGTAGAAATGAAAAGTAACCCAGCTCATGCACAGAGTGCGCGTCGTGAATACTGACTCAAGTGGCGGCGTCGGGAAAGTTAGTCCTCATTGGACACACTGCTATGTATGTACTAACTTTAGCATTATGTCGAACGTATTGTAACAAATGATTATTATTGAAATACGTAAACTAAGGTTTTAAAACTATTTGACTGACTTTTAAAATGTATTATAATTTCATTCTATAGCAATATGGGATTTTTATTTGTCTCGTTTTTATTTTATTATATGCATGTGATTTTTTTTACTTTAAATAAATTAATGAATGAGTATTGAGAACAAAACCTACTGAAGAGATCACGCTACGCGACTTCTACATGCTACAATGCTACGAGCGCAGCTACAATTATTGTCAGCGTTGAGCGTTTCAGTAAGCGGCCGACGCTCCTACTAGACGGTTGTGTGCTCTGTAATTGCAACAACGTAAAACTTTATACGCCTTTATTGTCGAGTGCAAATAGTTAACTTGTAGTGAGACATTTGTATAGCTGTAATATAATTGCTATTAGATATAGATGTTATGTGTATTAAGATCATTTGCCTGAAATTTCATCATTAGGTAAGTAATATTTAATTCAACTGAAAAATATATTATTATTTATTATCGAAAATAATAATTAAGTTACGTATGCATTTTTAATATGAATTGAAAAGAACTTTAATGATTTCACAAAAAATGTGTAAAATAAAAACGTTTTAAGTTAAAATTAGGGATTTAAAAAAATGGATTGAATGCAACATAAACTTTTTTACGGAATCATTACATACAAAATGTACTTTACCAAATTAAATACATCTATAAAGTACAGTAACATCATCCTCTTATTGATAAAAAAAAAACAAGTAACGATTGAACAAATCAAAGTAAAAGCATTTCAAAGAAATTGTAATTGAATAATAACCAAAACGAATAATAGAAATTGCTGACTTCTTTTTATTTTCACGACAAAATCGCGGCTGATTTTCTTTTATCTCATCGTTTAGCATTAGCATAACGATTTGAGCTATCGGCGCGCCCTCCGGCTCCGCTCGACTCGTTCTGTTATCTGATTAGAAACATGAAAGGAGCACTGTAACCATGACAACGGATTATCTATCGAATAACTTTCTCAGCATAAGCACTAACCAGGACTTTGAAGGCAACAAATGTTGTGCATCGTGTATGTAAGATATATAAACCTCGTGATTTGCTTGGTTTAATTATGTTATAAGTATTTTAAATTCAAATTTATACCTTGTCACATTTGAATAATGGTTCCTGCAAATAACATTTAATATAAAAAAACCTGAAGTTTTATGGGTCATTGGTCACAAATGAATTTAATATTGTAGCAGTTTTAAATTACTTGCATTTTCTGTCAGTATTTAAGTCAACGATACGTTATTTAATCAGCTCTACGCTTATCAGGAAAATTCTCATATCCAATATCCGACGAAGCCGACACATCCGGTATCTATGAAGTATAAACTATTATGCTTATGAGTGCAACATAATGTATACAGTATTATATACCTTGGACCTGATCAGAAATACAAATACCAAATACATTAAGCAAATTTAAACATAAGGTCCACAAATTGAGCTTGAAATAGGCTGTCACAATTGCTTTAAATATATCAATTTGTAGTCTTCTTTTGCGTCTTATTAGTACATTGGTCAAAAACCGTTTCCCTCGTAAAATTATTAATATATGTAAAATTTATGGTGTATTTTTTAATTAGACCCGATTTAATTTTTAAATATATTCTGCAGAGGCCAAAAATGTGGCACGTTATATACTTATTTCTATATCACTTTAATACTATATATATAATTTTATTTTAAACATATCCGAAATACGTAAATACAGTCAGAAACGAACTGTAATGACTAATCTAAAATTTAAATTCATATTTCGTAATTAACGGTTCCACATTTTGAATGAATTCTATTTTTGAATATTTCAACAAACCTTTCTTTCGAAATTTAACTATGATATATGTGAAATGACAAGTAGCTCACTTCTGCCAACATTTGGCTATATTATGCTCGGAGCGGCTGGATGCGGGATCATTAGGTGCACTTGTTACACACGTGACACACATTTCTGACTGATAAAAACTCAGTTGAAGGCTGAAATTTCGCGATTGCCAAATCCTTTATAAGTAAAGCAGTAAATCCGAAACCCTTTTTTACTTAAAGCCCTTTCTTGTTATGATAGGACGTGATAGTTTTGTGAAGCGTACACTAGCTATTTCGTAAAGATAACATAAAGTGTTTTTGCCTAAATTTAAATACGCCATTTAAATATTTATACTTATACTTTAGCATATGTTAAAGTTGTATTAGTTTGAATGTTTATCGTAATCTTCGTGGTAAATTCAATCACGAATGATATATTGATTGCGTTAAATATCAGACACTAATAAAATAGATACATAATAATTTTATTTACGTTTATCTTAGCATATATTCATTTTATTTTATACGAAAATTAAATATAAAAAGGTGCAAGGCTTTTTAATTCGTAATAATAGTATAACTATGGCGGCAGTTGGTTGATTGCTACTGAGTATAGTACTGTGGTATGAAAGCCGCGTGAGGGAAGAGGGCCAGGGCCGCCCACCGACCTTGCACTATTGTATTGCAAATTAGCACAAAAAAATCTTCCCATTGTGATATGTGACGCAACAATGCCGTGTCATGTGCGACACTAAAACCAGACCTCTTAAAATTCTCAACTGCAAAGTTCTATTTTATGTAGTAGCTTTATTTTCGATGCATAAAGGTGTCATAGAATATTATGAAGTCTATTTGTGATCTATTTAAAAATAATTAAAGTTAAGTGAAAGTCTTCTTAGCTAGTTTAGATAACTGTTTAATTAGGTTTGAGCCACCTATTTGGATATAAAAATATTAGCATATTTCGAGGTTTTGTGACACTTTCACACTCTTCAATAGAAGGAAGTACATTGTAAGCTTAATAGGCTATTTCTCTATGTCAGACATTAATATATCTATGCAGCAGGCAACAATCGAATCTGCGTTAGTAATTATATCTTCATCAATGTCCCACACCCGGAATTACGGACACGCTATGATGTGGTATTAATTGTTTTGCTATACCATACCGCATCTCTCTATAATGTTGTTTACGGTTTTGCTGTACCGCTTCAAAAATAATTTATTTATTGCAAGAATATGGTACAAAAATGTGTAGGTACAATAGTAAGTTCGCATATTCTGCCACACACAATGGCGCGCAAATTTGTCTTTAAAGGAATTTGACATTATTAGTCAAATGAATTGGTAAATTCTTATATTATTTGTATCGTACATATCATATCATACGTTATTAAATTTATATCAAGTATAGTGTCTCACGCAAATAATCTTTATTGAATCATACATTAGACTCTAGTCGGAAGATCTTTTAATTCTTTTGGTAAATTATTGTTAAATATCTATATCATTTGAATCGCGGTATTCAAAATAAAAAAGCATTTCAATACATATTGTATATGAAATAAATAACAATTAATACATATATGTTGAATAAATTATGCATACAACCACGCAAATAAAAACAATGCGAGAGTTTTTAAAGGGAGAATCAAAAGAACAATATCATAAAATGGTAATGTAATTTTTTGAATTTTGTAGATATATTTATTTATTTATTCACTCTTCATTACCTTATACATAAACATACGTGTAAAACAGCAGGTTTCATAAGTTATCGGCCTTATCGCTAAAAAGAGATTTCTTCCAGGCAACACCAATATGGAGCAATAAAAAAGAAACATCTACAGAGGGTAAAGTACAAGAAGTGCATAAATAATTAACAAAAAAGAACACAAAATAACATGTAACACTTACTATAACTAAAATAAAGAAAAACATAATAATATGTATAAACAGATATGTAAAAGCCAAGGGTAAATTGAGTTACAATCAATATGTATATATATATACTACCCGGCAAACGTCGTTTTGCCATGTAAATTATAGGAAATTTCTTTTTAAATTCAAAAAAAATAACCTATCTACTATAATAAAAAAATAGGGGTTGATCGTAGAGGGATGACAATTAAGCGCTTATATAGCGTATTTTTGTATGCTGTTTAAAAAAAAATTGCCGTTTCGGAGGAGTATGGGAATGAACATTGTGACACGAAAATTTTATATATAGAGAGATACGTAGCTTATTACAAGGCAGAAGAAAATAATCAAAAATAATAATTTAAATAAATTTAAAGACAGCTCGTCTGGTATCAATTGGTAAGTAGTTCCAAAGCATACTTTGCACAGTAAAGGAGGAGTGATAGAATTTAGTTTTATTAGTACGAGTTTCAATAATTAGATTGTCTAGGGAACGTAAATCAAAACCACTGCCAGAGAGAAACATACAATTTTGCTTTTAGTAACTAGGAGAATTAGGATTAAAAAGAACATTATATAGAAGTTGTAAGTGTGCATCTTAGGCCACAATCGAAACGATAGCCCATTAAGCTTTCTTCGGAACTCCGAAATATGGTCAAATGGACGAAGTCCAAATATGAATCTGATGCAATCATTTTGTATGCGCTCTGAATTATCAATGCAACTTAGTTAAATCTGGATAACGCATCAGCGTTATCAAGAATAGCAAGTAGTACAGAATGATCAAGAGAATTTTAAGTAGAGATAGGCAAAACATTGTGTAACCTATTAAGTACGTGAGAAGAAGAAAAGAACCTCCTGCTCAGGTCGTTAATTTGTAAAGTAGTATCCAGGTTCCTAGCAGTGGAGCAACATGGAACGACAGTACAATCTGTAGTAATCTAGGGTAAAGTTGACTCATTTATTCTCATTATATACGATGCAGTTCCAATGATGATTGATAATGTACTTGCCCTTATGAGGGTTTATCTAAAGACCATGCGGTACGCCAGCGAAACATAACACAATGAAGAAAAGCAGTCGGTTAATTTGAGTTGTTGCTGGTCGATCGGAAACATAGCTTTTAAAACAATTAATCACAGATGGGAACATATTAATAGATCGGAACAAGGCAAGAAGAACATCAATGTCTACCGAATTGTAAAGTAAGTATTAAAAAAGTCAAGTAAAATATGTGTTGTGAGTTTTTAATTAACCATGCCATGCCTAATGTCATCTGTACTGTGCCGGACCTGGTTCGTATAGGAGGAAAACCGGATTCAACAGAATGAAGAAGGGTGTGTTCGTTGAGGATGATGGTTAATTGCTAATGAAGAATACATTCAAGGACCTTAGAAAGGAAAGGAAGGATTGAAATAGGATGTAAATCAGAATAGCCAACTGGGTTAGCGATTTTAGGAGTAGGAATAACATGAGCATATTTCCAGAAATTAGGAAAGACACCAGAGGAAACGCAGGTGTTGAAAATGTGTGTTAGTTCCGGAATTCATATGTGGACAATAGGAAGGATCATATCCTGACCAATGCAGTCATAACCAATGGCTATGGACGGGACAGACATGTTGCTAAATATATCTAATACTAAAAATATTTTTCGTTTTAATCTGCAACGGCATAAATGACTACATATTATACTAATTCTAATTTTACTGTATGAAATTTATTAAAACGAGAAACTAGTTTTATTTGTCACATAATTGTATATAATAAAATAGTAAGAAAAATAGAATTTCAGAACAGTTTATTAATATATTAGTTTTAATCCCATTAAAAGTGAAAATGTCTCAAAGTGATCGCACGAGCAGAAATTTCTAATATTCTCCGTAATCTATAAAATGAAATAAATAAGAAATGGGGATATCTCTGAACCAATTAAGTACTAACAAGACTCATAACGTTATTATCTAATTAGTATTATTTCTCATGTCGGTTTTGTTACATGAAGAAATACAATAACATTTAGAGAAACAAAACTACAAGCAAGATTGGTGGGGAAAGTGGGGGGTGGGCCGCGGCCCTTGTTCGAGATAATTGTAGTAAATTGAGACAACTCAGGTACTCACTGAATTAACAACGAATTCAATTCGAAAATTTATCCCAAAAATGGAGACATTTTACGATAAATAAATTAACAAATTAAATTAAATGAAAATTGAGTTTGGAGTACTGTTTACTTGTTTTAAGCTAATCATATGATACTATTGAAAACAGTAAATGTTTTACAAGTTTTGTTCTTACTAATGTTGTAGGCTTGTATAGTTTACTTTTGATAATGATTAAGTAATTTACAATTTAAAAAATTTGCTTAAAAAATAAATTTGGTATAGCTTGCGGACTTAGTTTCCGCACTTAGAATCTCAATAGGTCCGTTGTGCGGTATTAAAAGAAATTTACATACATTTTTTTCGTTCTGATGTGCGGTTTGAAAGCACCTTTTGCCACGCACCACCACACACACACACACCAACACGATTTCGGTTCTCTTAAGAAAATAGCGTACCAATTATTAAAAGGTTGCGAGCCTTCTGGTAATGAGAGTGTCCACGGGCGTCTATATCATCTATAATGAGACTCCTGCCTGTTTGCTCTGTAAAGAAGAATGTCTTTAGGCGCGGTAACTTTTTTCTTATGATACAATCTGGAAATGGACTTCTTTTTCCTATTTCAGGCATATAAATAAAACTAAAACGTAATAAGTTTACAATTTATTTAGTCTTTACATTAGAATTTACATCAGTAACTTGCGCGAACTTTTTGTGAAGAAACTAACACCTTGGCCCCTTTTTTAATATTTATAATATGATAACGCCAGTATCATAGTAAGGGCATGCCGAGGAATAATTAAGTTCAGTAGTATGGAACTATGCAAAACCTAATAAAGTTATCTTAAGCCGCACCACCACTTCCATTTAATTCACTTAAACACACATTCGTATGCATTAATTATATGACTTTAGACATTAATATGCTAATGGAAGATTACTTAAGGATAAGTGTTATGTTCGTAATGAATTTATGCTATTTCTGTTTTTAATCTACAAACCTAGGAATATTTGCAATTAATTGCAACAATAAGTTTTATGAACGAATTTTATTACATAAGTTGGCATTAGGAGCTATCTCACTGTGAATTTATGTTGCATTAACATTATTTCCAAATCTAGTCGAATAATGACTAAATTGTAATAAATAATACGACTTATACCAATTTAATAAAGCGCTGTCCTATACAAGATTACATACATGTTAATAATATCATACATTTATCATACTTAAAATATTTCGCAGTATTTATTTGAAAACCAATTCATTATACATATTGATACTGTCTGAACTTAGAAATGGGATCTCTTTGTAATTTTGCAGTAATATTATGCAGGATGTACTAAAAACAACGGTATGCAACTCTTGCTTGCCGGCTTGCCTTAGATCCAAAAAAAGTCGACGGCGTGCGTCAGGCACAGAAGGCTGATCACCTATTGACTACTACTTTTATCAAATGATCATGAAACAGATACAGAAATCTGAGGCCCAGACCTACTATCTTATTTATAAAACATAATCAGTATTTCCCCGTGTTAACGTTATTCGTCTCTTTCATCATCTTGTAAGAAAGAGACAATGTATTAATGTATAATTCTTATGTAGTTTTGCATTTCTTGCGTTCACCTTATTTAATTTTTTTTTCTCACAGTGATGACCTCTAAGAGATTGCTCGAAAGAGATAAGGATAAGGTACAACAACGATGTGTAAATAAATAAAATTAAATACTTTAGTTAAAGGAGTGCAATCATGCTGATGCAATTTTATGAATGTATGTCTACCTGCTATAAGTAACTTAAGTATAATTTTCACCTGGTAGATTATTTAAATTTTCCATAGATCATAATTTCCACGAGAAAGGATTACTGTATGTAAACTGTAAATATTATGACGCTCGTGTGTGAGCACGTGTGATAACACGGTATCAATGTTTGCTTGCGTTGCCGCCACTGGCGCCGCTATATATCATCGATTATTAATTGTTTTACTTTGATATTTGCATACACCTGTTACGGTCAGCGAGAGTACACTCAGATATTAAATTAAGAGAAAATTTCATAGTTTCTATTGAAATAACGGTATTGCCTTATAATTAAATTTGCCACGTTTTGCCTTGGTATTGGCAGTATTTTAATTAATTGCGCATATAATAAAAAATAAATGTGAATGTTTCGATAATTGACGTGACTAGGTGTTACAGATTCAAAATATACTTTTATTTTAATAAAAATATAGCGGATAGTTAAGAAAATACGAGTAAGCTGTTATAAGCAACGTTTCCGGTCACCGAGTTCTACGCTGACTATTTTGAGTCAGTTCTTTTGTTATATTGCAGTGAAGTTATAATGATGCAACTGAAGTAAACAGGTGATGTGGTTAGTAAATTTCTTATTAAATTTAATAACAATAATTAAATCTCATATAGCTGTCAACGCTTTGAACTGTAAGTCACGTAAGTCTACGAAAACGAAAACAAGTTTCACGTCAATTTTGAAAAAATATTCCCTGTCCATATGTAAATTTAGATTGCAATACTCGAAAATAATTACGTATTATCCGTTATAATTTCACCCTCTACAAGTCTGCATTTTATAAAAGTGAATTGCATGTATAAGATATCTGAAAATTTGCTATGAACAAAGAAACTTCGTGACTATTTTTGTAGCATAAAATAGAACCCTCATATTTTGTGTAATATTTGACAAAGAAATTCAAATTTAAATTATAGTAATTGCTACAATCTTAGATGTTTTATTCCAGTGAAAAATATTAACTCGCGTGCATCATGTATTGGATAACTCACTTTTAATAAACAGCGATAAATAAAAAGTCACTATGGGTGTGGAGCGCAGTTTGTTCTACTAATGGTATTAAAACATCATAAATGTTGCTCCAATACCATAACTTAATTTACTTTTTTCCGTTTATTATCCCTAAAGCAAATTTAGAATCTGTATAATGTTATGAGATTAATGGACCTGGTGGTGTTGTGTGATGTGTTAATATAAGGTTCTATTCCTATAAATAAAAAAAATATATTAAATTAATAGATAACGGAGGCTGATCACTAGAAATACGTAACAAAATGTCTGTTTAAATGAAGTTGAACAACAAATAATTGACATTAAATTAATACATTCCATTAATAGCTGCTTGTGATATAAAATTTAATTTACGTAAAAAAATTAGATAATATTATATCTATATATATATATATGATATATGAATTTGCATTGAATCTAAATTTATGTCGTAGCTACAAGCTTAAGTTCTAAAAGTCGAGCACAATTTTCTGAGATATGCCCACTCGCCGCCTACACTAAATGTGCAAATCTGTGACATAATTATCGTCTTTAGTCGAAACTCGAAAATTATTTCCAATGACTCATTCAAAGTTTCTTTCTTATGTTTTATTAGAATAGCGATTCTAATCTCCATTAGTGCATAATTTGTTTAAAGTTTGAAGCAATATTTGCAATGTTAACCATTGAATGTTTTATAAAGCTATTTGCGTTGTGCCTTGTTATATATTTCATACGTAATCCCTATCCGCTTTTGCCGTTAATGAAGTTTCCCAAGTAAATGTGTTATGCAAGGTGTTTTGTGTATAACGAATTGTAAAGCTTGTGGGAGTTTGTGCTATTTCTTACTTACGACTTCAAGTCGAACATAATAATAATATCTAAAGTGTGGTTCGTTCACTAAGGAGTTTAGCTTCGTATTAAGTCTCGGTGAAATGGTTTTAAAGAAAGTATTTATTCGATATCGAATGATAGGATAAGTTCTTAGCAGGTTTAGAATGCAGTTTAAAAATTAAAATATTGTGTTGCGATGTTGATTGTGTTTAGTAAACAATTTGTCTAAATATTTATTTACTGAAAATTCTAATTATTGATTTAACTATATTTCATTGAAAAGTGAAAAGTTGAAAAGGAAAATGCATGTAATTTAAAAAGTAAGGACAAATCAAAGCTTTTGTCTATGCACGCGGGTTTTATTAATTTTGCACGATCATAAGCAAACTGTAACGTTTATTATCTTGTGCTTTGGGAGTTTAACTAATTTTGGGCAGACACTACTTTACTTAAGTTAAGGGTATATGGTGACTGTATAAACGGTGGAGGGGCTAAATTCTACCTATTTCCTATCCTTAATAACTCGTACATTTACAGTACAGCACAGCAAATTAAAAATACTCAACATAAGTACAAAACCAGATGGAGCTTCTAGTCTGTGTGTACGTGTGTGTTATAATGAGAAGCATGTGAGAATAGCATATCATGTGATTACGGTATGTGAACTATATTTTCTAAATTCTAAGGATGGGACCCATCCCATTGTTATGGAAATAGTGTTTATTATATTCTAAGTCCCGTGGATATCTCGTTCGTTGTCACAGAATAAGTCCGTCCATCCACTACGGCCTTTATGTAAATCGCGCTCGTTTGCATGCGATATGAAACATTTCGATTCGCCCGGCCTGTTTAAAATTTAAATATGCGATAAAACAATTTGTTACTTCGTAAAAAACCATTTTATGTTGATGGCGAGTTTTGCGGCTGTGAGATTAAACGACACAGCCATTTATTTAATTATATATTATTAAGTAGAGTTACGAAGTGCGGAAAGTTGCGTACCTGGATCATGTGTTACGGCATCACCACTACCACCTCACTCAATTAATTATAATGGGTAGAATGCAGGGTGAAGGCGATCGGTAAAACGAAAAAATCATGGCTTCGCAACATAAGGCAGAGGTCGGGTATTGCGACTGCGTAAGATTGGCCTCACCAAAAGAAGAAGAAATTCCAATGAAATCTAAAACTATAAGGGGTGGTTTAACCGCTTAACAAATATAATATATATTATGATTAAGAACTTAAACATTTAATTAATCCAAGCTTTCTCGAAATTTTAAGATAGATATTTGTTTAATTCGAATGAAATCTAAAACTCGTTTGATGGTGTAACGTGGAATGAGTGAAGTGGGCGTTATCTTATCGCAATTTATCCGATTACCACTCATTACGGAGTACGGATCGCAATACCCCTTACCACCCTCCATATCCCCCATACAGCCTACTTCTACATCGTATGTATATACTACGCCTTATTTACTATCTGTTTAGAACATAGAAATGTTTTTTGAAACCGTATTCAAAGAGATTCAATTGAATTTAACAAACAACAAACAAATAAGATTTGACTTTGGCTTGCGTTGACCAACAGACTTATTAGATTGTCTACTGCCACCGTACCTTCTCACGGAACGAATAAAATTAGAAACCTACGTAACTTAAACATCTCTTAGGCTATCGCTATTTAACTATAATATATTAAGAATCATATTCAGAGTCAAATAAATTATGACTAATGGTTTTTATCTACTAATATCAATAATAGCAATAATGATGCACCTTCGCTACTGATTTAAGAAAGAATTAAGATATTTTTTAAATTGAGAACTTATTTAAATATTTCCTTGTAATGGCTTAAGTAATCGTTATCACTTAATAATATGATTCTGAGAACGGCTGTAAGACCTGATTAACTTGTACATTGTATAACGCTGATTGCACTTCGCAATCAACAGTTGAGCTTTTAATGTTTTTCGATAGACGTTCCCTTTTACTTTTGATTAAATTATTTATTACTTGGAAAAAGCTCGTTTTAATTGACGTTTTATAGAGAGTTCTCTTAATAATATATTAGATTGTATTTATAAAAATGTCAAATTAAATCAGCTTTTTAAGTTGGTGTTACACTAACTTCCGGGCGTATTTCCTGATGTAGGGACGGAAACACTCTGATCAGGTTTGAAGAAATTCGGGCATAATTAAAAATAACCAATGGTTTAATTTGTTTACGAGGTTGTTTCGTGCGAGGGCTAAACATATTCAGTCTTACAAATGGGGATTTATGCACATCATATAAGCCTGTTATAAGAAAAATGTATCTCTGTCTGTCTTGCCTGTTATGTATGTCTAGGAGACTTACAATTTACAGCATTTTCTATAACTTTACAATTAGAATATGAAACTAAAGACGTCTTGTTTGCATTTCATTTGTCAACTGTCTAATCACAGATCGAATCTTTGGAAGGCAATTTTTTTTAAATTATATATTCTAATATCTTACGTAATTCCGATGCGATATATGAAATAATTCGTTAAGTCCGCAGAGTTGGACGGTTTCCTTTCAATTTGAAAAATTAATAGCGATTTCCAAACCTGCCGTTTTTCAATGGTCTCCGGAAAGGCTTTCATCGAAGCTCGTTTTGTAAGCTTCGTGCACCGTCGACTATAATATAATGCTTTAAACTTGTAACAAATTTATTTTCTGTTATTGATTCACAATCGTTTAATTCTATAATAAAACAATGATATGAATCTCGCGGTGATTTAAGAATTTAAATCATCTCGCGTAGGAGGTAATATTTATTATGCATTTTTGTTAGAATAAATAGTTCTCGTGTCAATAATGTCCATCCACGAATCATTAAATAATTTATTTGCCGTGACATTGTCGACAGATAATAAAGGGCACAAAGACGACATTTTTTCTCGTTACGACAAAAAGGTACCGATTCGTTGTCATGGCAACCAGACTATGGCACTTGGAGAAGCTTTGATACCCGGGTTCTTGCAAAAAGACACCTGAAACTTGATTGATAGGCTGTAAAGATTAAAGCCTGACGTGATATATAAAATAGATTTTATTGAAAGCTTGATAACATTTATTGCCATTCGTTTGTTTGAAATTATATCGGCCGAAAGGTACAGTTTTGGTATATTTTGGTTACAAGTATTTATTTGTTTATAAATAAACAGAATACAGATATTAATGTTATGGTGGACCACATATTCGACACCATTAGGAAGAGGTGTCATTCATTATAATTTTTTTGTCTATATGTATATATAAAAATGAATCTCTATTTCCCTTGGTCACGGCATCACGCGTGAACGGCTGGACCAATTTCGCTAATTCGTTTTTTGTTGTGGTAGTTATGGTCGGGAGAACGTTCTTATGAAAGAAAAAAATAAGAAAATTTCACGGAAAATTAGAAAATTAAAGAAAACTTAACTTTAAAAAATAAGTAATACTAACTTCTAAAAAATTAGTAATACTAACAAAAATGACTAGAATGACTTGTTTTCGACGCCCGTGAATAGTGTCAAGGTACAGGGTGTTTTTAAAACTAAACTTTATGTTTGTAAAAATAAGTATAAAATAAAGTAAGGAAAATAAACGTGTATGCTTAAATATTCTTTGTTTTATATAGGGAATTTTTAAATTTTAATGTATTTTTTAAATAATGTAATGTAAACTTACTACAAGTTTATTAAATTTGGAATGATGGTCTAATATTTTTCCATATATGTATTTAGGTAATTATAATTAGTTTTTGAATGAAATATTTCAATTGTTTTTATTTACTTTTCATTAAGTAATGCTAGTTGTAATTTCTTTTGTATAAGAATAAAGTTGATAAATGCAAATGTTTGTCTGTAGTCCTTCATGACTTTAATGTCATAACAATATTAATATCGTAATAATCAATAATCCTTGAATGTTCTCTTAAGAGGAAAAGGAAAATTAATATACGAATCTTTATTATTAAATTACTTATTTGTACTTGTAATTCGATATCTTATCTTATTACGTTAATAATTTATTATAAAAATAAAATGTCGTTTTCATTTTAGACATGTTTCGTAACAATAAATGCAATAAATTGCTATTCAGACATCTTATTTTAAAAGGTAAATTAAGTAAGTTCTAAAAGAGTTTATAGACATATGTGTGAAGTGAATGTAGTGGGCTGAAATTGGGACGTGTATATCGCTCGTATATCCATGATACTAAGCTTCTCATGTAAATGAAATATAATTTTGTAATGAGAAATATAGTTCTGTAAACAAAAATGTGTCAATAAATATAATATAATAGGTTCAATAAATTTAAAATAGAAATCTTCAAATCGTGAATAAATCTGAAAACCGGCTGACGGGCTGGCCATTCTCCAACAGGGCTTTAACATCAAACACTGTACTCGGAAAGATCAATTGTACGTGATTCATAATATTCAAGTGTAATGCATTTAAAATGTTGAGTATAGTAATTGCACAATATCTCTTGTGGGTATCGTAACTACTTTAATATAAAAGCAGACAGTTAAGTCTATTATGTCAGAACGGCATCTATTTCACGAATATTTTCACGATTCACATGTGTGTGCTTATGCATGTTCACTCATTAGTTTTTATGTACGTTTGGTCCTTAGTCTAGAATAATAATTTAACATATACGGCCTCTTGAAATTGTCAAGTCCGCAAACATGTGTCAAGGCCGTACTGGCCTTAACATAAAACGTGGAAAATTAGGATACTAGTTACTATGTTTATTTTTTTTATATTAACTTAGTAACCATGGTAACACACAAGTACCCATTTATATTATGAATGATTTTAGTGCTAATTGAATAGCTATATGTAGAGATAAATAAGAATAAAATATTAACAAACAGAATACGAAACGCGAATACTTAAATTTCCTATGTAAGTACCGGCCGTTGTTGAAGGCTCTTTGTGTATCTTTCAAGTTATTTAAGTGAATGGTCCTCAACAAATATGTCAAATGCAGGTTCCTGACAACAATAGGAAAGAAATGTCAATTCCGGTAGTTTCGAGTTTGGTGGCTTTATGTGTTTTGTGTTTGAATGAACATTATAATAATATTATATTATTCCCTTTTCTATTTAAAATATATGTATTGAGTTATTTAGCTTAAGAAGACTCAATAAGGACTACGTATTTTTTCTTTCTGGTAACTAAGTACATTATGCAGTTGGCACTATTTGGCTTCTAGATATATCAAAATAAATATTGGAATAGCCTTTTGCCTTATAATCCCAATATGACGGGAATCGCATTCAGGACTTGTACCACTAAGCTACAATGATTTGGTAAAGAGAACTAACAACACTGTGTAAATACTGCCCAGCTAAGATTCATAGGCACGACCTTCTGTTATAATGTAAACTGATTTTATAAAGACTTCTATTTTTAGGGATAATATAAGAAAAATGTTTATTATGGAATAAAAGATACAGGTATCACTTATACCACGTCATTAAATTTGTATCAGAAGTACCTTCTCATCGGCAAAGAAGACAGGGTGTAGGTCGAGAGAAAAAGCCGGCGTAAAAAACTCTCATCAAAAAAAATCATCATACAAAATTTGTATACTAATTTAGTTTTTAGCCGCGGAGTTTATGTAGGTATTCTTGCATATTACGAGCACTCCGTCAGCTCCGCCATTAGATAACCTCGATTATTTTTACTCTAACATTACCTGTCAGTCAGATGTAACCGATCATAAATAGGTTTATATTATTTGTACTTCCTACATCAGTTATTAGTATTCAAATCACTAAGGAAAATAAACAACAAATGTATATTTATTTTTATCTTCCTACTGTTGGCTGTTCCGTAAGGTAACGTCTAATATTCATTTAAAATGTATGACTGCTATGAGTTACACTTGGAATAAATAGCTTTTATAATAAGAATTACTTTATAAATAGTTATAATAACATTATATAATTATACCTAGTTAATTATGTACCATCAATAATCGAATAATTTACACTGAATAAAAACTATAAAAAAAAACTATAAGACGTCTATAAGCTTCAGTCTTGGCATCAATCTGATCTTTTGTATAGACAATTCACCTGTATCTGACATACGCTATCGCTTTTTGAGTCTTACCTTCACAGTATTAGCAAGTAGATTAAAAATAATTGAATGCCCGAAAGCATAACTTCTGAGTTGACGTACGCGTATACTTACATTGCGCACACTTGCGAACATTAAGCTATAATTCGTTCAGTAATGTTAAATCGAAAAGTTGTTAAGTGTTGTATACAAAGTAGACATGAAAGGTTTAATTACTTAAAAGGCTTGTCAATGAGCAGTAATTAGCAGTAACAAAGCGACGTGTCAGCGATGAGTCGCAAGTTATTTTAATTAATTGAATATTAAAAGTTGATGAAGTGGAGGTCGAATTAATATGGCCCAAAAGTTAAAATCTACCTACTAGCAGTCAAATACTTGCAATTATTTTACAAAATCAAATGACTGTTGTGAACATTCGATTTAAAATTTTGTATTTTCCCTCCTAACTTGTTCAAATGACGTATTATTACAGTTTAATATCTATAACTTGAATGTCAAGGGAAAAATCGGTTTAAGGTGTTTTTGACTTAACAAGAACTTCGAGTTTAACTGCTGAAATTTCGACTTACAGAGGCGCGATTACCAAGTATATTTTTTTATTTGAATCGAGTCGAATTTGAATATCAATTCCAGTTAACTTTTGTAGTATTATACTTTTTTTTCATATTACAACGAATTAATGAAGTAAACTATAAAATATTAATGCACGTGTACAAGACAAACACAATATGTAACAAGCCCCAAACCCGATTTGGGATTTTATTGCTATTATTTCGGGAAATTCCAAGTACGACGTAATTATATTTTACTAACTACGACTTACGGAGTCTTCGTTATTCAAGTTATAGTTACTTGTTATTTTTTTTTTTAGTTATGAAGTCAAATAATTCGAATTAAAAAGCTATTGTACGCTTACTTAGTAGACACACGCCTCTGCAGCTCCATCGGGAGAAAGAGAAATATATATATATATGGTAATACTGGCAAAACATGAGTGTAATCTCTACGACAGATATTTTTGTCTTGAACTGTTAACTTTCTTATACATCTCTACAAGATTGCGGTATTATATTTTAAATCAGTGGATTCATGTACTAAGACTTATTTTGGAGCGCCCCCGTTTTGTTATATTTATAAATGAAAAAGATAATTGGATTGAAGTTCTTAAATAATATGACCAATAAAGAAAAAGAGCATAATTCAAATAGTACGTTGCTGTCGATACATTTCGAAACTTGCCTGCTGTACTAGGGGATTTCTCCTTCAATGGTTTAAAAGTTCCACCTGGATTGTGAATATTTATATATTTATAGAAGCTTGCCAACGATCGACACACTGACACATTGGTACAAGAACAATAAAATAAAATTTTTAATGTGACAAGCACTTATAGGCAAACGTAACACATACGAAGACATAAAAAAGAACTAAACGAAAATCGATTTTGAAGTGTGAGGGGAGCAGCTATGGATATGCAGGATATTTATCAGTTAGTTTTGGCCAAAACGCGTTCTCCGGAAAGGAGTGACAAATCAATGGTAGGATGGCTGAGGTGTCACGTAATTTAAATTTTGTTAAAAGGTTGGGACAATGGACCTGATTGTTAAATATCTTAAATGCAAACGATACATCAATTAATTTTCTACCGTTCTAACTGTACTGTTCTGGCCCTCATTAGGGTAAACCTTAGGTTACCAATTTAGTTATTATATTTCAATTTCTTTCCTATAAATTATTACAAAGCTTTTCAATGCCTGTGCTTATTTTGATAAAGTGTACCTTATATTTTTTTTGCGATGAATTCTCCATACTGTAACCGACGACCAGAAACACCTTCGCATGGACTGGTGTCGCCAAATGTTAGATAGGTTCAAGGGCGGTGACTCAAGACGGACTGTTGAATAATTGATTATGGCAGATGTCGGATAATGAGTCATCCGTCAGACAGTCCTAACCTAGCGCCCTGCGACTTATAATAATAATAAATTATCCGAAGAACTAAAGATAAAATTCGAGGTATTCGCTTTACGAGCCCTGAAGATGCGGTGAAAGCGTACTGTTATACGACGTCCCGGATTTAGAGTTTTAAAAAAAAGGATTATCTTTACACATAGGATTTATTTAGAAATATAGATTTAGAAAGACAACTGCTCGGTTTGAATCGTAAAGTGGGACTAACTTTAGCTGAAAGATAATGCTCATGGCAGTTGAATAGGAGAATGCCAGCTTGCTAAAATAGAAGTTGACATAGGGTGGTCTCTAAGGTTTTAAATATATAACAACCCCCTCGTTATGAGGAAACTTACGGTTTATTTGTAAGTTTCCTTAATATTTAACAAACTCGCAAGCGGGCTACTGAAGGATTACTCTGGTTTTCCAGATTATTATCTTGCTCAACCGGGATATTATTGGAAACGTGGAGTTTTCTCGAACATTTGCCTTTCTTATAAAAATATACAAAAACAAAACTAAAAACTAGGATTACAGAGAAAATACTTAAAATAGGAAAGCTAACATGACTATTAAAATTATTAGGATTTTTGATCTCATTTAGATCCTTCATTGACATGTCTGAAATAGCTTTAATTGATTTTAAATTATCAAGGTTAATAATCTTGATTTTTGGAATAGAAACGTTATTACTTAATTTGTTTACACTTTTACAACAATCATCGTCAATAATATCAAAATTCGAGGATACAGCGGGGACATATGTTTTAGGATACACTTTAGTCACCAACTTAAGGTTTTTATGAAAACCTACACAATCTATTGGTAAATTTAGTACACCTGTACCGGATATAACTAACTCAGATACATTTTGATTACATTCAATAGACAATTTAGTGGACTTTGATTGTACAAATATCCATTTGTTATTATTTAGCTTATGCCAAATATCTAAATCACCAAACATGACTTTAACAGGACAATTTTCTGGAAGGGTAGTTAAGGCTTTAGTAATTATTTCGATTTCACATGAAGGGTTATTAAGTACTGCGTAGACATCGGTTATTTCACAAAGGTAAGTATAGATAAGTATGCTTTTACAATCATTTAAATCTTTGAGATAGATATAAGATAGTTTATCTGTGCTTAAGGCTAAAAATTGTTCCGAAGGGAGGATCATAGCGAAAGAATTTAAATTACCCTCCGTATGTGGAATAGGCAATGGCACAGTTTTATAGATATTAAAATGTTCTAAGGTTACAAGTGGAATCTTTACAATAAACATTAATTTTTTGTTAAAATAGTAACAAGTTAAATCGGCTATATTAATTAGAATATGAATATTGCTTATTTCTATGTTTACAGGAAAGTCTTTATACTTAGGGAGTAACTTAAAATTATTTACAATATCATTGTACATTTGGTTTGGGGTTAGAACTGAAGGATGCAAGGTGTTACTTTTAATGAGTAAAATGGAATTAAGTAAGTCTTCCACCTTAAATGATAAAGTCAGTAAATTTGATTGCAAAATATTTAAAATGTTATAGAAATTATTCCTAAAATTAACCTCATTAAAAGCATTTGTTATATTGGATACCGTAGACGCTAATTCTTTGACGACACCATTCAATTTTGCTTGATTAAGGTTCATTTCATGTAAGGATTGATTTATATTGGTAATGGCAGATTGGGAAGCAATTACGGTTTTCTTCAATGTTCCTGAAATCTTTTTATCATTTTCATAAAGGGTTTTAATAGCGTCTTCATAGGTCTTCGCATCATCTTCGGTCAAGGTACCGAATATGTGTTTAAATACAGTGCCTATTCCGGAAAACCATGCGGATCTTTTCGAAACGTAATTATCGGATACTAGATGTGAAACGGCATTAAAGTCACGTTGGAGATCTTTAAGGATTGCTTCTAAAGGTTGCAATAAGTTATGACATTGCGAAACACCAATTAATTCGCTTCTCTGACAATAAGACTGAACGTTATTGAACACTTTATTTATGTCCATTATATGATTTTTTATGGGAATGATCTCTACGGGAATTACAATATGAAATTGGTCGTTTATTATCTTTAGTGTGCCAACAGGGTCGAAGAAGATCCCAGGACCTTTCACTATATTTTTGACATACTGATTTTCAGTTTCAGCTAGGGTGACATTGCAGAGAATTGCGATGACCCTGGAAAATATGTGAGCGTGTTATAATACTATAGAAAGGATTAAAATAATGTTACTTATAAAAAGTAAAATACAACAATAAAATTTTATAAAAACTTATCTTATAAAACTGGCATTTTAAATACCTATACAAAGTATATGTATATAATAAAAATAAAAAAATTTATAAAATGAAATTTAAATTAGATCTCGTGAGCTGGTTTTACTTCATCAAAATGATGTTTAACATGACGTCGATTTATTAAAAGGTGTAAAGTATTATTATCGTAGACTTTAACGATTTTATAGGGACCTTTCCAAATTGGCGAAAGGGCCTTGCGCAGTCTGACGTGATTTTTTAAATAAACATAGTCACCTACTTTATACTGTATAGACCGCGTGTGTTTATCATAGTAGGTTTTTGATCTTTCTTTGGAAGTTTTGATATTTTCCAAAGCCTTTTCTCGAGAAATTTTTAATCGGTGATGGAGCATTTTAATATACTCTGGATATGTAACGTCAGGGCGTGATTCAAATATTGAGTCAGGGATATATGGCTTGTGGCCGAAAACAAGTTCGTATGGAGTGAATTTAGTCGTTGTGTGGACACTACTATTATAGGTTAACATGGCGGTATATACGAACTTATGCCAGTTTGTCTGATTTTCATTTACGTAAGATTTTAAATATTCCTTTAAAGTTGAATGGCTTCTTTCTAAAGCGCCTTGCGTTTGAGGGTGGTAAGGTGATGACCAAATTTGTTTAATCTTTAAAAATTCGCATGTGCGTTTAAATAATTCGGCAGTGAAATTAGTTCCTTGGTCTGTTAATATGGTTTTAGGGATACCAAATAGGGAAATAAAGTGAACTAAACCTTCGCAGGTTTCTTCTGCTGTAGCGTTTGATATTGGGTATGAAATGGAAAACTTGGTTAAATCATCCTGAAGAGTAAGTATGAATTTAAGTTTTTGAAATCCAGCTTCAGGCAAAGGGCCAACTATGTCGAGACTAATTCTTTCAAATGGGCGTGTAGCGGTAGTCGTGATTTGCATGGGTGATTGGTTGATCTTCCTCAGTGCTTTGTTTGATTGACATAATTTACAGTTTTGTATATAATTTTCTATATCTGTACGCATATTCTTCCAGTAATATCGTTCTTTGATTCTATTATACATCCTATTTGAGCCCAGATGTCCTGCAATCGGGATATCATGGTTTTCTTTAAGGATTTTAGTGATCTCGGAAGGAACAGGATATAGGATGGTATTATGGTGTATATTTACTGTTATGTTACTATTATTAAATAAGTATATAAGCATGCCATATATTTTAACAAAGGAATGTTGTTCGAAGAGACTTTTAAAGTCAGATATGGCTATTTCTCCAATGTTCGCGGAAAGCAAGATATCGTCTCGGGCTGTTTTGAGAGTTTTGAATATATCTGGATATGTACAGTCGTCGAAATAGTAGACTTTGGTAAATAAAAGATAGTATATCTTGTTTTTATTTTCGATTTTTTGAAACGAATGTAGTTCTCTTTCTGAATTTAGGATATTGGCAGAGTCGGGTAGTGTGGACAGAATGTCTTGGAGATATGGATTTGATTCATCGAAGTCGATTGATACTGGGATTAAGATGGCTTTAGAATTACTCTTAAGGAGACTTTCATTGTGTTCCTTTATATGAGTATTGAAGTTTTCATTTTTGTTTGAGAAAGTTTTCAGGAAGTCGTTGTAGGCAGTGTTAGAATTTGAAATGCCTTGAAGAGGTGAAAAGCGTGAAGGGTTTTGTGAAGGTGAGTTGGTCTCATTCTCAGGGCTAGTAGTAGGAATCAACATTTCATCGTTTTCTAAAAGATCGATATTGGGTAGGCTGTCACTATCAGCATTGGATGTCGAAGGGAGTTGGATACCTAGATCATCTATTGTAAGAGGACTAAAGGGAAGTGGATCATTATCACTTGAAGACGGTATTACTCGTTGAGAATCAGTCTGATCTTTGATAATTGGATTGACGGGAAATCGAGACAGAGCGTCGGCGTTACTATTGATTTTTCCCTTCTTATATTCAATGTTGTAGTCGAACTCTTCGAGTTTTAAACGCCACCTTACAAGCTTGGATCCAGGATCCTTACAATTAAATAACCATTTGAGTGGTTTATGGTCTGTGAAAATTGTAAATTTGTTACCATACAGGTATGGTCTAAAGGTTTTAGTTCCCCATATGATAGCCAAGCATTCCTTTTCGGTAACACTGTAGTTACTTTCGGCTTTAGATAGTGTTCTAGACGCAAAAGCGATGGGGCGGTCTTTTCCTATAGGCCCTTGTGACAAGATAGCGGAGATTGCATAGTTAGATGCGTCGCATGTGAGATTGAATGGTTGGTTAAAATCAGGGTAAGCATATACTTGCTTGCTTGGCGGGTGCGGAGATCAAGCTATTTTTAAGAGTTTCAAAGGCTAACTGTTGTTCATGTTGCCACATGAACGGAACATCCTTCTTTAAGAGGTTTGTAAGGGGTTTAGCAATTTTAGACAGGTTAGGTATAAAACGACGATAGTAGGACACTAACCCCATGAAGGATTTAATGTCTTTAGGACATTTGGGTTGGGGAAAATCTTGGACTGCTCTGGTTTTTTCGGGATTCGGCTTGACACCTTCGTCAGTTATTATGTGACCGAGATAAGAAACTTCTTTGTGCAGAAATTCGCATTTATCTGGCTGAAGTTTGAGATTAAACTGTCGGAGTCTGTCAAAGACATTTGAGAGGTTTTTCATATGTTTTTGGAGATCAAATGAGTAGATTACGATATCATCTAAATAGACAAAGCATTGCAGCCCTTGCAGGCCTGATAGAGCGGAATTCATCAACCTCTGAAACGTGGAAGGGGCATTTTTGAGCCCAAACGGCATCCGCGCAAATTCGAAGTGTCCTTGTGGGATGGAAAAAGCAGTTTTGGGAGCGTCAGCTTCAGACATTTTAATTTGATGAAAGCCGGAAGCTAAGTCGAGTGTACTAAAATATTTACATTTACCCAATTGGTCTAAAATTTCTGAAATATTAGGAATAGGGTAAGAATCTCCAATAGTGATATCATTTAATCGGCGATAGTCGATAACAATGCGCCATTTACGCTGACCAGAAGCATCGAGCTTTTTTGGAACTATCCAGATCGGAGATGACCATGGAGAAGTTGACGGTTTGATAATTCCTTCATTAAGCATTTTATTAATCTGATTGTTTACCTCTTGTTTATGCACTTCAGGAAATCGATATGATTTTGTATTAATGGGTACAGAGGAAGAAGTTGGTATCTGGTGCTCGAGAGCATTAGTACAAGTCAGAGAATCTTCAGGGAGGTGGAATATATCCGAAAATTCAGCGCAAAGATTAAATAATGATTCTCGTTCTTCGTTATTAAGGTGAGTGACTCTTAAAAGGTCTAAGACCTGCTCAGTTCTGTTAACGGCATTGTTGGGGATTGTATGAGATATATTGAATATTTGGTGATTTTCTTTATTTTCCAAGGGCGTAAGTTTTAATTTTAAGTTTGAGTTTAACGTAATTGGAGATTCAGAGATATTTACAACAGAAATGTTTATTCTAGAATTAGGTTTCACCTTGACAATGCAGTTAGCAATTAGAATTGAGTCGACGGGATTTTGATCTACCATCAAGCCTTCACCTATTTCTGGATTAACTACCGAGCATTCTATGATGGTTTCAGTTCGGGGAGCAATAGTATATATTGGTTCATTAAATTTTAAAACAAGTTCAACTTGACTAATCGTAAGCGATTCATTCTTAAAATCAATGTTTGAGTAGTTGTCTGATAGGAAATCGTTTCCAATTATACCATCGTAAGGAAAATTTATGTTATCAATAATGTGGAATCGATACTTCAGAGAGTTGAATTCGATAGGTATACGTCCAAATGACCTCATTGGTTTATCTGCAGTTCCAATTCCTGAAAATGTTATAGTGTGTTCGTCTATTTCAGGCATGTTTTGAATAGATGATTTCTTTATAAGGCTAATAGATGCACCACTATCAACAAGGAGCTTAAGTAGTTTGGTAGATACAGAGGTTTGAACTTCCACAAAGGGTAAGTATTTTTCGGATGGATTTGAAGTAACGTTATGTATTTTGTTATATATTGTTACGAGCTAGGGGATCGGATAGAAAATGCCGTAGATTTCTTCAAAGGTTTATTTCTTAATAAATCAATGAGGAATTTATGGGCATAAATTAATTGCAGAAATGCACTAATAGCACACAAAAACACAGTCACTAATTACTTCACTTATGCACACTTCACACAGTACTTTATCACTTATATTCACTTTATCGCTTCGGTGTTTCGCTCTTGTTATCGCATTCAAAACTAAGTGACTAGTCGCGTTTCGGCTCGCTTATATATCCCTGGGAATAATTCTAAACAATATTCGAGAACTTTCTAGGCGGGCTTGCTACTGAGTAGCGATTGCACAATTCTAGAACGTTCGCACTCTTTGTCTCTTTCGCACGTTGCTCCGTCCTTGTCGTACGGCGTTCTAGAGTGCTCGTCTAGTTTCGAGAAAGTTCTGATCTTCTCTCTCTCTCTCTCGTATCATTTCGTCCTTGTCTCACACCTAGAAAGTTCGGTCTAGAATATTCCTTCACCAAAGGGGTATAACTAGGCCTGAAAACGGGTCTCCTGAAAACTGCACTACTCGACTACACATGTTCTGAAACCGACTGAAAAAAGGTTTCAGCTTCCTGAAAACTAGGGTAATATTATGAAAATTACAATTTTCTAATATGTGATTGACCCTCTCCTGAAACGGTCAGAAATCATATTACAGCTTGCTGAAAAGTTCTCTAACTAGTGGAAAAATCTAGAAACATTGCAGTCGACCCGTCTTCGTAACACTACCCCTTCCTTAGACATGCTCGTCCCGAGCATCATTACATCCTTTATAGGGAGCCAATCGATTTATGTGAACGACTTTCGGTTTGCTCCTTAAACCACCCACTTTCTTTATGCGATAGGTAACGTCATTTATCTTCGTGACTATCGTGTATGGACCGTCCCAGTCAGCTTGAAGCTTTGGTGATTTGCCTTTTCGTTTTGTTGGGTTATGGAGCCATACTTGCGAGCCTTCTTTAAATTCTATGTGATTCGTCTTTCTGTCATACCTAATCTTCGTAGTCTCACTTATTTTACTTTGTGATGCTCGTACGTGTTCATGGATTTCGTCCAGTTTATTGCGCAGATCCGCAGCATATTCTGTAACACTCTCCGGTGTGTCAGGTGGTCGCCCAGTTACAATATCCGCTGGTAATCTAAGTTGTCTCCCAAACATGGCTAAAGCAGGAGTAACATTTGTGGTTTCATGAACCGCAGACCGGTATGACATTAGAAATAATGGAATATACTTGTCCCAGTCTTTTTGATGGTTGTCCACCAGTTTTGCCAAGTGCCTTTCCAAAGTTTGATTGAAGCGTTCCACCATTCCATCTGACTGTGGGTGATATGGAGTAGTCCGCGTCTTATGAATTCCCATTAATCGGCACAATTCTTGAAATAGTAGAGACTCAAAATTTCTTCCCTGATCACTGTGCATTTCCAAAGGTACTCCAAATCTAGAGAATACGTCATTTACAAGTATCTCAGCTACTGTAACTGCCTCTTGATTGGGAATAGGGAATACTTCGGGCCACTTCGTAAAATAATCCATAACAACCATGATGTACTTATTTCCTTTTTCTGTTAACGGAAATGGTCCAGCTATGTCAACTGCTATCCTCTCCCATGGAGCTCCGACATTGTATTTCTTCATACTCGCTCTAGTTCTCGACTGTGGGCCTTTAACAGCTGCACAAGCTTTACATTTCCGAATCCAGTCTTCTACATCTTCGCGGCAATGTATCCAATAAAATCTCTCTTTAATTTTCAAAAGAGTCCTTTTTACACCTAAGTGTCCGCCTGATGAGCCGTCATGAAACATTTCCAATATGTTGCGAATCTTGGCTCTTGGCACAACTAACTGTAGATGAGATGCATCCCCACGAGCGTTTTCCCATTTACGACATAACACCCCATTATGGAGAATTAAGCTATCCCATTGAGCCCAGTAACTCTTGGTCGTGGTGCTAGTAGATGCAACATCATTCCATCGCGGCTTTATAGCTGAAGATTTCATCCAGTCCAGAATTGGTTTAATGTCAGAGTCTTGTTGTTGCTCTTCCTGAATTAATTTACCACACCAATCTGGACTAATGGTATCCGTTCTGAGTATCCTCACATTGGCAACCTCTCTACCTTCGTGTCTTGTACAATGTTTACAGTCTTCCTCACATGGCCTACGAGACAATGCATCTGCGTTCCCGTGCGCTCTACCCTTGCGATGTTCAGTAGCAAAGTCATACTCTTGCAATTGTTCGATCCATCGAGCCACTTGTCCTTCTGGGTTCTTGAACTGAAGTAGCCATTTTAATGCAGCATGATCTGTTCTAAGACGGAACTTGCGACCTAGTAAGTATTTACTGAAATGCTGCAGCGTCTTCACAACAGCCAGTAGTTCCCTCCGAGTGACACAGTAGTTTCGTTCTGGTTTCGATAACGACTTGCTGAAGTAGGCTATTACTTCCTCGCGCTCACCTTTTACCTGTGATAGTACACCTCCGATGCCAATTCCACTGGCATCTGTATCTACCACATATTCGCCATCATGGTCCGGGTAGCCTAGTATCGGAGTCTCACATAGTCGGTTCTTGAGCTCATTAAATGCAACTTCACACTCTCCATCCCATGTGAATTTTCTCTTCTCTTCGGTGAGTCTGTGAAGAGGTTTTGCAATATCCGCGAAATTTTTCACGAATCTTCGGTAGTAAGAACATAAGCCTAAGAAAGCACGGACTTCAGTTTTATCTTTAGGTACTGGCCATTCCTTCACCGCAACTATCTTCTCGGGATCTGTTCGAACTCCGTCCTGCGATATAATGTGACCCAAGTAGCTCACTTCTCTTTTAAAAAATAAACATTTCTTTGGACTTAATTTCAGGTTGGCTTTATGGAGTCTGGTGAGCACCCGTTGCAGATTCCGTATATGATCTTCAAAATTTCTCCCAATGATGACTACATCATCCAAGTACACTAAGCAGGCTTGTCCTATCAGTCCTGACAGTACTTTCTCCATTAGTCTTTCAAAGGTAGCAGGCGCATTGCAAAGCCCAAACGGCATAACTTTAAACTGCCATAGTCCTTTTCTAGTTGAGAACGCTGTCTTCTCTTTATGACTTGGGTCTATCTCCACCTGCCAGTACCCACTTTTCAAGTCTAAAGTTGTAAACCATTTTGCCCCACTTAAGGTATCCAAGGTGTCATCTATTCTAGGTAAGGGATAACTGTCCTTCTTTGTGATATCGTTAAGACGACGGTAGTCGACGCAGAACCTTAAACTGTTATCCTTTTTCTTGACTAAAACTACTGGAGAGCACCAAGGGCTGGAAGATGATTCAATGACATTATGATTTGACATTTCCGCAATCATCTTGTCTATATTCTTTTCATATGCGACAGGTACTCGTCGCGGTCGCAAACGTATCGGTGCTTCGGTTCCAGTCTCAATTCGATGTTTAACTACACCTGTCCTGCCTAGATCTCCATCGTGTGTAGCAAACATGTCTGAAAATGACTTCAATAGTTCCTTTGCTTTCAACATTTCTTCTTTTGACAAGGTTACCTTACAGTCCTTTAATACTTCTTGAACTATATCTCGTTGTTTACTGACTGTACTATTTTCAGTGATGGATCTATAGACGTCATACCCACCCTTCAATGTATTACCTTTTAGAGAAACTACCTCATCTCTACACTTGAACGTGCCGTTCTTCAAGTCAATCTTACAGTTGTAATGCTTCATGAAGTCTAAACCGATAATACAGTCATCCACGATGTCAGCAATAACCACCTTATGTCTGTATGATCTTCCCCCAATCTTGAAGGTAGCGATACCTTCCCCTCGAACGGTTATGTGCTGACCAGTAGCTGTAAGGAGCTCTACATTTCCACCAGAAAGGCTTTTGTAAAATGACTTCAGAAGTTGGTATCTAATTACTGTCCGGGAAGCTCTGGAGCTTCCCGGACAGTTGATACTGGTATCAAGGGTTAACTCACACCTACATCCGTTTACTTCTCCGTCGATAACAATGGTATTCCCATCCTGAGTTTGAGTGATCATAACTTTTGGGGCCTTCCTTACAGAACCGGCCAGCACCCGCCCCGTGGTCCTGGCTTCTACTCGTTTCCCTGCCGCTGTTCAGCGGCAGTCACACCCGCTGCTTCCGGATCCCCACGTCTAGTCTTTATTTCGCCTCTGAGATCTTTTTTAGGGCATGAAAACCTCATATGCCCTATTTCCCCACAGAGGTAACAGGTGGGTCCACGTTGGGTACTTGGTTTTTCCGTGACAGCCCTAATGCGGTTAGGTCGATGATCCTTGCAAAATGCTTCCACCTCCAACGCATGGGCAAGAGCATCCTTAAGTTCCTTATGGTGACCGAGGTTCACAGCCATTCGAATTTCACGGTCCCGAATACCGTCGACAAAAGCTTGAACCAGCATCTTGTCTGCAACATCTGGTGAGGATGCGTAGGCCTTCCTTACCAGCTTCTCTATTTCAAGTCCCCATTTTTGCAAACTTTCATTTGTCTGCTGTATTCTATCTTTCAATTGAGCCCTGTAAACGTGCTCTAAATGTGCGTCTCCATACCGTGATTCCAGGGCATCTAGCAGTTGCTTCAACGTCACCTTACCTTTCTTGGTATCTAATATGGAGAGGGCTTCGTCTCGCAATCCCAGAATAAGGGCGGTAACTGCTTGATCGTCAGTCCACCCGTTTGACTGTGCTACAGTCTCAAATTGAAGCTTGTACGCGCCCCAAGAAGATGTACCATCAAAGGGAGGCACTTTCACATTTCCAGGTGGTGCTACAGTCGTGACAACACCAGAGGTCTTCAGGCATTGGATTTCATTTTCTAATCCAAGGATACGTTTATCCTGCTTGGATAGCTTACAATCCATATTAGATTCCAAATTCTCGATCTTTTCATCTACCTGTATTTTCAGGTCACAAAGTTTTTCTCCTATTCGGCGAGCCTGCTCCTCTTGACGTCGTGCCTGCTCCTCTATCATGCGACGTGTCTGAGCCTGTTCTTCCATCATTTGGCGTGTATGTTCGTCTTGACGGCGTGCCTGTTCTTCTTGACGGCGTGCCTGTTCTTCCATCATTTGTTTTGTCTGTTCTTCCTGACGGCGTGCCTGTTCTTCTTGACGGCGTGCCTGTTCTTCTTGATGGCGTGCCTGTTCTTCCTGTCGGCATGCCTGTTCTTCTTGCCGGCGTGTCTGTTCTTCAATCATTTGGCGTGTCTGTTCTTCCTGACGGCGTGCCTGTTCTTCAATCATTTGGCGTGTCTGTTCTTCCTGACGGCGTGCCTGTTCTTCCTGACGGCGTGCCTGTTCTTCCTGACGGCGTGCCTGTTCTTCCATCATTTGTCGTGTCTGTTCTTCTTGACGGCGTGCCTGTGCTTCCATCATTTGCTGCAGAGCAAGGAGGATGTTGCCATCGTTACTTTCACCCATCCCGCGGTTCGCATCGAAACTTTGTCGCCGGGCGGCGTCGCGTGCTGATTGCGCCCTTGTCTGCACTCCCTCCGCAGCTGAAGACTCTGCCACAGACTCCTCTTGATTCTCCCTTGGAGTAATTGGCATGTTTCTATCCCACTTCTGACACCAAAATGTTACGAGCTAGGGGATCGGATAGAAAATGCCGTAGATTTCTTCAAAGGTTTATTTCTTAATAAATCAATGAGGAATTTATGGGCATAAATTAATTGCAGAAATGCACTAATAGCACACAAAAACACAGTCACTAATTACTTCACTTATGCACACTTCACACAGTACTTTATCACTTATATTCACTTTATCGCTTCGGTGTTTCGCTCTTGTTATCGCATTCAAAACTAAGTGACTAGTCGCGTTTCGGCTCGCTTATATATCCCTGGGAATAATTCTAAACAATATTCGAGAACTTTCTAGGCGGGCTTGCTACTGAGTAGCGATTGCACAATTCTAGAACGTTCGCACTCTTTGTCTCTTTCGCACGTTGCTCCGTCCTTGTCGTACGGCGTTCTAGAGTGCTCGTCTAGTTTCGAGAAAGTTCTGATCTTCTCTCTCTCTCTCTCGTATCATTTCGTCCTTGTCTCACACCTAGAAAGTTCGGTCTAGAATATTCCTTCACCAAAGGGGTATAACTAGGCCTGAAAACGCCTGAAAACGGGTCTCCTGAAAACTGCACTACTCGACTACACATGTTCTGAAACCGACTGAAAAAAGGTTTCAGCTTCCTGAAAACTAGGGTAATATTATGAAAATTACAATTTTCTAATATGTGATTGACCCTCTCCTGAAACGGTCAGAAATCATATTACAGCTTGCTGAAAAGTTCTCTAACTAGTGGAAAAATCTAGAAACATTGCAGTCGACCCGTCTTCGTAACAATATATTGTTTTTTATCTCAGGCGTGGTGTTTGGGGTATCGACCATGGATCTTGTAAGAGGAGATATGGCAGGCATATATTTTAGAGTGCCAGATACTATAGATGCATATGTCCTTTGTTGGGAATTTATTGCACCATTGTTAGAATTAGGGTTATGTGGTACAGAGGATTTTGAAATTGATTTATTAACGTTGCTACCACTATGAGTTTGACTACCCTGCTGTGTGACCTTGGATTTAGAAATAGGAGCATGGTCTTCGTTTTGGGGCTGGTTACCCTGCTGTGTGACCTTGGATTTAGAAATGAGAATATGGTCTTCGTTTTGGGGCTGGTTACCCTGCTGTGTGACCTTGGATTTAGAAATGAGAATATGGTCTTCGTTTTGGGGCTGGTTACCCTGTTGTGTGACCTTAGATTTAGAAATATTAATATGGTCTTTATTTTGGGGCTGGTTACCCTGTTGTGTGACCTTGGAATTGTAATAGGATATAGAATTTGCGGTGTCATTTGGATATAGCAATAGAGGACGTTGAAATTTCGGACTCGGGAGACACCGTCGGGAGTCCTTTATTCGTTTAAAGGATTATCTGTCTCATCGACTCCATAATCTTCATAAGAAGCTATTGCATGAATCGGTTGGTTCCGATTTTGAAAGGAAGTAGTAGGGTTTGTGCGGTTGTAGCTTGAATTTTGATTGTTTCCAAATTTCCTATTATTGTATTCTCGTTTGCGACAACCTTCAATAGTATGACCTGGAGCTTTGCAATATCGGCACACTATAGGATTAGAGGGCCTAAACGCGGCAGATGTTGTATTATTACTAGTGCCATATTGTAAAGCTGATCTATTTGGTGGATATGATGAGTGAGATGGGCGAAATCGCGCCTGATTCTGAGTATTTGGAGTTTGGGCGTAATTAGTGTTTCGTCGTGTCAAAGCATTGATAATCTTTTCTTCCGAAGTAGCGAAATTAATGGCGTCGTTCAAAGATTCAGGGTCACGGCATCGAACTACAGTAGACAATCTTGGATTTAGGCCGACTACAAACGTGTGTAACGCTAAGTCTTTCATAGCTGCGACGCGGCCTGCCAGTTCGTCCTTTTTCTTAGTAGGGATAGTTATATTAATTTCGGATAATAATTTTGATAAGCAAGACTCTATTCGTAATGCAAACTGGTTGACCGTTTCGTTGCCTAATTGACGACATTCTTGTAAATCAGAAAGCAGCGCAGCATAGTGCTTTTTATCACCAAATTGAGATTTTAAGAACTCTTCAAGCTGGTGCCAATTCTCAAATTCTTTTACACAACAAGCCGTTTCTGCGCGTCCTTCTAATTGACTTACAATATATTTTAGTAAAATGTCCTGTTGGTTTTGAGTAGCAAGTTCTACCGCATTTCTACAATTATTTAAAAATGCACTTAATTTTTCGCGGTTACCATCGAATTTATTTATGAATTTAATTAGTATATTTAAATCAACGTCTGTGGCTGACCTATTCTTAGACTCGCGTACAATAACATCTTCCTTAGGCATTGTCACGTAGGATATGGCTTAGACAAAACAATACTGATAACGACGCGACGACGGCTAGCGTTACTGAGAACTGATTAGGCGATGCACTGATTTCTTATTGGTATTGTAACCAATTATGAGATTGTAATTTTATAAAACAACCTTTCTATTTTTAGCACTTTAAACTTCACTAATTGTTTTCACACAACACACTGAAATACGAATATATAGGATTTTTGAAGACTTACAGGGATGCTGCAGTTTTACTGATGAACATCTTTGATGTATAGGGCGGAGACGGCGAATGTTTCTTTGCAAAACAATTTCAGAATTCACAGCGAATAGGAAAATCTAGTTATTCACAGAAATATTCACTTTTGTAATCACTCGTTAGTCGCAACTGCCAAACTGAGGCGTACCGAGGATTTTTTAAAAAATCCCTTGAGCTGCCACCAATGTTATACGACGTCCCGGATTTAGAGTTTTAAAAAAAAGGATTATCTTTACACATAGGATTTATTTAGAAATATAGATTTAGAAAGACAACTTGCTCGGTTTGAATCGTAAAGTGGGACTAACTTTAGCTGAAAGATAATGCTCATGGCAGTTGAATAGGAGAATGCCAGCTTGCTAAAATAGAAGTTGACATAGGGTGGTCTCTAAGGTTTTAAATATATAACAGTACGAAGATGCCATAGAAGAGACGACCCCTAAGGAAGAACTGCTTGTACAATAAAAGTATTGGCAACTTTCTACATTAAGCCGTTTTTAATTTTCTTAACCTTGTCGACGACAAATGCCTGAATTGAAAAATAAAAGCAAAAACTTCTTTCATATACAGAAATTACATATACAAAACAACGAATAAATTTTCGTAAAAAATGTAAATTGGATAATTCATATATACGAAGGTAATTCGAATGCCGTGTTTAATGTGAGGCTCTACGTCTTGAATGTGACAAGTGATGTGAACAGAGCCGTATTTATCACGCCTATATAATATAAATAACAAAGATGTCAAGTGAAGTAAAGGTTTTTCTAAAAGAAGGTTCTTATTTAACGAAGAGTTGCACCTCTTCGCTGAACTTCCTCCATACTTTAAGTATCTACAACTGCATAGCTGTAAACCGAATAGTCTCGACAAACTTGTGATTGTAGGGAGGAGTCATTTCTAAGTCAGGCACAACGTTCAATAATGAAGACTATGCGGCTTTATTTATTCATGTTCGTCATTATATACACTTATGAACGTCAATAGTAAAAAAAATAAAGATCTTTATATAAACTAACAGTTCCCAAATCAAGATCGTTTTATATGTACATGATTTTCCAGTTTATAAAATGAAATAACAGTAACTGCAAAGGCGAAAGCAGCTCCATGTTTGGGGGGGGGGGGGCAATAATGTGATTGAGGGTATAATACCAGTCGTATACCGATCTCATGAATTATTTCTTCAAAACATATTAACGAGTCCTCAAGGTCTTTGTTATTCACTCCTTTTGCTTATTCCCTTGTATTAACGTTATTCTTACTTGAGTTTGAATAATGTGATTCGTATTTACTCCCATTTCACGTATTTATATTCGATGAATGCTTAATTGTTTTACATTATTGACTGTGCAAACCTTTTTGGAAATGAACAGGATAAATACAATTCATATTTTATGACGTATTTATATTATATGATTTTGGAATGGAGAGCAAGTACCAAAGCATAGGGCTAGTATATTCATGCGTACGCGTGATAAGATACGCGTGTTGGTAATTAGTACCTATCACGCTCTAACGTAACACTGATAACTGATAACAAAGTCTATGTGTTACTTACACTTAGCTAGTTTCAAACATTTTCTTACATACTGCCTTTTTCACATGAATGACTTGGTTTTATTAACCAAATATTCTTTTGAGGGATCTCGGAAGTTCGTAATGAGGGTAGCCATTCATTCCTCAGATTTACTGCTCGTCTTCTATTTGTGCAAAAAACTAGCCACAAAGGCGAAAACACCCTTCGTTTTACTAGGCCGATATTGCAGTAATAAAGGCGGGTGGAATTTTAGGCTTCTGTAAAGAGTCTTAGCTTTGTGTTGCCGTGTAAATCTCGGGAAACTAGCTAAAGTCCTCTTCCTAAATGGTACGTGAAAATATTTCATATTACGAATGATTTATTATATTTACTGTCAAGGCAAGTTCCTTCGAAACATAATGGGTGACGACACAGCAAAATCAAAGGAAATTGACAATTGCCAATTCACTGGAGCCACAATGAAGGTGAAGGTGAATGAACTACATAACTCCTTATCGCGATAAAGTTATTTTTGGTTCACTTTATCTGAGCCTGTGACGTAGGAGTGAACGAAGTGTAAAAAAGAAAGAATTGTATTTAATTTTAAATTGAATTAATTGTCAATGCTTTGTACGCCTCTCGATGTTATGTATCATATGATATAATACATAAACAGTCTCTTAATAACTATCTAAAGCGATTTTCCTCCACGTTATCGGTATCAAACGCGGTCCGTCATATATTTCAGCGATTTGGGAGCGATATACTGACAGTGAACGGTAAATGTGATTTATAGCGCCGGGGGTAAGGCGATGAGACGATAGATACTTAATCATTATGAATGACGACCTCCCTCATTTTGTGATTACTTCATCGTCTAAGAACACTCGCACTCAGCACCTGTGGGGACTCATTCGGGTGATAATGATAATTTAAACGCTTTCAATTCACTTATTTAAGTGAAATATTTATTCTAAATATTTCTTACAGAAATACACGCAGGCACGCTTCAATTAAATATATTTCTAAGAATTAAGAATCTTATTTTGATTGTGTTCTCCGTAAAATTTAATTGGATCTATACATAACTACAACTGGTTAAATCATATTTGTTCTACAATAGTTTATGCGGCGGTAATAATTGTTTATGGTCAGTAGAGAACATAATGTAACTCCATCGTACCATATCGGTGTATCGAGATATAAAAGTCACGAAATAGATCTTAAATTTAGTCTAAGTAGAACGTGTTGTTGGGCCGAGGTCGCGGCTTCTACTCATACTCCAGTAAGCTGCTGAATGCCGGTAAGCCGCAGTAAGCTGTACTGATAGCTGCCAATATCTCAGCTTCAGCTAAAGTAAGTGCAACAGGTTCACATAGTCTTACTGTATTTTACGTATAATTGCCGTTTCATTTTGCTACGAGCAGAACAAAGTACTATTATCATTTCTGTTTATATATTCATGTCAAAATAGGATCAAAGGTTGCATATTAGTAATGCATACCAGTCTCTGAGTGTCATGAGATGATAAGTTCTACACATTCCACCATTTTCCGCTTATATACGCACTGAACACTTGCTGATAGCAGTAAAGTATATCCTTTACACGACCTATTTGATTGTTACGGGAACAACAGCCACCTTTATACATATCAACATAACTACAGAAATGAAAACATAGCTGTATAAAGAGACCAATTTAAGTTGATTTCACGTAACCGGTATTGACATAGGACCGATACTAAACTCGGTTTTCGCTCTTTGGCCTAAACTAAAACACGGTCAATGCTCAGCCTTTGTGTAATCAGCTTAATAAAGTACTGTAATAAAGTAAACTGCGTTGGTATGGAATTAGGTAAGTCTACATCTAATATAAAATTAGATTTATTGGTTTAGTAGTGATCGCGCGACAATAACGATCGTGTATTTTTTATGCAGATTATTATTTGCTTAATAAATAAACAGAGCCTGTGTCAGTAATAAAAAAAAACTTAAGCGTTCGAATAACGCTCGTGTAGAATAAAGAATTTGTATTTATTTATTTCCTCTTTTTACAGTAAATACTAATGAATACAATAGAAAACTTATTAATTTAAAAATTAAACTAAAAACATAATATGAACAAAACAAAAATCCTAATCCTATTTATAACTAAATAAAAATAATGCAATTGGGTGCGCAAGACATGCGTAAATGCCGCTTCTCTGAGTTAATTTGTAGGCGCTCGAGGCACTGCAAGCAATTGCGACCACGCCGAGTGTGATTATTTGGCATGCGCAACCGCAGTCTCCCCAATATTTCTGCATTATACGTATATATACTACTTATAAGGACCTTAATAAATGTCATAAAGGTTAGTAGTTTTAGAATATATGAATGAGAGCTGTGAAACAGGCTTTATTGTAGTATGCTAATCGTAGAGTTTGACCTAAGGATTTAGAGGCCTTACCGAACATACAACGTATTGTAAACACGTGTACAAATTGTATGGAGAGACGCTACTTCAGATCTGTCAAAAACTGACTTTATTGTCTAAATGCGTGTGAGTCTTCTAAATAAAATCCAATAAGTAAATCAATGTTGATTTTATTAGTTTAAACAATACGTGGGTAACGCTGAAAATGTTTAAAAAGGGCCAGTTACAAACATTGCTAATGAAAACTTTTTTGAATTTCAATTTTAGAACTCTTTGGTAACCTAATGTAGTATATTGCATTGATTTGTCATTTGTTTTTGTGAATTAGCGGCAAATCTAAAACTCTTACATTACATGTTGAAATAACGCGAGAACATTTTCGGTCAATGATTTATTATGACTTTCGTTGAGGGCTTACTCAATAACAAAGCTATAATAGGCTGCGATTAGTATTTCTTAATGAAGCCCAATCTCGTGCCACTATTTACAATGTTTAACGAGTTTAAGCGTGGACGTAGCAATCTCAATCATGATCCGCGTAAGGGACATCCTTTAACAGCGACTACTGAAGATAACATCAGTGCTGTGCGTCGGAAGATAAGAGAGTGGCCTATCAGCAGATACGAGCAAGCTTCGGCATTGGTATGAGTCAAGTTCAAAAAATATTACACGAACATTTCGGCTTCAGGAAGCTTTGTACCCGATGGATTCCCCATACTTTAACCGACGACCAGAAACACCTTTGCGTGGACTGGTGAATATTTGTCTATGGCAGGTGTCGAGATAATGAGTCATACAGTCCCGACCTGGTGACTTTCATTCCCAAGTATTAAAGTTAATTCGAGTTATTCGCTTTACGAGCCCTGAAGATGCGGTGAAAGCGTACGAAAATGCCATAGAGCCCTAAGGATGAATGGGCCCACTGCTTTTCTCAGTGGTTCCATCGAATCTGACGATGTGTAGAGAGGAAAGGAGATTACTTAAAATCAATTAAAGTATGGCAACTTTCTACATTAAGCCGTTTTTCATTTTCTAAACATTTTCAGTGTTACCTGTATTTCTAGATTATTAGTAACGTTTAACAATAAATCTAAAGGAAACAAATGCTATATATTATCAACTGTATTCCCATGAGATTTTAAAGTTCAAAAGGGTGAAACTGAATGAGTTTTGAGTGAGCTGAGAATAATATTGAATTTCAGTTAACGTAAGGCGAGTTCCAAACAATGAACTTTGTAACATGTAATCCTTTTGTAAAGCCTCCATTCAACACGCCACATGGCAATTCTGGAAATAGATGATATAATAGGCGTTAGAGAGATTTTACACGTGCAGATTAATCTTGAGCTTTGAGATTAAATTCAAAGTTTCATTCAGCAATATACTACCAATAACGTGAAAAATTGTATGTTTATATTTCTTTATAAAACTTTGCTTTTTTTACCTTGATCAATTAGATACTGTTTACCCATCGATTGTTTGTATGGTATGGTATGGATATAAATATTTGACGAGTATAATATATAATTATAGTATATATCTTAATTGAGTTAAACTCTTACAGAAACTCTAAATACGGATGTTTTGTTACTAAGCTTTGTCCTGTAAACACTTAGAAACTTAGCTATGGTAATAGGGGCTACAATGTTATCCAAAATATTGGGAAGGTTCAGATTTCTTTACAAGAACTTTCTTTACAATAGTACTGATGTGTTTTACAATAGCAACAATAGTGACACGAATCGCGGGCCTTCATTTGCCTATGGATATTAAACATGTTTTTAGAAGTGGCTACGCCAGGTCAGTTGCTAGTTCCGTAAAAAGATAAAACTAGATAAGTATGCAAATGACGTATATATAATAAGATCCCTATTAATAAAAAAGGGTTACAATCTACTGTATAATCTATGATCTATTTACGAGAAAAGTAATTTTCTTTAAAGCCACCTTATATACTTTTAGTAACTCTAATATTATGTAGGGTTCATAGTGCGAATGAATAGCATTTACATAGACATGAAACAAAAATGTACTATTAAGGTTAATGAGATGTTTGAACTAAGGAAATAAAACCAATCTCATTATATTAATTGGAGTGTAGAGTACGAATCGGCTACGCGTACACCCTTGTCAGCTCAAACGTCCTCTTACAAAGAGAAAAAATATTATTTTCAAAGAAATTAGAATTCTTAATTTATCAGCTTGCTGAAGTTCTATAATATGCCCCGCGAAAGAACAAAAGATAGAAATATTCCGCCTCTTATTTCAATACTTGAATGCATTTTTGTATGAATCTTGGAAACTACAATTTCTATTTGAAAATTATCAGAATTAACGTTATTGTAGAAACTTGTAAATTTATTTGTCTCAGTAATAAGTTGGGTTCACAAAACAATAAACTACCCTTGCCTCATAAATCAGGAGCGGCCCAACTTAAATCGAATTGAATTACGGCATATCTGTCCCCGGGCACAGCTTACAGGAATCGATGTGAAAACGGAACGTGACGGAATGAGGCGCGGCCTGTTTACGTATGTGTTTACCCAGACTTTACTGCTCTGTGCATTTCATACAGCCTTGCAACAGTATAGACTGCAATGTCACCTCCCAAGGCTTTAACTTTGGCCCTTATATGTCTACCGATAGTTTGATATCAGCATTTACTAAAATTAGGAATAATATTTTGTGATGAATCGTATTAAATTATCGCATTAATTTAATGAATTTACATTATAGAAATGTATAGATATACATGTCACAGATAATGTTATCAGAGAACAAAATGTCATTTGTTTTATTAGAATCACAACACACGTATATAGACATATTACAGTTTGTAAATTGTCAATGTGTCAAAGTCAATTTATCAGTAGTGCGTTGTATCGATCATTGCATTCTGCTCTACACCTGCGCCGGTTGTACTAATTGACTTACTTTAAAATAAAATCTAAAAGTCGGACAACGATAGTGATAACTATTTGGCTAATTTTAATCGCTTCGAATCTGCGACAAACATTTTTATGCACATTATTGTAATTAATATTTTGCTGCTTGCACTTGTAATTGCTCTTTTCCATACAATTGTCTAAAACTGATTATATACAAATATATAAGGCATATCAATTATTATATCAGTATAGTGATGGTAGCTACATCAAAGAACGTATTTAGTTCGGTATATATTGAATAATTAATAAAATTAGTGTAATCAGCCCACGTTATGAACAAAGAGATGAAATAACCATTTGGTACGTCGGTTTATGGGCGAAGACAAGTGTTACGATTGTTTCCGCCCGATTATTTCACCCTTAATTACCACCAATTATAACAAGCATTTAATATTATAACGAATTATTTACCCTTGTTGGGCTTTTAATTATTCTTGTAAATATTTTAGAAGAACTTTTATCACTTTTTCTTTCCTAAATATAATTAGATATATTGTAATGACTACAATACGTATTAGTAGTTTGTGAAACTGTATCATAGTAAGTTCGTTTGTATGTACATTTTGACATATTTTATATAATAAATTGGGATCAGATCTAATAAAAAATTGGTGTGTGACGGATAGCGCCAAAAGTGCAAATCGGGTGCGACCACAGATAAATAATATCTATAGTCTGTGGACGAAATACGATCTGAGATTTGATAAAATATTTGGTAGAACACCAAAAAATATACAATCATATAAAAATATTAAATAAGGCACAGTTAACATAAAACGAGGGCAAAATACTACGAATTCTGCGAGTGTTTAGACCGCGGTCACTTGGGTTTCGTTGAATTTCATAACGAGTCGTTGTAACAGCGTGTTTTTCGGAATTTCATTAATTATTTATTGGAATTTCCGCTCGTTTAATCCGATCATTGTAATTAAACTCCACTGAAACTGATCCATAAGCATAGCGATGGAAATAAGGTCAAGAATAATTCACAAGTAGACGACACATGTGACACAGTTTTATTTTCTCCCTTTTTTGACAATTTTGTCACAGTCAAGGCTAACACAATTACACAGATTATATAAATCTCGCAGCAGTGTCTGACCATAGATTTCGTGAAATATTCATAAAGTTTAATTGGATTCATGCGATAGTCACCGCGAAATATATTATTGATGACTTCATGTGACAAAAGTTTGGAAACGAATATTTTTATATAATTGAGAGCGGAATCCACAGGCCAGATATATATTTATTTCTAGTTCTTTCATTTGTATTTAAATATGTAGGATTTTACATCATTAGTTTATAAAATCGGATAGAAATAAAAAATGTCGTCTAAAGAACTATACAAAAAAACATCTATTCTATTAAAATCACACTTAAATCGATTCTCAGCGGCACGGCGTACAAAATTTGAATAAACAAAGAATACAACTTCTAATAACTTATTACTTAATGTAGTCTTCATATAGCGTGGCTTTAGAAAAACATACAATATTTTTAGTTAGAGAAGATGATACATAATACTTGAGAGCAGTCTGACTTTGCACGAAGGGTTATGTGTGCACTCGAGTCGCGACTGAAACTAGATACTGGATTAATTAAAATAATGACTGAATGAGACTGACTCTGAGTAGGCGGGAACACTGTCGAGTTAGCTGCTTTGTTAACTTTTAATTGGGTTTTTCACAATCCCTTTTTAGGTGACACGGTTGGGGCGATGTTTTGTTAACGCCAGGGCATTAACGTAATTCTGTGGAATAAAGCAATATTTTTAAGGCAAATATTATAAAAATAGCATGACGATAAAATTATATATTATACATTTTTAAAGTCATATCCATTGATGTACTAAAATAATATATGAAGGTTGGTAAATGTGCCCTTGAGTTTTAGTTTAAAATATAATAAAATATTTTTCAAACTAAATTTTATCTATAGCCTAATGTATTGTTATAATTAACCATAATAGCGTCAATTTTTATTCAAAGTCGTTTCCCCACTACCCTTGATTTAGTATATAAGTTAATGTTGAAGATTAAAGTAGTTGATACTTTCATTCAACAAAGTGGTTTAAGAAAATCCTAAAATCCACCCTCGAACTTAGTTTTGTCTAGAATTACTTTTGTACAAGAAAATAGTAGCTCTTTTTCTTAGTAATCACAATCGTGTAGACAATGAATAAGTCTATACGTAAGAAGTTTCGAGTAAAAACTTATCTGTAGTGAAACGTGACTTACTCCGTCCTTAGGTACCGAATACATCATCTAAAACATTTGCATAGATATCAACTATTGTGTGCACTTTAACATTATGAGCATTTTCTCGAAACAAACATTTAAGTTGATAAGATAAATACAATAAATAAAATTATTACAAAATGTCTCGTCTACCTTAATGTTAAAACCTTATATTATTGTTGTATCTATTACATTAAGAATTAACTCTTGTTTAAGCACAAAAACAATTTACACAAATTAATAAATAATGTATTGAGTAGTTGCCGTAATGGAAATGCATTAAAGTTCCACCACACCGTACATTTAGCAAATTTATAAATTGCTGTTCACATGTTTAAAGTGCTAATAAATTAATTTTTATAAAAATAATCCCTATGTAATTACTATTATTATCGATAATTACTGGTTTCTGTCCATAGTGTACGATGGACGATTCGATCGATTTGAGGATGATGAATCTTTTGCTTGATTGGTCCATCTAATTGGTCAAAGTCAAAGTAAAAAATCATTTATTCATATAGGTAACAAAATGTACACTTATGAACGTCAAAAAAAATACATTAAATGCTTCTAATTTTACATTTACTGTCAGTTCTCAAACCAAGTGCGTGGAACAGAAGAGAAGAACTGGCAATAAACTCTCCGCCACTCTTTTTAATCGCCAAGTTTTTTTTTACACAACGTTTGTAAGGAGCTGTAACCATTACATCATGTTCCACATGACATCTTAAGTAATAAATTATAATAAAATAAATTAAAAACAAAGATTTGTCTCAGATTATCAAAGATCCTCTATCAGCAGGAGGCATGGTGAAATAGGAGCAAGCACTTACATTCTCGTGGGAACAACACACACATACATAACAAACATCACCGCATACACGAATTCAGGTACCATCAGTCACCACAAGTAGCACCCGTTTACGAGTATGACGCATGGCCAGCCATCGGCCATATTTTTGGGAGAGAGAAAACCCGACGCATGGACGCATAGATGGTGGACGGCAACGTGACCTTTTTCCTCCTATGTTACCAACCACGATCCGTTTCTCATCACCTCTGCGCATTGTATGGCCGAAATATTACAACATTCGTTGTCGGAATATGATAGAGTTCACATTGATGATCGATTTGACTTTAACTTTTTTAATTAATTAACTTACTGACATACAATGGCAATGGTAGCTGACAGTAACCCTATTGTTCCGATATATATTATCTGTACAAGAAATACAGTATTATTTTAAAAAGGTGCCCCAAACTACTGATAATTTATCAGTACAATATGACTGACTGTACACAGTTAAAAACAGAAAATTTCTTGTTGTAGGCCTCTGTTTGTTGGAGGCAGTCACTTTTAGCCGAGTGAATTTTATATAGTATTGTCTTTGGTTAACATAGCTACACATTGAAAGAAAACAATTTTTTTACCGGATTAAAGCTATTTGTATTATTATACGTGAATGAATAGAGGATACCGTGAGTAATTTCTGCAAAAACCCGTCATCTTTTAGTCGCTACCAACTGCGGGGAAATAAATACAGATAACACAACTTTCTCTACAGCTGTGACACTTTTGACATTCAACACCTTTTGTCTTCACTCACCGTGACCACGCACGCTGTAAAGCAGGCGAAACGTCGAAAATTTTTATATAGTTAAATTAGTTATATCGGTCAGACTTTCGGTCGGGACTTTCGGGTCCGTATATTAAATTATTTCGGCTTTATTACATTAAATCATTTCCAAAACTATTTTAAGCGTTTTAACAAACAAATCGTTGTTCATCGCACCATATTTTTATATACAATTAATACTGTCTAGCCTATAGATATTAATAAGTTTTATTAAGGTTTAATAACATTAACGCTATATAACAAAGATTTCACTAGCTACCTATATCAAATAATGTTTTGTTTTTAGATTAGAAAAATTATAATGGCAATATTATACAATTCTGTGGTGCTCTTTGTGGGCGTTTTATGCGTCTTCGCCTCAAATTGGCTTCGTGTCTACTGGTGACGCACGGTTTTTGGGTCACCATAGACCAAACCCATTCACAACCGGCGTGAAATGCACGAACTCAGGGTCGAGATTCGCCCGGCTAGCTACTACACTATATTTTCGTAAGGCATTGTTTAATGAAATGTCAATACTGCAGCCACTTGAGAACCATAAATCATATTTTGGTTATAACAGTGTGTAGGAAAATGATGTATCTTCTGTCCCGTAAATTGCAAACTTCAAATGCAGTCTGTGCTGATAATATTTTCGACAGACTTAAGTGACCACGGCGGGCGGAGCCCAGTGGACACAGATAATAAATAACGCTAGGTATACGCAACGCGACAGTTTTATCGAAATAGTTTCGGCGATACAGCTATTATTTAAAGACTGAATATCGGTTCCGAGCCGCATCGCTTGCAGTTTTGAGTCTGTGGCGAGCGTACCGGAAATATCTCTAACGGACACATTTCGTAGACATCATACGTGCCGCATATTTCTGATACATTCAGCTTTTAAACGAAGTTTTATAGCTCTTTGAAAATATAGGGATGTCAATGGTTGAACACTTTTATTTATGGTAGAGGGAGTGCTATTAGATCGTAAAAATTTATGTTTGTTCTTAGAAAGTGAACTATAGACAACTATATAACTTACATTTCGATTGCCTTTATTAGATGGTAATAAAGAAGCTGAATTTTTGATTGAAATTTATGAAAAGGTATATGATTGAAATTCAATTAAATATTTGTTAAGTTTTTAAAAGCGTCGCGGTAACTCAACGGACCAGCTGTTGTCCTATAAATAGTTCAAGCAATTTCATTTAGATGATTTTAAAAAGAAAAAATATATTTGCGAAGTAAGATTGCGTTCTTAATAACGAAGCATGCCTCCGGCCATCAAAGAGATTTATGGAGCGACAATTTGCTATTGAGATATTCGTCATTAATAAAATTCATGTTGAACCAAAAACTTAAATCACGCACAACTAATACCAAGGCATATATATACTTTTAAATGTTTTAACAGATTTCGGAGTTTTATCGTGAACTCAAACTTTTATTGAATCACGATGCCATTGTAATGTGGAAACTAGATGCATAAATTAAACTATAATAGGCATCAGTTCTATATGAATACAAAATTATTCTCATTAACTCGCAACAAATTGAACCTTTTCGGACTCTTGTTTTGTCAGTCTATCGTCACCTTTTATAACTAAAAATATATAACTTGCAAAATTTAATGTATGTTTTGTAGTAACAAACAGCATTCTTCTTTGATAATACTAATGTTTACCTATGACACCATTTTGGGTCTTATTTTGATTTAAGGTAAATTGTAATTCAATGTACACTTGTCTAGTTTTAAATATTATTTTTTAACTTTCTTTACATGAAATTATAATAAGGGTATAATTATTAAATCACATATTATCTTTTTGAAAATGACTTTAAAAGTAAGTTATTGTATATGATCTGTTCGCGCTAAATCGGTCGGCTAATTGAGTTTGACACACGAACCGGAGATGGTAGGTGGTGTCCCGGCGTAATGGCGCAAGGGAGTTAAATTTTAACCGCTGTCGCGTGCGCACTAAATATATACCGCATACCATATAGCATTTACTTTTATTTTGATTCATCAGTCCAGTCCAGTGTTTGAAGTGAGATGCACCACCGTTGATGGTAAGTGCTAGTCTTATCGATTATTGGATTCCTTTTTTTATTATACTGACACGCCACAGCCGAACCAGCGCATATTATTTCACCGGGGGAGGGAAAGGAGCATGAGCATCCTGGATATAGCTTCCGGATACACAGGCCCACACATGATCTTTAGTATTAAAAAAAAATGCAAGTAGCGGTTTATTATAAAAGATGACAAATCTAACAACTACAAAGAACTTAAGTTCGATACTTGACTATAATTTTCATAAATTCGTGTGGGTGTAGATTGTGTTTAGCGAGCGTTATCATCTGAATCCCTGTCTCGTGTCCACATCCCGACAGATAAGATAAACCTATGTTTTACATATCCTGATAATTATAACTTATTATTTAATATTATACATATGAGAAATATTTGCTTATTAAAATTACTGAATAACTTTTATTGCCGTTGGTTTTTGGCCTTTAAAAAAATAACCAGATCGGTTGCTATTAATATATTTACAATTTGCTATTAATTTATTTTATGTTTAATTTTTTTTTACAATAATAAAAATCACTCTACATTATATATTAAAATAGTGTTGGGGGGTTCCTTGGTTAACATTTAGAGTCAGACTTGAGATGGTAGTCAAAGTGGTGACAGTTAGAAACGACACTTAACACGACCTATGACTTCGTGTGTCAATACGTTTTATTCTACTTATTGAGGATTGTACTACGTTTATAAGACAATCTTTACAGTTAACGAGTACAAGTCCTACCCTCAGATCTTTACCCTAGATACAGATTTTTATTTACATCATCATTAAAGAAACAATACATACCTTCCGTAACTATATAACTAGCCGCCTTATACGCCTAAACCAGGCGTAACTCTGTATCCACGCAAATGCATGCTAGTAATTTATATAAATATAGGATGTTATTCTTAGAAGGAACTTGAAGTTTGAACCTCAATTACTTTGCAAGAATAGCACACTAGCCGACGAGCCAATTTCAAAGAAAATACTTCAATTTTATACCAATATTATTGTTTTAATATAATGAAAGTTATGTAAGTACTTTATTGTTTAAGTGTGATTTTTATACTACATACATTTCAGGGTTCAGACCTGAATTTTGTATTACTATGAAGACCCTTCATAAGTGATATATTGTACCCTTTTGATAAGATGCCAACACATTGAATTTTCGGGAACCGATCCCGCTATCAATCACTCATGAACAAACTTTAACTAGAATCCTTTGATACAAAATGATAAATTGTCTTAAATACCATATGAATACTTGACGTACGGTTGTTTGATAGACATTTTGATCAAACTGGGCTTTTGGAAATCTCGAAATTACTAAAGGTTTCCGATATTCATTGTACACGAATTATTGACATTGCAATGAGTTTAATTCAAATACTACCGAGCTACGGAGATTATGAGATGTTTAATATCAAAGTATACCATGATAAGTTTTTGGGTCATAAATGCAATTCAACATTTTTATAACAAATAATTACAATTATATTTAATTACAATATAATTATTATATTATTGTTTTTTTTTACATTAAATACATGCACAAAAAGTGTATTCAAGACTTCGTCTACGGCCATAATCTTAGCTTAGATTCTAAACCTAATTCACACCTGAATGTTCTCAAACAGGAGCTGTAAAAAGTCTTTTTATGTCCCAGAGTAGACACTGTTAGAACGTTAAACACATGGGCTATAGAATGAAGTAACCATTGAATGAACACTTCTCGTTATTATGCACGGACAATGCAACTCTCCATCAGACTAAAAGGCTCTTTAGATCGGTATTAAGAGTGAGCTTATTAGCTAAGTAACGGTATACGGCGCCACGAACTTAATTGTTAAAAAGTAAGTAAACGAAAAAGCTTTTGTAGATTTTATTAGTAGTAACTTTGCACCGCAAACGTTTCATAATGTAAAGTGAATTGTTATCTTATATATATACTGTTTTCAAAAAACTTTTATTTTATTTTATTAAAAACCTGATTATCCTTAATGTATGTAAGAAACTAAATTTATTTCTACAATTTTTTTAAAAAGGTTGACACTAACATTGATATAAAATAGTTATAATAATAAATAGTTGTGTGCTGAGGCCCTATTTATTTCGAATATGTATTTCTGTGTTGTTCCCACGAGAATGTAAGTGCGTGCTCCTATTTCACCATGCCTCCTGCTGATGTCATGCGGAACATGGTGTAATTTTTGCAGCTCCTTACAAACCTTGGCTAATATAAAAAAAAGAATTTGGCGTTTAAAAAGAGTGGCGGAGAGTTTGATGCCAGTTCTTCTCTTCCGTTCTACGCCCTTGATTTGAGAACTGTCAGTTAATCTAAAATTAGAAGCATTTAGTGTATATTTGTCTTTTTTTATACGTTCATAAGTGTACATTGTGTTACCTATATGAATAAATGTTTTTTTGACTTTTGACTATATAAGTGAGGTTGTTTGCTATGTTTAAAAAATTATAATTTTCAATTTCAACATATCAAAAATAAACTAACAAAACAAAATAGGTATTAGTCATGGCTTTCACTTGCAAATAATATTCATTTAAGTATTTTTAAAGCGTAAAATCTTTGCGCTGTGAGAAATTCGCTTTGAATTTAATATAACCTGAATTTTAATAGAGGTAAAATCGACTCAGTTTTTTTATGATTTATTGGCTTTATTGTGGAAAAACTACAGCGTTGAAAACTTACCGAGCGAACGTGAAATTTCTGTTTAAAGTATTTTTGAATAAAACTGCCTTCGGGATATAATATTTCTTGGCATTAACTGAGAATCTTTCTTTAATTTTCTGATTTTTATTTTAAATAACTTTGAAATATGCTTAAAACTGTAATGAAGTTTAAAGTTCTTAACTATTTAAGTTATAGTTTTATTTGCGATCTTGGCGAAAAAATGCTTTTTACTAAATTTCTTTAATTTAAATAAAGGGGAAGAGAAATGTTAGGAATAAGCCGAATATCTTTAATAAAGTTAGTCGTTATTTTATTTAAATTCATTTTATTTAAAACAAAAATTGGCATTATTACGATATTTAAATAAATGCTAATGCTAAAATAAATTATATTGACTTCAGATTTAAAGCTTTATTAAATTCGTCTTTGGGTCCAGCAAAGCAATAGCGAGCCTTCTGGCAGCCCCTCGCTCTTTAAAAAGGTTTCTGTTAATGTCAAAATTCGTATCTTAAGCCCAAATAAAGTTCGTCTTTTAGAGGCTTTACATACTTACATATTAAAACATTTGTACATAAGTAACAAACTTAAATAATTTAAAATATCTAAATATGTAGTTCCATATAAGATTTAAATGAATTCAATTTATTTAAAATATTGACAAATTACACTATTATCTTCCTTCCCGTTTTAAAATATGTAGTGATAGATAAGTACACTCACGTAAACAGTGAGAGTTATATTCAATTTTAATATCGTTTTTTTATAAATTGCTCCGCTTCCTTTTCCTCAAAATCTTTATTCACGCTAGTGCTTTTATGCAGCAATCTTATTCACATAAAGTTTATATACCGAGTGCATGCTGATCGAACGAGATATAAAATGTACGTCCCAGTTGAACGTATCAAATACTCTTTATAGATGAAGCGGAAAATTGCTGTGGCTAGAATGCGAGTGATGATCCCCGCCCAGTGATCTGTCATTGAGAATAAAATTAGCTGGTTTACATTTAAAAATTATTCCTATTAAGAAAATAATGATAAAGTGTACGATTTTCGAATTAATAGCGTGCGTTCGAATACCTGCAGCGCATTATATTTGCTCGTATTGTGAGGTAAGACAGATTATCAAGTATCAGAACTAGAAAAACGCAACGTTGCCGATAAAAATTAACAATTTTATGTTTATTGTTCTTTTTACAACTACCAAAAACATCCACTGCTTTATATATTTAGAATAGTGTTGTGGGCTATAACGTGCGACTCTTAATGCTGAGTGAACGCACTGCGCGTTTCAAGCCCGATAATCAACGTGACAGGCACAGAAGTCTTCTATTTGTTAATAACAAATAGGTTCATTCATTCAGGTCAAGACTCGTAAAGCTGTTGGGTAATATCTAATAATGCTGATTGCTCTATAGTCTTTTGTTTCTATTAATAACAATATGTTCATAGTATGACGTGATAATTACGCTGTCGATCACCTCTGTCGGGTGCAGCCGATGCATTCAAACAGGACTAGCTAGTACCAAACCGATTATAGCTAATCTATAAAACAGGTAATTTCATGATAAGTAGTTTCATATTAATGTTGGTAAACCATAATTAGAAAACGCTCGGTCCGCTGAAATGTCTTTAAATAATATAAAGATTAAATAATATTTTTAAATTGTGATTATTTAGTATCACTTATACTTTTAGTAATCAATCAGTTACGTTTAAAAAATACATTTTAATTAAAAGTTAAACTATATTTGTGAATTGTATTTATCGGAAAAAAAAAATTATTTTATGTAGATCGGTAGTCGTTTTTGGCATGATTTTGTGCGGAATTGTATATAAGCTTTTATAATATACTATAAACAGAATGGCTAAAGGTTTTCTAATTCAATTGTTTGTATAACACATAGAGTTTGTTAGACGAGAGTAACCAATGGGTTAGAAAAGAAGTAATGACTTCTCAAAGTACTTTATAAAATGTAACCTATACTTATACTTATTTAATTTAGGTTTACTACTATGAAATATGTTACATTTTGTAATACCTAACTACAATTATTATTGTAAATACAATACAATAGATATAAACAAAACACCGTGCGCCATTTGTCAGTCCGCCCACACACTATCACTTTATAGACGCAATCAGCGCCTGAAGATTGCTTTTCGGTTAACAATTACGCTCACAGTACTCGTATTTTTGATTACGTTCCGAGGTGTATATCGAAATTGTGTTATAATAGCACAATTGGGTTATTATGAACAGCATCCGAAAATCGTACGAATAAAGTACTAATTTGTCGCTTTGTATTTATCGTAGTATAGTAATATGGGCTTATATACATAAAGTACAAAATTAGTACAAAATGTTTTTAATAAATGATAAAATAAACTTGTGAATCTTAGCTAGGCATTACAAATAAAAAAAAATTAGTAAGAGAGAGTGACTATTTTTACAGAAAGGTTATATTTCAATTAGTTAACGAGTTGTCTTTTTTTAGTCCTTAAGTATAAGAAATAAGTTCAATTAATCAGTTTTGCCACAATTCTAGTGTTCTACGTTACGTGTAAAAAATTCTAAGATTACCAGTAACTTACTCTGTGGCTTGACTATTTCATAATTATTGACGATAAATTATGTTGAAAATGTTGAAAAGTTAAATACATCTAAACAGACATGATTTATATTTTGTTCCAGATATTGTTGAGAGGCAATTAATATTCACAAACTACGCCTGAAGAAATTCCTCAGTCACGGTATGTTTTCATTGGTTTTTAAATGATTAACTATTTGTAATTGCGTAAATTTTTGTGAGATTTAGATCTTAGTTCAGGCCAATCGTATTATTATTAACTTTCAGTAAGAGTTACAATTATTATATTTATATTGAAATTATTAAAGATTATAAAAGATCCAACAAATATGACAAAGTTTTGAATGAAATTGTAATTGAAAATACAGATTCTAGTGGTAAGAAAATCTCCACCCTGTCTATCAGTTTACAACTGAACGGTTGAAACTTTTTTAGGTTTTTTAACGCGCACTTTTATGTTCAACATTCTTCTAAACCAACACGACTAAAGATTTCATTAAGGGGCTAGCAACAACCTCGCAAGCCTTCTGGCAGTGAGTGATTGTCTATAGGTTGCCGTATCAATTAATATTACGTGGCCTTCCGGGCCGTTGGTCCACAGATCTATAGATACGTAAACAATGTATAGAATTGATATACCTATCCAAAAAAACCAAATACTGTTAATAGGTGAATGAAGTATATCTCTCCCCAACTTGGCAATACGCCAAGCTACATAACTGCCCTCACACAATGAATGGAAAGTTTTTGCCTAAATACTTTTAAAGTAGGCAGTAATTTTGAACTTTTTTATATATATCTATGTATAGAAGTTTCCTTTGGTACTGAATTATATAATTGTTTGCTTCGTTAGTATTGCTAATAATCTAATGCAATATTCCATTTGTTATCATAAAAGACATTTATATTTGGATAATGAATTAAAATATACGTGCGATTAAGAACGGACATAATATGTCAGGTTTGGGCTTTCTGTATCTGTTCAGCTTTCCACAGCCGAGGTTTGAACCTATAAAAATTAAAGTATCATAACTAGTGGTGGCATCGCTTTAATATTTCGCATATCTATATAATAAAGCAGATTGTATATGTGAATAAATGAAGTAGATGAATGGGATTAAGGGAATCTCGAGGTTCGCCACAGGCAGAGATTACTGGATTACATGCCTGGGATCAAACAACAATCGTTTCCTAATATTTACTAGCGAAAGTGCCTATCAGAAACTCTGTTCAGATCGCTGTGATATATTGCTCACGTTTCAAGACAAATTATCCTACGGTTATAGACATTTATCAAACGAACGGTTTTCGTGTGAATTACGAAAGTATTCGTAACTGGTAACTTTATTTATTGGGATTGGAGCAGTGTTAGCCAAGTGGCTTGAGCACCTTTCAACCCTGAGGTCGTGTGTTGGAATGACATAATGACCTTTTTTTTCTATGTTGGCAATGAACATGCGTTCGTACGGTGGAGGTAAACTGGCATACCTAAGATGATGGGTATGTCTAAGTACAGAAGACTGATTCCCTCTTATCTATTAAGAAAAATAATTAATATGAAACAAATACAGTACATTATTTGTATTCCGGACTTAAAGTTGGACGGTTTTTATACAAGAAACATTTAAAAATCTAGAAGAGGGCAAGGCCAGTTCTAACCAGCTTGTGTGTTAAGAGATTTTTTTTAACAAATTGTTATACATTGTGCTTGTACTTAATATGCATACAAACCAGAGTAACGTTTATTTAAATTTAGATGCTTACGTATAGACAATCCTCTATAATGTTCAAAAGATAAAAGTTTAGATAATTATCTGCGGACGTCGATGGATACGTTTTCAAGCTTAACATTTCGATATGCGTCGTTTCAGAACTGAGTGCTTATAAGACATTACGAGTTGAGTTCAACGAACTGCCAAGCATTCCCTCTATCATTCTTGGTTTTCCATATTATTCAATAGTTACGCCTCCAACCCACTTTCTATGTTTAACACTCTCGAAAATGTTAAAGTAGAAATGGGCCGCTCGTATTGCCCGCGTTTGTGTTAACAGATGGGTCGAAAAGACCATTTCTTGGAATGGCTTAGCAGGATGAAAAAAGAGATTGGTAATTGGAAAATGGTAAAGATGAGAAACAAATGGAAGAATTTGGAGAGGACTCCGTCGTAAGTAGTTACTAATTTATTTAAATAATTAATTAAATCAAAAGGAGGGCAACTGGCGGCCTTATCGCTTTCGAGCGATCTCTTCCAGGTAACCACTGTGAGTAAAGAACAAAAATAAATAATAATGTATTAAATTACATAAGATAGGCAAGTAGTGCATAAATACATGTTATACACAGTTATAAAGACAAAACTAAACAGGAACAAAAAAACAAACTAAACTAAAAAGATGATACATTAAAAATAGAAAGTAAAAAGACACATATTATTTTATATTTATATAGTATACTGTACTCAAATACATGCTATTTTTATATTAATTTATTTTTATAAACTAGGCAATTCTCAATATTTATTAGGAAAGGAATCAAGAAACTATCTCTGTCTCAATCACTGTGAGATATTGCTCACGAAACTAGAAAAATTGTTGTACGTTTATTTTTCTATCAAAGCAATGTATCCCAAGAGTTGTACGAAAATAAGTTGAGTGGCGAGGCTTCGTTTGATGGCACAGTGCCATTTTTTAGGCTGACCTTTCTAACAAAGAATTAACATATAATATATTTTAATACGTTCAAGTAAATAGCATTAAGTATAAATACACCTAACAGTGTCAATGTAGTTAATATAAAGTCAACAGTTACTTAAGGCATTTAGTAAAGATTTAATTAGTCTGAAAGTTTTATACTTTTTTAGGTTAAGGCCTCAGATTTATGTATCTGTATCATGATCATTTGTCTATCTAATAGGCAAGTAAAGAATCAGCCTCCTGTGCCTGATGTACGCCGTCGACTTTAAGGGTCTTAGGCAAGCCGGTTTCCTCATCGTTCGAGCGGATGTTAAATACATAGGAAGAAAGTCCATTGCTGCACAGCCGAGAAGCGAACCTAAGACCTCAGGAATGAGAGTTGCATCCCGAAGGAAAGCTAGAAATAAAGAAACTGTACCTAACAGCTGTAAAAATACTAATGATAGTTTGTTTTTCAACATTTCAAAGACACAACTCATTTTACTTAAATTATTAAAATAATTGACAACACTTATTTTTACGCACCTGTAAAAATAATTAAGTTAAAATCAGTGTGAGCTAATCGACTCTTGACGCAGATGTTTTCAATCAAGTGACTCATCTGGTGACGGGTGTGTCGTAAAACAAAGGAATGCTCAAATTGCCTCCAAGCAAGTCGTATGGACGGTAAACATTGTATTTTGTTTCCAATTTTATGATAAGCAAAGCGACGTTAATGTGTTAGCGGCGCTTAAAGATGGGTCACGGTTTTATTGCAATTTCATTACTGCCACAGTCTAAAATAATCAGTTGGTTGTTCATTTTCATGATATTAAATATATAAAAGGCAAAAAACGGTGGTAATTTATACAAATACCATAGGCCGTACCGTATTGTTAAAGAGCTCGCAAGTTTGTAGGCTTTTAGGAATTGGTCCGGAAATATCTTGGTCCATATAATGACGGACATCTAAGTAACTTTATTTTGGCTAAGTTTTATTATCTAAGTTCTAGTATCTTTACTAGAGGTAAAGACAATTTACCTTGATTGTGTTTTGCTAGAGGGCTCGGAAATTCGTGGCCTTTTTAGATTCAGTTCGGGGATATATGGGTCGGTTTGACAGTCTGACCTCTTAGTATATTTATTTATTTATATGGCACACTAACAATATACATACAGCATTCTAAAATATATGTATGTAAATAACAATCGTTTAAGGAAGAAAATATGTTTAAAAATAATGATAAATGTAAAAAAACGTATTGCTTGAAAAGCAATTTTCCCAAATAACTACTACAAACTATATAGTTAGATATACCAGATAAAGGCGATTAAAAATCGTACAATTTTGTTCTGAAACCATCGCAATACAGTTTTAATTTAGCCCTATAAATGAGGCGCGTCATTCCTTCCTGAAACGATACCTGTACAAATCCTTTGACCGGCAGTTCGAATAGTTAATATAGTCAGAGGACTGTATTTTATTCTACCCTCTCGCCACCCTCGGCTCCGGTAACCTATATACAATTCTTTGTGACCGCAACATTCGCACAATTTATGAGTTATAATTTTGATTCACAATATATTGTGGCGATGAAAATAGAATTTCTATTTCGGATTTTATGAGTCACAACTCGGAATTGCCGTAATTTTTTTGGAACATCGACCAAACGGTTCATTAGATGACCTACTGAACTGTAGTATTTTTAATTTATTTTTTTCTACATTATAGTGAATTAGAAAAAAAACATAATATTGCGTATACTTAGTCAATATTGTAAGTTAAGCTTAATAAAACATTAAAGAAAAAACATAAGAATATCTACCACACAATTGCATAGAAGTAAAAAAAAAATACTTTTTATAGGTAGTGGCAGATTCACAATATTTTTTCCTAACAGCCCCCACTTTTCGTCGGGTCAAGTAGCTGTTGATAACATGGGAATGAACCGATAGATTTAAGAAGGTTCTTATGTTCTACATAAGATATTACCTTTTGCAAGAGTAATTATTAGTGTATAGCGTAGTCTTAGGCAATCTATATGGGTCGCGTTTTCAATGTGTGTTTATAGCAAATTAAAAAAAAACATTAATTAATTCACAAATCTAATCTTGTGTAAAGAGGCAGTGTGTCTAGTCGTGTTTACGAACGGGGAATCTTTAATCTTTGGCCTTAAACAAAAAAACATACCCATAAAAGTACATAATATCAAACACTCACACGAGCCTTTACAAATATTTATAGAGACATGTTTTCATATATACAGGTTAAATATCAATTTGTCAAATCTCTTCTTTCATACCATTATGGAGTAAGGCAATTTCCAATCTCCAATCCTAATATTTATATTGGGTGTGTTTTATGAAAGGAGATTGGTGTATGTAGGAAACTAAATTACGGGTTTACTTAATCCTATGCTAATTTGTACATTTATAAATATTTTTCAATACAAAAAAATAAGCGCGGTTGCGCTACAAACTAAGGGTTTCAGATTTTTGTGTCTCTATTTCGTGATCATTTATTTTGTGTGAAATGCGCACATAGAAAGTCCATTGCTGAAAAGCCGGGGTTCAAATCTACGAACTATCGATGAGAGTCGCACACCGAAGGCCATGCAGTAAAATATCGACAATTCTGTAGGATGACAAATACTTTATTGAACAAGATCAATGCGTTTTAAGCTATGAAATGATTCACAAATTTATGATAGCTTGTTGAGATTCTAGAAAGATTCATAACATTTTAATTTCTTGCAAATTCTTTTTGCGTTCACTACAACCGTTTATCTAACCTTTATATAATTAACCTATCTTAGCAATATTTCAAAACGTCAATTCAGTCCTAATTTCAATATTTCTCCTTCAAATCCAGCTGTCTTTGAAGTAAGGCTTAATATTAAACCGACACGATTAAATAGATGTAAATGTAGAGTCAAAGTGTGTTATTATTTATAATCATATAATCGTAGCTAATATAGGAATATAAGATCGTCTTCATTCCTCATCAGTCATCATCCCCTCAGTCGTATTCTTCATTGCTGACACGACTCACTGTAAGGTCCCAGGTGCCCTGCTAGTGATGTAGTTCGGTCTGTAGCTTCCTATAGCGCTGCTGTGAGAATGAGAATCGTGACTTGGTCACACCAGCGGATTGAGATCTGACCCGCGGTCTTCCACGTTGTCTACGATAACCAGCTTGTCCAGGTCATGTGGATCGCGTTAGGCGGCATGAGAAATGTGACCCCTTAAGTTAGTAAGTTCTATTAAACTACAGATTCAATTCCGAAATTGTGAGTAATTCTAGTAGCCAGGTCCTATCCAAGAACCCCGACCGCCAATGGTTTTTCGATATGCGCTGATTAATACTTGATGTAATGGTGAGGGAAAACATCGTAAGGAAAACGTCTAAGATACAAAAATTTATGGCGTGTGCTAGGCACAGATGGCTGATCACCTAAATGCCTATAAAAATGATACTGAATAAACACAACGTTTTGTGCAAACGAAGCTTGGATTTAAGCTAGTTTCACGAATAATACTTAGTTTTCAAATATTGTAATTTTGATTATATATACACAATTATATATTGACAAGCAAGACAATAAATTGTCTTTGCTTATACATAAGATGACAAAATTAATATTGTTTTCTTCCAGTGAAGTCATTAATTATTTAACAACGTTATATGTTTCATTCGTTATATTACAGTATAACCCAAAGCCCAAAATTATTCAAGAGGTTAACAAAATGCAAACAATAGTCGGCAATAGGAGATCAGATCAGTAAACACAATATCGCCAGCATAAGGTGTGGTCCGCATTACAGGGTTTTCCATAAATAAACAGAAATAACTTCAGAAACACATGACAGGTTTACCGGTAAAATGTAGTAATCACAATAATTTTCAATACCACGAATTACAGTTATTTTATAATATAGTCTAAAACTAGTATAAACTCAAATTAAGTAGCAAACCTTTCCTAGTGGTAATTCCTTATAATTAATTAGATTTGGTAATTCGGAGCAATTCCTTTAAATATCCAGATCTGGAGTGGCGAACATCGAGATGATTGGGGTAGTATTTGGCATTATTATTTTTATTTATGAAACTTTAAAGAGGACATCAAGTCGAAAATTCTAACGTAGTAAGGAAATTCACATAAGTTCACTGTTTGATAGTTCCTATAAAACAATAGTTATTACGCATAACTTTATTGTTAATAGTAGTTAATAATAATAATAATGCCTACGTAGTGCGGCCGGAACCTTACGTCAGCAGCCGCTGGCCTCTTGACAATCATAATAATGTAATGCGCGAAGCTGAATGTATTCATGTTGGGTTCGAAATAATGTACGCTTTGAATACGAAATACGATTCTATTGTCAATGTTTACTGTGTTTAACCTGCTATATCATTGATAGATCGATAATATTTACATTATTTTAGTGTTTATTATCCGTTAGTGTGGACAGAAGTTAAAAATATGATAACTCCTCCTTTTGCGGCATAAAAATATTTCTTAGGAAAAACAAGTATTTTCCAATTTTAGTAAATTTGTAAAGTTACACTATTGCCATACAAAAAGTTGTAGTCAACATCACATGTTTTTCGCCAAAGTTATCTCGGGCATAGACAAGTAAGCATGCTATAGAGATGGCGGCGCTGGTTTAAAAATGGCGGAACATTATAACATAAACTGTTGCAGAAATAATACCAGTTTTTTAAAAGTTTTAAAATTTGGAAATATATGTACAAGTTGATTTATAGTAACTGTAATTCACTTGAAAATAGCTGACAGTGACTGTGATTTCATCTTCGTAGTGTAAAAATATTATCTCTATATGATATCTATGTTAGTGTCGGTAATTTTTCATTCACCAATGTATAAAATGATTTTAATTTGGAAGCACTGGTGAAAACTCTAATTAATAAATATAACTTCGTAAAATATAACTAAGTTCAAAAATAAATATAACTAAGTTCAAAGTTGTATTGTTCACCATAGTATGACAAAAGGGTAAACAAATGAATTAGATAGAGAAGATCTATAAAAGCGGAGGCCACATGAAAACGGAATGAACTTAGATTAAAAATAAAAACCAACTTCTGAGATTAAATGACCTAAGCTTTTAAACACGCTTATGGTTAAAACTCGTTTATGTAAGTAAACTTTTTAAACTTTGAAAATGTGATTTGAAACGGAAAATAATTTTTAAGAAAATATACCAAGACCAATAAAAATTCAATAGTTCATTATTTTATTGTATATTTAATTTTACGCTATTATTAATAATGTTAGAATGAGAAGAGTTTTATTTGAGTATTTTGGTGGTATTATTGCAAGATTAATAATTATTGATGTGTATGTTTTTTACGAACATTTGTACGTTGAAGTTACACTTTCTTTATTCATAAGAAGTATTATTAATTTTATGACCACAACTGTATATATATTTAAGTAGATACTTAGAAGCGTAAACTAAATTCGAAAAGGAGCCCTTTTTAGTTTTGTAATATAATATTTTCGTTTTCGATAATGTCCAAAAGGCTGACTACACTTCTATGCTAGGGTTCGAAACCCACTACCACTAATTTTATGTTAGTTATCAGTTCATATTTTAAACGATTAACCCCAGACATCCAATCAAAGAGTTTCATTTTCCATACATTTGACCATCACTCTAACTACCGCGAGCGAATTTAACTCTTATTTTTCTATAAATTTTATCGACACCTTAAAATACTGTCTAAAACAATAATATTACTTGACAATTATTTGTCATATTAAGAATACAAATTTTACGATAGTTTCAAAAAGCTTTTAATACAATTCTTTACTGCTACGATAATAAATTAATTACGTGGCTTATGTTGCAGGGTAGATAAAAGAGATAGAAGACAAGATATCAAAGCTATGACTATGACTTGCATTTTAGGCATATGCATAGCATGCATTAATCAATTAATCGTATCGGGTCATTATGCAAATTGTCTCTTTCTGTTGCCTTTTCTCAGGCAAGCTGTTAACATATATTGAAAATATAATAATAGATAAATCCGTTTATTTAGTACAAGCGATTACAATAGATATATTTTATGAGACACTTAAAGTTAAGTGTTTTAAGTGTCAGTAATACCAGGAGGTTTATAAGGTAGTGGTAGGCTCTAAGTCCCCCCTAAGGCGTAGCTGTTGGAAACACCTGGATTGGCAGCTGGTTCCATTAAATGTTGGTGCACGGCAAGAAGTATCCTAAAAAGCGCTCTGTCGTAGAAAGCCATATCCAACGGGTGGAATAATCCTATATGTATTTTGTAATTGTGATCAAACACGTTCTATCAGAATTTTAACAATGAAATAAAAAAGAAAATAATATGTATATTCGCTTGCTTTAGACTGAAAGTGTATAATATGCATGCAGTGTTACTTCCAAGATAAATCGCTTTGTATACTTTTGCTGTTTATTTTTACTAAGAGTTTTTTAAGCATTAGTAATAAAATGACAATTATTCCCGTGTTTTTTTTACTTTTTGTGTTGAACTAAATATTATAGAGAAACTAATAAAAAATGTGTAAGGATATTCCACACGAATGTCTTCCATCATAAATAAGAACTATTCACAGTTCACTCTCCTCGAATATTGCCACCCTTGTCGGCTGTCACAACAGGGATGTCTACATGTGTATTTAATTAGCTAAATAAAGTTGTCCGAGAATTGTGTACCTCGTACAATTGTATGATGCGTTACTATTGTTTGTCTGATACGGGGACTATTTTAAGACGGCTTTGTGCCATAAATTACGTAAGTATTAGGCGCTATTAGAAGGCTTGCAAGCCCTTTTTTGAAAGACCCTAAGTCGAAATTCTTCACTGGGCAGCAGGGTTATCCAGGACGAGTTTCTAGTATATACGTAACCTACATTCGTGTTTTTTTTCATTAGTGTTGTAAGTTAAAATTAATTTTATATTTATCGCAGAACTTAAAAACTTTAGCCAGCCCTGTTTCCCAATCTGAGATAGGTATTCGTCAAATGTATATAAGTGCATCGGGTCGACATGAGACAAAACTCGTATCAACTTCAGACGGAACAATTTTTACTTCATTTTGTCCGACTCACTGAATTATTACGCGAATTATCAAACTTCGAATCGACTTTATTCAAACTTTTTTACTGAATTCACTGGGTAGTTAAATAAAAAAACAAAGTAGCTTTTACGGCTTTACGATGGCACTAACTTTTTATTGTTTTATCTCTCTTTGTGGTTTGATTTAACACTATGCATTATTTAGATTTTAGTGTTCCAAACAAAGTCACTACATATTTAATTGTAAATGTTATTTTGTTATAATAAAATAAAAAATTCCTATGTTAAGGCTTTACTCAAACAGTAGCAGCGTTGGCCAAGTAGCTTCAGCGTGCAACTCATCCTTGAGGACGAAGGTTCTAAGTGCGCTTTTAACAGTTGCTAGTATTTAATAGTTAATTTAGTATTATAGTAGTAATAGTCTAGTAGTAAATTTAAAAATCATTTGAATCTAATTTAAAATTTATGCAATTGAACATAATTATATATTTTTTAAATTTGTTAGGTCACAGCAATTTCTTGACGTCTGGAAACATAGCTTCTATAACGGGACATTAAGTTGCCGCTATGAATAGCGTGTAGCGATTCCATTAAGTTAATTACAATAACACATACATAAACTAGAAAATTAATTAATTTCAATGTATTATTTTTGCAAGGTATTTCAATGACCACGTAATTTAAATTTACCAGTCTGGTGTATTTCTTTATAATATTATTTAAATTGAGAAAACAATCTTCCTGCCATTTTTTCCTGCTTTTGATTTTTTTAGAGATAAAATAAAAATATGTAGTAGACTGTACTCTTACCGTTTCCTAATTAATTAACGTTAATTAAGGTTTTTAGATGAATCAACCTGGAAAATATTTTTATGATTGTAGTACTGGTGTTAGAAAACTTGAAACAGGTTCATCGTCTTGAATTGACATAACATAAAATATGACACAGAACATTATAGAATACGTTTTAGGTTTCCGTTCCTTATCTGTAGTAGCGGCAAGTGATGCAAAAATAACACTCATGCATTGCAACCCACACAAAGCGAACTCGTTATTTCTAAAGCCTTTTAATGCATTTTTCTTTGTTTCTAGAAAATGCGCAATGCGAATAGTGTTCGCTGTCTTCGTTTACTCGGTTCTGCCATAATACTTTACACACAAATATATAAGCAAAATAATTAAAAGTTATAAAAAAATGAAAACCAAAATAGATTCAAATAGTTTGGTCCCTATGGCAGTATACCTTTAACGCTGGCAGCATTTCCTCGTTGTATTGCGACACTTATTCGTTGAGCAAGGAATCTATCTACCAGGCGCCAACTTAAATCTTTAATAAGCGTCTGTGCACTTGAACCCCACGTATTACTTGTAATACGTTTAATTGTATAATATATCTATTATTATTATATTGTAGTATTAGTAACTACTTGGCTTATTGATTACGAATTAAATAAATTTGATTATTTTATAAATTTCTCAAACTTTCGGAGCACAAGGAATCTTAATATATGGTATATTATGAAATTTTCGAACATTTGAATATTAATTGTTCAAATTTAATAATTGTGCTAATATTGTCCCACGGTTACGTCAACGTTACGTATGAACTACAAATTATAATAAAATTTATCTAATTTAAGTGAATTATTTACATGACATAACTTCACGTTTCTGGTGGTTTAATTTTTTCCATAAATGTATTTATAAAACATTTTAAGACTTTAATCTTGAAGCGTAAACATTGAAATGTTAACATAACAGCGCGAGTGGCGGCATTACGTTCAAAATGATAATGCTTGCTGATGTGCAGAAGACCGATTGATCGCTTATGTTCAGGTCCATTCACGAGGTACACGTGCGCTGCCATATAAACATTGGCCTTTGATACCTATTATTTTTACACTATAAGATGTTTTACTAACTTTTATTATAGTCAAAACCCGCAAGGTAATACCGAAGCTTGTGGGAAAATCTCTTTTAGTAACTACACGATCAAAATATACTTATTGAGGTGTAAGTTAGTCGTAAGGTATATTAAAAGCTCCCGTCTTCACAGTTGAGGCTTACTAAACATTAAATTTTTTATATAGTTTACTTTAAATATGTAATTTTAAAGTAAACAGTATATATAAGTAACCTATTTATTAGATAGATGTCATCTAAACTGGGTAAGATAGTGGTTCATCTTCTTGTCTTTAGACTGTGATTCAATCTCTATAGCTCTCATAGTTGGGACAGATGTCGCCCCAACACCCAACGGGGACAAGGCTAGTTCAAGCAACAGCTTTTACGTGTTCATTCGAGGCCGTCCATTTCAAAGACCGCATAATCCCTAACTTGGAGCTGAAATATTTGTATAAATTCGCTATTACAATTTTCGATCATTTTAACTATTCAAGACGGCTGATAGAACATTCTGATCATTTGTGATACAGTTAATTGGGTAGATGATAAGTTAGGGAACAAAAGACGACAAAAATTCCAAAGTAATCTAAATGTAAATGACAATACGATATTCACTTCACATCGGAGTTTTTGTCCTGAGTTGTCCTGTCGGCTGAGACTTGGCAGGTATGATAATAACGTTGTGGTTTGACGACGCGACACTCTTACAACTTTCCCAGATAACTTCACCCTTACAACATTAACTATTTGTTCCTAACTTTGGAACATTACAACTTGCTTGAAAGAATTTCTTACGCTATTTTTATATAATCCGCTGGCTTTGCGACCCAAAAAGTGTTATGGCCTCCGAAACGAGAATCTTCCAGCGCTTTTTTTCCTGTACCACCGTCCCGCTAATTGATGGCTTTCATCTGAAAGAGGTTCTTCTCCATACGGGTCGACTCCACCATTAGGTCAGGTTAAGTAAACTTCCTTCACCCCCCGACCTTGGCTCACGCTCTCAAGGCGCGATGAATTTGCCTATGCCTTGTAGGGCTGAGCTACTCTCTTCTATTTCTGATACTCTATGACCGGTCCTCCCACCTTGTTAGTCTCAGGATTTTACGCGGAGCCAGTGAGTAAATATTTGTAAATACCTAGTCTTGCCAAAAATAATGAAACAAAGAAAAAACATTTCTTTTCCAAATAACATTTATTGCTTTTACAGTGTGTTAGTTTATTACATAAATATAAAACAATTTAAAATAAAAAAAACTTATTTGATGTGGTCTCCATTGGCTGCAATACATCCCTTTAAACGTTGTGGCCAGTTATCAATAGAACCACCCCTTTTCGTACGAACAGTACGAACGGCCAGATTTTTTTCTGTTACAAACAGAGAAGGTCTTGTTGTACCTATTAATAGTCCGGTAAATTAATATTTTACTAATACCAAGCGTATGGAAAGTTTGAAAATGGCATTTTGCTCCATACCTACTTTGTGTAATGCAATCACAGCGATTCGGTTCTCTTTATAAAATATTGCCAATAAACAATGTATTGGCGCCAAAATTAGAAAACTCAATGAACAATCATATAAAAATTTCAGATTCCAAATTCCAATGTAATATTTTGTTTTAATTGTAACAGTATTTATGGACGGACTAAGTATTTTACCTCATATATTATTTATTATTTGAGAAATTGCGGGACTACACATACATACACTGTACATGAGTAGCATGACAGGAAAGATGGTTTTTGTCGAAGGAATAATTCAGGGATGTAGAAATCAACAGTATATGAGGATATACTTATACCTAGGAAGTGCTGGAATTGAAGATATACTTTGAATTACTAAACATTAGAGTTCATCATAATAAAACGTGATTTTAATATATTCTTTTATTTTTATTTTTAAACTATATAAGAATAGAAAGAAACAAATGAAGACGAATGTAAGTATAAACCACAGAGGGCTTATTAAAAGAAAACAATTGTTTAAAAATATCCCATCAAATACATGTTATTTTATTCAGACAAGATATTATATCAGGTTAAGCGTCCTGACATAATATCTTGTCTGAATAAAATAATATTCTCAAGGATAAAAACTCTGAAATCATAAAACAGTGAATATAGAATATTATGAAAGGCACAGCTCGCTGGAAATCCAGTGCCAGATATCAGCGAAAGTGGGTTCATTGGCGAAGCAAGAATGCGAATATAACAGGCCCACGATGTAGGTCAACGCAACTAAAAGGGACACAGTGGAGCACGAACAGTTTCTCTTTAGTTATTTTTCGTCTATAACGGTTTTTAAAGTAACATTGTAGATTTACAAAAGCTTTTTCAATGATAGGAAAAGTTGTTTAAGAAACCGAAGTAAATCGGTTATGCATTATCACAAACATTTATTTATGTATGTTATCGTTTTACATATTTGTTTAATTAGCTGAGGCGTAAACTAACAGATACCTTAAGTGATACAAAAATATACATAATTCAAAGAAAAAGAAAACAAAGTATTTTATGCTGAACTTTTGTCTTCTCTATTGCATCTATATCTTCTATTAAAAAACCATTAAACCCTATTTGTTTAATTGGTTACACGTCAATTCCTTCTTGTAAAGCATTAAATCGAAAGGTCTTTGTTCAATGTAGAAAATCCACCTTCAAACGTTAGAAATTCTATTTGACATTTTGATATTTCACTAACTTTTATGCAACCAATGCAATAACCTCAAACTTGATCTATTTATACACATTACGTATGTTTTATTTCAATCTGCAAAGGTTTATAGAATGATATGTACGTATCTTTTGGAATTTGAATATCAGTAGTCGGTGATCCGAAAACGCGTTGACATGTAAAAACGGAACAATAGGGAGTAAGAAGTATGAGACAACCTTATAATAAGCCCAGGTGATAAGAATCTGTATTTTATGTATTTGGCTATTTACTTATTACTATTACTACTTATTATAATATATTATTTGCTACTATGTGTTGGTGGTGATATCTACCTGAATATTTACTGTACTGTAAGTACTCACCGGTCTTGATCGCAGCGTAAGTATAAGTAATATGACAAAAGGATTAAAATTGGAATGATTTTTTCCACTGACATATATTGATTTACTTTTTAAAAATAAGTGGGTTAATGGCAACACTTATTTAGATACAAGAAACTTTAGTTGAGGAGTTTAAGTTGCTCGAATATATAGAAGTGAAATTCATGCCTCGTGTAATCTTGAGCGGATTTCCGGCGCGTAACATGTAACTATGCCCGACGGCGAATCTCTCAGCTTTGTTATTTACACACAACTACGATTAGTATTGCTGCTTAAGTGGATGAGTTGTTAAATTGTAAATTTATTTCCTTCAATAACCGGGAGAAGTAGCCAACATAATTGTCTATAAAATTATTTATTAAGTAAGCAAAGGTTGCAACCATCAGTACTCTTAAATATCTATATTTATCTTTTCCATAATGTCATCAATAACAAGCTAAATTCTAACAATTTAATGATTTGAAATATCGTGTTATTTTTGAATTATATCGTTATTCAACATTCACAAAGTCAAAATACACCAGTAACGCGATTCTCTTAATAAAATAACGTACGAATAATGTTGTTGCTTTATGTTAAGGTTGCTATTGTTTTAAGATTAACGTAAAAGCCCCTAGAATCACGATATCTTGAAGTCAAAATGTTTATATTAAACTTTGGCTAAAATTGCGATTCAGTGACAAGAAACATTTAAAATAAAGCATTGAATTCTCAAGTATTAATACACTTTACAAGCGAAAGAAAAGCTCTTAAGAATCTTAGTCTGACATTTAAATGAAGATCAGTCACGCGGTGGAACTGTACCCTTTAGGACTCACGTGAGCGGTGCCCCTGCCTGCACGTTGCACTTCTCACATGTGCTGACACAACTATAATCAAGCCACGAGGAAACTGTCATTATCTTTATCCTGTAAATAATGGACTGAAGGTCTATTGTCTGTGTTTAAACATAGTTATGCTTTACGGAATTTTAAGAAAAATGCATTGGATCTGGCGACATTACGATATGACAAGGCCGGATCAATGAATAAATAATTAAGACAGCGAAATACATTTAACATTTAGCTATTTCGTGAAATTTACATAATATTGTGATTCATTCTATATTTTTCCCTAAAATTTATAATAATTTTAAGTTCTTATAGAACTTTTCAGATATATTATATAATACATAATTGCACACATGCATACAATACTCTTGGATGTAACGGGTGGCCTTACGTAATAAGCAATACCTAGGTAAGGCTGAAAATGTTTAGAAAATGAAAAACGGCTTTATGTAAAAAGTTGCCAATACTTTTATTGTTTTTCTCAGTAAACTCCGTTCCTCTTTACACATCGTCGCATTCGATGGAACCACTAAGAAAAGCAGTAAGCCCATTCTTCCTTAGCGGCCTCTTCTGTGGCATTTTCGTACGCTTTCACCGCATCTTCAGGGCTCGTTAAGCGAATACCTCGAATTTTATCTTTAATTCTTGAGTATAAATGAAAGTGACAGGGCGCCAGGCGGATGACTCATTATCTCGTTACCTGCAATAGTCAAATATTCACCAGTCCATGCGAAGATGTTTGTGGTCGTCGGTTAATGTAAGGGGTATGATCCATCTGGTACAAAGATTCCTGACGCATAAATGTTCATGTAATATTTTTTCAACTTGACTCATACCAATGCCTAGGCTTGGCCGTATCTGCTGATAGGTCACTCTCTTATCTTTCTCAATCATGCGTAGCATAGCACTGATCTTCAGACGTCCCTCACGCGGATCATCATTGAGATACGTCTACGTCCACGATTAAACTCGTTAAATCAATTGTAAATAGTGGCACGAGATGGGGCTTCATTAAGAAATTATCGCAGCCTATCATGGCTTTGTTGTTGAGTAAGCCCACAACGAAAGTCATAATAATCATTGGCCGGAAATTTCTCGCGTTAGGTTCATTTTTACGTGTAACTAGAGTTTTAGATCTGCTGTCAATTCACAACAACAAATGAAAAATGAATGCAATATACTACATTAGCTTACCAAAGAGTTCTAAAATTGAAATTCAAAAAAGTTTTAATTAGCAGTATTCCTAAATGGCCCGTTCTAAACATTTTCAGTGTTACCCACGTATTTTCCTTCGTATGAGGTTATATATATATATATATAACAATTTGTTTATATTAATAATGTAGTATATTTTTATTTTGTACTCATTGGGTATAAAAACTAGCTTCACGTTTTGTTATGCGAGAAAACACGTTGTATCCTAGTGCCAAGGAGATAAGGGAAGTCCACGTCTCACAGGTTATAAATCTTTTCTAGGACATCCAGTTAAGGTTTTCTTGTATCCATTACATTTCTTATTAAAACATTAAAGCATACACGAACATTCTTGTCTTATGGTTTTATTAAATTTCGGATAAACATCAGTTTTATATAAAAACTGATAAGACCTCATTAAATAATAAAATAACAATATTTTTTATTTCTATTGATTGGTCTTGTATTACAAAGAAAATTAAATGTATAAAGATAATTTTAGACAATTTTTTGGAAGTTGGTTGGTTTGTTCGATCAAAACTATAAACCCTATTTATGAGATCTATGCTATGGTTGAACATACACAAAGAGTACACAGTGAATTGAACCTTCTTTAGATTTCTGAAGTGATTTAAGATGTTGACATTGGAGTATCTCAGCAAATTAATTGATACATCGTTTGCATTTGAGATATTTAATAATCAGATTGATTCCCCGAACCTTCTATGTAAATATCGTGTACCCTCTTACTTTAAAATCGATTTTCGTTTAGTTTTTTGTAATGTTTTTTTGTTTAATGTTTGTATTGTTTAATATTTGTATGATCTTTTCGTATATGTCATGTTTGCCTATTAGTGCTTGTCACATTTATTTAACCAATGTATTAGTGTGCCGAGCGTTGGCAAGCTTGCATCAATAAAAAAAAGTGAGTTACAAAATAAAGATCACAAACTTCCGTTTGCCCATTTTTTAATTTAGGAGTCTATTTTAATGTGAAATATGTTATAAACTGAATTTAAAGTAAACTTTAGGTAGCTACATCCCTTTGATTAACCGAGCTAGAGTTATCACGGATCTATTTGCTTGTTAGAAAGTTTTATTTAATTTTAAAACATTGTAAAATTTTGATGAAAAGTTGCACGTAAAAATATTCACTTCAAAATATAACATAGTAGTTTTAGGTTTCAGGGTAGTGTTGGCGTTCAAATGATCGATCGATCGGTCGGCTCTGCACTATTACTGTTGATGTGTACATTTAACACGCTGACGCACACGACACATGTGTGTCAAAATTAGAAGGCTGATCTCTTATTAGTAAGCTATTTGAAAAAACAAAGAAATAGAAACAGAAATACAGAAGCCCACACGTATAAGCGTTGTAGAGTGTTTATTTTAGAACTTTTTACTTTAGCATCATATCATTCAAACAGAAGGTTCACCTGTGCCTTTGTTATAGGGCTTATATTGTCTTCGTTATTTGAAATCTAAAACTTGGGTGATGTCTATGTCAGGCGTTCAAATGAGTGATTCCCTTTGAACTCTAGAAGAAAATACTTAATGCCTGAAATACTGATTGTAGCTATTGAGCTAAAACATTATAATGACAGGATAAACCTGCACTAAACTAGGCGGATCAAGCTGGTGGTTGCAAAGAATAAACTCGTTATACACAAGTGAAGCGAATAATTAAATATAAATAACATCGAAAAGTCAAGGTGAGATATCTTCGTTTCTAGCCACGTTCTCTAATCTCAGAGCTCGTTTGTTTCGTGAAATGAAACACCTACCCCCCTCACCCCCTCTCGACTCACATTACACATCAAAAGACTGACACGCTTCAGATTGAGTCGCATTGAGGAATTTTATTTCTATTATATAAATTCTTGATCCAAAAATAATTGTTCACATATTTTTCTTTCTGATTGTCTTTTGAAATTCTCGCTTCAATATTTTAAATATACTGTGTATATTTACAATTGTGGTCTCTGAAACATTAATAATTTTAAGCTTGATTGTATTTTGTTTTCATTTTAGAAAAATGTGTTCCTGAATGACGATTGTCTGTTGTTGGTGTTCGCTGTTAATAGCTGTATTATACCTAGGTACTACGAGCATCCTGAATAATTATTGCATGCGTAAAATTCTCTTTATAAACGCAACAAAATAACTCGGAAGAAAATCTTAAACAAATAATTAAATTCCTTTATCTCCGGATACCAAGTATTCCACTTGCGTAGATTATAATCTCTCAGTAATCCCATATTATTGAAAAAGCGAAGCCTCTTGTGGGTCAATAGAGAGGGATTAACGGTCGCGGACGTCTGATGAAGGACACATTAACTTGATACTTATATTTGCTTTACCCTGATGAGCATAAAATAATGCTTAACCCGTACTTAAAAGCACTTCAAACTTTTAACTGGACCTTTAAAAATTCTCTACAGGAGAATAGTATGACTTTTTAATCATATAAATAATAAATCATATAAATATAAAAAATAAATCAATGGCACTACAATCTTTTTAGGTCTGGTCCTCATTTGTTAATCTTGTATAGTCAAGTAGCCGACTTTTTGGCAAGCCGGTTTCCTCACGATGCTTTCCTTCACCGGTCGAGCTAATGGATGAACGGCAAGAAAATCCATTGGTGCACAGCTAGGGATCGAATCTACGACCTTAGTCATGAGAGTCGCACGCTGAAGCCACTAGGCCAATAATACTCAACCATTTCAAAACCATTTAATCACTCTGTTAAAAATAATAAGTTCTACTGTGTGTCCAAATGTTACCTGTTTGCATTATTATTTATTTTATTTAACACATATTTTCACATGTATTAAATAATATAATGCTCCTTTGAGGCCCGTTAAACTCAAGCATTTACCTGCTCCTTGGCTCAACGATGAAATCAAATCTTTGATTAAACAAAAAAACCGTGCTAAGACCAAGATGAGAACAGCCAAAACGGATAAGGAACATGTATTTTACAAAACCTTGCGCAACCGTTGCAACACGCGTTGTCGCGATGCGCAGAGACGACACATTCACGACTCAGTGTCTAATGGGGATCCCCCAAAAATATGGAAATTTTTAAAATCTCTGGGTATCGGTAAGCCACCACGTACTGCCATGACTCCCGATATCGACGTAAACAGCCTAAACGCCCATTTTACCTCTCACTCCACTTCAAGTAATATCGATCTGGACTTAACACTTGAGTATATATCATCTCTCCCTCGTCCTAGTTTTCCATCTTTCTCTTTCGCTGAATTCTCTAGTCAGAAAGTTGAATCGAGTATTTCGTCTATTCATTCCAATGCTGTTGGTTCTGACCTGATTGGTCGTGCTATGATCATACCTATTCTCTGTCTTATACTTCCTGTAATCACACATATTTTTAATTTTTCCATTTCTATAGGTGAATTTCCTTCTTGCTGGAAGGATGGACTTATCATCCCTATCCCCAAAAAGGCTAATCCTAGTACTTTTTCTGATTTTCGACCCATCTCGATTCTGCCATTTCTATCCAAGGTACTTGAACGCCTCATACATGAGAAATTAAATAATTTCCTAAACAAAAATTCCATACTGAATCCACTTCAGTCTGGGTTTCGACCTGGACATTGCACGACTACTGCTCTGGTCAGAGTAGCCGATGATATTCGCGAAGGCATGGACCACAAACAACTCACAATTCTCATACTGCTAGATTTCAGCAACGCTTTTAATACTATTAATTTAAAAAATCTAATGGTTGCTTAGATCTATTAATATTTCTTCTCATGCTGTTAACTGGTTCTCTAACTATCTTAATGGGCGCCGCCAGTGTATTAAGACAAGCGATTGCATATCTCAGTGGAGTTTTATTGAATCTGGCGTTCCGCAAGGTGGCGTACTTTCTCCTCTTCTTTTTGCCATATATATTAACTCCTTAACTTTCCGACTTTCAACTAATTTTTATTTATACGCTGATCTTCGTCTTCGATCTTAAAATCTACGTACAATCAAGTCTCGATGATCTCCCGCAAGCCATACAATCTACTAACAATGAGCTGGCAAAGATAGTTGACTGGAGTAAAAATTTTGGTCTTCTAATCAATCCCAAAAAGAGTAAGTTATTAATTATTGGCAGCCCCTATTTCACGACGAGAATTGATTGGGCCAGGATACCCCCTATCCATATCGATGGTGTAATTTAAAATTTTAGCCGTACAGTAAAAAATTTGGGGGTTTTATTTGATCAAAATTTATCCTGGGAGCAGCATGTTAAAGAAGTTAGCCGAAAATTATACGGTGCCTCCAGCATCCTTCGACGTCTTAGTAATTTTCTTTCCTTTAGTACCAAAACCTCACTGGCGCAATCTCTCCTCCTGCCTTTACTGGACTACGCCGATTCTTGCTCCTCCGATCTTAACGAGGAATTGCTAAATAGACTGGATCGTCTCCAAAATTTCTGTATCAGATTTATATTCGGTCTAAGAAAGTACGATCATATCTCTGCGTTCTGTTATACGACGTCCCGGATTTAGAGTTTTAAAAAAAAGGATTATCTTTACACATAGGATTTATTTAGAAATATAGATTTAGAAAGACAACTGCTCGGTTTGAATCGTAAAGTGGGACTAACTTTAGCTGAAAGATAATGCTCATGGCAGTTGAAATAGGAGAATGCCAGCTTGCTAAAATAGAAGTTGACATAGGGTGGTCTCTAAGGTTTTAAATATATAACAACCCCCTCGTTATGAGGAAACTTACGGTTTATTTGTAAGTTTCCTTAATATTTAACAAACTCGCAAGCGGGCTACTGAAAGATTACTCTGGTTTTCCAGATTATTATCTTGCTCAACCGGGATATTATTGGAAACTTGGAGTTTTCTCGAACATTTGCCTTTCTTATAAAAATATACAAAAACAAAACTAAAAACTAGGATTACAGAGAAAATACTTAAAATAGGAAAGCTAACATGATTATTAAAATTATTAGGATTCTTGATCTCATTTAGATCCTTCATTGACAAGTCTGAAATAGCTTTAATTGATTTTAAATTATCAAGGTTAATAATCTTGATTTTTGGAATAGAAAAGTTATTACTTAATTTGTTTACACTTTTACAACAATCATCGTCAATAATATCAAAATTCGAGGATACAGCGGGGACATATGTTTTAGGATACACTTTAGTCACCAACTTAAGATTTTTATGAAAACCTACACAATCTATTGGTAAATTTAGTACACCTGTACCGGATATTACTAACTCAGATACATTTTCATTACATTCAATAGACAATTTAGTGGACTTTGACTGTACAAATATCCATTTGTTATTATTTAGCTTATGCCAAATATCTAAATCACCAAACATGACTTTAACAGGACAATTTTCTGGAAGGGTAGTTAAGGCTTTAGTAATTATTTCGATTTCACATGAAGGGTTATTAAGTACTGCGTAGACATCGGTTATTTCACAAAGGTAAGTATAGGTAAGTATGCTTTTACAATCATTTAAATCTTTGAGATAGATATAAGATAATTTATCTGTGCTCAAGGCTAAAAATTGTTCCGAAGGGAGGATCATAGCGAAAGAATTTAAATTACCCTCCGTATGTGGAATAGGTAATGGCACAGTTTTATAGATATTAAAATTTTCTAAGGTTACAAGTGGAATCTTTACAATAAACATTAATTTTTTGTTAAAATAGTAACAAGTTAAATCGGCTATATTAATTAGAATATGAATATTGCTTATTTCTATGTTTACAGGAAAGTCTCTATACTTAGGGAGTAACTTAAAATTATTTACAATATCATTGTACATTTGGTTTGGGGTTAAAACTGAAGGATGCAAGGTGTTACTTTTAATGAGTAAAATGGAATTAAGTAAGTCTTCCACCTTGAATGATAAAGTCAGTAAATTTGATTGCAAAATATTTAAAATGTTATAGAAATTATTCCTAAAATTAACCTCATTAAAAGCATTTGTTATATTGGATACCGTAGACGCTAATTCTTTGACGACACCATTCAATTTTGCTTGATTAAGGTTCATTTCATGTAAGGATTGATTTATATTGGTAATGGCAGATTGGGAAGCAATTACGGTTTTCTTCAATGTTCCTGAAATCTTTTTATAATTTTCATAAAGGGTTTTAATAGCGTCTTCATAGGTCTTCGCATCATCTTCGGTCAAGGTACCGAATATGTGTTTAAATACAGTGCCTATTCCGGAAAACCATGCGGATCTTTTCGAAACGTAATTATCGGACACTAGATGTGAAACGGCATTAAAGTCACGTTGGAGATCTTTAAGGATTGCTTCTAAAGGTTGCAATAAGTTATGACATTGCGAAACACCAATTAATTCGCTTCTCTGACAATAAGACTGAACGTTATTGAACACTTTATTTATGTCCATTATATGATTTTTTATGGGAATGATCTCTACGGGAATTACAATATGAAATTGGTCGTTTATTATCTTTAGTGTGCCAACAGGGTCGAAGAAGATCCCAGGACCTTTCACTATATTTTTGACATACTGATTTTCAGTTTCAGCTAGGGTGACATTGCAGAGAATTGCGATGACCCTGGAAAATATGTGAGCGTGTTATAATACTATAGAAAGGATTAAAATAATGTTACTTATAAAAAGTAAAATACAACAATAAAATTTTATAAAAACTTATCTTATAAAACTGGCATTTTAAATACCTATACAAAGTATATGTATATAATAAAAATAAAAACATTTATCAAATGAAATTTAAATTAGATCTCGTGAGCTGGTTTTACTTCATCAAAATGATGTTTAACATGACGTCGATTTATTAAAAGGTGTAAAGTATTATTATCGTAGACTCTAACGATTTTATAGGGACCTTTCCAAATTGGCGAAAGGGCCTTGCGCAGTCTGACGTGATTTTTTAAATAAACATAGTCACCTACTTTATACTGTATAGACCGCGTGTGTTTATCATAGTAGGTTTTTGATCTTTCTTTGGAAGTTTTGATATTTTCCAAAGCCTTTTCTCGAGAAATTTTTAATCGGTGATGGAGCATTTTAATATACTCTGGATATGTAACGTCAGGGCGTGATTCAAATATTGAGTCAGGGATATATGGCTTGTGGCCGAAAACAAGTTCGTATGGAGTGAATTTAGTCGTTGTGTGGACACTACTATTATAGGTTAACATGGCGGTATATACGAACTTATGCCAGTTTGTCTGATTTTCATTTACGTAAGATTTTAAATATTCCTTTAAAGTTGAATGGCTTCTTTCTAAAGCGCCTTGCGTTTGAGGGTGGTAAGGTGATGACCAAATTTGTTTAATCTTTAAAAATTCGCATGTGCGTTTAAATAATTCGGCAGTGAAATTAGTTCCTTGGTCTGTTAATATGGTTTTAGGGATACCAAATAGGGAAATAAAGTGAACTAAACCTTCGCAGGTTTCTTCTGCTGTAGCGTTTGATATTGGGTATGAAATGGAAAACTTGGTTAAATCATCCTGAAGAGTAAGTATGAATTTAAGTTTTTGAAATCCAGCTTCAGGCAAAGGGCCAACTATGTCGAGACTAATTCTTTCAAATGGGCGTGTAGCGGTAGTCGTGATTTGCATGGGTGATTGGTTGATCTTCCTCAGTGCTTTGTTTGATTGACATAATTTACAGTTTTGTATATAATTTTCTATATCTGTACGCATATTCTTCCAGTAATATCGTTCTTTGATTCTATTATACATCCTATTTGAGCCCAGATGTCCTGCAATCGGGATATCATGGTTTTCTTTAAGGATTTTAGTGATCTCGGAAGGAACAGGATATAGGATGGTATTATGGTGTATATTTACTGTTATGTTAGTATTATTAAATAAGTACATAAGCATGCCATATATTTTAACAAAGGAATGTTGTTCGAAGAGACTTTTAAAGTCAGATATGGCTATTTCTCGAATGTTCGCGGAAAGCAAGATATCGTCTCGGGCTGTTTTGAGAGTTTTGAATATATCTGGATATGTACAGTCGTCGAAATAGTAGACTTTGGTAAATAAAAGATAGTATATCTTGTTTTTATTTTCGATTTTTTGAAACGAATGTAGTTCTCTTTCTGAATTTAGGATATTGGCAGAGTCGGGTAGTGTGGACAGAATGTCTTGGAGATATGGATTTGATTCATCGAAGTCGATTGATACTGGGATTAAGATGGCTTTAGAATTACTCTTAAGGAGACTTTCATTGTGTTCCTTTATATGAGTATTGAAGTTTTCATTTTTGTTTGAGAAAGTTTTCAGGAAGTCGTTGTAGGCAGTGTTAGAATTTGAAATGCCTTGAAGAGGTGAAAAGCGTGAAGGGTTTTGTGAAGGTGAGTTGGTCTCATTCTCAGGGCTAGTAGTAGGAATCAACATTTCATCGTTTTCTAAAAGATCGATATTGGGTAGGCTGTCACTATCAGCATTGGATGTCGAAGGGAGTTGGATACCTAGATCATCTATTGTAAGAGGACTGAAGGGAAGTGGATCATTATCACTTGAAGACGGTATTACTCGTTGAGAATCAGTCTGATCTTTGATAATTGGATTGACGGGAAATCGAGACAGAGCGTCGGCGTTACTATTGATTTTTCCCTTCTTATATTCAATGTTGTAGTCGAACTCTTCGAGTTTTAAACGCCACCTTACAAGCTTGGATCCAGGATCCTTACAATTAAATAACCATTTCAGTGGTTTATGGTCTGTGAAAATTGTAAATTTGTTACCATACAGGTATGGTCTAAAGGTTTTAGTTCCCCATATGATAGCCAAGCATTCCTTTTCGGTAACACTGTAGTTACTTTCGGCTTTAGATAGTGTTCTAGACGCAAAAGCGATGGGGCGGTCTTTTCCTATAGGCCCTTGTGACAAGATAGCGGAGATTGCATAGTTAGATGCGTCGCATGTGAGATTGAATGGTTGGTTAAAATCAGGGTAAGCAAGTATAGGTGCGGAGATCAAGCTATTTTTAAGAGTTTCAAAGGCTAACTGTTGTTCATGTTGCCACATGAACGGAACATCCTTCTTTAAGAGGTTTGTAAGGGGTTTAGCAATTTTAGACAGGTTAGGTATAAAACGACGATAGTAGGACACTAACCCCATGAAGGATTTAATGTCTTTAGGACATTTGGGTTGGGGAAAATCTTGGACTGCTCTGGTTTTTTCGGGATTCGGCTTGACACCTTCGTCAGTTATTATGTGACCGAGATAAGAAACTTCTTTGCGCAGAAATTCGCATTTATCTGGCTGAAGTTTGAGATTAAACTGTCGGAGTCTGTCAAAGACATTTGAGAGGTTTTTCATATGTTTTTGGAGATCAAATGAGTAGATTACGATATCATCTAAATAGACAAAGCATTGCAGCCCTTGCAGGCCTGATAGAGCGGAATTCATCAACCTCTGAAACGTGGAAGGGGCATTTTTGAGCCCAAACGGCATCCGCGCAAATTCGAAGTGTCCTTGTGGGATGGAAAAAGCAGTTTTGGGAGCGTCAGCTTCAGACATTTTAATTTGATGAAAGCCGGAAGCTAAGTCGAGTGTACTAAAATATTTACATTTACCCAATTGGTCTAAAATTTCTGAAATATTAGGAATAGGGTAAGAATCTCCAATAGTGATATCATTTAATCGGCGATAGTCGATAACAATGCGCCATTTACGCTGACCAGAAGCATCGAGCTTTTTTGGAACTATCCAGATCGGAGATGACCATGGAGAAGTTGACGGTTTGATAATTCCTTCATTAAGCATTTTATTAATCTGATTGTTTACCTCTTGTTTATGCACTTCAGGAAATCGATATGATTTTGTATTAATGGGTACAGAGGAAGAAGTTGGTATCTGGTGCTCGAGAGCATTAGTACAAGTCAGAGAATCTTCAGGGAGGTGGAATATATCCGAAAATTCAGCGCAAAGATTAAATAATGATTCTCGTTCTTCGTTATTAAGGTGAGTGACTCTTAAAAGGTCTAAGACCTGCTCAGTTCTGTTAACGGCATTGTTGGGGATTGTATGAGATATATTGAATATTTGGTGATTTTCTTTATTTTCCAAGGGCGTAAGTTTTAATTTTAAGTTTGAGTTTAACGTAATTGGAGATTCAGAGATATTTACAACAGAAATGTTTATTCTAGAATTAGGTTTCACCTTGACAATGCAGTTAGCAATTAGAATTGAGTCGACGGGATTTTGATCTACCATCAAGCCTTCACCTATTTCTGGATTAAGTACCGAGCATTCTATGATGGTTTCAGTTCGGGGAGCAATAGTATATATTGGTTCATTAAATTTTAAAACAAGTTCAACTTGACTAATCGTAAGCGATTCATTCTTAAAATCAATGTTTGAGTAGTTGTCTGATAGGAAATCGTTTCCAATTATACCATCGTAAGGAAAATTTATGTTATCAATAATGTGGAATCGATACTTCAGAGAGTTGAATTCGATAGGTATACGTCCAAATGACCTCATTGGTTTATCTGCAGTTCCAATTCCTGAAAATGTTATAGTGTGTTCGTCTATTTCAGGCATGTTTTGAATAGATGATTTCTTAATAAGGCTAATAGATGCACCACTATCAACAAGGAGCTTAAGTAGTTTGGTAGATACAGAGGTTTGAACTTCCACAAAGGGTAAGTATTTTTCGGATGGATTTGAAGTAACGTTATGTATTTTGTTATATATATTGTTTTTTATCTCAGGCGTGGTGTTTGGGGTATCGACCATGGATCTTGTAAGAGGAGATATGGCAGGCATATATTTTAGAGTGCCAGATACTATAGATGCATATGTCCTTTGTTGGGAATTTATTGCACCATTGTTAGAATTAGGGTTATGTGGTACAGAGGATTTTGAAATTGATTTATTAACGTTGCTACCACTATGAGTTTGACTACCCTGCTGTGTGACCTTGGATTTAGAAATAGGAGCATGGTCTTCGTTTTGGGGCTGGTTACCCTGCTGTGTGACCTTGGATTTAGAAATGAGAATATGGTCTTCGTTTTGGGGCTGGTTACCCTGCTGTGTGACCTTGGATTTAGAAATGAGAATATGGTCTTCGTTTTGGGGCTGGTTACCCTGCTGTGTGACCTTGGATTTAGAAATGAGAATATGGTCTTCGTTTTGGGGCTGGTTACCCTGTTGTGTGACCTTGGAATTGTAATAGGATATAGAATTTGCGGTGTCATTTGGATATAGCAATAGAGGACGTTGAAATTTCGGACTCGGGAGACACCGTCGGGAGTCCTTTATTCGTTTAAAGGATTATCTGTCTCATCGACTCCATAATCTTCATAAGAAGCTATTGCATGAATCGGTTGGTTCCGATTTTGAAAGGAAGTAGTAGGGTTTGTGCGGTTGTAGCTTGAATTTTGATTGTTTCCAAATTTCCTATTATTGTATTCTCGTTTGCGACAACCTTCAATAGTATGACCTGGAGCTTTGCAATATCGGCACACTATAGGATTAGAGGGCCTAAACGCGGCAGATGTTGTATTATTATTAGTGCCATATTGTAAAGCTGATCTATTTGGTGGATATGATGAGTGAGATGGGCGAAATCGCGCCTGATTCTGAGTATTTGGAGTTTGGGCGTAATTAGTGTTTCGTCGTGTCAAAGCATTGATAATCTTTTCTTCCGAAGTAGCGAAATTAATGGCGTCGTTCAAAGATTCAGGGTCACGGCATCGAACTACAGTAGACAATCTTGGATTTAGGCCGACTACAAACGTGTGTAACGCTAAGTCTTTCATAGCTGCGACGCGGCCTGCCAGTTCGTCCTTTTTCTTAGTAGGGATAGTTATATTAATTTCGGATAATAATTTTGATAAGCAAGACTCTATTCGTAATGCAAACTGGTTGACCGTTTCGTTGCCTAATTGACGACATTCTTGTAAATCAGAAAGCAGCGCAGCATAGTGCTTTTTATCACCAAATTGAGATTTTAAGAACTCTTCAAGCTGGTGCCAATTCTCAAATTCTTTTACACAACAAGCCGTTTCTGCGCGTCCTTCTAATTGACTTACAATATATTTTAGTAAAATGTCCTGTTGGTTTTGAGTAGCAAGTTCTACCGCATTTCTACAATTATTTAAAAATGCACTTAATTTTTCGCGGTTACCATCGAATTTATTTATGAATTTAATTAGTATATTTAAATCAACGTCTGTGGCTGACCTATTCTTAGACTCGCGTACAATAACATCTTCCTTAGGCATTGTCACGTAGGATATGGCTTAGACAAAACAATACTGATAACGACGCGACGACGGCTAGCGTTACTGAGAACTGATTAGGCGATGCACTGATTTCTTATTGGTATTGTAACCAATTATGAGATTGTAATTTTATAAAACAACCTTTCTATTTTTAGCACTTTAAACTTCACTAATTGTTTTCACACAACACACTGAAATACGAATATATAGGATTTTTGAAGACTTACAGGGATGCTGCAGTTTTACTGATGAACATCTTTGATGTATAGGGCGGAGACGGCGGATGTTTCTTTGCAAAACAATTTCAGAATTCACAGCGAATAGGAAAATCTAGTTATTCACAGAAATATTCACTTTTGTAATCACTCGTTAGTCGCGACTGCCAAACTGAGGCGTACCGAGGATTTTTAAAAAATCCCTTGAGCTGCCACCAATGTTATACGACGTCCCGGATTTAGAGTTTTAAAAAAAAGGATTATCTTTACACATAGGATTTATTTAGAAATATAGATTTAGAAAGACAACTGCTCGGTTTGAATCGTAAAGTGGGACTAACTTTAGCTGAAAGATAATGCTCATGGCAGTTGAAATAGGAGAATGCCAGCTTGCTAAAATAGAAGTTGACATAGGGTGGTCTCTAAGGTTTTAAATATATAACAGTTCCGTAAGCGGCTAGGCTGGTTGCCAATTCGTCAGCGACGTGATGCTCATGTACTTCATCTCCTATATTCCATCCTGTTCAACCCTAAAACTCCTTCCTATCTCAAAAATGATTTCAATTTTTTGGGAGCCCATAACTATAGCTTACGCTCTTCCGAAAACTATACCCTTGAAATCCCATCTCATAACTCCTCCTTTCTTGGCGATTTCTTTAAGGTCTCCGCAGTTAGGCTATGGAATTCACTTCCCGTCCCTATTCGCTTAGCTCCTTCTTTATCTTCCTTTAAATTTCTTCTGTACAAACATTACCCGTCCACATCGTATCCCTAACTTTCTTACTAACTACTAACTGACGTGAGACTTATCTTAAATTATCGTGATTTATGTGTCTTTTTACTCTTTAATGTATCTTTAATATTTTATTCCTGTTTAGTTTTTGTTTTAATAACTGTGTATTAAATGTATTTTGCACTACTTGCCTATCTTATTTAATACATTTCTTTTTTCTTTACTCACAGTGGTTGCCTAAAAGAGATCGCTCGTAAGCGATAAGGCCAGGCCAGGCCAGGCCAGTTGCCCTCCTTTTGATTTAATTATGTTAATTTTTATTTTTATTTTGTAGTGTAACGAAGTGTAAATAAATAAAAATAAATAAATAAAATATAATATATTAGAACAGCATCAACATGCTTTTAAATAAAATAACAACAATCAATACCTCACATTGTTTAAGCGGAATATTTTAGCTTTAACTTTCTCAACTTTAAACAAAATACAACATTACGTTAGAGATTATTTGTGTATTTTACTGGAGTTTTAATTGTTAGCGTTTATAACGAAAGCTTTATAGTCGTAAATTTGTAGAACTTATTACGAAACTTGAACGATAGTCAGAGAGCGTGATATGTGCTTAGTACAAGCTGAGTGCTAAGTTTAGTAATGAAAGTTGTGAAGTCTTATTTGAAATCCGAAACCCGACCTGGTTTTGAGACTTTTAAACTCTCACCACATCACATTTGAAACCCAATTTATAATTTTGTATAATAGATATGAAAGTTTCAGCGTTCAGAAATTTAATATTTTCTGTTGACTGAATTTTAATAATTTTGCGATAATTTAACAAAATTAAATTATAATAAAAAGTAAATATCATCAATACTTTTGTTCAATGTATTTTTTTCGAAACTATATATCAAGATACTATGTATGTAAATGTTATATAAAAGTGGAGGAAGTAAATGAACGGAAAATGTAAAAACTACCTTTAAATGAAGATTAAATACTTGCTAATCCTAATCAATGTTTCAACTAAGACTAATTACAGAATTATTCTAAAGCAGCTCGTGCAGTTCTGATCGTTTCCTTGGAAAAAATTGAATACACATAATTAAATTTGTCATTAAATATGTGGGCATTTACGATTTTTTCTGGTATTATTTTCCATTGGATGTCTTTCTTTCAATCTTTCTCAATCATCTCCAGCTTGAATGTTGTAAGGAAACATCGCGAAGAAAATGTCATGCCTTTGAACTAAATTCCGATCTTATACTCCTTATAAAGAAAAATGCATAAAGCTTAACGTGAAGACTAATGCCTAAATAATAATAATTATTAAAAGAAGTCATATGCACTAAAATACGTTGTGTACTAATAATATAAAGCCCAAACCGGATATTAATATCCCAAAAATAAGTATCAGTCAAAATTAAGTTCATTGAACTCAACAACCAAGTCGTTTCAAATGTCATTCACCCGTATTGTTTACGATACGATACAAATCCAATATTTATTGAAGAAAGTTCTTTAATTGGCGACTCTTCCAGTTTTGTTTCAGTCGTATTGATTTTATTCTAAATTAAAATATTTCAATTAAAATATATAACGACACAAATATATTGCAATGGAAAACAAGTGTTAAAATTGGATAGTTGTGATAATTGAATAAAATCATTGGTCTGGAATTTCATTTAAAATTTACGGTATACAAAGGCAATAATTTAAACTGTTTTGCTGCAAACGAAACGAAATGAAAAACATTTTCAACTTGAGTGGCAGACGTATGTTTCCAACACACATACTTTACCGAGTACGAACACGTCAATCGAACAAAAATTAATTTTACCCTTATACAGAGCTTTTAAATCACGAAATAATTAGGCTTCATAGGGACAATAGACTCATTTAGGTCATTCGGAAGCCTGTTTGGTATAATTATTGGTTATTAATAATATCATGTGTTTATTTACCACATGATGTGATCAGTCAATAATGAATATAGAAAATTATTTCTTAAATGTAAAATGAGGTGATATTTCATTTATATAACGGTAACTGTTTTTCATACTCTCTTGTGTATATAATTGGGTTGAGAAGAAATATTTTTAAATTCATGTTAAATAGACATTTGTTAACCGTAAAATGAAAGGTTTGCCTTGTTAAACTCGTAATGCATAAATTAACTTGTTCCCTTTAATTTATTATTTTTTCCCTAAACAAAAACATGATGAAGCAGCTAGGAGCAGTTTGCGTTTTCAATTATTAATAAAATAAAACTTCGAAGATATTGTGAGTCATAAATACAATAATGACGGTATATTTTACGATTTTTTGATCTAAGAAATTTTTACAACGAATTGTTAAATAATGCTACGCCGTAGCACTCGTAGGGCTTATGTGACAGGTTGCATACAGTCATATTAAAAATACAAAAGAAAAATTAATTGAAATCTCGCTACCGTAGAAACTACACGAAGTTACAAAACTACGGCATTTTGAAAAAAATATCCTGCCATTTCGTGATAATAAATGCACTAGAATAAATTTTAATGTAAACTTGAATGTTGTGTCCTTATCACAATACCACACATGAACATAAAAAGATTCACGCCCTACAAATTTTGTGATATAAACAAACTTTATTTAGTAGCTTTTGTTGCGTACAGTTTCAGTATTTTTAAAATTATTATTCTTTTGGCGTGTTAGGGAAAAATTATGAGAGTAATTTATACGATGCGCGCGCACACCGTCACCAAGACCGACCCCCTGAAGTTAGCATAGTCAACATTTCAAAATAAAAAAACTGTCCATTTCTTTAATTATGTAGGAATATTTTCTTTGTGATATTTAAATAAACAACAGTTTAATGCGTTATAATAATACTTTAAATGTATTATATACCTTTCTCCTATTGTTAATGTCGTTTTTTCTACAAACGTAGAGTACATTTTTTTAAAGATTTTTATCTTGTTACGCCAAAGAAGTATAACTTCTAACGCGTGTACATAAGCACACATCCATGTTTTCTGTGTTTCATGTCTGCTGTTGATATTAGCCATTTATAAACAAAGATCAGAAAAAGTTTTATTTAACTCTTGCAAACTAACGAATACATAACAAAAACTTGGACAACTATGTTTATAGACGACACTGTCAATTAAAAGAAGTACTAATTGGTATCTTTTCTATTAACTATACAAATAGATTGATATAAGTAAGGGGCGCTATGAACCGCGTTGTTGGAATATTCTTGTAAAATCGTTTTAACAACTCACAAACTAGGAATAAATAATTTTAACAAATTTGTTTTGTTTTATTATATAACAATCTAATTGAAACAAGTGCAAAGGTACGCCGAACCAATCATGGACTAGACAAATCATTATAAATTTCACAATAGAAAAATTACTTGAGAGATCTCTGCGGTATATGGGGGACCAAAATCGCTTTATACTTGTAAAATTCCTGTAAATAAATGTTGTTTCAGTATGTTGTGCAAAACTATCGTGCCATTGTACTATTTATACATCCACAATCAAAATTACAAGTTAAAGTTAAAAGACAAACAATGCACAGCCGTAACAAATGTAGACAACAACGGGGTATACGTTCACGGTGGCTGCGTCCATTTGTATAGCGTGGAGCACAGATGTGTGGCTGGCGGGTAAATCTAGCTGACGAAGGAAATGGCTTCATAAACATGGACCAGTTGTAATTGCCTTCTGTCCTTTAAGTACTGTACACACGAATACTTTTTTGTTACATGTCTGTATTGATTAACCGTCGTGTATTTATTGTAGATATCTCATTATTTGTAGAATTTATCGTGAGGAAACATAAAATAATTCTGGATATGTATTCATATCAGAAGCTGAAGACTTCGAATACAAATTCGTACTTGCTTTTAATTTGAATTAGTGACCATTTAATATTTTTTGTATCAGTAACATAAAAGGCTTTTATTATCTAATAGTAGATTATCTAAAGAACTTCTTAAGCTTAGCTGTGCGAGCTTTTACTTTCCGACTGGATCAATAAACATCTTATCAAAACTTCGTAAATGATAAAAAAGAATTTGTACAACTGTAAAGCGCAAAGAATTTATTAAATATTCTAAGTGAGAGAATGTATACAAAAAGTGGCTGTACCAGTGCAATCTACACTACTTAACATACACCTGCTGCAAGAGTTCGCTACAAAATTACATTATACAAACATTACATTTCCCTACTTCAATTATATAAATAAATAAGATATTGTATAAGAATACGAATAGAAAAAATTCTTTATTCAAATTCTACATTCTTATTTCAAGCACTTATTAATATAACTGAAAAATAAATATGTTGATTTGTCTAATAGAAGTTAAATAAATCATGTTTTATAACTAAAGGGTGCGCCATATCAATATTTAAATTTTGATTTGATTTGCTTTTTTAAGCAAGTATCCACCTATGCCTTTTATGTCTACCAACTTGAAACAATTTAGTATGCATTTTGAATCAAGTTAGACAGCGGTGCGATGGTGACGTAATTAAAATCAATGTCTGAGACTAAAGTATTCACGATTGACGTATAAAACTGACGCTGATGAAATAGTATGACCGGTATCTATAGTAATATATGAGAATTCTGGCATATCTATCTATTATTCAAATCGACGTTTGTTCGGAAATTTATTCGGGATTCCCCAAAAATATGTGTCTGGATCACACGTTAAGTGTCGGTCGTAAAATAAATGCTGATCTATTGAAGATCAGATAACCAGCACGGATGCAGTTTTATTGGATCTCAAGACCCTTCGGGATACTTTACGGGCTTACGTGTTGACGCCCGTTGACTTTGTACCTCTGAGATATTGAATTATTACGATATATATGTGTTGTACAGGTAAATATATTTACAATTAATATTAAAACCGAATACAAAAGTAAAAAACAAGGCTTATATGGAATTCATATTTTAATGATTAATAAATTCTAGATGAGTCTCAGAATCGATTTGATATAAAAAAATGTAATATTTTGAATTCCATATGTATTTTTTTATATTACCTTACTAACATATTTAATTTACTAATACATAACATATTAAACATTTAGGTTATTTATTTTAGGTTAGATTCAGAACATCAAATACAAATACTTAATTAGATTACTAATTCTTTATTCAATTATTTGAGCCCATAGTAAAATAAGCGTATTTTCTGTAAGTATAACTATCATAACATTTCTCAAGATTCTAAGGGTAATGAGCCGTTAAGACATATTGAAAGCATGACTCAAACTTAGGGCATAAAATCTGTAAGCCCCATTGCACTTTAGCTACCAGATTTAAAGTACAAAGTTTACGAAATGACGTACAAAGTGATTTGATGCAAGATCAAGCAAACTAAACTGTATTTCCATCTAGTTCGTAATACATTTCTGCTTTAAGTTCCCGTCTTTATTTTTTGTGCTCAAAGGAGAAGCGTTGTAAAGCAGTGAGTTACAATAGACGGATATTTTCCAGTGCATATGGCGAAGGTCTTATGAAGTTGGCCGCCTGCTCGGGTCTCGGGTCGCTAACCGACAGTGCACTTACAAACTTTGATACTTTGAGTAAATAAAAGTTCTCTCCGAGAAAACGTAGTTTGAGAGGTTTGTGATCAAAGAGCAGTTGTTAGCTATTAATTATCTACTTAGATTAAACTCGATACAAATTGCTGTCAAGGACGTGAACTGACTAGTGGCTCATCAATTTATTAGAAAAGTTTTAATGTACGATCGTTACAAGTATATACATGTGTAAAGTGAGCTTAGAATATCTATTTTCAGGCATACGTATGTATAACACATAGAGACTATAAATGTACAGTATTCACAATATCCTTAATCTGCTGAGTAATAATAATAATAATTTAATAATGAAAAATATAAAACAAATTTGTTATAAAACAAGTTTGGTTCCTATGGCAGTGTACCTTTCATGCTGGCAGCATTTCCTCACTTTTTGCGATATTTATTCGTTGCCTCACTCAACACCGCCGGTGCCAGCTGCCTATCCACCAGACGCCAACTTCCCACAGGCCATGAGTCTCTACTCCAAAAAGAACAAAATCAAAGTCGGAGGCTTTCCCTATATTTTAGATGCTTCTTTGACTAAATAGACGTCTATGAAAGCTACTACTATTGAAATAACTGAAAATAAGAAAAACATAATCAGTTCTGATAACTCTCAGAAATAATCAACACATTCAGTTGATCGATTCCACCTGACTCCTAGGCGATAATTTAACGTGTCCCATCCTGTCACGCCCTGTCAGTTCTGTCAAGTGTCATTTGTCCTGATCACACAATGTGTCATCTTTATGATGAGGCGACGAAATTACCTCCATTGAAATACAATTTCTTTTTTATACAGTTCATTTATAAATCGCGAATAATATTTGTTCTTATTTAATACTGTTTACAAAAAAATTGTGTTCATATTTTTGGTTACACAAACTAACCGTGACTCTTGCATTATATAAATTTTGGATAAAACCTTATCAAAATATGACTTGCCAATGACCTATTCGTAGACAATGACCCTATTTAAAGTCATTACCTAGTAATAGTGTTTACCGAACAGAGATAGCTTGTGCCTGTGTCTGAACAACGCGATAAAGTAGTGTTTATGTTTGTCCCTCCGTAAATAATGGAGATTTAACTCGCTTTACGACCGTCCGCCCGCCCTAGCGCTCGCGTCATTGACAATTTATATTTTATGTGATTTATATTAGTAATTATAATTGTTTGTGTTTGTTGTATCATTTAATGTCAATGCACATTTTGTACTGTACATACTTTTGTAAAGAGACTATAATAGGAAGTAGTTATCTTACACAAGTCGTATTGGTATGTTTGTATATTTCCACAGGTAATAATAACTTGTGTTTGTCTAATTCATTCCCGGTTTTCTTTATATATTATATTTTTTCCTTAAAGGCTGTTTGATTTCTTTTCTTTCATTATAGATCATTCAGTTATATCTGTAATGAAAATTATAAATCTATTGAGTGTATCACGTCATTTTATCGATCACTTTCGTTGATTACTATTGAATGGTGGTTTGTTTAGCAGACTTGGCGCTTTGCCTTTAATCCATTAATAGTAGCCTTGATTGTCGCTTAATTTGAAATAATTCATTCGTGCATTTTCTGCGAGTTCAATAACCTTTATTAATGTAACATAAAACGTTCAGATACTGATAATAAAACAAATTATGTTCCACTGGTAACTTTAGTAAGCTGAAGAAGTACGCGTCTTTGCTAAAAAAATATGTTTGAGTTGCGTTATAGCAAAGGAAAAACAGGATAAAAATCGTTGCAAGATCGAATATCGACCACTTAAACTTAGTGTTAACCAAATGAGGCGACAATAGAATTCCGGATATAGTATAGAATTCTTGTAGGCAAACAATTTTCTATTGACACGATGTGTTAAAAATATATATTACAAAAACAAATCTAAATTGGACGCACGTCAGAGATGTAAAGATGAGAGGCGGACGGCCTGTTAGCGCAAATTGTGTTTTTATGTTTTAGAAATGGCTGATTTAGAGCTTTTATTATAATATCTCAGTGAGATGATTTATGAAATTATAAATAGCTATACTGTTGTTAATGGGACTGTCACTGATATGAGGTGTTGTAAATTATTTTCAGCTGATGAATATTAGAGGGATACGAGAGTAAAGTAAAGTAATTACTACTCTTTGGGAAAATTGTTACTTGATTAGCTTTTATAAATATATTTGCAAGAAAACTATTTTGAAAATATGTTTATTTTGTGCGACGTACCCAATGAGTATCAAACCCTTGGTTTCATATTGCATTCGTTTCTTTAGTAAATTAAAACTTCTGTCATAATTTCTAATAGCTGATTTTTTATCATCATTCTGTGCCTGTCACGCAACGTCGACTTTTTGACAAAGACATGCCGGACGCCTCACGATATTTTTCAACGTACGGGCGAGTGTCAAATGATGAAAGCTTTACACGTTTAGATAAAATAATTTCTTAAAAACCTTGAAAGAGCTGTTCAAAAAGACACTTGACACAAGATTTGGTTTATAGCTATGTTATGGGCTATTATTGTAGTTTTCATTCAACACCTTTGTTCAACAATGATTGACGTCACACGGTGGACGTGCGCACGCGCAATGTTTATTGTGATAGTTATGATGGATGACCGAAACGTTAACAATCGGGCTGTGTTACTTATTGCTAGCGTTCGATCTTAGTGTTTTCAACCTCCTTAGTCATATCTCAACAGGTACAATAATGTGTTATTACAATTTAGAGGGATCATCTGGATCATTCTTTCTATGTGAGCAATTACAAATCATCATACATCACCAGCTATTATAGGTATTTCTGAACTGAACTTGAGGCCTTCAAGAGATGTGCGTACCACGTCTTTAAAAGCTGACAACGCATTGCAATGCACCTGGTGTTGCAGATGTCCGACAATTTTATATAACGACCGGCCTTCTCGATATAAAATAATCTGTATTTTACATGATTTTAAAAATACACGACGGAGTGATACAGTTTAATAGATTATTAATAAATCGTTACAGGAGCAAAATAATGCTGCGGGAAGGTCAAGGGTTACAAGTGGAGAAAGGTAGGAAGGTAGTAGCTCAAGGGCAGGAACTGACAATGAACGATATGATTATTGTTGTCTCGACAGGAACCGATGGTTGACAAAGCAAGAATCGAGAACCTGAACAATTACCAGAAAGTACTATCTGAATTTTAACAATCATAATGTGTTGAAAATAAGTTGTTGAAGATAATGTCGTCAAAAATTTGTTTGTTGGCATCAGTCGTTTAATTTCGACATGAGAAGAACTTCTGTTTGGTTTGACCGCTCAATTGAACTGAGGACCACGCAGGGGTAATAACTAATGTTTGTACCCAACAACGGGATAAGCCTTGTCGAAGTGGCGTGCGGACGCCAAGTTCATACATTGGATTATGGTAAGGAGCTCCAGGTCGTAGTGGAGATCGACGTTCCACATGTAAAAGGGAGTGGCTGTAGCCGGGATGTGGTTGAGGGCCGCACCAACCAGTGCTTGTATTTACAGCAACCCGAATTTGTGATAAACGAGTTTGTGACCGAGCCCGAATCAACTACAGAGTCAAACCGGAATGGTAGAAAAGAGTTTCAATTGATTACTGTAATGTTCATTGATTTTAAGTTTAAAAGGTTGAATGTTATGATAAATTACGTTTAAAAATAATAGTAACTATATTTATAATAATCGACAATTTAATAGTCATTAATTTATCGATTTAGCAACATTGACAAATAAAAAAAAACACTGTTAACGATTTTGAAGTAATTATTTTGTCACTGATGTTACTAAATTATAATGAAAAATGCAGTTGACACGAACGCCATTTCTCCGACACAATAAATTACTTTTAATAATATTGACTACGAGATAATTATTACTATATAATATCAAGTAGTTTTTATTTTATACATATAGTAATATTTGAAAATCGAATAGACCACAAGTATTAACGGCTAAAAACTAATAAGACTTTGACGTTATTAATTTTTGAGCTCTGTGACATGTTATGACAATGGCATCTATTTAAAAAAGGATGCTAATGTTTTTAATTTTAGAAAATGTTAATGTAATTGTGCGTGCGAGGCTGTGAGGCGATAAAACCTATTGATCTGTGAAACTCTTTGTGGCTAACCGGCTTTGGTCGCTCACGGCGTAACATACGCCATTACAGAAGTAAAGCTCGGATATCCAAAACACAATATGCGAAAAATATAACTAGCATTGGCATTTTCCATAAAAACAATACTGATGTATTTTAGAGAACAAATACAAAACATACTACTTTTATCTATATTTTATGCCTTTTATGGACTTCACGCACTCTCTTTTGCTATATATAAAAAAAGAGAATTATATCTTTAGTATGACCTATTGTTTCAGATGCTGTGAGAGGCCTGACGTGACCTTGACGTCTTAAGAATCGATTAAATCAGATCCGAAGTAAAAGGTGCAAAATTATTTCTATATTAATAATCTAGTAAATATTATTTTATAAAACTAGTCTTGCTTAACATCAGTTCTGTTTGGTCAGTGCGAAACTGTCACATTAAGTTGAGAGGTAACATGAGTACAATTACTCTAAATTTTAGAAATACAGCAGAATATTTCTATACCAATGTAATGCTAGATTTGCAGCTATAGTTCTCCTTCCATTCAAACATTTAAAAAAAACATTCTCTTCGGCTCCTCTCGTCCGTTCCGCCTTTGATTTTGAGATTTGTCAGTAAACGTAAATTTAGAGGCCTTTTTTCATTATTGGTATTAGAGTAGATTTTGTTGAATAAATGATATTTAGATTGTTTTTAAATGATGAACCATTTTATGTGTTAATATCGAATTATTTTGAATAGTAAACTTATATGTAAAAATGTTCTTATGTAACAGAAATGGAAATACAAATTTAACTACATAAATTTATTTACATAATACCTCAAAGAGATACAATCATTTCATTTGGGACAAAGCTAAAATATAAAATCCCATTCGTACACTGAGACTTGTCTTTCGTATCAAACCTAAATTATTGATATTTTAATCGATAACCTTATTTTAATTAATATAATAATAACAATGTCAACGTCGCCACTAGGTCAACCTCGTGGCGTGCATCCGTTAATCCAGGGGGGCATGTTTCTTTCGAACTGCTCAATCTGCTCATTTAACACTTCCTCGTACGATAAAATAAAAATCGTGAGAGAACAGACATGCTTTAGACCCAAAAATCAACGTCGTGTGTAGTTCTACTGGGCTATTAACAAAAATAAATAATCACGAAATAGATACGAAAAAGCTGACCTAAAAGTTTTAGCGCAGATAACCTAATTTATTATATATAATATTATTATAAATGTGCTTAATTGGAAAAGTAAACACTGCAACGAATGAAGCTGCAACAATAACAAAATATAAATTATCAGTATTGCTTTATATATATGCAAAACAAATACAAACATTTCGGCTCATTGAAACGTTGTGTATTTATCGTAAACAGCTAAATATAACATTAAATAAACTTGTATGAAATTATTCATTCATAGTCGTCATAATTGCCTAATTAATCATCTCTTTCTAGCATTTGGTGAGTAGGTGATTAGCCTTCTGTGCCTGAAACATTAGATTTTTGAGTTATAGTAGGCCAGACTACTCACGAAATAATTACCTTCATCGTAAGTTTTCATCTGGTGTTTACTGGCCGCAGATAGTCTTTACAAGTACACTTATCAATGTCAGAAAAAATCTTAAATTAATTTAAAATTTACATTAACTACCAGTTCGGGCGAGAAGAACTGGCAAGAAACTCTCCGTCACTCTTTTAAATCGCTAAATCTTGAGTCATAAAAATTGTTTGAACTGGAGCAAAACAATTCCAAGGATTAAGATCATTTAAATATTCGTCAATTTTATAAAAAAGGTAGATAGCTCCAAACGCGTGTATTTACAAAAATATTAGACTTATTGCATTCCTATATTTAAAAAATCGCGTACCATTAAAAACGAAATTAAAAACTGTTTAAAATATTGTTAGACAATTCAATATGGAAACCTTAAAAGGCAACATAGAATTTTGTGAGTACAGTTGGTATGACAGTATATCTAAAGCATAAACAACACACTAGAATTTCTAAAACAATAGACGCCTAATCAACCATTACGCTATGTTCGAAGAGTGGGCTCGATCTTTAACAACGAAAAACGGAAATGCATGAAGGAGGCGGACGGTATGATATATGTAGTTATTTTTATGAACTGTGGAAACGCTATACAATTATGCGTCAAAACGGTTGCCTAAACGACAGCGCAGACTTTGAGCTTGGCAGATATTTTGCTATATGACTATGTACTCGCCCATCTTATTTATTAAACAAACATGACCGTACTGACAAGCACATTTTTGCAATTTGTTCGATATCACGGTTGACTGTTTGCATGAAAAATTACTTTTTAACGAGACACCACAGAGGCTTTAACACATCGAGCGTTCATACACATACTTAGAATTAGCTAATGAATTTAATTTAAGTTTAATTTACGTTTTTTACCATTATTTTTTTTATTTTATTAAAATCCTTTGACAAAGGTTCGTCAATAACATTAAAAAAATGCGCTCAGACTTGAATATTCACAGTGTCTTAAATTCAAATTTTAAGGTATTTTTAAATGAATAAACTAAGAAAGCCGTACCACATAACTCTGCCTTGTTATTAATAAATCACCAAAAGACATCGGAATGTTGTTTACTGTTTGTATTTGATTGGTGGGGCATGCAAACGACGAACACACCTATGCAAGCATTTTCTGATCATTGAATATTATTTTTTACAACAGGTCAAAAATAAATATAACTTAAAACAAGCTACAAATACATGAGTACTTCCAAATTAAAAATGCACATACAGATCTTCGCCTGTGGTCGAATCGTATGAGCCCTAAACAATGCACTTGTATTTTGCACCTTGTTCGAATAATATAGGAGTCAATATCTTGTGTACGCAATCTAAAACTACTTGTTCGCCCACCCTAATTGGTTTCCGGCAATACGACCACTGACCAAGAACTGTATGCGCATTTTTAATTTGGGAGTACTGTACGATATGTCTCTTCCAGAAATGCAAGGATATCTCATAAATTGAGTCGATTTGGATGAAACTTAGATTATTTCCCCAAAAGAGGATTATCTCGCATAAGTTTCAAATTCCGCCAAATATTTTAATATTTTTTTACGCTTTTAAACAAATTATTAACAATTGTTACCTTAACATAATTTTTCCAATACAATGATTAACAAAGACGTTGCGCCTACTGAATTCTGTCTCCGACATTATCGACATCTTTATGTGTTCTCAGAGTGAGTTCACAGTAGTGATTTTATGTATTTAATATTATATGATTATTTTTTTCGACACTATCGTATTGGCTTAGTACTAAAAAAGTGTATGTATTTTTGTGTATAAATAAATGATTACAATTTAAATTATTAAATAATTAATAGTAATATTAATTTTAAAGATATGTTATGCAAACAAATATCCATTAATTAACATCTCATAAATCATAAACGTAGTACTATCAAAGTAAAATAGTATAAAAGTATTAAGACACCATATGTATAAAATGCTCATGAAATTTGTCTAATATTTATCCAATAAAATAGAGTATGTGTACGCTACATAAGTGGAATGGTAAACAGTTATTGAATTGAAAGCCACAACGGAACTTTTCCAACCTACCTTTATAATCTTATTCTTTCGTTTCAGATAATTCGGGTCCGGGAGTTTTCTGAGTCATCCATCATTGCACGATGTAAGTAGATTGTAATAAATAATAAATTACATTTTAAGAGGGGTTACTAGATACCACTTGTAGACCCTCAAATTGCTTGGACAGTTTTACGAGTAAGTTAATTAATTTTGAAACATAATCAGGGTAAAAGGTTGAACGTTTCAAAACATCTCTTCTTAATTATTTACGCGGAAACTCGTTTATTTAAGTAAACATTTATCGCCTCTATTGATAATAATGTGTATATTACAGTAATTTCTGATGACCTAAACAGACCAGAAAAATTATCTTTTATTGAATAATTCTTATTTCTTTTCCAGGTAAATAGTCCTGCTGCTAACGTCGACAAGTGGCATAACAAATCCGTGAAAATGGAGCTCGAAGACGTGGAGATGTATGGCAGCGGCAACTACCTGTATGATGATAACAGTACCTTCAACAACACATTCGAGAACTGTCCTAATATAAACTTGCCCGTCGTGTATGTGGTTACGGAGTTGCTGTATGCAATTGTATGCGTAGTAGGGCTCCTGGGCAACACACTCGTCATCTACGTAGTGCTACGGTACTCCAAGATGCAGACGGTCACTAATATGTACATTGTCAATTTAGCCATCGCTGATGAATGCTTCCTTATAGGCATACCCTTTCTCATCGTTACCATGTCACGAGGCGCTTGGCCCTTTGGAAGATTCATGTGCAAAGCGTACATGATATCGACAGGCATTAATCAGTTTACGAGTAGTATTTTCCACTGCATTATGAGTGCAGATCGCTACATAGCAGTTTGCCATCCTATAGCAGCCCCACGTTTCCGTACACCCTTTGTATCTCGAGTCGTAGCTGCTACAGCCTGGACAGCCTCCGCGCTTGTCATGACACCTATATTTATGTATACCACCCTAATACCAACCGAGAATGGCGTTTCCTGTAATATTGTCTGGCCAGAGCGTGATTTCAATAAAGGATCAAGAACATTCACCCTGTATTCCTTTGCTCTCGGCTTTGCGGCACCTTTAACGCTCATATTTATCTTCTACTGTCTAGTCATTCGAAAACTAAAGACGGTTGGACCAAAAAATAAGTCCAAAGAGAAGAAACGGTCTCACCGGAAAGTTACTCGCCTCGTGCTTACCGTGATAGCTGTGTATGTAATGTGCTGGCTTCCTTACTGGACTTTCCAAGTGGCTCTTATCTATTCGCCTCCAACAGAATGTGCGAGTCGAATAACTATTACCGTATTTCTGGTCGCTGCCTGCTTTAGCTACAGTAACTCCGCTATGAATCCCATCCTATACGCCTTTCTGAGTGACAATTTCAAGAAGAGTTTTCTGAAAGCGTGTACCTGTGCCGCCGGAAAGGATGTAAATGCAGCATTGCATGTTGAAAACAGTGTCATACCACGGAAGAAGGGTGGTGGAACAGCGAGGACTCAAAGCCGCGCCGGCGTTGGAGTGAGGCGCACAGGCGCGGCGGTGGCCGGATCCCGTTCTGAAGCGTCGACTGCGGTGACGTCACAGTCATTTGCCGCCGGTGAGCCATTGCACTTGGAGGCACGGCCATCTACTTTAACGCCACTAATAACTCCCAATGGCCTTACACACACGCGCCTCTGAGTGAGGGCCTCGCGCCGCGTCCGCGAGCCCTCTGCCCCGCTACTTGACGAAGATTCGCTCATCGTCTCCATAGACTAGATTTAACCAAATTATAATATATACAGAAGGTCACCAGCTTGTTCTTAAGCTGAAAGCCATAGCGTACTAAACGGCTAAATTGGGAGTTATAGAAATGTAAGCCGTTTTTGCTATGGCATATTGACTCAAGAGCAAATTTTCACTTATTGCATATGTGGTTCGAAATTTGGACCAAATTGTAAAATATAAATAATTTAAATATATTTGTCGTTTTCTGTCATCGGTGTTGTGTGTAAGTGACCTTCTGTATGTTTAAGTGTTGAAGCCTTTGACAGGTACAAGACACGAGCCCTGTTGCGTCTCTGTCAAATGTCTTTCAAGTTTCAGTGTTACGACTAAAAGGGAAGTAAAATATTGGCGCGTGCGGTTATTAAGTGTTCAGCAGTGTGAGACAATTTGTTTCGGCCTAGGGTTGTAACGAAGAATTTATTAAGTTTAGATAGGCTCTCGCAAGGCGAATAATCAATAAATGTTTGTATACCAGTTAATATTATGTAAAAATGTACATATCCTGTAAATACTTATAATTGTCATATTGTCAAAGTTATATTAATTAAATTATTATTAATATTCAAAAAGTGTTTTACTTTAAACCTTTATCAATACATATTTTTTCATATTATAATTAAACCACCTCGTTTGTTCTTTTATTATAAAAGAAAATTTACAGAACCTTTTATGTTTTTACGACAAAATGTAATTGGACGACTATTGAAAGGACGCTTTCTTTCCCAACAATCAACCGCTGCTAATGAATAATAAGGTTAATATTGTAAGCTGGTAATGGCGTAAACATATGATTATATGTGTGTTTCATTGATATTTCTTATATTTTTCTAAAAAGTATTGTAAATAACGTACGCCTACGTTTTATTTAGATGTGAAACTAAAATTAGTATCAATTAACTTTAAGAGGTATTTTTCAAGTACCAGTGACATTTCAATAACAATAAACAAGTGTAATTTTTTTCAAACAAAAGTTGTAATAGAAAAGGGGAGCAATTTGTAATGTCGCCTCGTTAAGCGTGGCAGACAAATTGACACACATCTTGGCCTACATTTACATACACATGAGTGGTATTTGCATACAAATACGACGTTACGACATTATGAGACGGTGATGTTGGGTGGGCCTAACCATAATCACGCCATACAATCATAAGGCTACCATTAGGTTGATATTAGATTATGTTCCGTAAAGAAATACAAGGCGCGTATTGCAAGTTTGTAATGGACTGAGAATTAAATGTATCAAACAGCTATTAAAACCAACCTAGGAGTTAAGGTCACTCAAATAAAAAGAAATAACACTTGTCATTCAGAGCTTGATATATTCGGTAATGGGGTCGTTTTTACTGATTGTTTCCTACTCTTTAAATTCGTTATTATTAAGTTATTTTTTTTACATTTCCAAAATATTTTTTAATTAATTTCAACTGTTAAAGTTGATGTGTGATGCGGGTTGCATTAATAAATAAATAAACATGAGTCAAGAGAATTAAATGTATTAAACGAGCATGAATGTATGTATACATATAGTGTGTAAGTGTATAGTGATACAATCTTCTTTAAGATCCTATTTGAGAAATTTTAGGAATTCGGTGCTAAAAATAAACGTATGTAATAACTACATCCGTACATTTTGTGTCTCCAATATCGAATTTAAGACATGTAAACGCTTATCTTATACATGCCTGGCATGAAGTAAAAAAAATGGTGGCATCTTTTGTGATTAATGATAACAACAACGAACGCCAAGAAGTTCTTTGCAATATGCGGGACAACTTGTACTAATATATAGTTGCATTATAATAACAACTTTACTTAATATAAGCTGCAATTAGTGTTTTATTAAGTACCAGATGACCCGGTGAACTTTGTATCACCTACAATCTACATATTATATTTGTGTCAAATCTTAATAATAATTTTTTAACAAACTAATCAATAAACTAGACGCGTATCAACCACAAGACCAAGCTGGATTTCGAACTGGTTATAGCACTTGCGATCAACTGCAAACAATTATAACCCCTATTCAGAAATGTAATGAATACTAGAAGCCTATCATCATCACATTCGTAGGCAATGAAAAGACTTTCGATACACTGGAAGCATGCGCTGTAGAGAAAATGCTGTAGACTGCAGAATCGACGAACGATACATTACTGTTCTGAAGAACTTGCAAGACCACGCCAAATCATGTGTCACATACAAAATAAAACGAATAAGTTTCGGATGGAGAGAGGAGTAGGACAGGGAGATACTATCTTTCCGAAACTTTTCACTACGGCTCTTGAAAACTCCTTGAAGATACCACCGTAGGATGATTATAAACGAATCAACACTGACGGCCAAAGACTGTTGTCAGTCTTTGGCAGTTTGAGATTTGCTGATGATATGGTCTTATTTGCTGATAGCCCTGAGGATATTGCTACCATTATCAGCGAACTAAGCCGGGAGTCAGCGAAGGTGGGCCTAAAGACGATCTCTCGATTAAACTGGACAAAAACCGATGGACCCGCAGTCTCCTTGAATGGAGACCCCGGCAGAACAAAGGACTGTGCAGCTGCCCACCGACTAGGTGGACTGACGACATCGTCAAGGAGATTTTGCGCCCAGTGGATACAGAGAGGCCAGTAGGGGGCGTTCTGGAGAAAGCCTTAGTCCAAAAATGGACCAAATACACAGGCTGTGTAATAAATGATGATGATAACATGCGGTTGAAGTGCGTACGTATATAATCGCGAGATACTGCTGGTTAAAACAAAAAAAATTAAATTCAAAATATTTTTTTTAAGTCGATGTATTGACCCAGTGACCGATACGGGCTAATATTACTTACACTATTAGCACAAATCTCATATGTTGTTTACTTGTAGCACACATAGGACTTGCGTCACTATTCGATCGGATGATATTGAATTAAGCATGTAGGTCAATTACTTATTGTGGCCGATATACCACTACAGTACACGGAGCCTTATTTGCAGACATGATCAGACGAATATACTCGATAAATATACCTGGGGATAATTGACATTTAAGTTTTTTACTAGATGAAACACGAAACAGCTCAAATAGATTTTTAATATATTTATTTAAACTATGAATATTGATTTCGAATTGGTATAATTAACTAAAAATACGTGATGATATTTAACATTCTTTGTTTGTTTTTCTGGCGCGTATATAAATAGTTTTGTTGGTATTCCGACGTAGGAATAGGCCTATAACTGGCCGTGTGAAAAACATGGATTTTCAAGATTTACGCCACAAACAATTAGCGACTTTAATTATTTTATAATATTTTATATTATTATAATAACTCCGATCGTAGCATTTTTTGCAAACGATATTCATTTTTTTACATCCTCTTTGACGATATTTGCTGCACACATTTTGTCAATGTTATGTCAAACGCCATAAAAAGTTTGAAGTTCAAAAGCTGTGAAATGCATTGAAAAAACAAAAAACAAAAGGTCATGAATACTTAATTTTAAAGTTAAGTACTTACTTACAAACTAATAATTTTATTTAAAACGCCCATACGGTTTTAGATCAAAAAGCAGCACTTTATCAGCTATAGCTGATCTCATTAGTGATATAAAGCAAAACATTGACTCTAAAAAATGGCGCTGGGTGTCTTTATTGATTTAAAAAAAGTGTTCCGTGAATTTTTTTTTTCATTAGAACTTTCTCCAGACAAAAACTAACACAAAAAAATGTGAGCCGTCACGGGACGCATGGCAGATGTGAAACATCAACATTATTTTGTAAAAGTAATATGCAGAAAAGAACATATTGTGATAGGAACTAAATATGTCATAATGATAAAATAAAATATTACGATTTTTCCAGATATCGATGACTATTTATTGAATAAACATTTATTTTCATTAAATACAAAAAATTTACGAATTTATTTCAAATCGTTACTACTTAATTCGTTTAATCAGTGACTTCGGTAATAGTTATATTCGATGATGCCTCTGAGGACGGTATTACTGTGACAATTGGTCGATGGTAACTGAAGTATGTTACAAAAGTATTGGACATAACATTAGTCAATTTTAATTGGCTTCAATATATTAGTAAACTCAAGCTAGTTATTTCAATATATTACTAAAATCGTAAATTATAAGTATCAATAATTAATGTTTCACAATAAATTTGTTTGTTAATTGTTACAATAATTATTATTATTGTAAATTATATATACATATAAGATTGTGACAGTATTTAGATAGAAAACCATGCGTAAAGCAATATTCTATATCTTAATAACCTTCTAATCTAATAATCTAAGGACAACTAAATCTGTAATTGCTTTTGCATGTAAGTGATCAGTATTCTGTGCATAGTAGTTAATGTTTTTGGTCATCACAAAGTACACCGTACGAGCATATACTAATTGTGCCTAGAAATTAAAGTCTACCGCTTGAGTGCAAACGCCAGATCATGGTATTGGAACGTCACATAATAATAATAATAATTTCTTTATTTTCTCCCATATAACATTTGCAACATATAATAAGATTGAGTTGAGAAGGTATTGGGAGACTGGTTTCCAGACTAGGTAAGAACCTGTGATATGGATAACCAGACTGACTTTACATACTTCTTCAACACTGTAAAGTATTAAAGGATTAAATTGTGTTCAAATATTACAATTATATTTAAAAATTATGGGCTGCTTTCCATAAAGGGTGACTTACTGATTCTATAGAAAATTTAAAAAAAAAACCGTTCTTATTTAACGTTGTCAAGTTAAAGAGAATTCTTTTTATCACATAAAGGTAATATATTATGTTAGAATTACAAGTAATTCCAAAGTCTCACAAAGACTTATTGTTCTGAAGTCAAGATAAGTAATTTATTACATTTTCATGTTTGTGAGTGAACAAAGGCGTTGGTAGGACCATTAATTAATTATTTCAAACATCTCGCCGCTCTCGTGTAAGGTATCGTGGGACAATAATATATATGATAAATAGATTATACGTATAAAACTATATCCTAGCAGAGCATAAGGTCTTATAAGGTATTGCGCACAGTAGTATTTGGCGAAGGTATCCCTAATGACATAGATCATAGACAGTGCTTACATAATTGCAATACAATTCATTTTAACCCAGTCATATAGAAAAAATATAATTTTAAATTATTATATTCTTTATGGTAATGATGACGAGCAGACAGAGCAACGCATGGAGGCTTGTGAGGTGAGCTGAAGGCTTCTATCGGTCTAGAAATACCTCTACTGACTGCTCGTTCCACAAAGAAGTGGTGCTGACAGAATATTTTAACATCCATAAATCCTTTAATATGACAACGCCATATAATATACGTGTATAATTTGTATTTACAATTTTCTAAAGCTACAAAGTAATATTTCTATCTATCAGGCTCAACATAAATCTCCCAAAAGTGCTCCAAAGGGAAGAAAATCGAAGTTGGTGGAAAGACTCTTATATATGTGCCGTTTATTATTTTCTGCCTGCTATGTGGCCGACCCAGCTGTTTTGCAAACAGGAGTTGGATTTCCCCAACGTGTCCACACAAGTAGTGTGAAGTAGTCACATACTAAAGCCCGTTTTCCAAGAGATCAACGACATCCCATCCAGCCGCTTGCCATCGTCCCTTGCGATGCCAGTTGGCTTCATAAGTGCTGGAACATTGACAGAGGCAAGAGAACGGCATTTAATGTTGTTGAGTGCGGCGTGGCGAGAAAAACGACTTGCACTCTTTTGGCAATGTAGGCTATGGTGTCCAAGGCTACTTACTTACGCCATACAATTATATATTTGTACTACGCAGTGTACAGAGGACGTTCGAATCACACCTGTGCAATAATATACTTTTCACACTCATCTACAGTACCTGCATATGTTAGACCCAAAAATCGACAGAGTGCGCCAGGCATACGTCGGAAAATAATATCAAATAAATATGCCATTGGTTTTAATATTTTTATTATCACGCAATTACCTATTAGGAATATATGAAATAGGCGTTTATAACCTAAATTGAAACGAACGAACATCTTTTATTCAACAAATTGTGAATCCAAAATATAATCTGCTTATCTGCGCCCTGATTACAACGAATCTGTTTGGAATATGTATTATCATTTTATGCGGACCGGATTCATGTTATCATACATTGGGATTATGCACAAATGCAACAACACGACCTCATTGCTTCTATAATAATTAGAATATGGTAGCGAAATATATAATGAGACTGACGGTTTCAAAAAAATCGTATATTAAATGTTAAATACCTACCACGTTTGTTACTATGATTACCATTAATCATTCAAAAATATTTTAATAATATTATACAATATTTATAATTTTATTAACTTACAAATCTATAATTAAAATTGTAAAGAAAATCAAAACAAATTTAAAAAATTTGGTCCCTGTGGCAGTGTACTTTAACGCTGGCAGCATTTCCTCGCTGTATCGCTTTGAGTTCACTAGTACCTACTATCTACCAGGCACCAACTTAAATCTTTAATAAATATAATTGTAGAACATATAATTTCTATTGAAGTTCAAATGAAGGTGAAGTCAAGTATATTTGATCCGTATGACGGCTTCTCAAAAACAAACAAACGGAGGTCGCCTTATACGTAGGGTAATTGAAATTTCAAGTGACTATAGTAGATATAGAATCTATTCTGAATGACGATCCATAGTGAACGTTGACAATTCAGTCATTCATTCAGTCCAATCAGCAATACGATCGAATAGTCTTATGAAACCGTAAAAATTTCTAAAAATTCTGTGACAATCGAGATACTCACTGCAGTAAGACGGCGAATACAGACTTTGAGTTTCACCTTGTGTCTTTTAAATTTAGATGTCTTATAAATAAGTAAGTTTTTTTCTATTTGCTATTTAGATGAGTAACCATGATCAATATTTTTATTTAGTTAGCGCGTTCAGTACTTATCGCAGAAGCAACTGGTTGATAGAAAAAGTTATATGACGTATGGACCGAATTGACTGGACGACAACTAATATAGAATGAAAGTAATTTAAAAAATTCAACCGACTTTGAAATTCTGTCAACTGAAATGGGAAAATTTAATTAGGTACCTCCGTCCGTCTTATTAAAGTGAAACAAAAATAAATAATAATATACCTAGTACACACGTTGACAATTTTTTGAACAGTGCAACTATCCAGGAGCATGTTTAACATACACTTACAAAATTTGGCGTTACGTATATATTTGGCTTTAATAGATCATCAATTACCGTCTAATTTCAACAATTTTCAACAATACCACATACGATAGGTCAAACCGAAAACCTCCCTTTTTTAAGTCGGTAAATAAAATAAGGGGTAACGGGCATAAAATCATTGGGAAACATGTCCAAAACACGTCGTGAAAGTTTTAACGAGCCCCGTACAATGTATGCAGGGGCTGGGCTGAGTCATCAAAATGTCTGTAAGGCACTCGCGACCCGCAAACTTATAATTGCTTCTTTTACTTAGCCGTATAAATTAAACTTGGGTTTTTATTAGCCATCTGAAGTTCCATGAGATAAGGAAGACGCATCTTAGTCCAGTATGAAACTTTTTTTTGCCTACCACCACTATGTGGACAACAATCGAAATATTTTTGGGAAAATTCGACTTATTGTTAAACAACGTACCAAATATTAAGAGGCCCGCAGTGCTATCACGTCTTTTGATTTCTTCATATTATTATTGAAGGCACTAAAACACATTGTGGTGTATCACCTCTAAGGACTTTCAGTCTAACAGACACCGAATTCATCATTCCGGTTGAGATACGACACTTATCTTAAACTTCTTTTCATAGTAAGTCATACTTGAGAAAGAAATTACAGCAATAAAACGGAGAAAACAGTCTCGAATAAAAAGTATTGAGATGGTACAATGAAAGGATTTAGTGGTGGACGAGGTGCGGGGTAGACAATGATATATTGTGGGCAATAATCGGCTGTGATGCGACAAAGACGCGCCCTCTTGGGATTTAACCACACTGCACTGTAGGGATGACACATGCACTTTTCATACATCTTTTGAATTAAGCAACTATTATTTTTATTAACTATCAGATCTCGTTAAATTTCAGAAAGAATTCATCACCAAACATTCGTTAACGATATTTGTGCAATTTTACATATTATTACTACAAATTAAATAACTTAACCCATCGTAATAACCAGTCCCATCCAAAAGATAGCCTTAAGAAAATCATTATTAACAGAAATTATGAAAGAATACTAGCTGTCCTGTGGGATTTATAAACTAAGAGGAGGAGATCGAAATTTTTTAGTCGATGAACACCGCCTCAACTTTAACGAAAATTTTGGGTAATAAATTCAAACATTCTACAAACAATGTCATTATTATAAGAACTTTAATATGTACATTATTCTGTTAAAATTAACATCAACAAATAACAAATGTCATCAGTCACCTATGTTATCGTAAGCCCTAGAACACGAGATTATTATATTTATCATTGTTATGGTCTAGCCCTAGCGTGTAAAGCTAGACATACACCTGAACCGGTCGCCCCTCGACGGCCAGACGGCTTCACAAAGATTAATAGTGGCACCGAGCTTTGAGTCTTTTGACCCGGCAGGTGTGGCGTTTTGTTCAGGAACAACGCCTGACAAACCCAATGTAAATATATATTCATAACTGTTTTTCTATTGTTTCCATAACCTTGCCAGCAAGTTAAACAGGACAATTTAGAGCAACTGCACAGTCTTAAAACTCTCTAGAACACTCAGACATACATCTCTGTCAGTGTCTATTTTTAACTAAATATTACTATGCCCGCCATGTCTCTGCCGCATGTTGGAAAGTTGCCTATTCGATTGCATCCCCACAAAACTGCAGAGGCGATAAACCAATGACAAATATCTAAAATAGTCTACTGGCTTAACTATAGATTTTTAGGCGTGAACATATTTCCACAAAATTGTACGTATGCTACAATATACTAATATGTCTACCTAAATAATCAAACGAGCATTTATATGTTTCAAAAGATTATAAACAGAATTAAAACATCGTCTTATCATTAAGCTTTGAATATAACTTACACTAAGATATATACCCAAACAAGATAACGTTTGCAATAAAAACACTGTCTTAGGGCAACTGCCAGATTGTTTAGTTAAATTTTCACTTTCAATTTCCATTGTAGACGCATAAATAGATCTAAATGTGGCGGGCTGATGGCTCGTGTACTCGCGGCACAAAGTGGCGGGAAATAATGCCGTTCCATGCCCCATGCCCGCTATCAGTATGCTAAGCAGTGTAATCTATGCAGACGACACAACATAAACAAAGATTAAATGTGTTTACTTGTTGGAGAATATGTAGAAAATGTGTTTCTTTTACGATGTGAACCGGAAAGAAAACGTATACTTACTGTTAGGATAAATGATTTGCTAATTTACGTGAGATGAATTGTGGTAACAAAAGAAGCTTTCTATTTTGAAATTTAGTGTACATTTTAGGTTTGATTTTAATGACTTTTCACCGCTTAGGGTTACTAATTAAACGGATTAAATTTTTTATCATTAGCAGAATTCGACAGTTAAATTCAGCCTCACCGTCGCGCATTCGAATCCTAACTACTAATGGATTTTTATATCTGGTTTCCGTGATTTTATGAAAGCGTTAATATATTGAATTTAAGTAAACACATCGCTTATTTTCTTATTCAAAATTACAATTTTATTAGAATATAATCTAAGCATACTATTATTTAATTAAATTTTTCATGAACGCTGCCCTTTATATAAGGGCAAATGTTACGATTTTAATACGTTCCATATCTACAACGTCAGGGTATATCTGTCAGGCATAATACGCGGGGGATATTTAGATAATATTATTTTTTTAAATTCCTTGTAGACGGACCTTTGCAGGGAGACAAAAAATGTTAAGCCATTAAGATAAAGGGTTTCGACGAATAACAAAAGAAATAGAAAATGCTTGTAACTTTCTTGAATATTTTTCATGAAACATTGAATGATTAATCATGACATCACTGTGAAGACTTCAACGTGTTTTTGTATCATGGATAAAAAAATCCTGCTTTTTCGCTGAGCTTCTGAGCTGAGAATCTGAGGTCTTAAAACATTTCACACTCTTCACAAAAAACAATCGAAAACAATTTGAAATCGCAACTGAATTGTTATCTCAACCAAAGAGCAATATCTTTCTGAACTGTATGCAGTCCTTTATAAACGTTCTTACAGATGATTTAGGTTTAACAAGAAATTATCAATTATTTACAAATGGGTACACCTTTAAATATTAAAATTTGACGTAAATAAGCTGTTAAGAAATTAAGTCTTCTGAATGAAATCCCGTGAAATTTTAAAAGGTTTTTATTTTCTAATTTACTAAAGGTTTACGAAAATTACATTACCTTAAAAAGGGTAAAGAGGTCCAAATTTCATAATCTCCTATTAGAATTATTTAATATAAATATACTTAAAGTAACTTTATACCTAATCCTAAGCCTGAAGCCTAAGCGTGTGTGCATAGTTTATACATGAGAGTTTATATACAAAATACACTTGCACAAACCAAACAGGGGTAAGGGATATTATGAGATTAATATTCCTTATTGAAATAAGTATAAACCACTGAAGTGATCATTCATCATACATTGTAGCTCAGACAGGAACAATAGGGTTCGGCCGAGGAAAGGTTCTATTGTGATACTGCTTTTCTCATTCAAACGTTAATTTATTACTTATTATTATTTTTTATTATATATTTATTCCACATCATTATTATATCTTGACGGTTACTAGTAATGCGCTAAAACGACGCAATAATATTCACACCGATCCTACATAAATAGCAAGCAAGTCTTGTGTACTCAGCCACACACTGTAAAAACAAATAGATCTACCGAGGTATAACTGTTTATTATTTGTATTGCTAGCGTGAGTGGCGCTTCGCTATCAAAGTTGGAGTTCCACCTCAGGTTTTTACTTAGTACCCAGAGACCTAGTCTCTCCATTATATCCAGATTATGAACCCGTCCTGTAAGTATCTTAAATAAATACACTGACAAAGCAAGCTCTCTTCTAAAGCGTAGTTGGTCATAACCCCCCATACCCAGAACAAACAGGGTTGAGTACATAATATATGAAATACTGCAAGATTTCTCGTTATTAAGAACTTCGATTTCATCCACACTACATATTTATTTGTGAAGAAATTCAACGTTTGAAAAGTTGGTGTGATAGTGCATGTTGATTGATTGAATAAAAATATAAGTAAAATAATTATTCCAAAAAATAAGTAGGTATGGTTGTCACGTATAGTGAATATCATGTTCAAGGAGATATCAACGGATATTTCTATATTAAATATAAATTGTGAATTATGTGCTAAATATTCTTCACAATTTATTTTACATAAAGTAGTTGTGTAACAAAAGGGACCAACTGAAGAATTAGTTACATATATTTAAACGATCGCGTAGGTTTGGTGTAGAGACAATTGAACAAGTTCAATCACTAAAAACGAATATTATACAGTTTTTAACCTTTTTAAATTTAAATGTATTTCCTAAATTAATGCCACACGTAAAATATTTGACAAGAAATCTAAATTAATAATAAAATTAGTTATTAAACTATTCTAATCTTGTAATGCAATTACGCATCCTCTTATATAATATATTCCGGGCTGCAGCTTACAGGCTTTCTCCGAGATGTGTGTGGGATAGTGGATTTGGCTTCTGCAACATGTCACCTACAGATTATTCGGTTTGGTACAGTTCCACGAGATATATCAGTTAATTGGGTATTTATTAAGAAATACATATGTTTATCGAAATATAAACATTTAACATTTTATTTTCACTCTTTTGCAAAAAAACTGGCATTTCTGCCATAATGAATATTACAAGAAAGGGGTTTTATGTTTTATTAGTTTGATGATGTATTGGTTACTTGAAGCAAACTAGCATGATTTTTTAAGTTATAAATTAAAATTTGTGACCTTAGAAAGTACATTTCCTTAGGTGCATTGTTTTGGCAATTAAGTTTATTTACAGTTGTGAATCGAACTATTACTAATAAAGCTTGTAGAGAAGACTAACTAACGCAAGGCTAATTTAATTTTAATATCTGATATACTATTTACGAAGTTATATTACTTTGATGCATTACTTAGTGCCTCAAAAAATGTATGCGCGTCATGTCATTAATTCAGAAAATGTTGTACTTTTATTATATTATGTTACAGCTATATCGCAATGACACTTTACAGTGACGCGATTTTCACAAGTATCGAGATGTTTACTGTTGATATAAACGAACGGAACAATATTGTCAATATTACAAAAGTTATTAGCACTGTTACAATGTTCAATACCCACGTCGGTCCACTTCCCGTTCCTGATGTTATTTAACAAATGTTTGCCAAGGGTATGTTTAGTTACAGTCTATATAAAATTAAACACAGCTAAAAGTTGAAACAGTTTTCAGAATTTTTACAATATATACTAATTTTACGAACAAAAAACGTCATGCCAGGCCAGATGCGTAGTATTGCCAAAACATCAGAAACAGACAGCTTTATATGTTAATAGGCACTAGCTAACTTAATCCCACGGGATTGACTGTAAATACTGTTTAACGAAGTTGTCGGTAGCTTTGCATATATCAACGAAGCAATATTATTTTAACGACTATACTTTTATAAAGCTCAGGGGATCTTTATCATTTCCTATTTTGTTTTCTCTGCAACTTTAATATGACAGATAAAATATTGTTATTTGAAATCAGATTGCATAGTCTACCTGTGATATTGCTGTAAAATACACAAGACGTTAAAAAAGTTATGTCGAAAATATTTAAATAATAGGTGTCTGTACACTTTCTACTAAACGAATATTTTTTTTTACTTTATGTCGACTAAACTAGCTATAACTCAAGATTATTTTTGCAGAGATATTTAAAGATATATTATCGAAAGTTAAATGTATATTTTAACTTGTCTGTATCAGTTTGTTTAAAGGTTCTATCTCTAAACTAATATGTTGTAGTGATATTAAACCCTTTGTAGAATAATTAGAACGTATTCTGCTACCGAAATAATTCATCTACTTTATGTATATTTATAATGCAAATAACATAAGAAACTAGTGGATCAATATAGACTGTAGTTTAATTTTGAAACTATTAAATCACTTTCATAATATAAACTTAAACATTGGACGGTAAATAAAGGTTTATCAACTATATTAATTGTTATAGAGAATTTATTTAAATGAAACTATAATATATAACAAACCTCCATGATTTGAAAACAAACGCCTTTCTTTAACGGTTATAAAATGTTAGCAGTAATTATTTAATTGTAATGACAGTTTTATAATCTAAAATCTATTTTCTTGTGCCGGAATCGGTTATCGATCTTTTTTCGCACTCCTCTACTGCTTCATTTAAGAATAGGTTAAAACAACTATTCGAGTAGTAAACCTTGTATCTTTCTTCTTATTTTGGCTACTAGTATGTGTTTTGTTGTCCTTCTACCGATCTATTATCTTTGTATTGTCTACTTAAATATTTTGTTCTCTGTCATGTCACGTTTTGTTTTGCTTTATATCCTTTTTTTATCAGTGAAACTTTTTGTGGATATATCCAATGCTTTAATTCTTATGTTTATATTTCTTTTCTGACTTCTACTTTTAGAGATGTATCTGTTTGTTTCCCAAATGAATAAATAAATGAATTAGAATGACACGTGTCAAACGTTTCATTCTAATTCCGGCAAGAGAAAATATATTTTATTTAAATGTATTTAATACTGAATCAGTTGAGTTTAAGCGTGGGTTTTCTAATAGAAGCTGAAATCAATGTGAACAAATCGCATGTCTGCGGCTGTCTAAGCGCGGTCTAACTTCTCTAATTAGCATATCGACGGGCTCCATTAGTCGCCAACTCGTCGCCAATTCGATTCACATTCGAAACTTCTTGCAACCGTTCTTTGGGATTCTAATGTGAATTGATTGTAATTGGATTTTACGAGCCACATACTATTAGATTGAACTATAGTTTTACTTTAAATTTATTTAATTATTATTTAGACAGCAAATATGATATCAAATAGTATAAGATTATATAATTACCAGCTCGGCCAGCTCCCACCGATAATTATATCATTCAAAAAAGTGATAGGTTATGTAGGAATTATGAATTTCTGTCATAAGTATAAATAACAAGCGGACGCGACAGGCGTTGTCCTGTCTTAACTATGATTTCGAATTGGTATAATTCACTAAAAAAATATTTCATATTTACCAAAACTCCATATGTAATTGAAATTTTAATATAAGGCGTGATAGCTCTGAACTAACGGTGATGTGCACTAAGAAATTCATTTTTTGTTAGAAATCATACATTAATTATTTTATATATATTTTATCAATATAATAACATCCTCTTTGACGATATTTGCAGCACGCATTCGGTCACTGTTATGTCAAACGCCATAAGGTTACATGAAAAAAAATTGAATTGTAAAAGAGCTATATTGATGCACTGAAATCGGTCCAGCCGTTCACGCGTGATATCCCTATTTCCCTTAACAAGGGATAAATATATAATATATATCTAACCGGTTATTGAGTTTTTTTTTGTTAATTTTTTTAACATGCGCAGTAATAATGAATGAAACTTGTCGAATTGTATGGCAACTCCCTATTGGATAAAACTATTCAGAATGACTTATCGAAAAGCAATCAAGTGCAGGAAGTTTTAATGAAGTAGGTGTCGGCTGATAATTAATTTTCTAAGGAATTAAACGAGATTGTCGAGGATCTAAGATTAAATTGTTACTAGTAGCGGAACTGTATTTCTAGCTTTACAAAATATTTCTTAGGAATTCTAAAAATTGAAGATCTAATGAAAGAAACCAATAACGAGATTTTCTAAATAAAAACAAGTGGGCTTCGGTTGCTGTAGACGCTTGGATAATATTATTGTTATAAATATTGATAGCGGTGCTTATATAGAACATAAAAATATATCGCTATGAACTGAGTCAAGACTTGTTATTTAATAAAATAAATCCATGAGGTTTAACGACAGAATAAACTCGATTACCTAATAAGTAACCCTAAAGTAATACAAGTCATAAGTGTATATTATATAAAATCTATTGAAATCTTTATAGTTGTCTTAAATAAATTACAGGAGTCAACGAACCCAGAAGTAGGGGCGGATTCTATTATTATTACTTAGCAGAGACAGCTAATACTGACCCTGCTTGTTTTGAGGCTTCGCACACGAAGACTTTCTGACGGATAAATTCTTATTATTATTATCTATCTCTATATCTCTCATGCGATGAGAGACGCAATTGCCCGTGTCTCTCAGAGGTGAACAATTTTACACGACAATTAAATGTGATGCGAAACGTCTATTTCAGTTTAATTATTATCGCAAACATAAAGAATATGAAATCGTTGATATTGGCTAAATGTAGTGAAATTATATGATATTATATATAACAAAATCTTCTGAATACAACTACCCAGTTCCGTCATACATAGAATTACTACGGTACCTAGCGAAGATAGCCACCCAGTAATAAAAGCCCTTTAAGGGACCAACAATTTGAAATGTAATCTAATCTATTGAAGCAAAAGAAAAGGTATTTTAAGAAATACATATGAGTGTAAAGTATAGACATATACATACATTACATTATACATTTGAAATTTTGAAAATAATGCTTCAGTATTTTCAGTGATATTACTAACGTTTCCAAATACTTCACTGGTGCATTATTGTTTGTTATAACGGTTAATATAAATAAAATTGTGTGCATGTACTAGTATACACACGTAAGAAGTGAAACATTATTATGACCTTATTTTTCGAAAAATGATCTACTGTATCCAACATGCAAGGCTTTTGTCATCATAGACATCAATACAAATAATATAATTATTTCATTTTACCTTATTACTACTAAGATTATTTCAGAATTTCATTAATTGTAATAGAATTATTGCCATCTTTGTTATCGTTATTATATATTTTTGTTATTAATGACTTAGAATAAACCGTGGACAAGAAAAAGTTGGCGCGTAATGGAAAAATGTGACGCGTAACCGAAAAATGTTACGGTAAATGTTTTTTCCGATACGCCGATAAAGTTTCACTTCAATAAAATCAAAAATAAATAATCCTAAGGTAGTTCAGACGTTGATGATTAATAAATAGTATTTTTTACTTATTCACTTTATTTGTTTTATTATTTTTTAGTTTAATTAATATAAAAAAAACAGCTCTCCCTTGCCTAAACCCTTGAGGGTATGAACGATTACTGTATCTGTCTCGTGATTATTATAAAAGGTAAGTCAAATTATCAGTCTCCTGTGTTCTTCCAAATCTAAATAATGCTGGTTTTACCATTCGATACGCAAATAGAATTTCCACTAAGGACTACGTCATCAGGGATGAGACACCGCACTGAAGCCACTATGCCTAATAACACTGTTCTTGTATATCGTAAATATATCCAAATGACACCAAACCAAAAATATTTCCGTTACCTGTTAAGAATTGTCGATATATAAACTCAATATATACGATTATTATGTACGCTGATATTGACGTATACTGTTCGTTTATTCAATTTGCAACAGTTCGTAATCCGTAATACATTGAAATTGCCGATGAATCAAAACGTCACATGTTTCTTTGATTTATGATCGCTTATTGCTAAACGCTGACAGCGTTGTAATATCTATTTACATTCCAAAACAGAAAACGTGGAATTACTCAAGGGAGTATTTAAGTAGTTTGTAGACTTACTTATGTTCAAAAGTAAATACGTATATGATAAAATATTTAATGACTTATATAACGATTTTCATAATCAAATAATTTTTAATAACAAATAATATAATTGTTTCGTCCATACATCGGTCAAAGCTTATTTCTCGACGGGCCTATGGCAAGTGACATACTGGCTTACTATGTTATCTGTATAGCATATGGTTAAAACTTATTAAATAAATACAATACAAAATTTGTAATTCTAGTTGCGCTACACAGTTGCAAAAAGATTTCCTAATATTTTCTAAGATTAAGTTTCACCACGAGATTAAGTTTTTATTTAGTTTTAGTTTAAGTTTGTTTCTTGCTTGTAGGTTATTTATTTGTTCTGTATAATTTATGTGTATGTCTGTATAAAAACAGGTTCAGGTTAAAAACAATGAACCAAATATCAGGTACTGAGACGATTTTTTTGATACTTATCTTATTTTTAAGCAAAATATATTTCAAGATGAACTGTCCCGTAGTAAAAGCTGTGACATCACGAACCGGAAACACCTCATCAATTTTATCTAGGACAGCCAGCACAGATCAAAACAATTTTCGAAGCTCTACTACAGAATAATTTATTACCGCTTGATAGTTATAAAAGATTTTGTATCGAAAATAAAAATTATGTTATATATTCTACTTTATAAAGACGACCGCACTGCGGCATTTTCCCGCGAATGAACCGTAAAAATGCAAACCAGTCATGATAATCTTTAAATTAAGTGTTTATTTATATTTAATATATTATACTCTGCTGTAGTGACGTAAATTGGATAAATTGATCTACAAATTGTTGTGTACCGAAAAGATTCACTCTTTTCATTTTATTTCGATATGATTTTCAGAGTTATACTTCTTTTCGCGCCGTCACAAAAAACCGACACCCTGTAGCTACTATAGTCAACATTTGAAAAAAAATGTCCATTTCTTTAATTATGTAGAAATATTTTTTTTGCTATATTTAAATAAACTTTATTTAACTAGTTAATGCGTTATAATAAAACTTTCAATGTATAAGCGTACGATGGCTCGATCTGAACTGCCTACGCTACCCTCGAAATGAAACTCGAAATGGAGTTATAATTGTTCCGTTTACTGGTCGAACGTTAGTGATGGTCAAACAAAATTACAAGGTGAAGCAAGCTAGCCAACGCCCGTCAGGCACGGCTGCGTAAATTTTTCTGACAAGTATACAAATAAAAACCTACAAACTACACGCTGGTAAAAGGGACTGGCCAACCCTTCCGCTTCCTAGAACAACGTCTGCCAGCTTCGTTCACCAGCTTTCTAAATTGCATTGTTTGTTATCCGTAACACAAAGTATTAAATACGCAAACTCATTGTAAATCATATTAAACTAGTTTCGGATCATACGAACTCTAACCTTTGATTTAAATCAACATCAATCAAAAACATTTTTACTTTATACAACTACAGTTACCGAAAAACTAATATGGATTTAATGAGAACGTATTCTCGTTACTTGTTAAATACTTTGAAGTAAAGAGAGGTGTACTAAATTTTATTTAAATAACAAGTTTTTTAATAACTGGTCTTACAAATTTATTAAAACGCGCCTTAAAAACCGTGGCTGGTTATCCGCAGTGAGACCTTAGTCTAATCACTCATGGAATTTCGTGTCATTCTTTATTAGGCCTGTCAATAAGTAACGATAACTGACTTGAATATTTATTTAATTAGTTACAGCCTGTCCCCTATATATTTCGGGTTTTGTGCCAGTAATAAAATTAGTTCAGAACTTATTTTTACTCCAATATTCGATTACGAGGTGATTCGATTAAGGTTTTTAAAGATATACTATCTCTTTCTGGCGGCAACTTTAGTGTAAGTGTTATGAGAAATTCCTTAAATCCTAAACAGGAGTTAAACTCGTTACCAAACCCCTTCTATAAGGCTTCTAATAAACAATTAATAATGATTTCAAATTCTCAAAAATGAAGTTCGTGGCTGAAAGTAATCACATACATGTCACGAAGGTGTATATCGCTTAAACATTATATACGTAGTGTAGTCTGAAAACGGAGTGACAAATTATGTCACTTCTCAGTAATTGGCACGATGCTTCGTCTGAGTGCAGTACGATATGCTTCGATTCTATAAAATGTGTGCGTGTACTAGTGTACACGTAAGAAGTGAAACTTCTTAATAACCCTATTTTTCGAAAAATTATCTACTATATGTAACTTTACAGAAAATGGTTAGATAAAGTTTAACAAATGGCTTTTATTATCATAGAAATGAGTACAAATAATATAATTATTTCATTTTACCTCATTACTACTAAGATTATTACAGAATTTCATTAATTGTAATAGAATTATTACTATCATTGTTATCGTTATTATATTTTTTTGTTATTTATGGCTTCGAATCAACCGTGGTAGGGACAAGAAAAAGAAAGCGCGACGGAAAAATGTGACGCGTAACTGAAAAATGTGACGGTATTTTTTTTCCAAAGCCGATAAAGAAGTTTCACTTCAAAAACTAATAATGCACTTAAGTCACGAACATTGCGGACCTAATATTACCAAAGTAATCTTAGAGGTAATCCTTGTGGGCGAGCGTACGCAATTTCCGCGCGCCTTGTGTTAGCTTCCTGCATACAGTAAGCTGTTCCACTGTTTAACCACGATCCAGTCCATACTGCAATTTACTAAGACAAAAATAGCATTTGAAAAATATCCCACGTATTATAATATTGTTCTTGTTTTTAGTTTTATTAATTTTAGTTTTATTATTATTAGAAAGAAAAAAACGATTTAGGGTAAACCTTAGAACAAAATATGAATGGCGTATGTAATACAGTTTACCTATAAATAAATGATCGATGAAATTATTTAAGCGTGAGGATAGAGGGAACTGTATATTCCATATAGCTTATATATCTAACTAACTAATACTAAAACAGTAAAATAATATCATAAAATGTATTTATGAGAAGAGATGGTAGAAGAAAAACTATTAAATAGAATATGAAATAATTAATTACAGCACAGCAAAATATATATTGTGCGTCACAAAATAATTTATATTCAAATTCGTATTAAATTTACCATTTATTACAGACAGTAATAAGAAAATTGTTCACCAAAGCGCTATAATTCGTCGCACGATTCCAAGTTAGGATTTATTAGTTCAAAAAAGCCGAACGAGATAATTTTTCAGTCTAGCAGAGCGTAGTCATTGGGATGGAAGCGCAGTCCATCACCATAGTTCACTTTTTAAGCACTTATAGCTTCGGCTAGACGGATGCTGAGACATTTTTCATGTCAATTTTAGTTCATTGTTTTACGTTACACTAAACATACTCAAACTTTTGTTTTTATTTATGACCCCTTGAAAACAATGCAGTTACATATATTAAAATGATGTACAAATATTATTCTGGTATTTATTCAAGAATATTTTAACTTAAAAAAAACCTTTTATGTCCAGAATTTTGAATCTGTTTTGTGATAAAAAAAATTTTGTCAGCCTGTGCCTGATACACTCCGTCGATTTACAGGGTTTTGGGCTGACCGGTTTCCTTCACCATACAAGGGAGTGTTAAATGTTCAGATGGACAGAAAGTGCACAGCCGAGGTTCGGACCTACGATCTCAGTAACGAGAGCGACACGCTACAGCCACGAGGCAAACACTGTTTTTTTATTTAAGAAAACTAATCAAAAAGTTATTCAAGATTAAGAGTCGAGAAGACAACAAAGGTCGGTCTTACAACGTGGATTTAAAAACTGTATTAGGTCAGCATAAATACACAAGTTGGGGTAACGACATCCTATCATAAATCTTACCATTCTTAATAGAACATTAATACAATATTATCAATTATTTAAGATAAATTGTTTTGTACGACCGTAGATAACATATAGTCCCATCCGAGACCTGACAACCAAAGCTCAATCACTAAGATTCCATTATAGATTGCCGTATTTTAACAAAATCAGAGTATCTGTTTTTATAAAATAACCATAATGGACAAATTGATAACGCCGCCTCTCGCCAATATTGTTCTACAAATTGGATATTGTGCTCGCAGCGATCATTTTATATTGAGTGCGAAAACGTTAAAGATTTTTCTAGGATCAATATGTATTTTTTTTAATTTAAGGGATTTATTTTTTTAATTGAGCGTTCGTGCGCCGTTCACTAGTGTTTTTATATACGCAATACTTGGATTTTAAAGGATACCTTGTCAGGTACAGATTGCTAATCATATTCTAGCCTTTTAAATAAAATTATATCAGAAAACTAATGGAATAAAATCATCAAACCATTATTTTATTTGTTTAATTAAAATACTACAATTACTTCATTAGAATGTATTTCATATTAAAGATAAGTCTGTAAATTATAGTTTTAGCCTCCAGAAATGTAACTCGTTCATACCATACAATTAATATATGCTTAGTTATAACATTCCTCGGACATACTTTTAAAACCACTAAGAACAAAATATATTTATATTATAACAAAGGTTTTATATATAAAGGATGTTATTCTTTGTTCAATCGTATACTCATTCGTGATCAAACACAAATATTCCCATTGATGTAAGTAGGGTTCTTAAGAAAGTCTTGACATTGGTCGAGTTCAATTTAATGGTTTATTTGGTTTAGTACTTCCGTAATTTTTAACGAAACGTATATTTTTTTGTCAGAGAGAAATGAAAAGTGAATTTATGTGTATTTTATCTAGGATTCGAACGAATTACCTATGTATGACGTATGCAGTATGCTACGAAACATAACTTTATTTTATAATGTATTGATAATACCTACTAAAACTATTGTTATCGACCTTGAACAAACTGAAAACATTTATACCCCTAAGTTGAGAGAGATTAATCAGCTAATCCTCAAGATCTCGTAAATCACAGTGGAGGATATAATTCAATGTCTATTACACTTAAATACTTTGGAAAATCTGCCTAATTTAGTAACAACTATTAGCATTTTGATTGATGTGATAATTGTTGTTGTAAATTCGAATTGAAAAATTTGAAAATAGAATTTCGAGTTCCGCTCAGCTGTTAAACAAAAAATTGTGAAACAAACTAACTTGTTACCTAATATTATTAGGTAACAAGTTAGTACAAACTTACATATGAAATTGGCGTTTTGTATGGGAGGAACAAAAAGTCGAATATTTTTAAATATAATATATTTAATTAATCAAAGTATGAACCATTGTTTTCTATGCACTTTTGCCATCTCATAGGTAGTTCGTTGATCCCTTTACTAAAAAAACCAGTCGGACGGGAATCAATAAAATCTGTGAAGGCGATTTGAACTGCCCCATCAGAGTTAAATTTTTTCCCTTGCAAGAAGTTGTCCAAATTTCGAAAAAAATGGTAATCTGTTGGAGCAAAGTCCGAGGAGTACGGATTCTCCGTACTCCCCGTCTTAGACATTCCAATTGAAGCTCTTCTAATTTGGTAGCCGTCTGTTGTGCAGTGTGTGGTCTAGCGTTGTCGTGAAGTAGCAGTGGCGTGGAGCGATTGACCAGCCTAGGTTGTTTAGCCGCTAGCTTTTCCCCGGCACTAGTCCACTAAACGCTTACAAGTAACTTTTTTGGGGTTAATTTTCGCTTGGAGCAGAATTTGTCTGGCTGACCAGGATCCAACCATCGCGCTGAGCGCTTCCGATTATCGTAAAGAATCCATTTTTCATCACAGGTAATGATTCGGTTTAAAATACCTTCATTATTGTGCCGGTTCAGTAATGTAACGCAGCAGTCGACGCGTGTTTGCCGGTTTGCTTCAGTCAATTCGTGAGGTACCCACATTTCAAGCTTTCTAATCTTCCCAATTTGCTTCAAGTGAATTAAAACAGTTTTATCACTAACACCGCAGCCTGCAGCTAACTCGGACGTGGTTTGCGATGGATCCGCTTCCACAATAGCCTTCAATACTTCATTATCAACTTGGGTCTCAGGCCATCCACGGGACTTCTTCTGGAGGTCGAAATTTCCAGAACGAAAACGTTGGAACCAAAAACGAACTGTGTTTTCTTTTGCAACATGACCGCCATACACATCATTCACCCTTCGAGTCGTTTCCGCAGCACTAGTGCCACGGCGGAACTCGTACTCGTAAATAATGCCATACTTTAAGTTTTCCATTTTGTAAAATGAGTGACGCAAACAGCAAAAAACAAATGAATAACGGTCATCGAAGCACAAATACATGAGTAAATAGCTGTACAAATTTGAATTGGAAATTCCTAACCAAAGAGGACCTCCTCTTTGAGGTCAAAGTGGCCAGTACGACAAAACGCCAATTTCATATGTAAGGACCTAATATTAATATTTTCGATATTTTTATCATATTACATTTAGTCTAGATTCAAAGTTTAATCTTACTTAGAGCCAGTGGCTACAATATTAGAAAAGATGTCTCAGTCTTCTGTAAAGCATTCGAAACCACAAATGTAGTCATAAAGAAGCTTCTATTTCTGTTAAGAAGTTTTATTCAAATATGTTCTTCCCTAAAACAAAGACAAGATGCTTTCGTAACATTAAAACTTTGTAAAATTTAGCTTAAGGTGAAAAATCAGGTTACATTGAAATTGTTTGCTTACCACACAAACGTTCACCACGGACCCAGATAAAAATCTACCTCAATGCTACTGCTGTGTTACATAAACTGTTTATTTTCCTTTTGAAAGAAAACATTCTTCAGGGTAGTGAGGAAGATGTTTTATTCAAATGTTGGTAAGTGAGTCGGTGTCGTTAGTGGCTGGCGCGGACCCAACGCATACATTACTCAAGGAAGCTAGGCTTATGCATTTTCTACAACGACTGAACTCTACACTGCCACTACACATGCCACAGCTTACTCACTATTTTACTCGTTACAATACTATACATACCATTAATTTAAATCGAAAAATCTAATATCCTTAAATAATAACGAGGGAGACGTAAAAGTGTACTGTCTATAGTACACTTTTACGTCTCTGTATTCATAAACGCCGTCACAAATTAGAACCCACCACTGTCCACCACCACCACTGCTGTACGCTTGATAGATGATTATCATAATCAGGGTACAGATACTACTAATATACCGTCAGCCTACATTTGCAGTAGTATGAGAAATCTCAACCGTACAAACCCCCGACACAAATTGATTTTGTTTATTTATACGCAATTACAATTTGCTCATAGAGCGAAGAAAAACATCGTAATGAAAAATAATACACATCACTTAGAACTTAGGGATTAACTCTTAATGACTCCGAATAACTATAAAAAAGGCAGAAATGTCTCTGCCCAGTGTCCATATGGGGTTTCATATTTCAGTTCTAATAAAAGTATATTGAATAGAAGGAACCTATTTAGTGAGATTAGAATAACACAGTGAGTAAACCGGAAGTTCTAAGGGGTAATGCGAGTATGTTTTGCAAATCGAGTAAAGTGCATCGAAGGACGTGGGATAGTGAATGTTTTGCAGCACGTATGACCCCCATACAGACAGTTTGATGTTTATGTAATGAGGTTGAACTATGTATTACATTGCATCAGTAAATAATTCAAGTTCTTTTTGAAACTTATAGTAAGCGTTAATAGAAGGAAAAATTGGCCCAAAACGTGTGTTGGCTTCCAAAGTCACATCTTACAATATGCTAGCTAGGTTTCTGCAGCTCAGCTGCAGCAGGAAATTTAATCGAATAAATTCCGCAAATGAAAAACTGAACGTTGTTTCCACTTTTGTTATTTCTCATTCTTTTTGGAGCATAAATAGAGACGAAATAGATGCTAAGTTAAAACAGATAAATTAGTAAAACAGGGAAATGGTTCTTTCTTATTCTCTATGGCTACGCCAAAAATTATGTAATAACAGACCAATACCAAAAGCCTAAAAACGTTAATGTAAAATACAAAAACGTAAAATTGTTTAAATGATCGTAATCCTTGGGATTGCTTTGCTCCAGTTCAAACAATTTGTATGACTGAAAACGATTAGGCGAAAGAAAGCGATTAAAAAGAGTGGCGGAGAGTTTCTTGCCAGTTCTTCTTGCCCGCTCTACGCCCTTGACTTGCGAACTGGTAATAAATGTAAATTTAATTTAACTTCTTTTCTGAAGTTCATAAGTGGACTTGTTTACCTATAAATAAAGTTTTTTGGTGTTTGAGTTTGTTTTAATTTTCTTTCACCAGATGATATATTTAAAATTATTACAGAATTGTGATAGGAGTAGGTAGAAAAGTTTTTCTTTTATTCCTTGAAATTCCTTGAAACGTGTTAATAAACACGTTTCATACTTCATATATCAATGGCACCACATCCAAAACTTTCGATGTCTTCAACAAGTCGCAAAAACAATAGTTTATTAAAATAAGACGTACACCACGATTTAGTATAATTTATATAAGAACTTGGAACATTAAAGCGTTATTGTGCCTATTTTGGCCGAAATAGTGAAGTTGTAAGCCAGGAGCTTGCCTGCTGTTAAATTACCCTGGAGTAGCAGAAGTAATGGGCCGTGCCGCGGTATCACTTGGCAGGCATTATTTGGCTCCATCTTGGCTCTCTCGGCGAAAAAATGGTTGACTTGATTTAATACACGCCTACTTAACTTTATAGGGCTTTCACGGTAATTTCCTGAGCGCTGATTTAAGAGATGTAACTATAAGAGACTTTTAGGTGTGTCTCATTTCACAGAAAATCCGCTAAAGCCTTCATTTTCCCTAATGCAGACTATTTCTTTCAACGCATTCGCTGTATACACATTAATGATATTGTTTTATTCAAATTCTCTACAATATTTATACAATAATAATTCAGGATGTTCTTGATCTTAGTTTTCATCTGTTTGATATTGTTTTTATTAAATATAAGGAGCTAATTAGAGTGACATCGATTGAGTCGAAGAAATAAACAAAATAACCTTCTAGGTCTGGGTCTGTAAATATCTATATCCGTCTCGTAATCATTTGTTTTTCTTAAAGGATGGACGTAGGTGATCGTGACGTGCCAGATACGTCCATTTTTTAAGTCTAAGGCATTCCGGTTTCCTCATGATGCTTTCTTTCTCCTTACGAGCAAGTGTTAATTGCAAACAAAGAAAGAAACATTCGGGTTTCGAAAGCACTAGTCTGTCCCACAATATTTATATAACGAACACATTACAAGAAAAATTGTTCAAGTGAAAACGTTATTATTTCGACCTGTTAAATCAATTGTAAGGGAGCACGTTTCGACAAAAAGGCAAAAATAATATTTAATTCCAACTTTACCAAAAAGAATCAAGAACAAACGAAGACAATAGAAAAACATTTCCGATCCATTGAGCTTTACGTTTTTACATTGTTAAGACTGAGAAAATATTATACATTTATTAAATAACTAAACGGCTATTCTTTGTTGATATTGATAGTTTTTTTGATGTACTATAATATAGCCTAAGAACGGCTTCGTTTCGCGTAAGTTTATGCCTTTCATGCAAAGTCCGTTTTTTATACTTAAAAAGGCAATATAAAATTTTGTTGTTAAGCTAGAAAAACACGTGGCCTGACGTATTCAAACTGCGATGTAAATAAACTTGTATTAATAATATTTTTTTATTGTTTTCACTTAATAATGAAGTTAGGCTAGATCGTAATGTTCCATGATGACACAGACACGTGTTAAACTAAAAAAAAACTTGAAAATGATGTATAATTTCGCTTTATTAAAGTTCCGACGATACGTCTATTAATATGTCCATTATAGAATGCATTAACTATAAATATGGGTCAGCTATAGCGCCACCCCTGCGATCGTCAATAAGTCAGAAGAAACAGTTATTTATTAAAACTGGCATACCATTATTAAACAAGGTGCGTGCGTACAAAGTACACATGTCTGAAGTGAAACTTTTTCGTAAATTAATTATTGCTAAGGTAAAAGACCCCAACAGATGATCATATACCAGTATATGAACACTCCATGTATTTATATATCTATATTCACACGGTTACACACTGTATACGTGCTAATCAATGAATAAAGAAATAAAAAATCTGCATTATTTTATTTTATGCTTTAGAATTGCCATCTAAAGTCTAATAGGTAACTTCTAAACGAATACATCAACCCATAGCGTGTATATTTTCCGATCTCCCTTTCTCACTCTTTCTCAATCGGTCTCACTCGCCCTCTCCCTTTTATTCGACAAAAACGCTGCACATCTTCGTGACGTTTCCGTCAAAATTTTACCCTTTTAACCCCAAAATTCTTTATTTGTTTAGCTATATGTACAATAGAATTCAGATTGAAGCCTCCCTAGTAAGTCAGAGACCTGTGACAGGGAAGCTTCGCTCTTCTTTAAATTTACAAAGTTTCATCAAGGGTAACCAACACAATTGGTTTTAAAAAAACGAGGGTACTGTAAGAATAATAAATATATGAATATATTGTGATAACTATGTAAATGTGTGAGTTTGTGGAAGACGAAACAAATGTGTGCGCGTGTTGCATGAATTGTTTTACATTTGTGATATGTAAGATTATATAAAAATACTTGTTAAGACACTAATGTAAGATCATTACCATCTTTGTTCCGTGGAAATGATCAATGAATCAGATATGGTTATGCGTTGAATTTCCTTTTACATGTCACCGTGCTCAGGAAAAACCCTTAAGGCTCTTTGCGTTTCCTGTATTTAGGAACCTACATCACTGTCACATATTCAAGTATACAGGAATTCCAGTATCACATTTCTCGCTGACACTATTCGTTGTCACTTATATTTTATAATGGTCAAAAAAGCATAGAAATTGAGATGAACGCTTCCTAGAACACAGTATGAAATGTAAACTTTTTCCACGTAATAACGTCCTTTTTTATGTTACAGGAGGTTCACTTGTACATGGTCACTTAACATCAGAATGTGAAGTACCATGTACACTCGCACTGCCAGAAGGCAAGCAAGCGCGCTGCCGGCCTTTTAAGAATTGGTACGCTCTTTTGAAGTCTTGAAGGTTAATTGGTTCGGAAATACTTCAGTGGGCAGCTGGTTTTACTTACACAAGTGTGATTTTAAAAATAATTAATCATAGTACAGTTTATTATATTAGATTATAAAGTATTAGCGGATCCGACAGACGTTCTCCTTTACCCTGTGTCTTGAATAAACAACTAATTGTAAATCGAAATGATTCTTTAATAAACATGCAACACAAAAAATAATCATCTTTATCTTTACAAATTAATGATACAATTAATAAAAACCTCAACACCATTTACACATCAGTTTTCTAACTACTTCCACAAATAACTCAACCAATTATAATAAACTTGGAATAATTAAAAGCGTTATACTATTAGAATGCGCTTAATTAAGATGAATGTTGCCATCTAATTGATAGATTGATTTGCAAAATAGTAATATACGATGGCTTGCAAAGTCTCAATGTAGTTCAATTTTAATATAATTATTATACGAGAATTAATTATTTTGGTATATAATTATACCTTAAAAAATCGCGTTGATAGGTTAAAATCATAAATATAGCTAAGAATATCTCTTTCTTAAGACTTCAACGTTAAAGTAACACTAAATCAATATTATATATCCGTATTTGAAACCGCACATGTAATATAATTTAATATAAAATCTGCAACAATTCACGGGTTTACGTCCAGTCTCGTGCCTTGAGTGCTCTCAAAAAATGCAATTTATGTGAGAACAAGCAAGACCCGACCCTACTGTGCACACATACGGCTGGACCTGCTTTGTCAGCGATTTTGCCAAATGATAAAAAAGGACTTTGGATGTATGTCCCACCGAACATTATCATTAAGATACCACAGACACAGCTTCGTTGCCAAAACCGTGGTGCTGATTTTTCACGTCGTATAAACGCTCAATGGGTTTGTGTCGAGATTTCAGCGTCTGATACATTTAACGTCTCTCTAAGACAATGTACTCGTACTTTTTGGTAATCAGTGTTCTGTAACAACCTATACAGGATTCTGCTTAACTGATATGATATCAAAAATATCTGCAATGGATTTGTTTAACCTATAAAGATAAAACATTGTTATGTTGCACTTTAAAAAATTACGAAAGGTTAAGACGTGGAACCTATTATTTCAATTTATTTTTAATACCATTGGGTTCTGTAATCATATTAATATTCTTATTAGCTTGATGAAAAATAACCGTAACCTCGATGTTAATGTATTTTGAAATTACTTGGTTTGTTACGAATCGATGTGAGAGTCGGTCAAGACATCTAAAGCGGAAAATACTCACATACCCGGACTGACCTCCGGTTGCCCTTTCACAGTATCGTGCTTTTTATATGACACCCCTGCCCCCTCCCTCCCCACCTTTCATCCCTCTAAAGCTCGCGACCCGAAACTTCGCGTTGATTAAATTTTTAGTGAAAGAACGCTGCACATTCCTTGAAGACAAATGGCTTCATAATGCAAGCCATATTTACACAACACGGCTATTTCGTCTGCTGTAATCTAGATAAATAGTACTTCAAATTTTATTGAGACTTTACAAAAAAATATACCAACGCGGCTCCACTAATTGGTCTATTATTTTTCATTTGTTGTCTCTATAGCAGCCTTCTAAACGACTAAGATCTATTTAAAATAACCAACCACACACAAAATAATATTATGTTATTAAAAAGTTATTAATATTATCATGTACTGCCTTATCACGTAGTTACGTTTATAATCACTGAATATGTCGTTAAGTCTTTGATCGAAGATGTTATAAAGGATAACAACATTAGTAAATCCCTGGATGGTATAGTTAGGAGAGCTATTGAAGCATATATTTTCCGCGAACACCCTTTAACTATTTGCGAATGAAAATGGCAAATATATACTAAGACAATAGTACAAATTAATAAGATAACGTTGTACAAACATTGTATAATATTTTATTAGAGTGTGTTGTATTAACTATGTAAACAAAAGCAACGGGCTTAGAGTTGTTCTACGGATTATGTATTTGAAACAATAGTAGGAAACCGTGAATAATGATTTCACTATTATCTAAGTCTCTACTATCTAAATTGTTTTGATTGTGGAGAAAGGGATAATTATTATATTTTGAATTATCAACGCAGACCTAAACTCTACTGATTTTTGGTAACCTTAGGTAACATTTCTGACTTACCGTGGAAGATAGATTTTTTTAATCTAAAATTGTTTTCCAGCCTTCAAGATCTACGAAGGAAATACAACCAAATGTATAACTCCGTTGTGTTTAAAATTAAAATGAAAATTAAATTGGCTTTTACGTTTATACCTACATTTCATCGCATATTTTGTGATTAATAATGTAGTTTTAGTAAGTAGTGAGTATTTCAATCCATTCTGGATCCCGACTTTGATCATCTATCTTTTTATTGATGATCTTCCTTTTTGGGGAATTTTTTTATGTACCTGACTCGTCAATTTGGTGGTCTAAGAAAGCCGGTTTTTGCATAATGTTCATTTATATGAGAAAATATTAATTTCGTAGATCTGCACATCCATGGTAGTACTATACTACTTACAGATGTACGCAAACCAAGGATTGTAACAAACAATTTAGCATTTAAGATCCGGCTAACACTGCTTATTAAAACAACTATATGTTACCTAAAACATTAATAAGAAAAATAACAAAATATATTCAGAAAATCAAGGCAAAAGCAAATTAACTAATTCAAACATAAACAAAGGGAATTACTGTTATATATTAATTTAAAGAGCCTACTTAAAACGTAATTGCTTTGAAATTCAGATGTTGAGACTCAAGGAGGTCATGTACAGAAATCTCATTTATAATCTTTCCTTTATTTATCTTTTCTACCGCCGAGTACAGTGTAATTATCTAATTTAATTGTTAACATATCTGAGATAAAATTATTAATGCTTATGTTAAAGACTCTATGAACCCGAAAGTATGTATGTATTTTAAGTGACTGTGTATAAGGTGCCACCTGTGGACCGATTTGGTTATTTGAGGTGTCCAATAACTTCATCAGCAAAATGATCCCATTTAGGACTCTTAAATAAAAACAAACAGTTAATTAAAGGTGCTAATTGTTGGTCTCCATAATAAATCAATTAAGGAACATTACCTGGCGCCCTCTCCCACTTATATAAGTGGGAGCGCAACACCCATATGTGTGTTGCTTTTTTTACGTACTGCAGGTATAAGGATTTTCTTTACGATAATTACTTTATACTTAGTACAATGTAATGTAACTACGAAGCCGCAAAACAATTAATGCACATTTCACCACCTTGCCCTAGATTATATTCCGCAAAACAAAAGTATGTTTGTTATTTTATTGGACCGTAAAAAGACGACATGTATTGTTTATGAGGCTAAAACAATATTGATATGTTTACAAAGGTTTGTATATCATTCGTTATACATGTTATTTATTGAATATTATCTATTATAGTGAAGTCTAGTTCTTTCTCCAATGAGATATCAGGATCGTTTCTGCGTGTTTTAATTATTATTAAGAAAGTGTTATTATTTACAGAGTATCAAGTTTATATATCCTACTAAAAATATAAACGTGAAAGTGTGTAAGTATGGATGGGTGTTTGTTACTCTTTCACGTAGAAACTACTGAATGGATTTTAATGAAACTTTACAATAATATAACTTATACATAAGAATAAAATATAGGCTACAATTGATAAAGATATTTTGTGAATTGTCGAAAATATTAAGTAAGTAGGAAAAATCTACCATCTGAGAACTAAACTGGCCTGCGCTGGCAAAACCGCTAGAGTTACATCCCGTCCCGAAGCACGACGGGTGAGGTGGGAAGAAGTCGCTCATCGCAAAACAGTTGACGGTCAAGAACTTGCATGTTGCATGGAAAACTCCGTTAAATATAGTTTTTTGAAGCACACTGCAGTAGCTACCTATAGGCCTATGATTAGCTAAGAAATACGGTAACTAAGTATAGTGCGACTGTAACATCTCAATATTGTCGGGATGTTATATTTTTCAAATGCGACCTAAAAATTATTTATGTGATAATTTTAATGCCAGTTCTTTTCTACGCAACGCTCATATAAGCTACTGGAAATCGTATAATTGTATAGTTGTACAAACTATGTCGCATTTTGGAGAAACGCAGTAATTAAAAAAAATATTACATTTACAAAGATCTATTTAAGGTAAGGTAAAAAATTAAATGCAATTTCGTAGGGGCTTGTCATTATTTATGTCAAGCAATGTCATGAATACCTTGTATATAATTTTCATACCAATACATTTTGGTAGCAAGCGTATCATTAAATTAAACCATGAATTAACGGGTAATATAACAACCACAATGCAATTAATGTTAAGTCAAATTCATGTATTGGCAATGCAGTGATCCCTGCGTAGTCATTGTTCCCCGGTCTGTGACATCTGCATTTTATTACGCAAATTGGCTCCCATTATTGCATTTCATTTATTTTATAAGGGTTTAATAAACGAATACATATTTGACGTCTACATTAATATGCCATTTATTATACTTATGTAGAACTACATAACCAAAGTTTCAAGGAGTAAAGCTTATGAGCTAATGTGATGTGTGATGAGATAACAGAAAATGTCAATAAATGTCTTCTAGTCGAGATGTCATAAAAAAACGAGTTGAGCATGATGTACAGACCTAGGGTCTGTAAGGAAAATTGTGCTCTGTACACTGAGAGCAAACAACGTTACATATGGTGAGAGAACGTTTTGGTATTTGCTACCGCGGCTAATAAATTGACTACCCAGTCAGTTATTAGACAGCCTAACGTTAACCAACATAAGAAGTAAGTTCAAAAACTAGTTTTATATGAATTTGTCACGCTCCTAAATAATTGGTTACAATATTTGTGTGATTTTATTATAATATTCCGTAAAATAAAATAAATTAAAAAACAAATATAGTAATCAAACTGACCTCAAAGTATAAATGTATAAAGTATATATGAGGAGGACGGAAGGTACTGTTTCTCCATCTTAATGAAGCTGTATAGTCGAACCACTGACCGATCGGTTTAAAGGCATGGTGGCTGATTTTAGTATGTTGTATATTAGCGATCAGACACACTCATAACGTGATTCAGTATAAAACGTCATACTCATTATAGCCGCAGATTGTAGGTGTTTATTACATTCAATTCATAAATACATTTTTACATAGTGGGAGTGCCATGCTGTTGCTTTCGGGCTTCAGCCAATCGGGCAGGCACGACCGGGGCAGTACCACTGTCTCACAGAAAACCGGCGTGAAGTGATGCAATAGGTTCATCTTATTGTACTCGCGTTTCGTGCGGTGAGTGAGACTCCCGGAGCCCATCAATTCCCCCCTCCCCCAGAATATGAAGATGCAGTTTAAACAGAGATTACCCCAGGGGGGTACCACACGTTTCCGCTGTGGAGAATCCCCCTCTGAGCGTCCATCATCGGAACAATCAGTATTCGGTGGTGGATGCACAGGCTGCCCTTCGTATTCTGGGGTGGGCAAAAACTGCTCAAAAAACTATAAGTTTCGATCTCGGGGCAAACGGAAGAATTTACCGAAGGCATCCCCTTCCACGCTCTCAGTGGACTTTACCAATGTTAGGGGGCTCAACTCTAATCTTAACGCGGTTCACTTTCACCTCGAAACTGCGAAGCCGGCCTTATTCTTCCTTACTGAGACTCAGATATCCTTCCCGGCTGATACTTCCTACCTCTCCTACCCGGGGTACAAATTGGAACATTCATTTGTGCCGCGGGCGGGAGTTTGCGTGTACGTCAGAGAGGATATCTGTTCTCGTCGCCTCGGGTCGCTTGAAGGAAGGGACCTATCTAGCCTCTGGCTGCGCGTAGACTGCGATGACCATCCGCGATTCTACGCATGCCTGTATAGGTCCCATAGCGGAAATACCGAAACTGAGCGACTCATTGAGCACATCCAAATGGCTACAGATTCCCTGCTCGAAGGGGTTCCTACCGCTGAAATCGTGATACTTGGCGATTTTAACGCTCACCATGCCGATTGGCTCGGTTCGGAAACCACCGATCACGCGGGAAGATCCTTTCACGACTTTGCTTTAGCTTACGACCTGTCACAAATGGTCCCTGCGATTACGCGAATACCAGATGTGGATGGTCATAAACCCTCTTTGTTGGACCTTCTGCTGACCTCACATCCGGAGACCTATCAAGTCTCTGTTGACCCGCCATTGGGTTCATCGGATCATTGTGTGGTCCGGAGTACTGTGCCTACTACGCGCCCTCCTCGGCCCCGTTTTTCGGGTTGTCGTCGTATTTGGCACTATCGGTCAGCAGATTGGGATGGGATGCGGTCTTTCTTTGCGTCCTACCCTTGGGGGCCTATGTGCTTTTCGTCGGAAGCTCCAGATTCCGTCGCTGCCTCTGTCGCCGAAGTGGTTCTGCAGGGCATGGAACTTTTTATTCCATTCTCTGCGGTGCCGATCGGTGGCAGGTCACAGCCCTGGTTTAAGCGTTCTTGCAAGGCGGCATCGCGTCGAAAGCGAGAATGCTTTAATGCATGGGCGGAGGCGGCGATATCTCGTGATGCCAATACCAGCGAACATAAAAAAGCATATAACTCAGCCTCCAGGTCCTTCAAACGGGAAATCGCTAAGGCAAAGTCAGAGCACATCGCCAGATTTGGCGAGAGATTGGCCCAACTCCCTTCTGGGACTCGAGCCTTCTGGTCTCTCGCCAAAGCTGTACAAGGGAATTTTTGTCAGCCATCGATACCACCGCTGCACAGAGAGGATGACTCGCTCGCCCACACTGCGAAGGAGAAGGCCGACCTCTTGGGCTGTCTCTTTGCGTCCAACTCGACTTTGGATGACCGGGGGAGATCACCACCGGCGATTTCGCGGTGTGATAACTCAATGCCGGAAATCACATTCCAGCAACGTGCTGTTCGCAGAGCACTATCTTCCTTGGACATTCATAAGTCGAGCGGGCCGGATGGTATCCCTCCAATTGTGCTGCGTACATGTGCTCCTGAGTTGGCTCCGGTCCTGACGCGCCTTTTCCGGTACCTGTACTCGCTCGGCACTGTCCCGAAGTGCTGGAAGACCGCTTCGATACATCCGATCCCTAAAAAAGGCGATCGCACTGATCCATCCAACTATCGCCCAATCGCAATAACCTCCTTGTTCTCCAAAATAATGGAATCCATTATTAATGGCCAGCTCTTGAGTTATCTAGAGGGCCACCAGCTGATTAGCGATTATCAGTACGGCTTTCGTCGTGGTCGTTCAGCTGGTGACCTTCTAGTATACCTTACTCATAGATGGGCAGAGGCAATTGAGTCCAAGGGGGAGGCACTAGCGGTTAGTTTGGACATAGCGAAAGCCTTCGATCGGGTGTGGCACAAAGCACTGCTCTCGAAGCTACCAGCCTACGGGCTTCCTGAGAAATTATGCGACTGGATCTCCAGCTTTCTAGCCGATCGGAGCATCAAGGTCGTCGTCGACGGAGCATGTTCCGACCTTAAACCCGTGAATGCTGGGGTCCCACAAGGCTGTGTTCTGTCCCCGACCCTGTTTCTTCTGCATATCAATGACATGTTGCAACTTAGCAACATTCATTGCTATGCGGACGACAGCACTGGGGATACTCTTTACACTGGCCGGGCAGGTATTTCTCGGGCAGTTGTCGATGAGTACCGGAACAAACTTGTGTCTGAAGTCGAAACTCTTTTACGTGGAGTCTCGGACTGGGGTAGACTAAACCTAGTCCAATTTAACCCCAAGAAGACACAAGTTTGCGCGTTTTCCGCGAAAAAAATACCCTTTGTCGCTACTCCTCTTTTCGAAAACACTCTTCTTGAAGCCACAGCCAGCATCGGAATACTTGGCGTTGACATATCGAACGACGTTCAGTTTCGCGGTCATTTGGAGGGAAAGGCTAAATTAGCCTCCAAAAAGCTTGGTGTGCTCAGCAAGGCGAGACGGTACTTCACTCCGGGCCACCGCCTGCAACTCTATAAAGCGCAAATACGGCCCCACATGGAATACTGTTCTCACCTCTGGGCGGGGGCTCCCCAGTACCAGCTCCTTCCACTTGACCGTATCCAACGAAGAGCGGTTCGAATCGTCGATGACCAATCCCTCTCCGAGCGGCTCGATCCTTTGGCGTTGCGTAGAGATGTGGGGTCACTCTGCATCTTCTACCGCATTTACCATGGAGAGTGTTCAGAGGAGTTGTTCGGATTAATACCTGCAGCTGAGTTTCAGCATCGGACGTCGAGGCAAAATACAAAATTCCACCCGTATCACCTCGACGTCCGACGTTCCACGACTGAGCGTTTCTCAAGGCAATTTTTGCCGCGCACCACCGCTATGTGGAACCAGCTGCCCACTGAAGTATTTCCGAACCAATTCGACTTAGGGTCCTTCAAGAAAAGAGCGTACAAATTCTTAAAAGGCCGGCAACGCACTCGCGAGCCCTCTGGCATTGAGAGTGTCCATGGGCGGCGGTATCACTTAACATCAGGTGAGCCTCCTGCCCGTTTGCCCCCTATTTTATAAAAAAAAAAAAAAAAAAAAAAACCATTTTGAGTGCTTTTAACAAACGTGGTTCAGGAGAGGCTGTAATAAATGTGAGTAGACATATAAAACAAAATACATGTATATAAATATAATACAACCCTTTATATGTCTCGGCCTCACAAATTTTTAAAGTGATAACTTCTTATGGGAGGGTAAACCGCTTCGTTACGTTACGCGTTACGGTGCCAGTTTGTCTAGCTTCCCTTCTTCTCACGCATACAGCAGCGGTAGGTAGGTTCCTCCTATCTCACTCTAACCCGCAGCGCTAGCCGTATTTCGGACAGATGCTTTCCCTCTATATACTGTGTTCATTGTGGGTTAGACATTTACTGTTGACAGTGAGCAACTATCAAACTATTACGGTTTTAGAAACTGTATTATTAATATTAGTATAAAATATATTTTATTATCAATAGAAGATTTTATTAATAAATAAGGTTTCCTTATATTATGCTAATATATGTACATACAATTGAAGTTATAACCAACAACTCAACTGAGTTTAGTTACGTTAGGCGTACCGAAACGAGCACATTTTTTGTATCATTCCCTCATATGTGAAATGTATGTCAAGTTTGTTTATACACTTAAAATAATATTTATGACTATGGAATATGAAAATAGCGAAACGTTTACGCATTCTATCGCAAGTTGATACCTATTGAAAAGCCTATTTGATAGCCATTTTTATGACATAGTAAAAAGGGTTCGAATGTAATAACCAATGTTCACTTTACTTGCCCTTCGTTTTAATAATCGCAATAAACTAAAAATTCATAGTTTATTTTTAGCTACCTGATGACATTATTACTGAAGTATTTTATTCTTCTATTTACAAAATCTAAAATGTATCATAGCTAAGAATACCTTGTTTTTGTATATAAATGTTATTTATATTTATTATATATCTACTTCATAAGTGGACAAAAACGTCAGTTTTATATGTAATATAAAAGTTTAATCAAAAAGATATTTGACACTTATATACGTGGGTAACACTGAAAGTGTTTATAACTGGCCAGTTAGAGACATTTCTAATGAAAACTTTTTGAATTTGAATTTTAGAACTCTTTGGTAACCTAATGTAGTATATTGCATTCATTTGTCATATGTTTTTGTGAATTGGCGGCAAATCTAAAACTCATGTTACACATGAATTTAACGCGAGAAAATTTTTGGTCAATGTTTTTTTGTGACTTTCGTTGTGGGCTTACTCAACAACAAAGCTATGATAGGCTGCGATTAGCAGTTCTTAATGAAGCCCCAACCTGTTTACAATTAGTTTAACGAGTTTAAGCGTGGACGTGTACTTCGCAATCTCAATGATGATCCGCGTGGGGCACTTCTAGGTATTGGTATGAGTCACGAAGTTTTGTACCAGATGGATGCCCCATACTTTAACCGACGACTAGAAAACACACTTCGCATGGACTGGTGTCGAATTTTAGATAAGTTCAACGGCTGTGACTCAAATGCTGTACTTGACATCGTCACAGGTGATAAAAGCTGGATATATTCCTACGAATCCGAAACCAAAAGACAGTCAGCTCAGTGGGTGTTTCTTTTCGAGGATCGGCTAGTTAAGGTAAAGAAAGGAAGAAGTCAAGGAAAAAAGATGAATGCCTCATTCTTTGGTCGGAAAGGTCATTTCGCGACAGTTGTGCTAGAAGATGGAAGGGCAGTTACTGCAGACTGGTATGTCAATCGCTGTTTGCCTGTTGTCTTGGAAAGAATACAGCTTAGCTATACTTGGAAAGCAGGATCCTCCTTCACCACGACCATGATTCAGCGAACTCCGCAAAACGGACTATTGAATATTTGAGTATGGCAGGTCCTGACCTGGCACCCTACGACTTTCATTTATTCCCAAGAACTAAAGATAAAATTCGAGGTATTCGCTTTACGAGCCCTGAAAATGCGGTGATAGTAGATAAACGAGTAGTTGGACGAATCAGAAAAATAGTCAATGATTTCATGAAATTCTTTTGTTGCGTCGCGACACATATATGTCATACTTTGAAATCATGCTTTAACCCGGTTAAATAACCTGTGACAAAGGTTATTTGACATGTACACCAGTACGATCAGTCCCTTCTTAGTGGGCTTCCATGTTACTTTTGGGAGTGCCATTTTATAGCCAAATGGGCGATTGGGACCGTACCGTGTCTCATAGAAAACTGGTGTGAATTGATGCAATAGGTTCAACTTATTGTACAAAAATACACGGCGATAGTCAGCCAATGAAGTCTGCTCACATTATAAATACAAATTTATTCATAAATATTAATACATTTCATTAAAACAAGGATATATTTAACCGCGATAATAATCATACTGTCCCCTTAGTGAAAGGCATTTACTAGGTCTTAAACCTATGTCCCTGAGTGAGCTTCAAATCCATGACAAGTGACGAAGGTTAGACATCGCTCATGTTTCAATACAAGTTAATGGTAGGTACAAAGGGATATATACATCAAAACGACCATAAAAAGGGTAGATTTTTTAAATGAATTATCATATAATATGAGAAAATTAACTCACATTTCAGAAAAGTGAAATTTAAGCACCGTTTTAACAAAGTTGATTTACAAGGTAATAAAACTAATTTAGTATTTATTAATGAGTACAAATATAAAACGTTTGTTCGATCATTTCCCTTGTTACAAAAAAACGTTGCTAAATTGCAATTGTGGGGTATATTAAGTCTTTACCTATAAAATTGTGCCATTCGGTAAGAAGCTGTGATGTGCAAGTGCGGCACTATTCCACTAGATAGTCACTATCATTTTCCTGTGAGTAATCTTTTTCTCAGTGCACTGATAAGGTGCGAGACACTGAGACGAACGTTTTCGAACAGGATCCGCTTATCATCCGATGTAACAATTTTGAATTTCCTCATTTACGCCGATCCAGTAGTAAGTCTCACTGTGGGTGGCTTAGTTCGTGTGGCACCCATATATCTTTTTGTCATTCCAATTTGATGCAGGTACCACCAGCGGGCTCAGCCATAGATTGAGTTCGATCCACTTCCACTATCGCCTTCAATTCGTCGTTGTCGATAATTACCGGCCGATCGCGAGGCTCGTTCTTTAACTTAAAATTTCCAGATTTAAAACGATTGAACCAATATTGGACCGTGTTTATGCAGTGGTAAATACTGTAAATTCTCGTTATAGAATCTCCAATAATAAAAGACCTGATTTTAAGTCAACAACTAAGATTCATTTTCAGTTTTATATGCTTATGTATAATTATTATTTATTTATTAATTTAGTTTGAAGGAAACCTTAACTTTTACAATTTACTTACTAAGTCTCGATACGCAAGGTTTGTTTTAAAAAAAACATTTAAAACGAAAAGGATTCAATAAGACATTAATATTGATGACCTTAATTGTTATCGCTCCGCTACGATTGTTTAGTTTGTATTTCTTAGAAATGTTTTGAAAGCGTTGTCTGTTTGTAAAGAAAACTTTTAAAAGCCTCAGAAAGGCCGATTAAATTATAATATCATCCAGGTTAATACATGAATAGATTTGTTTTTATTCGTTCTTTTAAAGCTGCGTTAACTCCTCTTTACCCAAACTCCTTAACCTACGTCACGTTTATATAGTTTTGTTTATAAACCGTTAGATGTATGTGTGTAAATTCACGGTGGCGAGCTGGAAAAATACGAATAGATTGACACGGGCTCGTACCTACCATTTATGCCTGAGGCTCGTTTATATACTCCTAATGTTGGAAAGCATTAATTTAATACTAAAATATATTTGTATTCTACCTTGGCATATTATCTAGTTTAATATTAACTTAGCCAATGTTACAAGTATAATAAAAGTCCGACCACGTTAGTACCTTTCTCGATAAAATAAAAATAGAAGTAATTTGTTATGACACCTTACAGATTGTTTTGAATCTCACGTAAGGAATATCGCGCTAATGATCAAAGAGCACGCGGGTCTAATATGAATCACGTAGCAGATTGCGTCTGTCACACGAATTATATTAGCCCCAATTTATATTTGTAAATAAATAGATTATAATTAACGTTTTTTGGGTTTAATATAAGTTTAATATACTACGGTATTACTAGAAAAATCCGCTATGCCGTTGAAGTTGGTGGAGCGGGTATAACTTTTAATTAAATTGACAATATAACGTTATAAGTTATAACTCAATAGAAGCCTCATAGAATATCGTTATTTGCCTCGCGATTTTGTAACTATTTCATTTATTATATTTATTTATAGGCGACTTGTCTTCTAGACTGTCAGATTTCATTAACTTTTGGGTCTTAGACCTGCTGATTACTTCTCAATTTGCATGCATGTATTAATTTCGCATGCAACAATAAGCTCACTAATTTAAAATAGGTGCTGCCACATTATATCTTTGAGACACTTCAAATAAAGAATTAGAAAATTAGAACAAGTGATGACAGGTCAGTCCTCACATTTCTGTATCTGTTTGTTGTTCATTTGTTTATTTATGATCCAAAATTTCTATACGTTTTTACAGCTTACTTTGCCAATGTCAGATATTAAAAGTTTAAACAGTGCTATTTTTGTCCCCTGTGATATACTCACAGATACAGTCTTCGCTTTGTGTTGGAAGAAATATCGAAAAATGTTTTTATAGTAGGTATGTAAGTGATCAATCTTACGTGCTTGACACACGCCGTCGATTTTTAGATCTAAGGTTTCCTCGCAATGTTTTCCTTCACCGTACTAGCGAGTGTTCAATGCGGACATAGACTGATAGCCCATTGGCGAGGATCGAATCTTCGGCCTCTTGCGAGTCGCATTTTAATTTCTTTTACTTATAATACTGTATTAAGGGTAACGATAAATTGCAATTTAATAAATTATTACTTCTCTTTCGTTATTATTGCATCAACGCACAAAGAGACATGACTTTTTCGCTCAAATTAATTGGATTCCAGCGAGCATGTTGATGGAAGCACTCTTGCACTGAATATATCTTTGAGCTCACTGCACAACGATAACTTTGTTATTGCTTTCAGTCTGAAATACGATAGAACTGACATTTCAAGTTTTTTATTTAAATTCTTTCTACCTGTCTTATTACCAATATATTTTTTCATATATTTAAGTACTTCAATAAGAACAATAAGCCTTTTAATAATACTAACGACTTCATTATCGACGAAATATATTTTCATAATAATAATAAGTCATTTATTTGCCATGATAGTGGTACAGTGATTAGATCGATCAACTACAAATATCCGTACAATCAGCCATATATAAATAGGCATGCAAATGTCATATAAATTTTTACAATGTCGTATAATTACAACATTAACATAACGTTAAAGTTAAGTAACGAATCATACGTGTTAATTTTTGGTGTATAATATAGGATAATGCATAACTCACTAGTAGCACAAATGTATTACAGTAAAATATCAGTGACACTGCAACCTTAGATTTCTGTTTCTGTCATTTGTTTTTTCTAATATGTAAGTAGTCGATATCAGCCTTCTATGCTCGACACAAGCCGTCGACTTTATGAGTCTAAGACATGTTCGTGTCCTTACGACGTATTCCTTTACGAGCGAGAAACAAAAATTGTTCACGTTCAGAAAAGCCTCAATGTAATAGTTATTAAAAAGAACTTAAATGAAAATAATTTATATTAATGTCTATAATATTTGCAAACACAATTTGGAGACAGGACACGTAGGGACTTCAATTAGTGCACCTGCAGGCTTCATGAAACAATAATTACACACAACGCTTGTCGCACACCACAGATTAATTACGATTCAGTTTCTGCTTGTATATAATATAAAATGTATGTAGTGATGAACGAAATTCCGTGAATGCCATGTAGAGCATAATCAGCCACTGAGTCCTTTTAATTGATATCACACAATTCTCCTTTCTACTACTCCGATGTGTTCAACAAGTAGAAACGTAAAATCGTAGTTAAGCTCTTTAAGGTCACAATTAAACATTAAAATAAAAATATCACTACGTCGGTTTGAGCTTCAAACACACGATGACAGTTAAACGTCATATACTTCTTCTTTCATGGAATGTGGAGGATATTACTGGAGGTTGGTCGTATTGTGAACACTCTAACGACATGCAAACATCAACATTTCCTTCTTTCCCTGACGCCGTTTACCTATCATTCTTAAATTAGGAGTAGTAGCAGTTGGCTTATAAAAAAGTGTATAATCAGTGTAGCAACTGATTATACATATTCTATGACAACACGTACCGTCTGGGGAAACAAAAAGTATTAAAAGGACATTTGGAAATCTCATTTTATTCTATAGTTCTTCTATACACTGTTTGTAAATGTTAACGTCTCGCTAGCTTAAATTTTTAATAAAGATATAAAAAAATTAATTTTTATACAAGACATGACAATGGGTAAAAAATGTAAAGTATTCGCAAGTTTGTTAAAGTTATAATTACTTGGAGTTTACAAACAACGTCTAAATTAAGAAATTGTTTAAGTCTTAAAAAGTTCTTAAAGCAAAGGTAATTCACATTGTTAAAATCTGTCAATATTATTATTAATTAAATCATTTAATTACAAGTTAATTAATTTTAACTACATGACACCGGTCAGTCTTGCGTTCCCACATGCCGCCTAGAACGAGCTATTTATTTCTTTTTTGCGTCTTTCTCGGCCAGGTGACCCCCGCTGTTTTTTCAAATATTATCCCTCCACTTATCACTGTCTTCTTCTTTTTTTAAAGCCCCACTTTTTTTTCTACTCCACTTTTTTTAGTGTACTGCAGATTTCCACTTTTGTTTTTATGTATATCTAGTGTACGAGACAAGGCTGTACATTTTATTTACTCGGGCTTTCTTGGTTTCATAAGCGTGGCGAAATCCTAAATCGTCGGAGTTACGCCGCGAGAGACGTAGGCACTCTCTTTAATAGTTTTTTTAATGGCGTTTTGTCTAGCGCAAGGGCGTACCCTGTGAGACTCGAACCTTGGCTTGGGCCGTCGCGGGGTGGTCAATCGCCTGAAGTGCAGGACGGAAGCTCACTGGAGTGAGTGAAGTACGAAGTAAAGGTCCTCGCCTTCCCCGGTAAAGGCGGTTTTTTACACTACATTCATTCATTCGTAATATATACCAATTGAAACCGCTCCCACTCCCGCGGTCGTTTTGCTCCCGTCTGTAAATAATTTTGTCATAGTAAAGTTATCGATTTCTGACTGGTCGTCCAGTTTTTTGTAAGTTATTTTAAGTCTTTTGCCAGGGGTTAACATTTCATTACTTATATTCTGTTGTTGTCCGCGAGTGGTTAATATAAAGTAATATGTAATAATATTTATGTTTATAAATATTTTTTTAAAGTGATGAAACAACTTAACAGTACCAGTTTCAAAACTTCTTAAGTTAACTTCAAAAGTTTAATATCCTTTAAATACTTTACAAAGGTGAAGCCGTGCGAAGCCGAGGTAGTCCCTTTTTATGGACAATATGGTAAAAGCGGCAGCTCAGTGGTATGATACGCGTTACACCTTGCATTTTTCACACAGAAGTTATTTTCTACATAAAGGTTTTAAAGGAATTTTTGTTGTTTAAGAATTTAGAACTGTTCTTTATCCTTTTCTTTAGGAGTGTTGGCCTAGTGGCTACAGCGTGCGACTCTCATCTCTGAGGTCGTATTCGATTCGATCGATTTTCTTTCTATGTGCGTATTTAACATTAGCTCCAACGGTGAAGGAAAACATCATAAGGAAACCGGCTTGCTTTAGATCTAAAAAAGTCGACGGCGTGTGTCAAGCACAGAAGGCTGATCACCTACTTGCCTATTCGATATTCAAATGATAATGAAACAGATACAGAAATCTGAGGCTCAGACTTAAAAAGGTTGTAGCGCCTTTGATTTATTTTATTTTTTTCTTTATCCAAAGCCTAGACGAGTCTATAGTTGAAATATAAAAGAAGAAAACATTGATTAACTTAGAATATGAGGGTCGTGATTTCTGATGTTGGGACTCGGGACAGACTCGCTTTTACATTCCTAATTATAAAATTCACTGGGGTCTCTCCAAATAATTTCGGAGTTCACAAAGTTCGTATTTCTTCATTCCTGTATGCGATTCATCTGACATTTGCATTACTTAAACTAAACTAAGTAATAAATAAATTACTATAAAAACTACCAGAAACGCAAAAAATACTACAGCCGTATAAACGTGGACTACAAATTTAATGTTTGTTGCCATGGCTACCGTATTAGTAAACAATGTCATTGCTATGGTTAAAATTACGTTTTATGTTTTACATATGTAAAATACTAGTACCATAATACAATGCATAAGATAAATTAAGCAATAATAAACTAATATTTGTTAAATTAATTTGATTACCACTATTATGACAAAATCAATCAAAATTACAAAAAAATTAATATGTAATGACAAAAAAAATCTCTGTTGAAAATAATGTATAAAACATATATAAACACATACTTTTAATAACCAACACTGCTGTATAATAAATAAAAAAGTGCTGTAGGTACACTGGAAATGTAGTCATTTGTTTGGTAACAATAATTATTTATAAGCCACTTCAAAGAACCATGCATGTTCGTGTGCCAATGTTTAGTAAGTCCCCACCAGTCTGCTTACAGCTAATTTACATTCAAACTGCTTCAGTTGCTCCAATCGGCACTGTTAAGTACGTCTCACCTATTGTTTACATTTAACTATAAACTGACATTTAATACGCTCACTTTGTGCAGGTGTAAACTATTTATCGGCACACGGCTTCAACTTCAACAAAGCTTTCACGCAATAGTTTACAATTATATGAATATTATGCAATATTTTATTTATTCTACGTTATGGATGGATATTCTGTATCTAATCATTGGTTATATACAAATAAGTTATCAAAGTTATGCTGCTATGAAGTTGTTTCATCAAAAATTGACCACGAGGCTCCAGGCTGTGGGCTACAGGGATCACACAGAAGTACGTAAATAAATATTTTATCTCTAACTCTGGTGGTATCTCCACTAATCATTGAAAGTTATTCTTCGTAAGAGCAGTATTGGCCTAGTGAATTCAGTTTGCGATTCTTATCCCTGATAACCTACGACAGGTTCGAACCCTGGCTATGCATCAATGGACTTTCTATGTGCGAATAGTCTCCCTTGTATGGTGTAGGAAACCATCGTGAAGAAGCGGCATGCTTTAGACTCAAGGAGTCGAAGATGTCTGTGAGGCATTGGCTGATCACTTACTTGCGTATTAAAAAGAAATCTGATTCCAAGACCGAGAGTTATTTCATTCTTCTCTCTCTCTCTCTATATCTTTTTAATATTTTTTAAACGGAACTGGTTAGACGTCTGGCCATAAACCCATCTAATGTTAAGCGAGATGCGGCATATTGCCTAGGACACGCCTGTCCAGAAGATGCCTATTTACCAGCCCTTAGACTAGGAGTAGAACTTCTAGTATAAATCTGCTGTTTTTACAGAAAACTACGATCCAAATACCTCCTTGTTAATTGCCATAACAATCCTATAACTCAATTCAAAGTATCAAGTGACCTACTTGACGTACAAATAAGTTCGGTCTTTACGCATTCTCGAGTAACATTAATTTTGATTGAGCAAGTTAAGAACGGTATGCATTTACCTCGAAGAAGAGTTTTATGCGTTTCCCGTTCTCCAGCTTGCGGGTTTATGTGCCGCTAGACAGGCTGCGTCTCAGCTTTTACGAGAGCTATAATTTTTCAAATATAACTTTATCATGAACATAGTTTAATGGTCGCGATAAGAACGCATAGAGCTTACGTGACGAGCCTGACAAACCTGTATCCTTTATGGTGCTTTTACCAACACTCCGATAGTACTGCTCGTAAAATACTACTAAATATGATGATTAATGTACTTCGACACATGTAGCATCTATAAAATTTTATAATATTACACTTAAGTGTAAAAGATTGTGATGACATTTATTTAATAATATTTCTTTTTTACAAAATAGATTATATAATTGCAAAAATAAAAAATAAATAAATGAATGGCGCTACACCCTTTTTAGGTCTGGGCCTCAGATTTCTGTATCTGTTTCATGATAATTTGTTACTCTAATAAGCAAGTACGTGATCAGCCTTCTGTGCCTGACGCAAAGCGTCGACTTTTTGAGTCTAAGAGATAAGCCGGTTTCCTCACGATGTTTTCCTTCACTGTTCGAGCACATAGAATCCATTGGTACACGGGGATCCGCCGGGCTCGAACCTAAGACTTCAGGGATGAAAGTCGCATGCTGAAGCCACAAGGCCATCACTGCTTATGCATAAATATATAGTAGTTACAAAATTATATTTCCGTCAATGTTATATTGAATCAATATAATTTCCGTTTATCTCTATATATATATATATATATAAAATTCTCGTGTCACAATGATCGTTCCCGTACTCCTCCGAAACGACTTGATCGATTTTTATGCTTTTTTATGCTTATTTATGTTTCCTGCAAATAATATACATGGTAAAATGGCGTTTGCCGGGTCAGCTAGTATAATATTGTCAATATCTTCAATAATTTCCCTAATAAATAACTAAATAAGTTTAACGATATAGGTCCGAGATCCAAGCCGTATTTATGATTGTTTTTTTTTTAAATTTCTATGTATGTATGTATATTATCTGTAGTTATATCGGGATTTGTCGTGTCCCTAAGAATAATGAAGGTGAGGATGACTTCTATTTTTGATAAAAGTTTTATAAAGAACCGTTTTTAATAGAAAAAATAAGCCTCCGAAGCCATGTATTATTTTAAGGAAATATAACAATAAAAGTTTTGAATTATCCTTTGCTTGTATGTATTTAACAAAAATAGTTCGAATTAAAATGTATATTTGAAAACCCATATATTTTCGGCTAAACCCCTGCAGAGTGCCTGTCCTCGACCTGACTCACATGAATTAACACTGTTAACGAACGTTCAATAAATTGTCTTCCCAGAAATGTGTTGTAAACTAATCGAAGTTTTCCAACGCATACATGTTAGAAGTGGTTATATTTATTGCTGAACGAGTGAGCTGAGTTCAGGATAAAACAACTTTTGATATGAACGGGAAACTATTCATGCAAGATAAACCGTATGAAATAACAGTTCTACAGTTCTAGATGAGATGTAAGTAAAATAAACTGAAATAAAACATAAAATCAATACTAAATTTCTCTATAACTTTAAGAGATACTGTTTTTTTTATAGAACAAGTAGCAAACGGGCAGGAGACTCTCTTGATCTTTAGTGATATACCCCATGTGCGTTGCCGGCTTTTTTAGAATTGGTCGGCTCTTGCCTTCAAGGATCGTAAGTTCAGTTGAGCCCATAGAATACGAAGGAAATTCTGTGCGTTCACCGCTGGATGCTGAATATTCACGGACACCCTGAATGGAAAATGTGTTGAAGTTCAAACATATTAAAACATTTTACAAAAATAATATGTTACATAGAACATTGTTTAATATAATTCCTTAGCAGGATAAGTACAAAAGCGTTCCGTAAATGAATTTGTAACAATAAGGAAGAATTATTAGTAACCTACCCTTATAACATTGATATCAAAGTAATATATCCAGTTCTGTAAGAACGCGTGCGGCAACCCCGGAGTCCCGAGAGCGAACTCAACTTCCTTAATAACGCGATTCTGTTTATCCACAGTTAATTTAGATCCACTGTGTGCCGACTGCCGAAGCGTAATATATTTTCAGAGAGCACTTACTTTTAACTTTTTTTTGTTATGGCACGCGTACAGAGAGGCTGAGAAAACGTGTTGTGGGATGTAATTCCCACCACGGGTGCTACTTGTGGTGACTGGTCGAACTTGAATTCGTGTTTGCGGTCATGTTAGTTATTTCGACTATGTATTTGAGTTTTGTTTTATTACTTAAGATGTCATGTGTGTTGCAGCTCTTTACAAACACTGTGTATAACAAAAATTTGGCAAATAAAAAGAGTGGCGGCGAGTTTATTACCAGTTCTACTCGCCAGTTTTACGCCATTTGTATCAAACAAATGGCGTAAAACTGACAGTAAATGTAAAATTACCATTTACTATGTATTTCTTTATTGACGTTCATAAGTGTACATTGTCTTGTTTAAATGAATAAACAATTTTGTATTGAATTGAATAGCGATATCGACGTTAATCGTATGTTGTTGGACCGCGCCATCTCAAGGTGGCTACGTCAGAAGTATTGGAAGGTCAGAGGTATTATTTTCATGATGCTTTCGCCTTACCTCGTTCCCTTTCGTCTCGCTCGGCTTCAGATTAGATGTTCGGGAGTAGCGCGAAACATGAAAGAGATAAATAATGTTAAATATGGCTTTGGAATAATTTACTAAATTGAAAATCGTTGCTTCGTGACATATTATAACATTCATATACTCAAAACAAAGTGTGGTTGTACAATCCCGTGGCATGCCTTATTTTTGGATAACACTTGAAATAAATTATATCACTTATATTAATTTAAGATTTTAAAAACATAACTTGATTTGTGTTATGGGATTCCACAACATATAAATTTATTAAAAAAAACCCTAGAGTTAGTAGTTGTTAATATAATAGAGGAGTTAGGTAAAAACCTCGTTTACTACCCGAAAGACCTCAACACTACTTCTTGGTACATTATTCTTACAATTTATATGTATGTCTTAAAACAATTGTCCAGAAACAAAGAAATAATCAGGTTCTAGAGAGGTCTCAATTTCCAAACCATTTGGCAGGTGAAGAGGGTAGATTGGTTTACTCTAAGCTTTTTGAACATAAGTAATAATGTTAACGGATTCTTACAAAAGTACTTGGCTTTAATTGTTTTTTGAGTATTGTGTAAATCAGCTTTATTACATATTGAAATATATTGAATCGAGCTTAAATGTTTCAGCCTCCTTAAAACTAGGGTAACATTATGAAAATTAGAATTTTATAATATGTGATTGACCCTCTCCTGAAACGGTCAGAAATCACATTTCAGCCTGATGAAAAGTTCTTTAAGTGGAACAAGAAAAGTTGCAGTCAACCCGTCTTCGTAACAACAACACATAATAGGTAACACTTAAAATGTTTAGAAAATGAAAAACGGATTAATGTAGAAAGTTGGCAATACTTTTATTGTTTTTCGAAGTAACCTCCGTTCCTGTCTACACATCGTTGCATCCGATGGAACTACTCAGAAAAGCAGTAGGCCCATTCAGCCTTAGGGGTCTATTCTATGGCATTTTGATACGCTTTCACCGCATGTTCATTGCTCGTAAAGCGAATAACTTGAAAATTTTCTCGCGTTAGATTCATTTTCACGTGTAACAAGAGTTTTTTAGGTTTGCCGCCAATTTACAAATACAAATGACAAATGAATAATGTTCATTTTTCATTTTACAAAAGAGTTCTAAAATTTAAATTCAAAAAAAGTGACTATCTGAACAGTTCTAAACATTTTCAGTGTTACCCACGTATTAGCCTTTTGAAGGCATTAACTCCGATACACAGATTTTTGTCTAAGCCATTTAAAAATACCATATTTCCTGTTATTTAAAACTTATGTTACGTTATGTATTGCTGGATTTAAATATTCTATATACATTAAACGGTAAATTACTTTATCTTATCTCTTTATTGCTAAGTTGACTAAAACTACATAGTCGAAATGAAATGAAATATTTATTGTTTAAAACTAAAAAATACATGATAATGTTGTAATTTGTGTCATAATTTCGAATTAAAAACTATTTTAATTTAGAAATACGTCATCCATTGATTGGGAGTTTTAGCAATATAACAGAATTGTTGATGCAATTTCTAAAATACAGTATTTAAACCTAAAAGCCTGGCGAAGTGTACCATGAAATTCGAAGCGTAAGCCGCATTGATGTCATTAATAATTATATGCTATTTATATTTAATTATTGTTTAATTACGTTAACCATACGTTAAACAGTTCTTTAATATTTTAACTACCTATTTAATAAAAATCGTAACTCACGTTTTATAACTTTTTTAATGTTATTCTAATAGAATTATAAGATCCACAGCTGAGTAGGTTTCGTTGTCCTAAGTGAGTTAATTTTATGCATCGTAAAGTGGATACTTTACGATCGCGCCAGTTTCTGCGCTATTATAATATTATTTATCTGGAGTCTTGGCCCACTTTACTGACAGAATTGCTTAGTAATTAATATTGCTGTCAATCAAACTGTTTTCTTTATTTTCCTTAATAATATTAGTCTATGAATTAAAGGGCTTAGGTAAAAAATTTACCTCATTGGGAATGTTCAAAATTTCGAAATTGGGAATGGTTTTGTTTGGCCCACAATAACAGGAAATTAAGGAGTGCAATCAAAGTTATTAGATAAATGAGTTACAATTATTTGAATTACGCAACGCCTGCCCGGTATTATGGTTTTAATAAAACCTGGTAACTAGTCGTTAAAGACACAATTCGAATGAATATAACACACACGACACTAAGACCTTAAAGACCAAGGTCTTAGAAGCAAACGTGCACTTAACTTTAAAAAAAGCGCCATAATTATTTATTAACAAAAATATGGTACAAAAATATTATGGTGGTATAATCTAAAGTTCGCATATTTTGCCACACATAATGGCGAATAAATGGCTTGTTTGGCGTCATTGTTCAAATAACAAATTTTATAATTACAATAAGAAGCGCCTTTCCTCTACAAAGTTGAAACAGGAATTTTAATATCTTAGTTTCCTAGAATTAGTAACATCAACTATAACATTTACGTAGGAAAAGTATAAAGTCAAATAATAAATAGGCATAAACCAAAAGGACTCATAAAAGATGTTCGCTTCAAGTGGTTAATTGCTTTAGCCTAATCAACATGGATCGTTGGATACAAACGCTTAAGTTCTTTTAAATTAAAAGATCTAAAAAAGAAATCTTATATTACTTTAATGACGCCCTCAATGACATTAATTATTAAAGCATTTGACACTGGAAGGTTGAGACCATTGAGGCATCTATTTGGAGCGAAATATTTGGCTCAGTTTTGAAGTCGTTAATTAAATGATTTTGTGAATATTCAAAGTAATTTAACTCCAGCACTTGAGAAGTAATTGATTAGAGGAGGTTTGGAAGTATTGATGTACTGACAATTAATTGGGGCGTATAATTATTTACTGTTCTGAAACTGTTAGAGCTTGATAACAGCTGCAATCTTCTATTTCGGTTGATACAGTGCTTTGCTGAATACAATCACATAATATAACATAGTGAGAAGATAGGCGCGATTGAACCTCGGCATTTTCTTTCTATGTGTCAAAAAGAATTGTGATGTTAAAAAGAGAACGTCGTGAATTGAGTACCCTTACAAATCTAGGTAAATAAGTTTTGCCACAACATCAGTTTCCCATAGATTAGTATAATTTACTGCTCGATATTCCAATGGTACATGTGACTTGGTTGTTCCAAATAATTTATTGCTATTTTTTATGGACACAACGTATTTTTTTATAAGTAAGGAATAAGGCAGTATTTTTTTTAAGCAGTGAGGAAAACACTGATATCATTTCTACGTATATTTCTAGTATGACTTTAATAACCAATTCCGAATTTATTTTTGAATTATTAAGAAGCATTGTTAAACCACTGTTAAAATTATGAGCTTAAATCCGTTTTTCTTTCGACTTGGCAAGCTTTTAACATAAATTATTGATACAATAGGAAAGTTGAGCAGAAGTTTTCTTACCGCAATCTTTTGTTATAATTTCGTATGTTTCATTAATAAAGAATACATAATAGAATTATATATTTCGGAGCAATGGCGTTACTGTGTGCCATTGTCTTTATATATCACAGAGCTCATAAACTAGCAAAGTATGACTTTGACAAAATCGTTTCAAAAATGTTACTTTTATATATTGTCTAAATTTGAACTTTAATAGGACCAAAAAACGTTTACAACTTCTCAGACTACCTACTATTAAGACTTAATGCAAAAAGGAGCTATTGTAGTTTGTAACGAAAACATAAATTTCTACATATATCCTTTTCGTACCTTGAAAAAATATTTTTCCTTTTCTCAAGATATATGAAGTATGTAAAACTGTAAAAAATAAGTCCCTTCAATAGCCGCTAGGTAATTTCTTCTTCGAAAACTCAGCAAGACCTCTGAGTAAACCCACGACTGCTTACTCAGTATTCTAAATGGAATTACGTTTATCGAAAGTCATATTAGCTGTGTTATTTGCAACGTAGGCTAATTGTGGTAGGGCTAGACTGTTGATTAAACGAATAGGTATTCGAGTAATAAACACTACACTTATAAGATAAAAACGTTAAAAAAAGTGTATTTATTTCCACGTAGGTCATTGATCATTTGATTAGATATCACCCATTTTTTTATTTCAACTACCACCAAGGCATATTTATATTTTTCTTCTCTGCGGTTTCTTCTTTGTCCTTTGAAACATTTCAGTAAATTTAAGGGTATACGCAGCACGCACTGAACGTGAGTCATATTTTATAGGCTTCCCAAACTTAATGGACGTCGTTAAGATCCAATTTCTTGACTCGGATTCACACTTAATTTTACGCTAATATTAACTTTATATCAGATTTACTTTGATGATTATAATGATAAACGTATGTAATAATTGTGATTAAACATTCCATAACCAATTAAGGAACCGTACGTTTAAGTATGAGACCGTAAATTTTCTGTCTGTCAGGCGTCCAATGAGGTTAATTGATGTATCATGTAATCGATTTTAATTTCTATTACATGTAGGTATTATCGATGTTTTGATCGACGGTATGATCGAGTAATAATTTCCCAAATAAAAAGAGTTTGATCAAGAGTCGAGATGCAAAGGTTTCATTTCATTGTTCAAAAGAGACTTTAAATATTGAGAGACACTTGTTTGCAAATATTAGTAACATTGCAGGACATTCAGTGGTGTTAACAGTTGAAACTAATGTTTGTCACATTTTAAACAACAAAACATTCCGACATTTTCAACAGTGCTTCTGTGAAAGCGAACAATAAACAAGGTGATTAAGTTTCAATCCTGTAGAATTACCGTACTTTCAAAATTATGCCAAATATTCACGTGCTTATTCTAAGTACAACACTGAGTTTTGAATAATAAACTATTTTTAATTAGATTTATTTTTGCTGTCATTATATTCGTTTTTTGGTCTGCTGTGTTCAGTCGGTCCAGTGTAGCTGTGTAAAGAGAAATATTAAGAAAAACACTACATGGTACAGACCCTCATATTAAGCACATGCAGCCACTTGTGCAGGCGCTGCAGTTGGTATCTAGGTTATTTATCTACTGCAACAAAAAATCTGGTTTTTCAGGTGCGAGTATCAGATAGCTTAACTAGTAGTGCTCTTGGTGCGTAACGTTCGATTCCCAGCTTTGCTAAAATAGAGAAATAATCTTTAATAAATTGAAATATAAACTTTATTAAACTGTGATACAAACTTTATTATCTTGAGATATAAACTTTATTAGATTGAGATATAAACTTTATCAACTCGATATATAAACTTTATTTATTTGAGATATAAACTTTATTAACCTGAGATATAAACTTTATTAACCTGAAATATGAACTTTATCAACCTGAGATACAAACTTTATCAATATTCTTACAAAGATAAATGTTATATATAAAATATGGCATAGCGAAAACATGCACTTAGATGGCTATACAACACCTAGACGCATTTACACATTGGCTCTACAATTATCGAGAAAACGCTTTTCAGTCATCTCTTGTAACAGCGACAGAAATAGCCGAGGGAAAAGATATTGACAGACAGTTCAAAAATGTCAGAAGACGACGTAAAAAAGGCATTTTCATTATGAAGGGGAAGATGATTGGTTTCATGTATATAAAAAAATAAAGTAAATTAGTGATAGTGAACTTTTGAAGCAATGCAGCGACTTGCAAATATCTATGACAGTAGGAGAATAATGCGATATTGATGGACATTAATTGTACGAAGACCTGAATATGTTCATTCGTGTGTATGAACCGACGACATTATCTCGGTGCTAAAATACATAATAGAAAAAAAAATAACTGAAGTTTACTCCACTATCGTAATAGTCCTGAGAATTATTGCTATCTCTTACAGTTGTACACAACGAGGCTTAAAATTATAAAAACATATGTGAGCAATTCGATGACACAAGATCGGCTTTCAATCCTTGCTAATATTTCAATTGAGAATGATGTAGCTCATTCATTAGAGTATTGTGCTTTGATTAAATATTTTAGCCTTAGCCAAATCCGCAAACACCAATTTTAAAATGTCATCATAAAATAATTTTGTATTTGTTAATTTTTTAAACCTTTCAATGTAAAATATTTTAAAACCCAAATTCCATTTATTTGCATAACTTAAGCATTTCTCCTCAAACTTGACAAATACCTAAACCAAACAAACAGACCTATATTCGCATCACATACTTTTCGAAATCAACTCTTACGAAGGACAAAGGGCCTCATAAAAACCTGCCGCCGGAGCGTCGCTATGGGTAAGGCCGCCTCTGCATGCCAATGCTTCTTTAGATGTTTTCAATACTCATCAACCGAAGCTTCATGATTCGTGATCGACTTATGTACAAAACTCTGCTTCGGAGGATTCCTATACAGTTATTAATTTAATCTAATAACCCGATTTTGTCTTATTGATATAACTTGTTAATGATATGCCATAATCAGTGGCGTTAATTAATTCAGACTAGATATGCTCCAACGATGATTGAGCGTTGCGGCTGACTGCATCATATAATTCTCCCTATAATACACAAGTAACGTATTTGTGGTTTGATGTACACAAGTACCAAATCTTCAATAACTTAATGACAACATATAGACATTATTCTTAGAATGTTTATATGTTTTTAGATTATTAACTAATGCTTGTTGCTTTTTAAATAAAATAATGTGTGGTAATTGACCTAACCTTTAAAATAAACACGAACATATTTAATTCTATTATACATAATTATTGAAAAACCATGGAAAAGACAAGAAATAGTGGTTTTAAATTAAGGTTAGAATTAAATTTCTTATTAGTATAAAGTTAGGCTGCCTCGTAATGTTAATGATGTCTTTGTGCAGACAATTTATTTAAAAATACATAACACCTACTAATCTTATCAAGATTGCTAAGAGCAAAATTTTGCCTCCTGTCAAAAGGTATTTCTATCTCAATTTTCATCATTGAATTTGTGATCATTTGAATTTAGATCAAAATAATTTATCTAATAGTGGAGTAAAAAATACAGCGAATATACAAACTAAACAAGATTGACTTATTCAATAAAAACTCCGTGATATCCAATAATAGGCTTTATCTGAGAGTTCTACGTGATCCCACTGCAAGCGCGACAATGTCGCACACTTTACGCCTGAATAATAAACTTTAACGTCGCTATAACTGTCAGTTATCACACTATTCTTATCTCGCTGGAGAGATCGCTGGATGGAAATAAAACCACACTATCCTCCTAAAAGATTACTTCATATTTTTCTATGTATATAGATGTATAACTTGTATAAACTGTAAAATGTGTTGAATGCTACTAAATGAACGTTATACCTGCTTTTGACTATACAGAAATTATAGAGAGCTTAAAACACGCTGTATACACTATATACTAGTCAAAACTGGTGTTTAGCTAAGGCATTGTAGTTGTTGACAACAAAAAGGGTGAATTTTTTGGAATTTTCTAAAATGTATGTCTCGAAAACGAGAACCTTACGGTATCTTCTGTAACCTAATAATTTTCTATACCGTCACATCGTCCCCGATCCACACATACTATCGATATGCCACACCTATATATACTATTGTACACGCTAACAAGAGATTGACGAAAATACGATTTATAACAAGTTTATTCAGTCGTCAAATTTTAATGATACAAATTGTGTTTTAATGGCAATTGACAGATCTATTATATTTTTTAAACCGTGTCGTTTAGTTTATATAAAAAGTGTTAGCTTATACGTCTTTCATTCACATACTATTCAGTGTCGTAACTTAGGTAGCTATATCTCCTGTATGTTAAATCCAATAAGTTTTTGACGTACGGGAGTCATATGTACCACTAAATCTTGACTGATTCTTACGCTTATATTGTGACGAAGGGTCATCTGGAAACTAACTAGTCTTAGACTTCAAATTATGGTCAGTTTGAGAGGACATGGCCTGCTTTAAACGACTCGGTGATCTCTTAAAAAGTATTTGGAACAAGCAGTGGCGAAACTTCCCTTGGAAACAGTGCGTAAATCCATATATAGGTGCCAAACATAATAAAGGTCTTTATAAAAGCCAAAGGTGGTCATTTCTGAAGGAATATTTTTTTTATTTTTTGCTGAGACTTCAATAAATATGTATGTATACAATTTAATAATATCAGATTACTTCATAAAAAAATGTATTTTCATTTGTAACAGAAATTATGGCTGAACTATAATATGCTGCATTATAAACAAATTAACTCAAACAATAAACTTATACTTAGTTCCGAAGTATGTTCGATGTATAAAGAATAATTGTTTCATTGTAATGGTTTCCAAAAAGATGACTTGAATTCCTCTATTGCTATATGAATTAAATATAATCTTATTTTAAAAGGCAACACCCAATATCAAGACAAAGGAGTATATTATTATGCAATAATCTGGCGACTCGAATATATTGAATTTTCAAAGAATGCAAAATGAAATCTTCCTCAGCTCACGTCATACAAATATCGAAAACTGTTCCAACAATATTCAAATATATTCCTTTAAGTCTTTATTTGCATGAATCTTGTATCTATTAACGTGTAACTATCGTATGCGTTATAACATAAACTATAACGATTCTCGGAGAAATAAGGTTTTATGTCGAATAGTTGTTCATCGTTTCATTTCTTTGCTTGATATTTTTAAAAGCAAACCTTGTAAGTGTTTCTTTAATGGATTGAATAAAGATTTAAACAGTAAAATACTCATTTCTAAAGCATTGCTCTACCCTATGCGAATTCACTTCCTTACCTTTTATTTGTAAGTCCTTTGAGCGTTCAATGAATAGTCACAATGAAGCCGTTGTCATTTCATTTCTTACAAAATACCTTAGACAATGCATTCTACTTCAAATAACATTTTATACAATATTATTTACCTGCTTGAGTTAGCAGGTGTAGCCAAGTGATTAAGTGAAGGAATCTTAACTTTATGGTCATGAGTTTGAAGCCCAAATTTTTCCAACTGTGCACCATTAGACTAAGTAGATTTTTTAAAATAAATGGCTCTTGGAAAAAATAAAACTTCGATTTTTACTCTAAATGAAACGGATTTACTCCGTCATTATTCTACTGGTCCGTAGATTTCACATTATTATACTTTTTATTGAAAATATTGAAAATTTTAGTGAAACAGAGTCGTAAACTCAGCGGCAACATATCATTAAAGAAGCAAAATTGCAGCATCAATTCCCATTTCATTTCTGAACGTATTTCAACGAGCAATTTGTGAGAAATCAATCCGTAGCAAGTTTGTAGCTGCTCCGTAGCAAAGTTTAGCAAATCCGTAGCTCATGTTTTCTGACATATCCGACATGACCGGCGTAGCATGGCATATTCAGAACTGGATTCATAGAATTCTTTTAGAATTATAGTTTCATTTGAAAATTCTATTTTTAAAACGGTTAGACGAGTTATATGACTTTCTTTTAATAAATGTATTGTAGATGTCAAATGATTTTATAATTTAATATCTTGTACTTATCAGTCTCGTCGCGCTTATTTATATTCAAGATGACAATTTTAATAACAAACGTGACATAATATCCTTCAATATTAAATAATAATCTTTAAGATAAATAGTGTGTTTATGTATAAGAATCAGAATGTAAGTTTATAGATTAATAAATTTAATAAAGATAAATATAGTTTCAACAATGTCATATGCACGCATATTGTTCTTATTATAAAAAAATGAAGTCAACAATTTATAGCTTAGCGACTCAGTCCTTATCAAATGGTATTGGTCCACACCCAAGGAAATCCTTGGGGGTTAAACAGGCTTAAAAAATCTCTATATCTATAACATAAAAATTCTGCATAAATACTGTAGGAGTTAATGTATACGACCCACTTTGTATAGCAACACTATTTAGCGCTGGTAGTTAATCCCGTGCGCAATAAAATATTGCCTACTAATTATGTTTAATTTCCCAAACACTCCGTAACTAGGTAGCTGCACACTGGCACACCTAATATGCCTATGTTTTAGTGCGGTGTTTTCCAAAGAAACACAAAAGACAGTCTTTAAAATTGAACTATTGTCATGAAAAATCATACTCTAAGTCAAAAATACTTTAAATTTCTTAAAATGCTTATTAGAACGTAATTCATCCAACGTTATCGCAGACGGCAATAACATCAAAATCTACACTCGAATAACGCCCTTGTTGAAAACTTTTGGAATAAAACGCTTTGAAGCCAACAATGTATGATTGCTCAGCTCCTCGTTAAGTCTTATAATGATCAGAATAGAGATAGCCTCGAATAAATGACTATTTTTGTCTAGCTATGCAAAATGTCTTTTCCTCTAACTTCGTTTTTGTTCCCTTTGGAGTAGAGTCTTGGGCCGTGGGGTTGAAGTGCACATGGGATTGTTAAAGATTTAAATTAGCGCTGGTAGATAGTACCGGTGACCTCAGAGCTGGTGTTTTCCTCGCTCAACGAATAAGTATCGCAATACAACGAGGAAATGTTGCTAGCGTTACACTGCCACAGGGACCAAACTTTTTGAATTTGTTTTGATATTAAATTTATTATTTTTTAATTATTTTTCTTATTCCTATGCTGGTGGAATTACTAATACTGTATATTTGATTGTTATGATTACTAATAAAGATATTTTCATAGAAAAACATAAACCTATATAGATATTATTAAGCATATCTGAAACCACAGATAACCTGTATACAATTCAAGTGTAACTACCACAATTTTATCGAAAAATATTATAGATCAACATGTAATAAATAATCAATTGCGCTACAACCTTTTTAGGTCCAGGCCTCAGATTTCGGTATCTGTTTCATGATAATTTGTTACTCTAATAGGCAAGTAGGTGATCAGCCCTCTGTGCCTGACACACGCCGTCGACTTTTTGGGTCTAAGGCTAGCCGGTTTCCTCGCCGTTCGAGCGGATGTTTAATGCGCACATAGAAATAAAGTCCATTGGTACACAGCCGGGGATCTATCCTACGACCTCGGGGATGAGAGTCGCACGCTGTACAACCAACATTACATCCAACACTACATCAACATGTAAAGTCTCAAGAAAATATTATTCGTATAAAAGTGTCCAATACAAGTGATAATAAAAATTATGAAAAATATTTTTTACGTAGGGATATGAATTCAATGTGATACGACCGTATTGAACAATATGTTTTATTGATTATCATAGCTTAAAATTTAAATAAGTATATTAGTCCGATTAGTATAGTAAATATGCTAAAAATAAAAACCAGTGGAGCCTACTGTTCCTGACTTTTTGGCTCTGAGGTAAACCGGTTTCCTCACGATGTTTTCCTTGACCGTGCGAGCTAGTATTAATGCTCACTTATATGAAACTCAACTACCATCCACAGCCGGGATTGACCTCAGGTGAGAGAGTCGCAATGCCAGAAGAACATTGCTCAATATCCTAGAAATACCAACTCCTTCAAAATTATTTCCGAACGTTCAGAAATTATGTGAGGTCGGTTGGATTAATTTAACCTCTTCGCATTGATCCCCAAGTCCTACTGCAATGATTCCGCTTCCAATAAACTCACCTCCTAAATGTTTTATATAATGGGTAAAGATACTACTGTAATATGTTAACGATTTTAGGCATGCTCTGGAATTACAAAAAAGGACTGTTGCGCCTGCACTCCATATAGCGACAGCGATACCGATTGTGACATTTTTGTATCCTTAGCGCTGATGTCGGCAGCCAACAGAAATATGGGATCACATGGAATAAAACAACTTTATTCGGATCAGGTATCGCGTTGCATCACTAAGTAATATGTATTAAAACCTTTGGAAATGTGCCAGGCTAAAAAGCTAAGCGTTCCAGTCCAAATGGTAGGCTTTAAATGATAACGTATAGTAGAAATACCTTGCTGCAAACGTTACCAGCTTGGCACTGTTCCCGGGGACCTAAAATTTTATAGCCTAAATAATGAAGCGAAATATATTGCAACATAAAAATATATTAAATTCCTTGTATTTTTATGTTCTCAATGCCCTGAAGTTTAGATATATGTATCGATATGATATTATTCGATTTTTTTATACTGTTGATGCTATGTGACACAACCCCATCATGGAAAAACTGTGCAAGCAAGTGCTTTGCCAGCTTTTTGAGAATTAGCATGCTGTTCTCTTTTCGTCAGTTCCGAAGTCGAATTGGTTCAGAAATACTTCAAAAGGCAGCTGGTTACGTAGAATCGTGGCAGAAAGTGCCCTATAAACTTTCACTTCTGTCAGTTATGACGGGACGTCGATGTAAGATACCCAATGTATTGATGGACATTTATTTTTATAAAAGGTATATACGTAAAATTGCCTATATAGATAGCTATTTAGATAGAATAGTCTCGTCACGTAATATTTAATATTGTTATTTTTAGTAGCAAAACCAGACAAGTATCAGACAGTTCTTATTAAAACTATTAATAATCGTTAAAACGTATCTTACTTTATACTCATAACACATACTTTACATGGATTTTTAATACATATTTATATTATTTAAAGATAGCGAAAGTTGGCATTACATATACATCAACGCAGCAAACTAAGTATAAGAACTTCACAAGCTTTTCAAGTAGATACCGGAAGAGAAAAGTTTTGACAGTTTGTATGAGGGATTAAAGCGATTTGTCAAATATAGGGAACAGGAAAATCGGCGTCGACGCCACAAAACTTGGAACTAGTTTGAATGCGACACGGTACGGCGTATACGGAACAATTGGCTGACTTTTTAGGGATTTATAAAATTCTACAGACAATCTGAACCGGGGTTATTCTGTTTCCTTAATCATTTGTTTGGGTTCAACAATAAGTTTTGAGGTTTTACTGCAACCAACAACTTATATAGTATAAATAATGTATAGTTCCTAAAAACGTGTTTACATGCAACGTTGCTGTTTTGTGTTACGCTTTTGTACGAAAAGAAAGGAAAGATCGTAATAGTAGGTATGGCTAGGTATAAGACGCTGCGTGGCACCCTGTCCCTGCCCTGCACCATATGCCTTTTGACCTCTCAGACTCTCTAGTTTGATTAAAGATTGAAAATTAATTATTTAAAACTCAATCAGCGATCGGAAGGCTCTGACTGTATTGATAATACTGTGCATAAAATCAAATTTCACGGTTCAAGATTTCTATCTTAGTACCCATAATTTATTTATTTACAGCTCATGCATCGCCAAATTCTAACTAAAAATAAAATACAATGAAGCTATTTACAAAATTGGCAGTAAACGTCCTGCTATCCTCTAATCTGATCCAAGTATATTTTTAAATCATAGTATATTACCCCCATACGCTTCACAAATAGGTCGCTCTCTGGTGAAGAGTCGAGAAACCTATAAAGCAACGAGAGTAACCGAGGAATGGGAGCTTGTTGACGCTGGACAGTGCGAGCCGAACGCACAGCCAACAGATTATGTTTCCGGCAGCGGTAATAATTGTCTGGAACGTACAGTCTCACGATCTCTGCCAGCAAGTATGCGCTTTCCGTCTCGTTTTAATTACGCTTAAACCAAATTGCTATAGCTAAATCTCTACGAGTTTCTAGTTCTTCAAGTTCTAATGAATTGTACCCTAAAACCCCTATCAAGAACTTAGTAGGTATTAATATTAATACCTATATATACGTAGTATAGCTCAGTACCAACCCCACGAAATTCCCTGTAATAGGTACGAAGGCCAAAATCGCAACAGCTCTGTTGTTTTCTTGCAAGCTTAGCCAAGAGTTCATAATTATCAACAGTGTCAAATGCCTTGTTAAAGTCTAGGTAGGCTTATCAAACTGTCCAAAGTCCACTGCTATCCCACATATTACATAAAGTTGACCAGATAGACAGTTGTGCTCTGCGTTTACTGTCTTTGTGTCTATTAGGTTCTGGGCTGCAGCCCAAAAACCCCTTAAATAGATCCGCCCCTGTACGGAGTGCCTACTTTTGCAAAATATATAAACTATATACGCCTTTTTAATATTTTCAATATGATTAGTTCTTTTGTATTTCTTTATGAAGTGAAGCCTTTCTTTTTATGAACAGTTATCAAAAATACACTATAAACGTAAATTAAGCATCTATGTCCCATGGTATAACGTTATTTTCAGTCAACTGAAGTAAATACAATAAATGGTAAAAAACATTACCCCATTTCCATTTAGGCTGGGTTACACATACATTGTCAGGCATACCAGTACACAATACCATATTGAACTACCGACTCAAATCGTTATAACCAAACCCAACCAATTATCTTACACACATAAATGCTTTATATTTATGTCCGGTTAAAAAAGTTGACTTCTATAAATTTTAAAATTCACGGAGGAGATAAGCTCAAATAAGAAAATTATACATATGGTCATTACATTTTCTATATAATATTTATTTAATGAGAACCATTATTATTTCTTAGTATGATAAAGTGTAATCAAAGGGTAAGGAATGTCACCAAAAGACCATAATATATTATGATCGAGGCTCGCCATCTTTTGGTCGCATTATAACATCTCTTTTCTTTGTTAACGCCCTCTATGGCGAAAAAAGTATTTACTGGATCATGCATATATTTTACGAAATGGCGAGGTATAGGTAACAAATATTGTGGATAAATTATCTAAATGTCATTACAAAGAGTTAAGATAGATATTAAGTAATAAGAAATATTTGAAAAGAGATGTTACTAGATGTTGAAATAACAAGAGTAACCAGTTTCAGTTCATGTTTAGTATTTTGTTTTAGTGCCATCTATGGACAAGTCAATAACACTTTACAAATTAAAAGTTACATTTTACTTTAAGAAACGATTCTTTTTATATAATTCTTTATGATATTATTATTGATTAAAACTCGGGTACTTCTTAAGTCATTCGCTTCAACTCAGATATTATCGATCTATAGTGAAAGTCAATTTCTAGTTCCTTGCAAATATTAAAATACGTGCTATAGTCTGAATACGTATAGTCTGTTAAAATCTATACTCTATGGTATTGAACTTTGATGTATTTGATTATATGTGCGATCTGCGAAAATTGAACACAGTCGAACATGAATAGAATCATGATGAGAGTTTCGCCGGTGGATAATTTGATTTAAATAATAATCATTTATTTCTTTACTTATAGACAAATGTGTGGACTTAAATCTTTCGCAGAACGTTTAATGGGTCCATTTTTCCGCGTGTTGTACATTAAATAATGGATTGGTTGAAAACAGTGACGTCTCGACTCGCAACCTTGGTTATGGTTACAAGAAAAAGTGTATTTTGAAAATATTTCCGAGTGTTTTCTTCCAGAAAACGTTTGTGAGATATTATTCAAGTAAAACGAACACTTTGTTAGTATTTTTGTTTTTGATTAATCGGTGCTATGTCGGGCGGCAGGAGTATCGACAAAGAGCGCAAGTCGCCCAGGGAAAGTGGGGAGGATTCCGAGGATGAAAGCGAAATCCTGGAAGAAAGTCCTTGCGGCCGCTGGCTCAAAAGACGGGAAGAGGTACTTATTCGTATTGTTTTCCTAAATGTATTTTTGAAAATTGGGACAGTCATGTCATCAGCTGATTAATTAAGTAAAACATTTCGATATAGTTAGGACGTAATATGTTGACCTGTTCATGTTCTTGCCATTTTATTTAAAATTGTAATCAATTTAGAAATTAGATTTAAATTTGTTTATTTTTTATTTTATTTTAATTATTCTAAGGTTATAAACAATATTCATTAGACATTATTTGTGTAAAAGTCATTCAGTAACTAGATATACCAAATATACTGATTAATAATATACCATAATAGTACAGAAAGACTAGAGCTTATGCAGCTATAATAGATTACAAAAATTAAAGTAAATCTTGATTTGGATTAAGATTGGAAACTTTTGATACCTTATTTACTTATTTGTGAGTGATTCATTATTTTAATAACTTATATAGTTAAAGCGGCCATACATATTACAACAATACATTCTATATATTATATGAGCCTGATATATGTGAAATTTTTTGCACCTTTATAAAACCTTGAAAGTTCAAAAAATTTGATGAATGTTATTATAATACAATGTTCCTAATGGATAATTAATTTTATTCGTTGGCTTCCTATCTCATCTTATTATATGTTTATTCAAAATTTTCCTTGTTCTATGTTTTTATTGCAAATTTTCAATGCCTGATAACAGTTGTGTGAAATTCATTTATTACACACTTCCATAACAACGTATTCAGTATGTATGTGTAACAATCTATTTGTCTTCTTTATGTTGTGTTATTTTTTAATGAATCTCATATTTTTACTATGGTATTTAGAAAAGATGTAGGTGACTCCTTTTACTAAATTCATGATATTGTTTTGGATTAAGTTAATTAAATTAGTATACCATTTATTCTAATGAGACAGATAAAACATTTTCTTACCAAATTCCTTATAAATAGTTATAAATTTTATGTTTAATAAGTTTTAAGGAAAAATAGATATTTTATTTACTTGCCTTCATCCTGATAGAGCTGAAATGATTATTCCTTTGTAGAAATACATTAGAAAAGACTATCTTCAATGTATGAGATTATGCTTTCGCATCACCGAAGACAGATTCTAACACATTTATGCATTCTTGTAGCTTGTTTTTAATGGAATCATATTATAATAGCTATACATTGCTCTTGCTATGAGCGACTTTCTGATCAATCATAAGTTGAAAGCAGTTTAGTCTTATTTTTATTTAATCTTTTTTTTTCATGTTACTTATCGACAAAGGTACAATTAAGTAGCAATTGTTCAGCCCGACTTTCCCTGCGCCGGTCACTGACCGCGTATTCGGCGCTTGCGCAACTAAAAGTCACTGTCACTTTCTACACTGATAATTTTTCTTCACCAACATCTTGACCATCAATATGTCTTATTATTATCGGAAAGCAATAACTTCTGACATAATAAAAGAGGACTCTGTTCTTAATACTAATAAGAATGTGGCCTATTTTTGTGTACATAATTAGGAAGTTAAAAACGTTATTATATACTTACGATTATCAGGATGGCCTTTTATAAGTATGTAGCTATAAACAGACTAGAGAGACTAAATAATATTGGATATTGCACAAATATGATTATTGATAAGTTATTACTTATAATGATATTGTTAATTGACATAATTTATATTCCTTTCCCTATACATGTTTTGTTTGTGTGATCTCTGCAATCAGTAGCATAGGTACATATTGTAAAGATATTATGTTCCCTTATTAACTACAGCCTTAGCTCAGTGTAAGTTATTTTTTAAAATCAATAAATAAACAGGACTTGCTTGCACAGAATAATGAAATGAGTCTTTTCAAATACGTCTTTCTCTTTAGCTTTGTAGAAGAAAGTTGCCTTTGGTTAAAACATAGTTTAATAGGTCTTCAGTGAATATGAACTGTTATGCTGAACATTTTTGTATTTGAGAATGTTGATTGAGAGTTGTGACGTACACGCAAAAAATATTTTGACCACTAATTAAACTTACTCTTTTAGTATAATGTAGACTTATTAATTACCTTTAAAGTATTTCGAATTATGTTATGTAAGTTACAGTTATGTAAAATTACATATTTAAACTTAGCAAAACGGCTCTATTATGTAACGTTGATACATTATTTGTTTTAGATTAACAACTTTTATACTAGGTCATCGGTTTTATAGATTATGTTTACACCTAAAATATGGTATGGTATAGTCCACATCATGTTGGGAATAGCTTAATCAGAAACCATCAGGCAAAAGAAAACTAGGCGTGTTCAACTCCTTTCTAACAGTCCGTTTTATCCGTCATCAAATACACACTCATTCATAATTTACAATCGCTGTATTTTTTGCCCGCTTACTCATCGAATGTTCACCATTCGTTAATGCTAATTTCACTATGGTTATGGTTATAAGAGCTACATTCGCCTAACCATTTTCATTTCTCTACTAGTAGGCCATGGCACGAGTAGCGCCTACGTGTATGCGAAAGTAAGGATGTCCAAATCCATATTTTTTCACTTTTGTACGTACTTCATTACACACAACTTAATATTTTTATAAACGATCATAATCTTGTCTCATATGGACGCGACACAGACGTAAATACTTTACTAAACACTTGTAAAACTGCGAGCTTTAATAATGCTAGCAACCGACATCTTGGTTATATAACTTCAATTAATGAAATATAAATTGAATATGAATCTAATCACTATTCGGTTAGGTGTTTTCGCTTTTATTTTAGGTTTTGTTGTTTTTTTATCGAATTTGATACTGACCATCACGAGGCAACGCAAACACCGCAGTTACAATAATTTTAGTAATGAACTTAGCTATTAACAAAATTTTACTAACTTGTTCTGACTTGCCACGCTACTTTAATTCGTGGCCGTGAACCACTATTAGGCTTATAGTTTATACTCGTCGCTATAGCGCGAGCCATCTTACAAAAGACCAACTAAACAGACCCTGTAATGTGGTTTTAGCATCAGCGAACAAAAACACAATTCCTTATTCCGACCTGGCGTACATTGAACCGACTTCAAATTGCGCTATTTCAGTAATATTTTATACTTCTATCAGTTGGTTTTGAGAATTGTATGTATTTAACGATAATTTATAATTTATTCTAATCTAATATATATATAAAATTATATATTATATATAAAATATAATTATATATTAAAAAATTTACACGTCAAATTGATCGATAGTTTTATATGTTGGTTAAAAAGCAATCTATGTTTTGGCATAGGCAATAAGTAGAAAAGCGAAAACAAATATGTTCACTCTATAAAGCATAAATCGTTAGGGAAAAGTAGAAATAATTTGTGATTACTGATTAGATGTGCAGTGGTTATTATATTAAAGCGAGTTAGGTCACGAAGACGGTTCGCACGAAACCTATTCAGTGGGCTTAGTGCAAGCTTTGTCAAATAAACGAACTATATCACGTGAGCATATCGACTTATAATATATTTAACATTATAGAAATTCGTTACATTTCTTCTATCTTGAATGATTTATTAATTGAAATTCTTATTTAGTGTGTATGAATGAGAAGGTAAACCACAACTATTAACGACAAGATAATAACAATTTTGTCAATCTCGTACTAGCTCGTGCTACCTTCTGTATTATAATCTATTTGTGTCTGTCTTGTACAAGTTTCATAAACGATTCTCGTTATTGCCATTTCTTGTTCATTGTTTTGTATAACCTTGATTACTGCAGTTTCATGAACATCCTTTATTACGAAGACAGACAATAAAAAATAAATTATCAGTTTTAATTAGCTACTTATTTATAATTATCCTTTAAGATGGTGCGTCTTAATTCTTTTTGTATTCATATTTTTATTCCTATTTACCGCACCTGAAGCCTAGTGGTATTGCGCCTTGAGATCGTGGATTCGATATCCCTAGAAACGTTATATTCTTTCCCGTTGATGGCAGACTGATGTCTATTTACTCAGAACATCACGTGTTCCCCGTATAAACTCGATTTCATATCGCCTTTTTTCAAACACTTACTTTTTGTAGAAAATACTTATCTAAGCGTAATCGTTGGGTCGCTTTTTATCACTAGACAATAGAATGGAAGTGTTACAGCACCGATAAGGTCAACCCAGCCAGACGGGAGACGGCAGACGACCTACAGACGGTAGAAAGTCGCTGAGTCACCTTACCTAGAGCTTAGGCGTATTCTCTAATTAAAATTAGGTTTCATATTATATTTGACCTTATTACTCATTTATAGGTGCGTATTTTAATAGCTTAAATATAAAAACAATTTTTTCTATGACGTGTGATATTTTTGATAAGTTTAAAAAAACAAGAGTCTGAACAGTTGTGTTTTAGAAGTTTATACAATCGGATGTTTATGAATATTACAGAGACAAGAATAATGGCCTTATTCGAACTTTATAGCGTTCGGCGTCAAAACATTTTACGGTTTTTAAACTATTGTACTAAACGGCATTGAACGGAAACGTTGAACCGTGTCAGGCAGACAATCCATAATACTAGACTTTAGTTGTGTCTACCATAAACAAGAATGTGTCATTACTAATATTAAAGCGTTGTATTTGAATTGATATATTAAGTTGTTAAATAAAAAAATGGAAAGCTTAATTGAGACTTTTTAAAACGATCGCTTGAATAGTGCAAAAAATTAGGTGTCGAACCAAACAGACCTTACATTAAAAATATATGTTAATGAAAAAAATTCAGATACTATAAGTACTATATATATATATATATATATATATATTTAATCTTAAATAATTTTGTACTGTGAGTGACTGGCAAGTATCGTTTCGAAAGTATCTTTAACAGACGGACGAATAAGTTGAAGGAAGCTATAAAGTGTCTCGACTGCGACTGGATGCAAATGCAAATCGGTTGCCGGGAAATTGGAATTTGCGGCCCTTTTCAGAGTTAAATATTCGTGAACGTTTGAAAAAATAGTTGAAGCTTGATTTATATTAAGATTGATAGATTTTAAAAACGCTCATCTAGAATCACGCTGGAGTTTCATCCCATCGTTGTTGACATCACCCGATGTCGTTTCTTGTAAAAACGGCAAAGGAATGGTACTCTTTGCCCCCTCCCATCGTTCCTAGACAGATAGGGGTTCATTTAAGCAGCGGTTTAATAGGCATCACCTAGACAGGTGTTCCCTCCCATAGGCCGCATCTCACTTAACATCAGCGGGCCAAACGTCCGTCACTTTCTGTTTAAATAAAATATCCGTGTCTTTTAACAACTTAAAATTCGTTTAATTCATGGTTAATACCGAATTTATGTTTCCATCGTGTTGTCAATAACTTTTATATTCAATTTATACTCAAATGAATTAATCTAGATAGGGTTTCACTTAGGTTTTCTCTGAGACCTGTATAACAAGTGTCCTGTTTAGTTGGTTTATGATCAGACAATGCCCTAGCATTCGCCCACATTAGTATTGTGCCATCATCGACGTTGTATTGTAATTTATGACTCTTTTGTAAAGTTCTTGCGAGCCATATATCATTTATTGAATAACGTCACCGATGTCGCGAAATGGTAATTTATTACGTTCTACGTTTGCGCTTTTTGATGTTGACGACGATTGATAGAAACCACATAGGCTATGTTTATAATAAGCTTTTATTTTTGTTACATCCTTTTGAAATTCTTCATCATAAATTCACTATAAAAGTATACCCAAATGGTTTCAGGTGAGCCTATCTAATACGAAAAATTACTTTCCCTTAGACTTAGCTTAGTCTCGTTTCTGAATCTCACTCTTAGATCTCTCCGTGATCTCATCATTAGACGCGGGTAATGGGACCTCAGAAATATAACCTATGTGACTCTTTCAATAAAATAAAGTCCAGACTTCTGCGTTCTGCTTTTAGAGTCGGTCGAACATACATCATCCATATTTTTATAATAACAATTATGCTTCCAAACTGTGTTACGACCTATAAATGGCGAAATTTTTTAAATAATAAACTAAATAAATCAGTATGAAATTCCAACTTTATAACTTAATATCTAACACGTTGTTATTGCACGAGTTAATCCACTAACGTAGATTATAAAAATACCTATCAATATAAACTAATAAATCTAATTTATCGGCTAATGGTCGTGTTTCATGGTAATGAGTGAGCCTCGTTGCTCTATTGTGTATCATCGCCCCAAACTGTGAATCACTGCCTTAATGCATTCATGGTCGTGGCACTAAGTAAATAATTTATCATATCATTTTAAAATTATTTACTTAATGGAAAATTCGAGATAACTGAAAATTTTAAAATAAATTTAATCAGTTGAATATTATTTAATGTATAATGGGGCCGTTCATGTCACAAGCACTATAGAGGGCAGGGGGGGGGCATTGATTTTCTTATTTGATGATTACGTCAACAGTAATTATTTACTTTTTTCACATTTCAACCACACATTGTCTATGTTTTAAAACTAAAAGCATTTTCGTGGATTCCTACAAAAATAGTAGTAGCAGTAAATATGCTTACGTAATACTTAAACAGATATTAGGAAATGTAAGAAAAATAGGCTTTTGTTAGTGCAGTTTCCAATAACGTGTCTGTAATGAAGATAAAATTAATGCACCTAGAAAACTTATGTATATTGTATACGTTTTATCATTTACGTCTATATAAGTGACGATCGTGTTAATGAAATTAACGTACAGTTTATTTTATTATTATTACTGTTTTATTTTATTTCAATAAAATAATAACAAATTCAATAGCTTGTTAAAGCACTAACACTTCCTAATATAATCCATACATGTTAATAAAATTATGTACATTGCACAGTTGTCTACGCATAAGATTTTGAGTCTTATTATTATTAAAATATAAAAGGCAGCAGCAATATCATTTAAAAATCGTAACAAAAGTTTTTGGTTTTAATTTACTAAATTGGTTATGTATATTTTATATAATATGTACAATAAAAATGTATAGACGAAATCCTATCAGTGATGAGATTCGTTGTCTACTAGTAATATTTTTGCAAATCGTATAAAAACACTCCCACGCTTCGAGCCCCCAAGATTAATGGTTATTGGTATCTAAGTACGAAACGGGACTCCTATAGTCACGGCAGCTGCGAATTATGTATCGAAAAGGTAGGTATTATCAACAAATACGCAGTTTAACTTTTTGAGTTTGTAAGAAGTATCTATATATATGCTTCCAGCATTGAAGCGATATTTTTTCCAGGAGAAAGTATTATTCCTGTAGGTATTTAGGTAGGTATGAGGTAACAGGGCCAATGACTAGTGTGTTAAAAACTTTTAAACTCTGCTATACAATATTCGTTGCGTATAATCATCTAAAAGTTTCCTTTATGTGAGCTTAGCAATTTCATATATTGGCAAGCCTTTATAATATAGAAATTCCGCGAGAAGCGTTGTTCAGTATGGAATAAGACGTGTAGGTTTAAGAGCATTTTTTGTTAATCTCTAAGTTATGATACACACAATGCATAATGTGTGTGTATATTTCTTAACGATAAATAATCTCCTCGAAGTTTACAACAGTGTGTGTGTACTAAACCAAATTTTAATATTATTCAATGTGAAATTGTGTCCTATAACTTTTTTTCATTTTTGGACTTTATGAGAAAACTGAAAATATTAGTAAATAGTATTGTCTTTGGTTAACATAGCTTTTACACATTGAAGGAAAACAATTTTTTAACCGTTTTAAACGTTTTTTTAACCGGATTAAAGCTATTTGTATTATTATATTATAATAATATCAATAAATGTCTATCAATAATCAGCAAAAAACGCGTACCCTAAAACAGAAGCAGCCCTTGCGTACGTGACTGGAGACACGCAGGCCTTAAAATAGTATTACTACTAACTGCCAAATCCTCTTACAGTAGAAGCTTTCTAATATCTTTTTAAGTATTTCTTATCCTAAATTATACGATTTATATTTAATATACCTATATAACTATTGCTTCTTGAAAAAGTACTTCGCATAAACTCGAACCCCGGACTTTGTGAATTGTATTGTTTGTTGGTCCCCATATAACGCGGAGATATATTTCTGTAGTGTGAAATTTAGAATGTTTTGTCAAGACAAAATTTAGTTTTGGCGTACATTTGCACCTGTTTCAATTGAGTTATAAAATTTAAAAAAATCAATAGCGCTACAACCTTTTTAGGTCTGGGCCTCAGATTTCTGTCAGTAGGTGATTATCTTTTCGGGTCGACTCTTTGGGTCTAAGGTGAGCCGGTTTCCTCACGATGTTTTCCTTCACCGTCGGAGCTAATTTTAAATGCGCACATATAAAAAAAATCCATTGGTGGCCAGCCGTGGTCGAACCTACGACCTCAGGGACGAGAGACGCACGCTGAAGCCACTAGGCCATCACTGCTATTTTATGTTATAAAATTATCTTCATTAAGTTCGTGGTCCTAGTTTTTGAATTGTTCAAGAATACTCCTACAACGCGATATCCTATACGCATGCCGCGTTATAGGCAGGATTACTGTATACCATTTTATCTGTTTGGCAGTATGTCATGAGATCGGTTCGGTTGTCGGTTTCACGTAATTATGTTTTAACTTTGATTATACATATATCCATTCAATTTTTATCTTAGGAATATATTTTTAAAAAGTCGATAGCTAAAAATGATAGCATTTAGAAAGTAAATTAAATATGAATTATAATTTATCTTACCGTAAAGGATGAAGGGAATAAATAGATAAGCCGCCCTTTGTCACTGATCTATTTAGTTTGTAATGTTCTTGAATTTCCATGTTTATGATTAATAATCGCTCACAGCTTGACGTCAAACTACAAATTGTGACTGATATCAGTTAATGTTCCCGCTGCGCCAATAGAACGCCGGCGCGTGACGTCACGTGCATACAGTGGGGTAGGTCGTAAAACAATATAAAGTACATGTCAAGGATATCTCATTAACGAAAACTGAACTAATGTTTACATGGACCTATGTTCGATGTCTTTTGGACTTCCTTTTTTGTGCATTATTTATTAAACATATATACAATACAATTATAGTGAGAACAGATTTTTGCAAGGAAATGAATCAGTATGTATATTTTATTACTAGTACCAAAGTGTAAAGATTTCTTCAGCCCAATAATATCTAGTCTAAATATGATGTCTAATAATATTGTCTACAAAATATTATAAAGTAAAAATAACCAGAAATGTCTGTATAATTTTTATAACTACGTCATAACATCTGCGTTTCAGAAGATATTGGCACTGGCATAATAAGACACTTACGCAAATAGATGACGTACATACAAAAGGCAAATGATTATTGTATAGTTTCGAAAAGTGTTGTTGAAGGTCATATTTTGTCCTGAAATGTTCTGTACATACTAACCCTACCAATTCAACCATTGCGAGTTCATTGACCTTCCTGTAAACGGACTTTGACCTTTACAAATGTAATATTCATTTGTTGAAAGATGTTATTTTGTTACACTGATATACATAACTATATTGAAAGAATGTTGTCATTTCTTACCTCTTAAATGTATTTTTAGTTACCTAAACATCGATAATTCCTCTTTGTATAAAAATCAATCTTTCGGAAGGGTGAGGCTCAAGTCGCAGACAGGCGCCTAGTGTAATAGGATAATGCCGACGACAGAGTATCATAATTCATAATAGTAAAGTATAGAGGTAACGTAATGTGTGCGACTATTATGTCACGGTCTAAGGTATAGCCAATAGGTAGAGGCTCTATATACGGGTGGCCACAGCGGCAAGTGACCTATATTTATATCTAGGTTGTATTCCACTTGACTGTAGTCGCGCTAATGTGTTTTATAACGTTTTCAGGTTACAGCCTAACTCTTTTGCAAGATAACACATCCGTACATATTTTGTTACTTTAATTATAAAAAGTAAAAAAAAAACTTCTTGTCTTTTGTAATATACAGACTACGTCAATAAATACGACAATTTAATTTATTTAACTGAGTCTACCTCGGAACGTAAATATCATTAGGTATTTTATTTTTTAACATATTCCGAGCATACATAGTTTTTCACCTAAAACTAAGAAGCAATTGTACGCACTACTATATTCATGGAATTGAGGCGATTTCCTATGTTATATTAGTATGTCTACGGCAAAATATTAATCGAGAAATTACAAAATTGCTTGAATTTCGTAAGAGAAAAAATGTCATATTATTCCGAAATTTTAAATTTAAAACAAGCTCGTTATTCGATATGTATCATGTTTCTCAGTATCGTAATTACATAGAGAGTACGTGTAATACTTATCTTAATTGTTTATTGCATTGTTTCATTTAAGTCACGAGAAACACTTTCTCCGTCGGGACAAGTTCCACTGACCGCTTCTTAAACTTAAAAAAACTTATGTATTTTGTATGAATCTCAATAAAAGTAGGTACATATTTGGATTAAAATTAATAGCTACCGATTCAAATTCTTTGTCTACATGATAACTGAGTAACAAAGTCAAATGTTTGTATAGTGTAGGACTCAGGTAATGTAGTCATTTAAGCGTGCGCCTTTCAACCCTGAGGGAATAGGTTCGATCTATGTTAGCATTTAAAATTCGTGTTTAAGGTTAAGGAAAACATCGTGGGGAAACCGGTATGCCATAAAGCGAAAAAGTCGATGGCTTTTGTCAGGCATACAAGGCTTAATTAATCTTTTTAATATCATGAATATTTAAAAAAATAACTTGGCCTGTTTGGTTCTGGTCGAAATAAAATTTTGTAGCGTCACTGATTTCTACTAACCTATACCTTCTTAGAATTCAAATAAATACTAAAAAGTTTTTTATCTTTATGAAAATTCATGAATGACAGTTGGAGTGTAGAAAAAATTATTTCTTTTCTCATGAAAATCCTATCAAAATGTTTGTTGTACCAGTATAATTTATAAGAAGTTATTTCCTATCTTTCTCTCTAATGACAGCATTAACCAATGTTGACTGTATAGCAATGATAACGGTATTATCTGTTATCCGATAAGGTTATTGTTCTTAGTAATAACATAACGCGATTAAGACGGCCCTGAATTTTATCTAATATTTAAATGTATGGCGAACCAAGGCACAGGCGGTAGCTTTTTAGCACAATGAGAACAAATATTTTCCATTGTTATCCAAATCAACATTATTTTATTCCTATTAATAAATATGTAGGCTTATGAAAGTATTAAACAATTGCAAAGTCTACTCTTTACTAGTTTCCAAAGGCGTAGAGACGGCGAGAAGACCTGGAAAGATACTTTTCGCCACTCTTAATGGCCAAGTTACTGATTTATAATGAAATTGTAAGGAACTGCAACCATTGATACAATGCCTCACTTGACATGTTGAAGCAATTAGTCATAATATTAAAATAAACACTAAGCATAGCAGGCAAATACTTTTGAATAACGATTCAATTATATTATCCCGGTAAATACCATGTTACATATGTAAATTAAAATACAAAACAGTAGCTGTATAATTGGATTGGTTTATCTAAAACCTATGACGTTAAATCTAATGATGAAACCGCCTAAGTGTTGATATGTTTGATGGAAACTATATGCTAGACTTGCTTCATAAAAGTATAGTACAATGTAATGCAACAAGCTATAGTAGCTAGATATAATATAAATAAATGTATATTGTACTCATCTATCATCTACAGTAATAATATAAATTAGAAAGTGGAAAATGTCTTGACCATTAGAATTATACATTATTCCAGTTGAACTTGCTATAGAATATCTTTATAACCAAGAAAAATACTAATAAAATCTCTATATCGCCAACGCTACAGAAAATATAGACAATAGAACAAAGTGATGCACTACAGTTTTATACAAGACATCAAAAAGTGCGATACTATGTCTAACTACACATTTAATAAAGTAAGTATTCAGCCGTGCGAAGGCTGGTTATTTATTCATCATATCGTAGTGGTTATGCGCAGACAATCTTTTGTGTTTTTGTAGTTTGTTTAAAACATCTTCAATTATGTATTATCTGTTAATAAAACATAATCAGTCGAACACGGATACGGCTTTATGTAAATAACTATTTGAAAATATCTGGAAAATTGTGACAAATTTGCTTATCATACATTATGTCATACCTGTTGGATTGCGTCATTCATTTACGAAACGTAAATGTTTCATTTTTAATTAATTTCCACACAGTGACTCGATTAATATGTCACGTATGTATTTTACATTATTTGGAAAAACTTTACAAATATTTTAGATTCTTGCAACTAATCTGTTAACATAGTTCAAAACACGATTAATTAATATTCGAAATGAAGCAATAAAATTGACATAATATAATTTGAAAGGAAAAATTTTATTCCGATTTTACCCGACTAAAAGGAGGGTTTTAGTTTTACCTGTATGGATGTGATATTGTTGGAACAGCATAATGTTTATGATGATATGCTTTTAAGTGCTAAATTTCCAAATTGTATGTATGTTTGTCCACATTTCTCAGAAACTCAATATGTCATATCCATTCTTGTCAGGTATATTCTGCGAACAGTCCGAGTTTCATCATAAATCGGTTTAGTAGTTTACGCATTTCTGGACATGTATAATATCGGTTGCTGGTGGTCCTAGGTAAATTGGGTTCTTTCATGTTTTTTTTTTAAATTATTTTATAATTATTTTGCTTTATTGAAATTAGCGCATTCATCGAGGTGATTTTTCTTCTTATATATATATCTTATTTTTAATTACACGTGCTCTTACACGTGTAAATGTTTATTTTCTGTTACTGGCCGCTTGAATGACTAATTAGAAATATTTTAAAAAAGCATCCATAGTTATTTAATTTTTTGTTAATTATTTATGCACTTCTTGTACTTTGCCCTCTGTAGGTGTTTCTGTTTTTAATTGTTCCATATCGGGGTTACCTGCAAGAAATCGCTTGCCGAAGGCCGTCCGTTGCCTAATAACTTTTGTAACCAGCTTTTTTGTTTTTTATGTTAATGTTCTTAAAAAAGGCTCGGCTAAGAAAACCCTCTTCCAGAGAAGATATGCTAATCGGCCGTGTTCCTCAAAAATACCCAAGTAAAAGCTCCAACCAGATTAAAAATGAAGTTTTTTCGCCTGATGACCCGATAAATATCTCGTCAAGACTGATAAGCTGAAGATTAGTGGAAGCTAAATTGTTTGGACGAATCTCTCGAAAGGTACCATTTCTTACCAAGCAACACCGAGAGAAGCGTTTATTATTAGCTAAAAATTATGTTAATACGATGGTACGAGAATGGAAAAAAGTGTTATTGTCACACATATGAATAAGGCTTTTAATTATAAATACACAAGGAGTATTGTCAAGCACGGTGGCGGTAATATTAAATTTTGGAGGTGTTTTTCCGAATTTGGAGTTGAAAGATTGAAGGTACAATGGATCGATCGCAATACGAAAATATCTTAGAGCACACAATACGATAGAAACTCTGTGGTATTATTGTTAAAAAGAAAGTCTGAAACAAACGTACCGGTCAAAACGAACTATATGAAGTATTCCTTGAAGCATGGAATTCTATCAAAAGATAGTCCCTTATAAATGGTTTTTGTTAAAGGATTCTCTTAGCAGTGTCGGGTGTACGTAAGCTCCGCTCTATTAATAGCCAGTTGGATTTAAGTTGCTCTGCCAAGAATAACTTATTGCAGAATGTTTGCTTTTAAACACTGGCTTTTTTCTGGTTTGAAAGCATTAATGATCGCTTCTTTCTAATTAAATTCAACATCTTTAATCTTATTATATCTGTTCTTATTCCATCGTGTATTGATTGAGCATTACAAAATAATTGGCTACCATATACTTGACTTGTTTATAAATATAGTGACCAAAGGCACATATAACTGTATGTAATTTAGTTGTTGACGCAAACGCCGCTAGCGATTCAATAGCTTTTATACTTGTCACTTCCGTTGCATCTGAAACATCAAAGATAGGCTTAAATGGCTATAGTTAAATGAAAATAGATTAACGCGACTAGGCGTTAGATACCTTGTGCTTAGGTTGGAAATCTGCCAGAGCATTGTTGCGAATAATGCGCGGGCGCCGCGGTCCACCCGGGTCGACGACTTCGTACGCGTTAAAGGGTAATTGTACTGGATCCTATCTAATTACCGAATGCACTCCGAAGTGTAGAAAACCGCAAACCTATGAAATATTTTCTATTCTTAGTTAAATATGCCTTACCTTTCAGCTGACTGGCGCCTTTTAGTCGCTGGCAATGTGACAAAATTCTAGGCACAAATAAACTAATACATATTTAACTTATTAGAGTTTCCTAGATGCTCAAAAGATTGTAAAGTGTTATTTAAAGAGTTACAAGTAATATAATAGGTTGGGGAAAAAGTTTCTTCGCATTTTTTAAGACAATTCACAACCTTTTTGAATATAGTTTATTTAGATTTAACTAAAGTATGTAGGTTTTGTTCGATAACTTTTTGCCATCTTGTAGGTAGGGACTAGGGACATGATCCCATTGCTATAGAAAAATTGCTGCTTCTCATCAAAATATCGCGACAATTGGTTTTAGCAGTCCTCTCGTGATGTTACCCTGACACTGCCTAAAGAATTCTGAAGAGACCGCACCCACGTTTTCAAAAATGGCATCAATTTTATTTGTAATAGGGCGACCAGAGCAACTTGCATCTTTGACATCAAAATTTCCGGATTGAAAACGCTTAAACTAAATTATAATAAAATTTTAAAATGTATCAAATTTCTTCATTAGCTTTACTCATCTTGACAGTACGAAAAATAAATAAAAATCACACATTTTCCTAATTTGAATTTGGAATTATCTTCTATAAAATTTAAGCTTTTAATAATACCAAAACCAGCCAGATACAACTTTTTTCCCAACCTATATTAAGTTATAACAATTACGTTTTTTTGTTTAAACTAAATCTATAAAATGATTAGTTACATCGAACATGTCTAGGCAATCGCGAGGAAGTCAATCGAGTGCGAAATAACATAGCTCGAGGTCTCGACATTGACCTTGATAAAGATTGATTGGGGCGGAAGGTACGGGTGCTCGCACTGTCGGGAATAATCTATTCCTGGCTTCTACGTCAGTTAAAAGTCATCAGTAACCAGTGTCGTTACGTATGTATTTGTGGTTGAAAATATCTGGCCACGCGGCTCCAATAAATCAGAATCATTAAAAAACTCACACGTCTGTTAATAAATTAATGCCAAAATGTTTGATGTCGAGTTTGACATCTTATGTTTATAACTGTATTGTGACAGTTCCTGTAGGAACTGTGGATCCTTTTCTGTCGAATTATTTTAAGGGTTTTACTGTAATTTGCATATTTTATCTATAAATATATTTAAAGGTTGCAATTTTTTTCTTATAAAGACAATTTTATAAGTATTTCTTAACTATTAGGCATATACTAATTATTGTTTTTTTATTGAAGAATACTTTTTTTCTCTCTCGTCTAAACTTTCAAATATGAACAACCCAGTAAGGACACTTTCAGCCAACCCTGTAAAGAACAATAATAGAGAGACTATAGTTAACCACAAGAATAGCGAAACTTAAATGCATCTTAATTACTGTAAAGATTAACACAATATTAACTAGATATTGACACAACATTTGTAACAAAACACACAAAATAACAATAAAAACAATAAGAATGAGAGATAATAATTTACACCTTAAAAATTGGTAACATTGCTTAATATGAGTATAAGTTGTAGAAAATTTAATTAGTAGTAGTTTAGTAGTTTTTATTTGTAGTGGTCTACTATTGTTTGAGGCTAAAAGCCTCCTTCATATTTTTCCATTTCTCTGTTTTTTTGGCTGATCTTTGCATTGCATTCTTCATATCTAATTGTATGATAGGGATCTTGGGTTGAAATGCATAATTTTAATTGCTGTGATGTGGAGCGGCTTTTTTATTTTTTCTGCTTTTCGTTTTTCATATGTAAAGGAACGTGGTAGTTGCTTTCCCCACGGGAACCAGCCGTGCTAATAGTATGTGTTTAATTCTATGCTTATTATACATTATTGGGCTAAAAACTATACCAGTGCGGCCTTCTACAATTACAAACAGCCTTCAAATCCTAAAATTAATCTGTACAGTATTTTGCATATAAATAAGACATATTTAAATTATCCTAATTCTATGGGTTTTGCATTTAATTTAAACTATTAGACAACACATCTGTATTAATAAATATATAATGCAGACTTGACATATTTAATAACATCCGTAACTCTAGTTGTGCTAACGTCGTCACAAGGCCATCCATCACTGGACGCTTCCGCAATCGAAATACAAACAAAATAATGCGCAAAAGCTGTGTAATTCACGTGACGGGCTAAGAACGTCATGTTGCATTGCGCTGCAATCATAATGCTAACGAACCCTGCGCGTACGCCGATAGTGTTATCATTAATGCGAATGTTGTACAATAGTTCAATACCCATTGTACTTATAGATAAAAGTACAACTGTATTGTACAATACTAAGTACGAAATGTTTGTGCTGTGTGTGTTGTGTTTGTTGCGAATGTTCCCCGACCATGCGCAATTTGGCCTAAGACCTGCAGTTTCTGATAGACTTCTGTAACCATGACAATGATTCTCCTTTTAGCAATAATTCACACGTTTGCCTAGGACGGCACCTTGAACCTGAATGAGAGAGATAAAAGCTCCAGTCTTAAGAAATCGAATTGATGTGTTAATTGGACTGTGATCGAATAATGGCGGTAGGTGCACGTGTCACGTGAACAAGTTAACGAACTTGCCACGTGTACTGATATCTATAATATAATTGTGTGACTTTTTATCAAACTGATAAATAATAGAATACATTGTTTTTAATCGCGTGGATCGCGATTTAAATGATAAGAAATATCCTGTGCACACGAGAAGGGGTGTTCAAAAAGGCGATAATAGATACAATCATTACACCTTGGTGCTAAGTTCAAGCTAGGAGTTCTCAGCTCTGGGCGGGAGCTCTCCCGTACCAGGTCTTTCCACTTGACCATCCACGACTAATCTCTGGGCGTTGCGTAGAGATGTGGGGTCACTCCTTATCTTCTACCGCATTTACCACGAAGAGCGTTCAGAGAAGTTGTTCGAATTAACTCCTGCTGCGGTGTTCATCATCGGACATCGAAGCAGTATACGAAATTATACCTTGACGTCCGTGTTTCCACAACTAAGCGTTTTTAAGACACTCTTTTTCCGCGCACCACCACTATGTGGAACCAGCTGCCCACTGAAGTGCCTGCTGAAGTATATCCGAACCAGTTCGACTTAGGACCCTAGTCCTTTGAGAAAAGAGTGTACCAATTCTAAAACTTCCGGCAACGTACTCGCGAGCCCTCTGGCATTGTGAGTGTCCATGGGCGACGTACACATATATCACTTGACATCAGGTGAGCCTCCTGTCCGTTGTCTCCTGTTCTATAAAAATAAAATAGGAAGAACATCCACTCTCGACGACCCTAAGACAGGACATTGGTAGTGACTGAACAAATTATTAAAATTGTTTTATAGCAGACAAAATAAGTGATTGATAAAGCTAAGGTAAGCGCGCTGGATAACCAGGTGCTTTCTGATGACAGTTGGACCTGGCACATTTATGTAATTCCATCTGTAACATCTTCCATGTAGTATCACAAGTATTTACAAGATTTTAATAAAGTGGCTAAAATTCTGTCATTCAGCAAGAAAATAATCGTGAGATTCTTTAATTAAATGGAATCCAAATAAAATGGAAGAAAATGAAAATACTTTACTTTTGAAATATACTGAGTTTAAACTTTACGTTACGTAAACTTTTAAATGATTTATCGCTATGGACAAACTTGAAAGTAGAAAGCGGTAATGAATGATCAGACTCGTGATCATACAACTACCTTTTCTCTTCAATAAATCTATCGAAAGTTGAGTACTCAATCAATTTAATTACTGCATTCGTAATGAACAAGGCATTAATGTTCAACATATCCATTAATACTTAAATAGTTTACTTGTATACATTTCGAATTTATTGATTTTAAACGAGCTTTTAAAAATCTCAGTTTTGTGAAAAGTTTGTTTATATACCATGTAAATCCAGGTTAGCTTCAGGCCGAGGTAAAACGCTATGGTGTTCTTGAGGTGTGTCAATATGGACAATTAGTTACTGCATTGGTAGCTATTAAAAGCTTTATTGAAATTAAGCTTTCAACTCTATGTCAGAGAGCTTATAGTATTATATGCAATTAAGTTCACTTGTCAGCCTTTTACGCTTCTCATAAGAATTAGGAAATTGTGAAGACATTATATTCTCACTACGCGATAGCTGGTTTTCAATAGTTGATATTCCTTGCAAATTTCGGACAAAGGTACGGAATGCAACACTAACTAGTTGCAATAATATCGAAAATTTAACGCAAACTTTAACAGTAACATATAGGATAGCATTCAATTATTGAAAACAGTATCTGGTCTATGGTTTTGTTATAACGTATTAATCGACAACTTAATCTTAATAAGCACTAAGTTTGTACGTTAAAATTGGCCGTCTCATGATGTCAGGCGGATATCTTGGTAATTGGTCTGATATATTTTAGTTAAGATAGCTTTACCTTTTTACCTTACTTCATAAATGGCGATACAAACTATACACTTCCAATGGCTGTTAAAGGTGTCACTCTTGAATAGCTCAGAAAGTAAATAAATGTCAGAGAACATTATCATTAGTTAATGAATAAGAACGTTAGTATTTTTAAATAAAAACGCTTTATAAATGTGAGACGTATTCATGGCGTGCATTTCATTAGTAAAGTTACAGGAGAATAAGAAAATATTCATTAGCTATTTAATGCTTTAATACTCAGGTTTATGAATGTAATAAAAAAATAGATTTTAAGCTGAGTCTAAAGTGTTTGCGTCCAGAATAATCTTTTTAATGTACTTATTTTTATGATATTTTTTATGATAATAAGCCAAGGGAGATGTAATTGAAAGCGCACCGAGCACAGAGCCAATTGAATGATTGCTCGTGTCAATGATTTGCTGTTGCCATTCCTTCTACAACCATTTCGTACTTTTAGAACCATTTTGGTGACAAGTTGCAAGTCTTCAATGGTGTAATGTGCATATTCTCACAAAATTTGTAGTATATGATGAACATTATTATATTTTATTTCACGTTTTTAGTAATTAAATTACTATTGATAGTATAATAACAAAATACATTAACATTCCAGGTGGAACAGCGTGATGTTCCCGGCATAGACTGCGCCCACCTGGCTATGGACACAGAGGAGGGCGTAGAAGTAGTGTGGAATGAGGTACAATTCTCTGAGCGCAAAAATTTTAAGGCGCAAGAAGACAAGATTCAAGCCGTCTTTGACAACCTCACCCGGCTAGAACATCCCAACATCGTCAAGTTCCACCGCTACTGGACAGACACACACAATGATAAACCGAGGGTAAGCAAAAAATTTGAATTTCTGATTTGTCAACATGACGGTTTCACAGTGTAACTACGTTACAAAATTTGTAATAAAATTTGACAAAAACATTGTATATTTTCGCGGTGTTTTTTTAATAGCTGATATACGATATTCTTCTTGCATTATTATTTTCTATTTATACTGAAAGAATATACGTAAACTTAGATAATAAACGGCGCTTGATGTTTTCAGGTCATATTCATAACGGAGTATATGTCTTGTGGGTCACTGAAGCAGTTTCTCAAACGTACTAAACGAAATGTGAAAAGACTACCACTGCAGGCCTGGAAACGATGGTGCACACAAATTCTTTCCGCACTCAGGTACAAACATTTAATACAATTAACAATAAACCTGGTGTAAAATGAATCACCAGATTGCGCGTTCGTGATTGGACAGCGGAATGGCGTATTATGTGCAAATGTGTGCGCGTGTTGGTCTAGACATGCTCTGGACCAATCAGAATTAAACGAAGCTCGCCATCGATTCGTCCTTTGTTTTACTGATCCAAGATTTTCTTTTATATTTATTTGATCTAAGCTTTTGGAATCAAGTGATAAAACACTAGACCATGTGCTCGACAAGCAATATCGAACATTTTCATGTTAATTTCCTAATAAGCTTTTAATTTTTACTGAATCGAAATTAATCGAAATATTATCTTATATATACTATTGCAGTTACCTGCATGGATGCGAGCCTCCGATAGTGCACGGAAACCTGACTTGTGATACAATCTTCATCCAGCACAATGGGTTGGTGAAGATTGGATCAGTGGCGCCTGATGCCATACACCACCACGTTAAGACATGCCGCGATAACATGCGTAATATGCACCTCGTCGCACCCGAGTATGGATGTAAGTATGCCTAGACGAATGTATAATATAAAATATAATTTCCTAGCTGCCCCCGCGAACTTCCTTTCTCCTTAATGTGGTTTTAGTTAGCCTTAATACCGTGACACGAAATAATAATTTCACTATATTATCGTCACTATAATTTGAATTTGATTTACACTTCGGTCTAAGTAACACGTGGTTGGCTATGCTAATACCAAAAATTAAAAAAGTGGGTATTTCGTTTACTACAAAATAAATTTAATTTATACTTTAGCCTCAATAACACGTGGTAATCATGATATTGAGTTGTAGCTTATATGACACGTTTGTCGGTTTACGATAGCAGTGCCATCTATTGATTACTTACTCAATCCAGTCGAAAAGTATCGACATCTGTTAGAATCTATTGGAGTTAACAGATAATTGTGACTGTCAATTAATTATAGACAAATAATTTGCAATAAAATAAAATTGCGACTGTAATTAAAGATCTAAGCTATCCTATATCTTAAGTTGGACCAAACTGCTCACGGTGTGCCAATTAATTTAAAATCGGTTAAGTAGTTTAGGAGTCCATCGCGAACAAACATCGTGACAGGAGATTTATATATATTAAGATTTTACACGACATCCGACACACGAATATAGTGTCCAAACAGTATTCTACGAGCCAAGGCTGTACATTTTGTTCACTCAGACTTTCATAGTTTTATAAGCGTGACGATTTCCTAAATCATGAGAGTTACGCCCCGAGAGCATTGTTAGATGGCACTCTCTGCATCTGTACAGTGCATTCATTCGTTACATAGCAATTAACATTTAATTATTTCGCTTATATTCTATTGTTGTACTCGAGTGGTTTATATAGAGTTAAACTAAAATCCTCTATTATTTAATCCTGATCACCCAGGAACCGTACTAGTATAGAAAACAAAGACTATTACTGAACCTTAGCCATTTAAGCCATTCACTAGAATTGTAGAAAATTAAATCAACATAATATTAGTTTTAGCCATCATTATTGTATATGCTACAATGTAATTTATGTAAATACGCTTTTGTGAACTTCATTAACTTATATAAGAAAAAAAAATTGAATGAATGAATTATATTGGAGCATCTTACTAGTTTCTTATAAAGATAGACAAATTTAATGTCGTAAATACATACATAATATATAACGCACAATTTTAAATTGAATACTGTTTTTGCAGCATCTCAAATGGTTACACCGGCTATGGATATCTATTCTTTTGGTATGTGTGCGCTGGAGACAGCGGCTTTGGAGATCCAAGGCAACGGGGACTCTGGCAGCCACGTCACAGAAGAACATGTCGCTCGAACTGTTGAATCATTAGAAGAGACGCGTCAGAAAGACTTCATTTACAGGTACAGTGTGAATTATTCGAGGTGACAAAAAAACGTATACTCGATATACGCAGTTTGCGTACACGAGTATACGTTTCTGATAGTGTTAGGGTCGTTCAGAAAAAAAGACTAAATTTATTGGATAGCTTCAAAAACAAACTTATTTCCAAAATTTATATTGTCTTATTAATCAAATAATATATAATATCAATCTGGGTCTCAGATTTCTGTCTCTGTTTCATGATCCTACTTGCCTATTAGATTAATTTGTTGATCAGCCTTTTGTGGCTGACGCACGCCATCGACTTTTTGGGTCTGAGGCAAGCCGGTTTCCTTACCATGTTTTCCTCCACCGTTCGAGCGAATGTTAAATGCGCACATAGAAAGAAAATCCATTGGTGCACTGCCGGGAACATGAAGCCACCAATGTCTAATTAATTAGTTATGTCAAAAATGCCACGCAGTTATTGTTGGACCATATGAAGACCCCAATACTGATAATATGTGAATAGGCGGCGTAATATTGTGTAAAAATACTGAAATTGACATAAAATCTGAAAAATACTACAACATTTAGATTTTTTTTTCACTTTTAAACTGATATTATTATATCTTAACATCCAATATTGTATATTATTGTTTCTGACATTATTTACTGTACTTACCTTTTTTATTGTAATTTTTATCTTAGATTAAATTATAGTATATAATGCAATACTGGAAACTAATATTTTTCAAATAAAGGAAAAACACTTTCCGTTTGTCAGTATCATTTATTTTCGTGCCAACTTTTCCAATTCACGTATAACGTGTTGTTTAATCATCATGCCAATTCATCCTTTAGCATAATTTAATGTGATGATAACACATTTCAGATGTATCCAGAAGGATCCGGCAATGCGACCTACGGCCCGTGAGCTGCTGTTTCACCCGCTGTTGTTCGAGGTGCACTCGCTTAAGCTTCTGGCAGCGCATACATTGGTCAATACAAGTGGTTAGTGAAGAGCATCATTTCTCCTATGAAATCTTTGATAATTCGTACTATAAGCAATTGTAGACATACATTTTATATTTTATACAATACTAGCGGATCTAACAGACGTTGTCCTGAACACTTTACATCTTATATACAAAAAATATATCTAATAATGTAAACCTCGACTCCACTGGTCCACACAATAAATTTCATCAAAATCTGTCCATCCGTTTAGGATCTTGGGCTGATTTGTAAATCTAAAGTATATAGGGCGAACAAACGCATACAAAAAAATAATTCAAATCTGTCCAGTCGTTTTAGAGGAGGAGGAGGAACAGTGACACAGTGAAAAATCTCGAAGAATTATTCTACGAACGAAATACTTCTTGAAACTGCGTTCAACAAGATATATTTACGTATTTTGCATAAAAATTATAATATATTGGTAGCATTCAAAACAATATGTAGTAGTAAGTCCTAGTATAGCTAAACTGTTTTTCATTTTGCTATCAAACAAAATTTTCTTAGAAACAACAATAAATTGACTTGCTTGTGGTTCCAGCTAACATATCAGAAACGATAACGGACGAGGTTTGTGGCAGCGGTGGAGCCCTGGCCTGGTGTGTGAGAGACGGAGAGCGAAGAGAGTTGGACGCTCGGGATTTACCACCACATGCCGAGAAACTTGAGAAGTTCGTTGAGGATGTCAAGTGAGTGAATCTGGATCGAAGGACCAAAATTTATTTGATTTTGGAGTATGTTATAAAGCTCTTCTCTGAATTTCATATTGTTTACCAGAGGGATTTTTATCTATTTTACAAATTCTAGAATTGTATTTAAATATTCTAAATAATACAATATTTCAGAAGTGAAGGTCTATTTATATTTGAGCATGAGCACTTATATTATGTTTAAGATATGTAACCGTACCATTATCGTGTTATGCAAAATTATGAAACGCCTAGGCATTTTCCTGCAAACCAAGAAGGGAAATAGCAGTAAGTACTACTTAAGTACTTCATAATAAACATTAAAATAAATAGTCCTTATTGACAAGTGACCACAACAGAAGTAGTGGCCAAATTCTACTTAAATTTAATTTTCTTACTATAGTATTTACAGGCACTGTATATGTTAAATAAATATAACAATTTATAGGTACGGCATTTATCCGTTAACTGCTTATGGGTGGTGGTCCGGTGGGCGTCGGGCCGCTGGTGGAGGAAGGTCGCGAACCGCGACTGAGAGCGCTCCGGCCCCGCCAGAGCCACGCGCTCGAGACCGTGAGACACGACGAGTAGTCAACATGATGTGCTCTCTTAAGCCGCAGCCGCACCATCCCGACGCTGATGTTGCTGACTTGCTGGTAAGTGACCATTCACAGGATGTGTGGAAGCCGTATCACCGTAAGTCTGAAGGTCATGCGCCTGCTTTCATGCCACTTCGATCGTACTGGACCTGGATCCTTCCCATTGGAGTGCGCTTGCGTCTCTGCGCGTACACTTGTGTACGTTTGTGCGACAACCTTTGATAGGTGAAGTGTGTTTCTCTTAAAAATATTTTTTTTGGAAATGGTCATAAATAATCATTGTTGTTATATTGCAGTTATGAGCAGTGTTGGTCTAGTGGCTTCAGCATGCGACTCTCGCCCCTGAGGTCGTAGATTCGATCCCCGGCTGTGCACCAATGGATTTTCTTTCTATGTGCACATTTAACATTAGCTCGAACGGTGAAGGAAAACATCGTGAGGAAACCGGCTTGCCTTAGACCCAAAAAGTTGACGGCGTGTGTCAGGCACAGAAGGCTGATCACCTACTTGCCTATTCGTTTAACAAATGCTCATGAAATAGATCTAGACTCTGAGGCCCAGAGTCAACCTAAAAAGCTTGTAGCGCCTGATAATTATTTATTTTTTGTGTTCCTGTTATGACAAATAAATATAAGGTCTATGTGAGACGACTTGATCAAAAACATTATTCATGATGATTATGAACGGACCGCAAAGAAAATTATTAATGTTAATTTGTATATAACAGATGACCATTCTATTGCGTATGGACGACAAGATGAACCGCCAGCTCACGTGCGCTGTTTCACGCCGTGACTCTGCGCACGCGCTCGCCCACGATCTTGTGCAACTCGGATTCATACATGAGGTATTCATACGACCAGTATTACATTACTTCTTTAAGTGCTTTATTGTAATTTAAATATATTTTGACAATCATCATAGTACAACAGCTTATGGTATAATGGTTGGTTTTTATTTTATTACAAATAAAAATATCCATCAAAGATTGAACAGTGTCTAGCCTAGAGGTTTCATCGTGTGACTCTTAACCTTGGGGTTATAGGTTCGAATCCAGGGTATGCACTAATTTACTTTGTGTCTAAGTGCGCATTTAACACTAGTTCGTTCGGGTGAAAGAAAACATCGTGAGGAAATCAGCATGCCCTAGACCCAAAAAGTCGATGGTGTTGGTTAGGCACAGGGGGCTGCTCAGCATCAGCTAGCCTTTTAGAAATGATCACGAAACAGATACAAAAATCTGAAGCCTAGAGCTAAAAGGTCTATATCTATAAAGGTCTAAGGTATATCGCTATTGGAATATATATCGGTCTAGGAAGATCTCCATCACACCTCACGCTAAATATTGACTTTGATTTTTATTATTGTCTTTTGTTAATATAGCTTTTACACATTAAGAAAACACCTTTTAAACGGATTGAAGCTATGTATTATTATTATAAGTTTATAATTATTTACATAAATTTAATTTTTGTCCGACGTTTCGCGTGCTTTACAGCGTGGTCACGGTAACCACGCACTCTGTATATATATATATATATATGTTTTATTATTTTGCTTTTAATTGTGTTTAAGAGTATTAATATTCATTAATAACAGTTTAATAAAAGCCCCTATTAAGCTATGTAATAAATAAATTAATGAAAGCACTATTTAGATACAATTATTTAACACAGACTCATAAAATTTACCGAGAAACCAAAATTATGACGATTAAACAACTGTATGTTTATAGCACTTGTATCTTAATTTAAAAAAATTAAATGACTCTCTCCATAGTGGCTTATCATTTAAAAAAATCAACACTCAACGACACGCAACACTCGTCGAACGAGTTTGCTTATCTTGCCGAAGCCGCGCACAAATTATTTGAAGAGGTCGATTGGGTATGAGGCTGTGCAACTGTTTAATCGGTTGCCATCTAAAATTCGCAATATTGACGTGTTTGGCAGATTCAAGGGGGCATTAAAAATGCATGTCAAAGTGAATGTAGTGAACTAAAATTGGGACGTTTCGCATGTAATAATAAATATAATTTTGTAATAAGAAATAAAGTTCTTTAAACATTATTTCAGGCTGACCGCGACAAAATCTGCCGGCTGATGGAGGAGTCCTTCCGCAGCAGCTTCGGTACGGCTCCCCCGCCCCCCGGAGCCGCACCTCCTCCGCCTCCAGCCGCTCTGCCCCACCGCGCCCCTCAGCACGTCGCCAGCTAGTGTCCCCTTGCCGCGCGCCTGCTCTGCTGTCCCCTCCTACTGCTACTTTAATCCCCTTTCCACGACTGGAACGTAAGTTCTTCAGTCCTACCGTAGTTGTTCTTTGAACAGCTGAACTTCTATAGTTTTTTGAAGCTAGAAGACGCGCCTAATAGACTAACTGATTTTGTTTTCACAATTAATTATAACAGTACTTGCTACGACTGTTAATTTTAGTATAGGAAAATATTCTGTCCCATAGAAGAATTCTTTGTACATAGGACACGTGCGTTGATTGTCAAATAGAAAGTATTGTAGGCAAAATGGCGCGTCTTTACCACAATTCACGTTTGAATTAGTTTAAAATAACAGTTACAATACGAAACTAAATTCAAACTTGAATTTCTGGATTCTTTATTAATCGCCGACTGCTTTGTATGTTTGGGACCCAGTATACAGGCGCGCACTGAGCGCTATGGAGTGTTATATGTTAGGCAATAGGGCAACGACCTTTTAATATGCGTTTAGACTGAAATTTATAAACCGTAAACCAAATATGGGGGATTTTAACAACAAAACTACATGCAAGAGAGAATTTTTACTGTATCCATATCATCCAATTTGTAAAATAAAATTAAACTATAGTGTGAACCGTATTCTAAAACGTCACTCCAACTTACATCCACTTTCAAGACCTGTCATTTTTTCTATTTGAAGTTTGACAGTTCGTAGTCTGACGTGAGACTGTTGGAACTTGAGCGAGTGATAATGCAATACTTTTGACGTTTTATAATTTTCAGTCTTAGTCCGTTGTCAAATATCTGATCAATTAGCACAGTCACAATGTTTACTGCATTTTAGAGATGTTATTGTGCGGTAATGGCACGTCTGCTAGTCGAATGAATCTAGGCCCGAGTGATTTGATACGCTTTTACGTCTTTTATAAGTCATTAAACCACAATGTGATAAGGAAAATGGCTAAGTACTCGACAAGAGTTTAAGTCCATCTTTCGTTCTTCAAGTTTGATTAAATATATTTTTTATAATTTTAATAACTTTAAACACTCATATATAGGGGTCGCCATAGCAACGCGATTTTATTCAATAGTGTTACTTGAAATTAACTATAAACACTTAAAGCGTCTAGATTTTAGACTCCACATACACATAAATTTACGAACAAATTTGAATACGATTTCATTAGTTTTGTTTTGAGTGTTTTATCTGATTTTTAGATAATGCTTTTTCAATTACATTTCTATGAATACAATATACAGTATTCAAAAATTTCATACAAAGATTGGTACTTTACCATTTTGCTTATCAAACTAAAGTGGTAACTACGATGACGATACTCTGTTATTAGGTGCACGTTATACATAAAACGATTAATATAGAGATTACAATGTCGTGTCAGCAGCGTGTGTACTAATTCTGATGTTAGTCTTTAATACAGTAGCGTGGGAAACGAACTTTGTATTTTGAGCCGTTTGAACCAACGAATTATCAAGATACATCACAATTAGCACCACTATGCGATAAATTTTAAGGACATAACTCCTCATTTATAAAATTGAATCAGTCTTATTGTTTTCACTGAACTTACTTTCTAGCCGATCTAAGAATCGTCGCTGTCATTGTATTTATGCTGAAAAGAGATGGATATACTTCAGTCGAGACACTTTAGGACTGATTCAATTTTTTTATAAGGGTTAGTATTTAGATCTGTATGAATGTGTATAAATGAGATATTTAAACTATTTAAACGATAGTCGTAGTTTAGGAAGGCTTCCTCTAGAGCTTTTCGTAAGTAAATTGTAAGTATACGGAGATTGACGTACTCACTCGAAAGTATCATAATTTTTTAGTTTTATATCTATCAATGCGTGGATTGTAATAAATTTACAAATTAACATTTGAATCCGGCTCAGTTTACCGCTTAATCATTTTTTCGACAATTATCGGTTTCTATCAGGAGTTTAAAAAATAGGTGCTTTTCTCGAAACGCTTTTCTTGTTTCTCTTCCGAGCTCGGTGCCAAAGCAGGTGCCAATTTAGGCTTACAGACTTTCCTAATTTCTCAATCAAATCAATATCTCCAATAAAATATTATCCTTTGTTTTTCCTTATAACGTATCACCGGTCAACAGAAAGGCTTCGATATAGCGGAGTGAGGCGACGTGTGCGTGATGTCTAGTTGTAGTGTAAACGAAAGACTGGCTAATGTTACGTAAGGTTTGGGGGCGCGCCTTGCTTGCCTCGGGTCGCAATCATTCAAAACAAATCCTAGCACACATTAGAATCTGGCCTAATAGCGTCAATAGGACTTACATTCGAAATACCGATGGCAAGTAAGGCGACGCCTAAAGGCAAGTATATAGCTAGTGAAGTGGCGAGCCCTATGTAAATAATCGCTTTTAGTCTAGAGTATATATAAATGAATATACGTACCTATTTCGATAGCCGATCGTTCAATTTCTATGTAATCTTGCTTTATCATTAAAGTTTTATTAGTCATCTGTTTATGCTACCGTAAAATAGGTTTAGGCTCATCACTAACACTGTTCCGTCTCGGATTTTAATATTGACGTAGAAAATCATATGATTATACCTCATAGTCTACCTTGGGCAATGTATTGCGTTATCTGTGTGAATATTTTGCGTGGACGCGTTTCGATACTTGCCGAAATCTTGGTAGTTCTACAGAGTACACACCGGTTCATAAGTCTAGACTTCTAAGTGTTTAGATTCTTTAACGCTTCGTAGGTATACGCCGTGGTGCATTTGTTATTCGTTTTGTATTGTTGCATGTCGGCCGCGCCGGTCCAATATAGGCAGCAACGCAGTACAATGGTACAAATACTGACTTACATGGCATTATTAGGTGTCCTTTATGACATGTAACAACTGCTGAATTTTATAGAGCTTAATTGTATAACAGAATTGGTACCATTGTATTCAAGTCCGGACAGTCTAGCTCATAAGTCTCCTTATATCTAAAACTGAATGGTTCCTTTATCACAACTGTTTATAACTTTTTATGATGTTATATGTGCGAGTGCTGTATGTGTACCGCGTTGTTGGATGTTATTATTTCATGGACACAAGATTCGCCATTACCCAAAGAGAAATGTGTTCATGTATGAAATTTTTTTCCTTTTTTTTTATATAACTTTTATTTGTAATATAACTATTTATTGGACCCAGATTTGCATTTGCACTATTTTAATTAAGCTCTCGTTGAATATAGGACCCGCAATTGTATTATTATTATGCTCAAAGTGACGTCTAACCGGCAACGATCGACAGATCGAGTGATGTTTGCATACTATTAAAATAAAATGTCAATAAAATTGTATTTTAAAAGCCTCTTGTTTTTAATTTCTTGACCTTAGTTTTATTTATGTTAATTTATTATATCGAGTAGAAATCTGATGGGGAGATTCTTCTTTAAGGACAACTTAATTCTCAAGTTCTCAAATTTTACATAAACGCAATTTGATTTTATTTTTAATAATATCCAACAATTCATGGGAATCAGAATGCCAGTTGGGTGGCGAGTGCAAATCCGGCTTATGAAGACATTACATTCAAAATGATTACTAAGCCATTATTCAATAAATATGGAGATTAAAAATTCTATTGTTGTTCACGTTGAAATATTACGTACAGTCGGTAACCGTGTAATTGTGTAATAACGTTTGAGTATTTTTGTGAATAAAACACATATAACTTAATCAACGTATATTATCACAATAATTCGGGCATCACAAATATCGACTACGCTTACAATCGAGTTACTCAATTATTCAAATAAGCGCTGGCGGCTGACACGCATATGCATAAGAAAATTTGTAATTGTGATGAAAGTTTACCAGGCAACCTAATAACATTTATGTGGCTAACATAAATTTCAAGACACTCCTGTCCAATTTTAATAGAACCTTATTATACACAAAAGTACTGACAGGTTTTCTTAAACGTTACAAATGTTATATAAAAAAGTATTTGTTTATAATGTAACAATTATCGTGTTTAATAGGTTTATAAATAGACTATACTAACCTAGCTAGCACCACGCGTTTTTCATAATATACATGCACATTCGCCTTCGAAATGGTATTAATAGTTCCGCTTGACTAACAATAACACTCCACTGTTACCACACGATATCTGCGGCAATTTGAAGCAGATGTTATATATTAACTTATGTTATATATTTACAGTTGCAGCTTATAGCCGGTACTGGTAGGGCAGCGTCGCCGGCTTCGGATCCACTTGTTCTTTCTCTTCTTCTTCAGGCACGTAGTAATGCAACTCATATGCCGGCGACAGTTCCACCGTTGCGTTATTGTCGCAGTCCCCAGAAGGTCGCGTCAACATCCGACTGAGGTAGGCTCGTGAAGATGCCACCTCCCGTCCGTCGCCAGCGCTCCCGTGAATTACGCTGTTGTTATACAACATTGGAAGGCCTGATTTAAATCTTTCGCTATTCTGATTAAAATTATGGACAAATCTTTGTAAGACGTCTTTCCGGAAATCATTGTCATAATCATAATTTTCCGCCATATCCGGTTTGGGTTTAATTTTGTGAATTATGTCACTCACGGTGACACCTTGTGTTGGAATTTTTGTATATGGATTGTAGTCTTCATTTATGTCTTCCTCGTGATCCTTGGCGACAGCATTCAAGAAGTCCCTGTAGTGCTTGATGACATCTGCCGCTCTGTTGTAGCTGCCATCATCTGTGATAACCGTATAGCCGTCTTTGGCGTCAGGTATAACGGGGGCTTGAGTCATGAACCCAGGCTTTTCATAATCTATAAATTCGGTGGTTGTTCTGTCGTTCGAATATTTACTAATAGGAGTAAACAAGTGCCCCGTCCTATCATTCGGAATAGGTGACGAAGGTCTTGTGTATGAAACTGGTAAAACGTTTGTCGGGGGCTCGGTTTCGGTATAAGCTCCCATTTTTTTATGGAAGTCTGTGTCGTAATCTCTAAACATACCTTTATGTGTCGTTAAAGGTGGAAAATATTGCAGAGTAGGTTTTCTTTCGTAGTTGTTGTGATTTTCTGGTCTCGTGTTTGTTACTAGCCAAGTGGGAGGAGTCACGTAAGCATCGGTTCCGATAGGAACTGTAAATTTCTTGAGGTCTATTTTGGCCAATGTTAAGTAGTCCGCATCATCATCCTCGGACGTATCGTAGTATTCGGCTTCATTAAATACTTTTTTAGGTTTCTTCGTTGATGAATTTGTAGCGGATTTAGAATAATTTTGCGACTCTGGGTCTATTGCAGGAGCAACTGTGCTGGTTGTGGTAAATTCTGTGGTTGAAATCATTGTTGTTGTTGTTGTAGAATATTCGGAATCTTTTGTTTCTTTCGAGAAGCTTTCTTCGTAGTCATTATAAAGAACATTACCGTAAGCATCAGTCTTTTTCTTCTTAGATTTTCTCATTTCAGCAATTTTCTCTAACCTTTCTCGCAAGTCAGGAGTTTCACTTGTATTTTGCTTTTCCACCAAATTATTCCATTCCGTTTCCGTCTTATTTTTTAATACTTGAGTGAAAGGCTTCGAAGAGTTCTTCGGTTTGAAAACAATGCCTAGCGAACTCAAGCTTTCATTTCGCCAACTATTATCATCGGGATCCCTCATGAATGACTTGGGTGGTTGCACTTCAATTTTTTTAAGCGGCTTGTAGTTAATACCAACAGGATATAAAATTGTCGTTTTTAATCGGTCCAAAAAAGTCAAAGGCTTAACACTTAACTTTTCATCTTCTGGTTTTTGGTTTACTTCATATATTTTAACAGGAATTGTCGATTGTTGTGTAGTAGTTAGCTCGTATTTAAATTTTCCAAAGTTTTCCTCGTTGTTATTAATCACCTCTTCTTTTAACAGTTCTTCTCTTCGATTATCTTCATGCTAAAATATAAATTGTATTAGTTAAGTTATTACTTAATGAGTTATATTACGGAATATGTTTACTTAACATTTACTTACCATTTGAATAATCGCTTCAGTATTTTTCGTGTCTTTGTTTTTGGTTTCATATTTCTGATCACTAGTAGTGGGATTAATAAAGTCAGTTGAATATGTTTCGGTGAAACCAGACTCCGTAGTCGTATCTACTGTATTAATATACTCTTTAGCCTCATTTCGATTTAATTTACTAATTTGCAGATCTCCGTCTTTATTTCTTGAACTGGGTAAGCTTATTAATAAATTTGGAATTTTAAAGGGTTCGTAAGGGTCCAAAGCTTCCGTCGTGGTTTCTATTTCAACGTCAACAGGTTTTGCAGTACTAATTTCATCTATGGTAGGGGCACGAGATTCGTTCTCCTCTTCTTCGTCAATCGTAGATAAAAATTGCTTGATATATTCTAATGTCACTTGTTTATCAGAACTGTTATTTTCTTGTTTAACATCATCATTTTTTGTAATATCTGACGTCGAATTGATGCCCGTTTTCGTTATTTCCTGATCAGATTCTACATTTACCTCAGTCGTTTTTATTTTGTCATATTGATTTGTTTGATTTTCAATGTATTCATTATTTGACGGTTTTTGCCGAATGTGCGAATCCATGGCATTATTCTTAATGTCATTAGGGTTTTGCGTTTCATTTAAATTTTCTGAATTATATGTTTTATATTCTTTTATATCCCTATGTTCGTTTTTATCGGTTTTGGACTCATTATATCTTTCATTTCTATTATTTTTGTTATTTCTGTCCCGTGCTTTAGATTGTGAAGATTCATCTTCATTTTTGTAACTTTTCGATGTATTTCTATTCGATGTACCTCTATTTTTAGAATTATTATCTCGTGATTCTTCCGAATTATTTGAATATTCGGTAATTTTTCGTTGTTCCTTTTCACGGAAACGTGTCTTTTCGCCCGAACCTGTATACCATATATTTATTTCAGTAGTTGTAATATATTTACCGTGTTCTATTTTCTTACGATTACTCTCTTCTTCTAATTTCATTTTGTCTTTTGGCGGCAAGTTGTCATTTTTAAGTACATTTTCTGAGTGTCCTTTATTGTTTTCATATTGGTTCCATTCTGCTAAAATTTCCTTTTCATTAACATTTGATTGGTCTTTAGTTTCTTTTTTAAGCTCCGATTCATTTTGATCATTTTCACTGTTGGAATCCTTCTCAGTTGGGCGTAATGTTATTTTTTCAGAATCCTCCCTTGAATCCATTTCTTTTGAATATTGTTCTTTACTTTCTTTGCTATTATTATTGTCGGCCTTTCGATCCTTATTATTTCTAAATCTAAAACGTGACCTCTCTTTACTCTTCTCCGCGGAGTTGTCTTCTTTTCCTCGATATCGTGATCCGAAACGCCAACTTAACCTCCTACCTTTAGGCTTGGATGTGTTGTTTTCTTGAGAGTTTTCCTTTTTATCATTGCTGTCTTCAAAAAGGGATTTTAAAGAAAAGTCTAAAAATCCACCTCGTTTAGATTCTACAGTAGCTATATTTTCCTTTGAAGGTGTAGTCAAATCAACTGTTGTTTCAGAACTACTAGTGAATGATTGTTCTGTAACTCCAACCGTTGAGGTAGTATCATTTACAATGTCAGATTTAAAGAAAGACGATGGAAAAAGAAAATTTTTAAGTTGATTTAGCGAAGGTATATCTCCAGATTTAGAATCTTGGCGAGGCACACCTGTTTCGTCAGTAAGCATAACTTCTGTTTGGTTCCTGTCGTCATTTAATTCACCATTTACTACTTTTCTATTAATTTCAGTATATTTCTTCCACGATGGCGTTGTTTCCGTTTCTTTATTTGTAGAGTTCTGCAAAATGCTTTTATATTTTTTGTTATTCGAATGTTCATTGTCAGTAATTGTAATCGTCGTCTCCTTATTTTCAGTCGGTTCTGCATTTTGTGTTGTGAACTCTATGTTTTGTGTTGTATCAATACTACTATCTACAGCTTGATCTTCAATCGATGTTATAAATTTAAAATCTTTAAAGTATATTTCAGACGTCGGAATGAAGCCATCTTCCTTCGTTTTCTCGATATCATTCGGTCTTCTTATATCATTTCTAACTTCTAAAACAATACTGTCCTCAGGATGTAGATCATCATGAGTAATGTTAGTTTCTCGACTGAGCGTAAACGAATTAACTGGTGCCTCGATGAAAGACAGCACAACAGCTAAACCAACTGCCAATAACCTGAAATATTCAATTAATCTAAGTTATTTTAATGCGCCTAATAATAGACAAGAATGCAGTTTTAACTAAAGTAGGTATTAAACATTGGCATAACGTTATGCAACATTTGTTGTAGATTCTGTTGCTTTGCCGCTTTAGTTGGTCACGCACGGTTTTAAAAAAGGTCAAGTGAGAAACTCATTGCCCGCTAAAGTGAATTTTTCTATAATTTTTCAACGTTAAATTCACAATATATTGTAATTAAACAAACCAACCTATCGCGTCCCATCGTTGGACTGAATTAAAATAAAACCATTGTTTTAATTATCATATGCATTGATTATGATTTGAGTTATGATTTCTTATACAATGTTTATAAAATAAGTACTTCAATAAACCGGAAATATTATGCGTGTGATCATAATATTCAAATTTATATAGGTACATACGACTGTAATGTCAACAATCAAGTCTTCAGTGACATTTTACAAAAGCAAAATGTTTATTTGGTTTGTTAATTTCGTTGCTTTTGTTATTATTTATTATACGGTATTAACTCACTATGAGTTCAAAAACTCAAAATCACTAAGGGGTTTAACCTTGGTTACATAACGATAGTTCTTTTTTCTTTAGATTTTCAAAATCAATTTATTACTGTCTAGTTATAACTTCAGTTTCCTATAAAACTACTAAAGTCCGTGCAAAATCATACAAGATATAATTACTTAGTCAAGCCTCAAAAAGTAGAGCAAGCAATCCAATGACTGTCACTGCACCCAAATTGAATTTACTATTCCAGGGCAATCGAAATCCAAGACGAACGAGTGCAAGTGAATTTTTAATTTGGTTTATAGTTAATAGCGTTTATAAGCGTTTGTATACAGTTCAATGCTATCAATAATAAATATCGTCTCTCACATAGAACAGTTATCACTAGGTCCTATTATACATTTGACAATCACCTTTATATTAAAGTAGTAAACACTGTTATTACTTGTAGAATGTAAAATAAATCAATGACGCTACAACCTTTTTAGGTCTGGCCCTCAGATTTCTGTATCTGTTTCATGATAATTTGTTCATCTAATAGGCAAGTAGGTGGCTTTCTGTGCCTGACTCATGCCGTAGATTTCTTTGGTCTAAGGCAAGCTGGTTTCCTGTCGATGTTTTACTTCACCGTTCGAGCGAATGTTAAATGCGCACATAGAAAGTTCATTGGTGCACAGCTGGGGCTCATACCTACGACCTCACGGACGAGAGTCGCAAGCTGAAGCCATTAGGCTAACACTGCTCACTAGAATGTATTGGGAATTAAACTAAAAATCTATAAACTTATTAGGAATAATAACAATTATCGAAAATATACTGTTAATTAGACAAAAATCGTATTGTAATAATTCTAAGCATTTAAATTTTCTAATTCCTAATTATGTTTAAGTATACAAAATTAATCTTAAATTATATCCGTTATGGAACGTAATATAAACAATATTTTTAATTTAATTTTGTATTTAAAACAGATTATTAAGATATCGAAAATAACCAACCACTATAACGCACTAATTAACTAATTAGGTAACTCTCGCTTACCTGAAAGTTTGTGACATCTTTGTAAAGCACTGCGTCAATAGGCGCACATTATAAGACGCGCGTGCGCCACGATAGCCCTATGATTACTGCGGTAATCGCGAATAAAGTTGATTTTCAGTGAATTACTTACTTCCAAGTTAACTCTTCACTATCAACAAATTCGGATATTAGCCTTCGGACAAGTGTTGTTTTCCTTCCAAAACATGACCGGATTTCATTTATTACAAGTATGCACCGACTACTACAGGATGATACAAATTAATATCAATATTCTTATTTGTAACGTTTCCTTCTTAAACACAAATGATAATTTTGCTGAGCCTTTTTTCGAAAGCCTGTCATTAAAATAAACAGTTAAGGAACTAGGAAATAAAAGATATCAAAGTTGTACTGTTTTGCAACATGTAATATTGCTTAAATGGATAGCATTGCTTTATGTAATAGAATTTTCGGTATCTGTTCGTCTTCAATTAATATTCTTACATAATATATCTCATTTGGGTGCGAAATTGTACCACTATTCAAAAGTCAAAAATCATTTATTCAGATAGGTAACACAATGTACATTTATGAACGTCAATAAAAGATATATACATTATATGCTTCTAATTTTACATTTACTGCCAGTTCTCAAATTAAGGGCGTAGAACGGAAGAGAAGAACTGGCAATAAACTCTCCGCCACTCTTTTTAATCGCCAAGTTTTTTGTTTTACACGTTTGTAAGGAGCTGCAACCATTACAAGAATAAGCTTAAAAGCCGGCAAACTGACTGTGTATTTGGCATATATGCCTATGTTCTGTAAATAAATAAAAAACTTGTAATTTATTGTAAATTTAAAAAGTTGTATCAGTTTGTCAATTCAAATGCTGCCATTTTTTCACGTTTTATTTTTGTAGGTTGATGTCATATTACATAAATAAAAAAATAAGCGATGCATTATTGATAAAAAAATATTAATTTCAAATATATTTTCTATTTTGTTTTGTCACAGCCTCCGCCTTCCTTCTATATAATATATAACTATCATAATTTCCATGTTTGCCCTTAAATTTTAACATAAGGCAGCTGATGGTTAAGAGTTGACAATTGACTTCTTAGAGGTTTCACAATAGCATTTTTTTAAAAATAGTAACTTGTAACGGTATTTCTGCCAACAAAAACAAACATTTTTAAATCGGGTGCATAAATTTCATTAAAACACAATTATAATGGCGGAATTCAAGACTCCAGTTAAGAAATCAATGTCGCTGGTTGGAAGCGATAAACGTGAAATTGCAATTCCACCTTCGCCCTTCTTAAATCGCCTGGGCTACGGAACTGGTAAAATATGTTTAGTATTCGATTTTGGAAAACATTATAATACGAATACTAGTTTTAATGTTTAACTTTAGATTATTTACTTGATATTGCTTGTGCAATACTTGTTGTTATTGAAGACAGAAAAAACTTTTTGTATTTCAGGTGTTTCTGTAATGCAGTTAGTTCGGTCACCTAAAGCAGGAGAGATACGATCACCATGGGCTCTAAAAATGCTGAATAAACGAGTAAAACCAAATAAAGTGTACACAGAAAGACTCCAAGCTGAAGCTGAGCTTTTACAGAAAATGTCCCACCCAAATGTTGTGGGGTTCCGAGCATTTAGTAAGACCAAGATTCTTTACCTGGGTATGGAAGCCTGTGATTTATCACTTGGTGATATGATAGAGAAGAAGGCTGAAGAAGGTGCTGACGCTTTTGCACCAAAATGCATTTTAAAGGTACTGCAAGCTTTTAGTTTACCTAAAGTTAATTCTGGGTTTGATTCCCAGTGAAACCAATATTTTTTACAATTTATGTGGTAGTCTTCACAGAATTAAAAAATAATCTGTGAAACCTACCAAAATATTGGCCCCAAACCTATTACAGAGTTACCTGCCGTTTACTAGCTAAAACAGTGTAGAGTGTATCACATGTACTGATGTGTATCAATTTTGTAAGGTTGCAGTTGATATTGGACGTGCTCTGGACTATATTCACACTACAATAAACATTTTACATGGAGATATGAAGTCATACAACATATTGGTAAATGGAGACTTTGTCATATGCAAGTTGTGTGATTTTGGAGTGACATTACCTCTTGATGAAAATGGTATTTTTGATAAGGATAAAGGTGGGAAAGCTGTTTATTATGGTTTGTCATGTGAACTTGTTTGGATCTTATATTAAATCAGCCATGTAGCCAAAAGAGTAACATTATGTTATGGCATAGTTGCTAATGCATGCATCTCTCTCTACCAATTAGATGAGTTAAATAATTGAATAAAAGCTGCATACAACTTGACTGTTCTGAATGCCAAGATCGTGAACAACCAGGCATGGCTGAAACCCAAAGCACAATATATAAACTATAAAATTATAGATGCCATTTAAGGCTAATAATTTAAATTTTTCATGCCCATGGATTATTATAAGCTAAGCCATTTTACTTGCCTGGTTATCAAAAGGGCAAGTTTAATTAATGGCTTCTGTTGGGTGTGTACTAATAATACTCAATATTTCCAGGTACAGAAGCGTGGAGTGCTCCTGAAGTACTGCATGGAGGTATTATTAGCAACAAGACTGATGTATGGTCTTTTGGTCTAACATTATGGGAGATGATGTCCTTGTTGCCACCCCACACCAACATTGAAGACTTTGATGAAAGTATAAGCAGCATAAATGACAGTTACATAGATAATGCTTATGAGATGTATGGTAGGTACAACAAAGTTGGAACTTTAGATTTATTTCCATCATGGGAAACACAAACAATTGATATGTTTAAAAAATTATTATCCAAATACTGCCAACAAAAAAAAAAAATTCAATGAAAGTTGGGACTGTTGGAACAACTTGGAATATACTAGTGGACCAATGACACGCTCCAAAGTATAAGACTAATTTATGTTTGGTATTTCCAGGAACCCGACCAGCGTTACCTGCAGCAATATCAGTACCAGAATACAGCGGACCAGTAGCACTATTCCAAGCAGCCACTGAAATAAAGGGTGAAGATAGACCTTCAGCCGCTGAATTGTCTGCTGCTGCACAATCCATTGCTACTAGTAGCTGAGTAGCTATGATTTAACATGTTTCACTTGTTTAATATCTTTGAACAATATGTTGGCTCTATATACCTTCCAGGCTTAGATTTTTGAAGCGCTTTATTCTGCTCATGACCACTATGTGGCACTTTAAGCAAAAATTGTACCAAGTCTTAAAAAGCCTGCAACAGACTTGTGATCCTTCTGGCAGTGTGAGTGTCCATGGGCGGTATCACATAACATCAGGTGTGCTTCCTGCCAGTTCAAAAAAAGGTATAGTAAAACTGAGTTTTTAGAAATAGGAGTGCAATCCTATTATTGAATATTATAGTTATTACTAAAATACTGTATTTACACTGATAATAAAAGACAACAATGGTTTTGAATAAGTGGAGTTGTATGTATGAAAGTATTAAAACATTATTTTTAAAACACTTATATTTAAGTAACATAAATAAAAATTTAACAACCTTATAATTAGGTATAGTTTATGATACAGAGATTATTTTAAATGAGATAAAATGTTTTTGAGCGTGAGATTATACATCGAGATTCCTTTACAACAGAACGGCTGACTAGTATTTACAATAAATGTATTTTTATGTTATATTGTGAAATGTATGACAAAATATATTTTAGCATCTACTGTGAGGTATACTTAAGGCAAATGGATCTATCGTGATATGATTTTAAACATAGTAAAAACCTTGATTGGTTAATTGTTTTGTCACCTTGTTTTTTAAAGTTATACAACATCTTTTTGAGACTTATAAAATGTTTATGTATAAAAGAAATACATAAATTTAAAAGGAACGCTTGCTATTTCTTAAATAATGACAAGGATGCTAATTCTTATGTACTTAACTGGTAGTATACAGCATTCTGTAGTTAAAATTCCGACACATGTAAATTATTCAATGCTTTTACATCAGAATTAGTTTGATCCACTAATCGGTTACTGGTGACGTGACCAAGCATTTACATATAAATATATGCTATTTGACACCACTGTTTATGTTAACAATAGATTTTTACAGACGTAAAATGGACAGTATATCTTAGGAACATTTTCCCTGTCTATGTAATAACGGTGTCCATTATAAATACTCTAATTGGTTAAATATTTTAATAACTTTATAAATTGTATTTTCATGTACTGGTTGTAAACTTTTGAAAAAGGAAACTATTTCTTGATGGAGACAATGATGACCAATCACAATCAAGAATTAAAATAATTCCATTTTCAAAAGTATGCTCATACCCAAATTGCTTTATAGGTGTGCCTTTTTAATAAAATTGGGAGTCTATAACCGTTACATATACAATTACAAAAAACCACAAAAATATTATTTTTATATAAAATAAACATATATATAGATAAGACTTATTGTCAAATAATGTTGAATTATTTAATAAAATATTGACAGTCTCTAATTTCTTGTTGAAGATTTTCCATGCCAATGCAAAATACATTAATCAGTTCATTTTAGAGAAACTCGTTTATTTTGTTTGATTGGGATCAAGGTTATAAATACGAATCCGGTCGTTAAACTACTAGACGTAGTTCTACGTCACTTTGCTGTTGTGTTTTTATCAAGAAATACATCTCGAAACTCACCAGGCTTATGATATTAAAAATAAAATTGTATCATTACAATTATTATATCAGATGATATATTATTATTTTGTTTTAATAAAAATATGCTAAAAATGCCTGTTATATTGTTTTCTACACTGGGAATGATTATATAAAAACGGCTTTTCTGGAATCGAACCTAAATCTGCAGGCGATATAACAAATACATACTAAACGGCGTTGACTTTTTTTCAGCTGTAGAAACGATGCGGGATGTAGTTAACCGTTTTTTAATGGGACTAGTATATATGTATAGTATGTTTATATACACATCAAGCTCCATAGTGGTTATTTTTTTGTCGGATTGGAACCCAAGAGATTTAGATTAGCTGCGTCACGGTTATGAGTGAAGCCGTGACAGATATGCAACAACGTCTTTCTTCCCGGCGTGAGCCGCGACCTGCAGTGCGGTAAGACCTCGGGCGTCCCTCAGTGCGACGTCGCATCGCCTCGACAACACGCGTACACATGACAGCTGACCGAACATTGCCGCGCCGTGTAACGCGCTCTCGCCATTCTGGTAAAAATAATATTCTGGAGTTACACTTCTAAATAAAACTTGACAGTAGTCAAAATGTATGTAAATTAAATATATTATTGTGGTGGGATATATTGCCTAAAATTGCACAGTATTTATTATGTTGCAATTTCACCATAATTAATTATTGTAATATATTTTAATTCAGTAAAAGTATATCTTTGGTGTCCCAAATAAAACAAGAGCAAGCGCGAAATTATGAAAAATATTTCCTTTTTTGGTATGAACGCCATCTTGCGACTATTTTTATAATTAATATCATATTCATACATTTGTTATCAAACTTAGTATTTTTCATGTGGCGACATCTTGTGGTACAAAAATAATTGTATTAAAAATACGTACCGGCAATAATCCAAGGTTAGGGTTGTATTTTAGCAGCTCTTGAACTACTCCTACGTGTCCTTTGTGCGCTGCTTTAAACAAGGGCGTCGCTCCGTCCTGAAAATATACCAATAATCTAGAAATATATTGTGGAGACCAATAATGCCACTCGGTTCCACCACGTCGGTGATTTTACCGCTGTGTGTGACACAGAAACACACAAGGACAGTGAAATAATCGCGAAAGCTGTGCGTGCGCACGATTACGATTTGTTAATTTCAATATGAGTGTTTATTAAGGCTTTGAAGAAGTTTCTTTTTATTCAGTAAGCTAGAAAATTTTGCTATATGGTGCTCGCCTCATAATATCTGCAATATTGGTTTGGTGGTGTTCGACTCTCAACCCTTGAGACGTCATTCATATCCTATATAGATGCCAGATTGTTACCTTATTTTTAAAAAATGCATTTTTTTAATTTTCATTCAAATTGTTTTATTGTATATTTTTTGTATCTCAGAGTGGGGACATCGTCTATATAATAGCAAATGGTTTTATTAAAATGTTCATTATTACGATCTGGTGCATTATTATTTATACTTGGATAAATTTACCTGTCGGCATACGTCAACGCGTGCGCCGTGAGCGAGCAACGTACGCGCCACGTGCGCATGTCCGCATTGTGCGGCAATCCATAGCGGCGTAGCGCGGTCTATACGTGCGAGATCAACTCTAGCACCATGTGCTGATAGCATCTCACAAACTTCTTCGTGACCATTCTGGGCTGCTATGAAGAGTGGCGTCGCTCCATCCTGATTTAATTTTTAATTTAATGTTATGATTATAATAATAATTAAATTAGAAATTTAGATGCAAATTCTGATCTATCACAGATGAAATCTAGGGGCACGGTAGTGCGCCTGCCAAGTCAAACAAAAAAGCAGCACGGACGTACCAACCTTTTCTTGAAGCAGTTCCGGCCATTTTGACCCCACGAACTCAATTATGGGTAAAATTTAAAGCCTGAATTTTCAGTTACAAGCATTGTATAAACCTGTATATTTCTTCATTCAATTTTCACCAGTAGTTTCTTAGTTCTGTCACTCACTGACAGACCGAGCATGAAAACTTTATGGTACTGGAAGTACCTAACAGACATATAAGCTTCAAATTTAGAACTCAGTGTTTAGTGTATAAATCAAGGAAAAACTAATATTTAGCTATTTTTTATATTTTAAATAATATATTGACTTGGCAATCGCATAAACATAGTGTTTCTATGGTTCTGATAAGTAATACATTTTATATTAAGTAAGTCAAGTCAATTTATTTTATTTATTCATACTTCGTTGCATTAAAAAATTACCCAAATAACACAATACATAAAAAAATTAAAGGACCGGGCGGCCTTAGCGATAACAAGCGATCTCTTCCAGGCAACCCTATATCAATATTTATATATAAAACATAAAAGACTTGTTATATTCATATGGTCAATATAAGATGTTGTTAGGTAAGCTAATTATGTTATAACTTAAGAAAATCCCTGAAGTATTGAAATGAATTAACCAACTTGAAATTACATGGATCTCACAAGTTTTTATAGTAAAAGAACTGCGTAACGAGACTTGGTTTAAGTTATGGCATTCCTTTTACACAAAATCATTTTTTTATTCTTATTCAAAGCTAAATGTTTGCATACCTTCATACAGGCATCGACTCGAGCTTCTCGTCGCAATAATTCTTCGACAACTGGAAGGTGACCGCATTGACACGCCACAAACAAGGGTGTACCACCATCCTGGAAATAATAATACTGTACCAAAAACTCACGCTTTGCATTTAATAATAATAATAATCTTTATTTATTTTCTTACAAAAACGTCATACATAAACAATTTACAGTTACATGGAAATTCTTGTTTATGTGGGACTGATGTCTGCTAAAGCTACATGTGTTACACATTTAATAGTACTGTGTTCACGACTTTCTGGTATTTCTAATACTGCTATGAAATACATTTGCATAATGTATATGTACACCAAAAATGTCAAGAGCAATTTACTAAATTTAATTCGTTTAACATGTTTTACGCCATCTAACGGTCGACTTCGTAATATAGAAATAACTCAGAGCACCATCTAGCGGCAGTACAGAAAAATATAGATAAATAAGTAATAATAAATGGCTCATAATCTTCCGAAAGAGTTTGATAAATTTCACTCATAATTCATGAAAAGATCTTGTTGGTAGATTCATAATTGTTACCTACCAATGAAGGTGCGTCAATAGAGGCACCAGCCTCCAACAGCAACTGCGCGATGTCAATGAAGCCACCCTGCGCCGCGAAGAACAACGCCGACGTTCCTGTCTGACCACAACACGTATCTTCATATTAATTTATTTTCACATTATTTGTCTTTGAACTCTGCTTGTTTTATTTAAATCGCCTCGTAACAATAACGTATATTTCAATATTTAACTTTACGAAATTACTACTAAATTGGTTTCGTTGTGAATTATCGTCTTCAATTCGAGTTTCAGTCAATTATTGAAATTGTTACTCGTTTAACGTGTCATTAAGTCGTAACTCCAAAAAATGTTTCATTGAACGTCGTTCTATGCAATGTATTTTAAAAGTCTTAGATACTTAACAAAACAACCTATCACGGAATGACACCACAAATTACACTTGTAAAGTATTTATTAATAAAGAGAGCGGCACTTTAACTTTTACAATAAAAACTTCAAAAAAAAAAACCCTAAATAGTATATAATTCTAAGATGTTGTTATGCCATCGCGTTTCTTGCCATGCACAATGCCATCTATTGCTTAAACAATGAATTAGATTATGAATTTAAAAAGATACCAATTTTCGAAAAATGAAATCCTTCATCGAATGTTTATGTAATATAAGAAAATAGACTGCGTCATTTACATACATTGTAGTTGTATCGTAAATAGGGAACCAAGTCCATGATCATTTGTTTCTTTTTATCAAGGAGGACTTTCGAATTTATCGATAACTATTGACCTGAATAATTTATATTATAAGAGCCACACTTTAAGGCTAAAAGTTCAAGGGGTGCCGTGCTGTGCGCAAATAAAACAAAGAAGCATTGTTATAGAATTTAGCGCACTGTGTGTGAATGGTGTTGAATAGGCTCATTCTGTACGGGGATGCCCTACGAGTGCTATTCATCCCGAATGTATGACATACAATATAGGTCTTTCGGGTATTTTACTAAAAAAGCTTATGTACCGAGCTTCGTTTCAAATTAGTTTTAGTTATTATAATCCTTACTTTTACGGTAATATAACCAAGAATTATAAATATCTTTAAACAAGTATAATACAGTCAAAACCGTTTACGACATCGTTTAGAACAACATATCGGTTATATTGACCAAAATCAAAGGTCCCGACTGAAGGTTAGGTACTGAATATCAACGTCATTTGCTGTTACAGGTACCGGCAAACTTCTTGAGCATTAAACAAGGGAGTGGGGGAACGTTTGCGCATCGTACACACACAGCCATACAAACGTCAACGATTTACCAATCACGCGATCGACACGTCACTCCTCCGCCGCCGCGGCAAGGACATTTGTTCAAGATGTTTGCCGGTATCTATACGACTATGGGTTTTTACGACCAAATATGAGTAGTCCCTTCGATGTCGTTATTACAGATTTTGACTGTATATTATTTCCGTTGTGTAAAATTGACTCAGTATATAATATTATCTTGATACTTAGTTCAATACAATAGCAAAGTTACAATAGCCTAATGTTTGGTCCTTCGAGCCTCCGCACTATCCCAAAAGCTTTTATGACAAAAAAAAAATATTCGTTTCCTTGACCTTTATATAACCGTTTTCGGCATGGTACACACATAGTAGTTTTAAGTATTCGAGCAAGCCGCAAAATGAAATTTATGTTTTTATTAATCAAAAACGTGTTATCATTAAAATTATTTAACAAAATAAATACAAGTCGTGCAAGTTATTTCCATTTAAAAATAACGCTACTTTTTTATGATACGGTTTTCATGAAACCATAAATAAATTCAATAAAAATTACACAAATCGCAATTATGCTAATTATAACCGCTTCTATGTCTCATGGGCCCAATTCAGTTATAGTTTCCTCTGGTCAATACATATTAGGTCCTTACATATGAAATTGGCGTTTTGTCGTACTGGCCACTTTGCTCTTTGGTTAGGAATTTCAAATTCAAATTTGTACAGCTATTTACTCATGTATTTGTGCTTCGATGACCGTCATTCGTTTGTTTTTTTCTTCTGTTTTTTTCTGTTTGCGTCACTCATTTTACAAAATGGAAAACTTAAAGTATCGCATTATTTACGAGTACGTCTTCCGCCGTGGCACTAGTGCTGCGGAAACGACTCGAAGGGTGAATGATGTGTATGGCGGTCATGTTGCAAAAGAAAACACAGTTCGTTTTTGGTTCCAACGTTTTCGTTCAGGAAATTTCGACCTGCAGAACAGGCCCCGTGGACGGCCTGAGACCCAAGTTGATAATGAAGTATTGAAGGCTGTGGAAGCGGATCCATCACAAACCACGTCCGAGTTAGCTGCGGTGTTAGGGATAAAACTGTTTTAATTCACTTGAAGCAAATTGGAAAGATTAAAAAACTTGAAAGGTGGGTACCTCACGAATTGACTAAAGCAAACCGACAAACGCGCGTCGACTGCTGCGTTACATTACTGAACCGGCACAATAAAGAAGGTATTTTAAACCGAATCATTACCTGTGATGAAAAATGGATTCTTTACGATAATCGGAAGCGCTCAGCGCAATGGTTGGATCCTGGCCAACCAGCCAAATCCTGCCCCAAGCGAAAATTAACCCCAATAAAGTTACTTGTAAGCGTTTGGTGGACTAGTGCCGGTATTGTTCATTGCAGTTTTCTCAAATCTGGCCAGACTATTATGGCTGATGTCTATTGTCAGCAACTGCAAACCATGATGGAAAAGCTAGCGGCTAAACAACCTAGGCTGGTCCTCCACGCCACTGCTACTGCACGACAACGCTAGACCACACACTGCACAACAGACGGCTACCAAATTAGAAGAGCTTCAATTGGAATGTCTAAAACATCCTCCGTACTCCCCAGACCTTGCTCCAACAGATTACCATTTTTTCGAAATTTGGACAACTTCTTGTAAGGAAAAAAATTTAACTCTGATGGGGCAGTCCAAATAGCCTTCACAGATTTTATTGATTCCCGTCCGACAGGTTTTTTTAGTAAAGGGATCAATGAACTACCTATGAGATGGCAAAAGAAATTGTTGCATAGAAAACAATGGTTCTTACTTTGGATTAATTAAATATATTACATTTAAAAATATTCGAATTTTTGTCCCTCCCTTACAAAACGCCAATTTCATATGTAAGGACCTAATATATACAATGGCGAAGTCACGTACCGTCCTGCAACAGGCGGGGTCGGCGCCCTGCGCCAACAGTTCGCGGACGCACTCCGTATGACCCATTGCCGCCGATAAGATCAGTGGAGTTGTACCATCCTGGAATTATAAAATTTATGATAAACAAGAGAGGTCATAAACTTTTTAATATCTCAGTATACTTTGTTTCTTTCTTAATTTCAACGTTACGTTATCAATATTGGTCATACGATTTATGGCATTTATAAATTAGAAAAATTGTTCAAGATTGTAATAGAATAAATTGAAACACTGAAAAATGAAATGATCATCGCTGCAAATATATTCAAAACACGCAGAAAATGAAATAGACACTGAATGAATTTATCGGTAACTGAGATCAAAGAGAAACCATCTCAGTCAATTCCTCATACATATGCTCGGCCTTTCCAACAACACACATTTAAGTTTCAAATTCGGATTATCACCTATTTATTTGCTTGCTTAGAACTAAGTTTTTAGCTTCACATACCAAAGAAATAGAGCATACAATGTGTGTCATATTTCATTAGATTCAAAGTGAAAAATTTGAAAACGCAACATGCAACAACAAAGTACATTTTAATAGCATTTTAATCAATGTGAAATGCATTCGCGTCGCTCCGCCGCCCGCGGCCTCAAGTGTTGTATGGAAATGGACATCTCTGGGCGCGATGTAGCATGACTACTTTTTCTGGATTCTAGGAAACTGGTTTGAAATCGCACAATCGTTTACTTGAAAAAACAAAAGGAAAGGTTTTTGTCTTTTGTTTTACATGAATATCTGAACAATGAACTACTACTAAATATATTATGACAATGCAAACGGGACTGTATTCTACAGATGGGATTACTGCTACAAAAAACAGCATTCTACGCATTTTAACTTATTTGGTATTTTTTTTAATCAGGCATCAATTAAGCTCTAAAAACACTTTATCCTTAATCTTAAAATCTTTTAAACAAAATATTTCCTTAGGTAGGTATATGATAATATACTTTGATGGAATGGCCGCGCATTTGGATTTTTCCAACTAATGTTTTACGCAGACGTCAGGGTAAGTGGAAAAAAAAATCTTATAAACTTAAGAAAGAGGCTTTAAAAATCTAGTTATTTTTTTATTTGTAACAAGACCTTGAGCGTAAGGTGATTATACTGAATGTTATTGCGTAATTGCAAATAGTGAAATTGTAGTCACATAGGTGACTATTATTTTTACAGAAATAGGTAAGATTTATGAGCGCCAAGATTTGTCTTTTTTCGGAGAAATATACAAGGCATTTAAGACTGTAAACATAATTAGTCACGCGCAATATCTCAAGGTCGTGCCACAGTGCACTGAACTCAACACCAAAATGTTGTCTTTTGGGAAACTGATTCACGTATGAATTTGGGTGTTATTCTGTAACTGTGAAATGGGGCACGGAGAGGGACACATCACTGTCTACAATTATGATATTTTATGTCTATCAATCTAATTCTTACTTAGTGCTGTGCTAACACTAAGTATGCATTTTAAATGTAGAATAAATTATTAGATAGTAGATGTAGATTAAATTATAATTTCAATGAAAAACCTTTTTTCTAAGATTACGTTGGATTTTTAAATAAGTTTAATAAGGCTGTTAATAATAAGTGGTATAATAATTTCGGTTCATTATGACAATCTATCATGCTGTGACGGCAATGATATAAAACAACAACAAAACATATTGTATTGCGCTCAGGTTTAAATCACTTTATAGTCTTCATAAATATTGTATCCGCTTTGATTCATGGTGCAAGGTTAAGAAAAGGGAAGGGAAACTATTAATAAAAAATGTGTTAATACATTATAAGTAGTAAGATTTTGGGAAGAGTTTCAAGTAAAAAATACCTGTGTCAGGGTTCCCAGCTCTTCCATAACAAAGTTAGTAGATACATATATATTTACTTTTAATTACAATTTTGATTGTTTTACTGCCTTTGTCAATTATTCTTCTTATTTTTAAACGGTCAGTGCATGAGAGAGTGTGTGCATGTTAGTGTATTGTGTATGAATCAACAACATGTAAGAGCGCATTAGCTTTTTTAATGCAATAGTTTTAATAAACGGTGGACCGTGAGCAGGAAGATGATAAGCAGCCTATAATTTAGAAGTAGCCTGCCTGCGTCTGGCGTATTATTAAGAATTATTACATTTGAGCAACAGAGAAAAAAAGAGTTATGATTTATCTACTGTGGTGCATGACAAATTTGTTTCCTTAAATATACAGTCGCGCTTTATACTTCCCAAATACGGTACGTGGATGATTTATTTCTTACAATAGTAACTTAAATATAACACATACGATTTTACGTATGAGAAATGTTACAATCTGGCGAAACATAGCACACGTTATATATAGCGGTTGTGCCAGATCGTTAATCTACAACTTACAAGAAGAGTGTTAAATGTATGCGGTATTTTTAAATGCATCGCTAAAAGTAACGAGTGCTTTATGAATGAGTGCTTGATGATGGAGTTGGAAAATAATGCATACTTTGTGGAGCTCGTTTACAGCTTCCCACTTTGAAAAGGAGTTGTAACAGGAGAATGAACGTAGAGAATTAAGGCAATCATATTTTTTAATTAAACCACAAATATCACATTGGAAAAGAAGAGTTGTACCTAATATCTACTGTTTCGGGGGTCAAATCAAATTCGTAGTTGATCGAGTTTATTATCTGGTTCCCCACATTTTTGTTGCTGATAAAATAACAAAACAAAATGTTATTTTATATAACTACATTTGTGCGCTCTAATTATTAATCCTATTTTTACAGACTGTTTCTCAGTAATCATGTATGCAATTCTTATGAGAAATAAAGTTATTCTTAAACATTAGATAAATGGATTTTCGATTGACCTACCTACTAATGTATTTCCGAACCAAATTTAGGGTATTTCAAGATTAGTCCAGGTATCCAGTCTTTAAAGACCAGTAACGCACTTGCGAGCATTATATCGGCGGTATCACTTAACATCATCGAATCTCCTGTCTGTTTGGTCCCTTGCCTTCGGTATAGCAGTCTCCGTCTTTATATGATAACTTGCTATAATCAGCTTAAACCGGTTTTTAAAAAATAACGTTTTCGTTCAGGTTATAACGAACAAACCTTTCAGCTTTATAAACATAGTATAGATACGTTGAATTAAAAAAGTTTAAGATTTGTTCTCAAGATCTTAGTCACGTTAGTCATTAGGCAATCATTACATCACAACGATGTCTGGCTAATTTGAGATTACTTTGCAAAATAATGAAATCAATGGCATTGATTAGCATACCGGATTTGTGACTTTCCAAAGATTTTAACGGCACTTAGGACATTTAACTAATCCCAAACTATGGTCATCCTTATATTTAAATATAGGATTCAGGCCAAGATATGCGAAACAGAAAGTCTCTTATAAATTTTATTAGCTATAAAATTACAGAACAGACTGTTACAAATAATATAAGCAAATTTACGTTTTTCGTAACAGATACGCCGTCGATTTTTGATATGATATTATTATTAATAAATAAACAAATTTTAATGTTTCAGATTGAAGGCACATTGAGGGTCTGCTTGGCTGGATATATTCGTCGTCATCGCGTTTAAGCGTCTACCGTCACATTTGTTTGCACTTTTTCTTTTTTGGTACTACCTACATACCATTATCTAAATTACAACATCGATGCCACGTACTTTATGTTTTTCTCCGAATGAATACAATTATAATAATTTATCAATAAATTATTAAGACAGAAAACCCGAAAACTAGGGATTTTTAGATGATTTTTTTGAGCAACTGAACCTCTCATAATAAGAAATAATTAATGTTATGTGTAAATACTTACTCGATCCCGTGAGTCAATATGCACTTTTCCGGTGTCGAGCAGCTGTCGCAGCCGCGGGCAGTCACCACGGAGCGCTGCCAGGTGGAACTGAACATCACTTCGTGATTCTTTCTGGAAAAATATAATATTATCATATTATTAGTGTTTACCATATTAAATGAAACTTTGAATCCATAACCCCGGGGAGATCTTGCCATCATGGAATTGATGCTTTTATTCAAGACATACTGATTGCAAGTATGCATTTTAATTTCAAATATTTCAAACGACTATATTGATAAAATAATATTACAAAATATTGAATATAGTAAATTTACAAAAATATAATTTAATTAAAATAACACGCATTGAAGTGGATTACTTAATAAAAAGATCTACCCATTACATTACATAAGAGCAAAATTAATCTCAAGGCTCAATCGTATAGTAAAATAAGGAAACTGAGTATGTTCTGATATGACGACCCACTCTATAACTCACAGAAGAATGCAATTGTCATTTAACCATACAAAGAACTGAATGGGCACAAAAAGCGTGTCATTCAGAGTATTTATCGCATCGGCGGATAATTGCAACGCTATCAACGGTACAATTAACTGTTCCTACAAATCACACACGCAAGCCGAGTTATGCTCAAATCGAACCTTTATATTATTATTGCTAGTATATAGTCCGGTTTCCACCCTACGCATGGCGACAGGCACGTTCTACCTTAAGTTGAGATTTTTTACATGTTTCATAAGTGTTCTTTAGTTATACAGAGTCTTAAATGTCGTCTGCGTTCATTTATAATCATAATTTTTCATTTATTTTAAGTCTAAATCTTCTACTAACTTACACGTTTAAATAGTTTCTTCAAATAAACATATACCAAACAACTGTTTCAAAGGCAATCAAAAAAATAAATCAAGTTTTCATTTATTTAGTTCAATACACGATTTTCTTCGTAGTCCCTAATGACATGTAAGCCATACAGTTAGAAATGTATGAATCAATAATCGCATTATAGGACGTCTGCAAAAAAATATAGCAAAGTTTATATACAGTACTATTACTAGTACTTATATTGAAGTTGCGTAGGCAGCGGTTGAATGCAATTAAATTTTTGCGGCTACGTTGTATTACGAAAGGGGCTTCAGTAAAAATTTTGTGTTACCTGTTTCGCCGCTTTGACTCCCACAAACAAACGTTTCACACATGCAAAATGTTTGAAGTATGATGTTTATTGTTATTATATGTTTAATCTCAGTACGTTTTATACTTATTTATCCTTCTATGTATAATTTAATAATTAATTACATACCGTCTCACGGTATGTAATTAATTATGTTGCATTGATATTGAAGAGATAAAGTCAACAATTGTCAAGTCGTCCCTAGTACAGCTATAATTTGCGATCGTAATGAGGACAAGGAAATTATAGCGTCTGGCGCAGTCGTTTAATATAATTACTAATCACTTAGGCTCAACTGTGCCATTGCCAACGATTTGGGTTTAGGACCGGAGCTAGTCTAAAAACCAATATTGACAAACAGAAGTCACTGAGTATCCAGGATTGTAACCCTAAATTGGTAAATTTTACTAATACACTAACTTGTCTACCCGTAAATTTTGCCTTTGCCCTTATCAAATGAACTACCTACTACACAATATTACAATTAATAATTTTGTAATAAAAAAATATATGAATTAATATTACGAAACGTAATCTATACATTTCGTAGTTATTTAAAGTATGTCTAAAGTACACAGTGACAGCCAAATTCTGGTGAGACATTATTTTTAGTTTCCAAATTTAAATGAAGTATATGTAGGTATATTTTAATTCTTTTTTGGTGAAATGGACCATGAGTTATCTTATAATTAAAAGTGTGCCTCTAACAAAAATGTAATCAACATCATGGGATGATCTGTATATTATCTGTTGTTTATATATCCTTTGTATATGTTTTTTTGACTCACGAAATAGGCCCTAAGCAATTTTAATAGAAGATTGCAATTCTTTTCAACTCAGTAAACTAATGTGTAGAAGTAAGAAGTGTTTATTTTAGTTGTGTTTTCTACTCTTAATTTATTTTTCTTATCTGTAAAACAATTCAAGGACACTTCTCTAGTTATAACATGTATTTCTTTTTAAATATCTATTGTTGTCTTGTCTATTATTAAATAAATAAATATAATGTAACGCATTACCACTCATATAACAATGCGGTTGCGAATGTAACTTTCGCTTGACTCATCTACTTGACCTCACTGTATCCCAATGAATAGATTCAGACAGGACTGGGAAAACTGGTTTGAGGATGCCCGTGCATCACGACCAGGGTTATAGTACTTTAACATTTTATGTCATTTGATACTAAATCATACATATAGATTTCTGTATCTGTTCCACTTATTTTTCGTGAGTAGGTAGTCCTGTGCCACACAAAGACTGTGTTGTCACCTCAGAATGTTTCTCTATTTGTGCAAGAGAGACTGATATTAGGGTCAAAGTGAATAATCTTTGCACGAAATGTCATAAACAAATTCTTCCATTAATAAGAACAAAGTCATAATGGTATGGAGTGGTGTTTCAATAAGGTATCAATGACATTTTAAGTAGAAGTGCTTTTGATGACACTGTCACATCACAGATGATAGATGATCTTGATGGGCTTTCTCGAAATAATGATCTGTACGTCTCTATCGCATAGTCGCGGTTGTGTAATGCCCAATGACTATCATTGCGCAAAGACCAAGAGTGAGTTGAACAACATTAATGACTTCAGTCTAACGACTACGGCATATTTACCAACCTAACAAAAAATATTAAATCATTATTTATTTATATTATTTCAAATACGCATTGGTTGGTGAATAAATTAATATCTACCATAATGTCTTTATTTATTATCACTATAAATGTTTTTGTTTAAGATATTAAAAACAGAGGGAAAATTTACGATACATTTATTATTAAAGTAAGGTCAAGAGGTTTTTATTATACAATCAAAATCTGTTATAACGACATCGAAGGGAATACTCATATTTGGTCGTAAAAACCGATAGTCGTAACAGCCGATGACGTTGTTATTAACTACCTAATACAATAGAATTCAGCCGAGACCTTTGATTTTGGTCCATATAAACAGTCGTAAACGGTTTTGAATTTTATTAGTATAGGTCCGTATAATTACACGGACCTATACTAATAAAATTAATAAATAAGTGAGACGAGACTGATGTATATAATATTGTAGCCGTATTGTAGAAGAGATTTAATAAATTAAAATGTATAGTGAAATCTCTCATAGCAATATTTCTTTACTATAAGCCGCAAAGATCGTTGTAAAGGTACAATAGGACAATGATCGTATCTGACCCAAATCTCAATAATTATTTAATATATCTTATGTAACCACAACGAGGGCAATGTATATTTCATCTCAATTTCAGAGTTAAACAATGTATCACGCTTACTGTTATTTAACTAAGTCATGGAAACTATGTTACATATTTGTTAAATATTTTTATTTTACGTATCCATTAAAAAGCGCTCGCATAAAATCAGTTAATTATTTAAAATCAATTGTTATAAAAAGTGACTTTGTCTTATGTTACATTGTAAGCACGAGCCAGGGCTGTATTTTCTGTTGATGTAAACATGTCTGTTTCATACGCGGCAACTGTCCAAATTCGAGTGTTTTGGAGACGGAGAGTATATTTATTTATTTTTAATAAATAAAATATAAGCAATTCTGACCTATTTTTTCCTTCTTTTATATAATACATACATACGGGAACATACGAGCCAGCGGGACGCCTAAAAAGGGCAGTCATCGCAGCCCATAAACACCCATTTTTAGTGGGTGGGTTGCGGGTGCGGGCCTTTGAAGGCCCTCGAGCCTCGAATTTTGAAGAGTTGGAGGTCGTCTGTCTCAGGAAAAAACCCCACTTGACGTCGATTCGCAAAAGAAAATGCCTTGTGAAACGGACCGTGAAAGTCTTCCAGCCATCAATGTTGATGAACTTTTTAATTCATACAGCTCATGCGGTGTTGTAACGAGGCAGGAGGGATCAACCCTAAGCACAGCACAGCCTTACATTTGTTAAAGTATGAAGCGAATTTTTAAATCATATCATCATAATATATCATCATGTATTTTTTTACTACGAGTCATTGGCATTTAATTATATCGTTTCGTGACGGTAGCTATTATACTGTACATTACAACATTAATTATCGTTTGCCGGAATCTGACGAATTTTCCGGTGATTAAGATTGTGTGCACCCGTGACACGATACACTTTCAGCTCGACCGGTGTTTGTCATATTATGAACACTGTTGCCAGTGAAAGTTTGAATTTGACACCGTTTGCGCTCCTTTACGGTCACTTTGACGCGACACATGGAATCCTTGAGTTTCTCCGTTTTCCTTTTACGAAAGTGACAGCTGTAGTTTTTATCGATTCACACTTGCATCACTTTGTTATGAGCATGCGGCGACTCACTGTTGACTTCAGTTAATATTAGTCCTGTGTGATGTGGTGTGATAATTGCGATGCCTATTATTATTTACCCCTCCATCCTCATTTATTCCGTGGTCATGGCCTTAAGAGAGACTCTATACGGTCTAAACCAGTCCATAAATAAGATTGCTTCTATCAATTTTACAAATACTAAGCATAATTAGGTTATTGCTTGTGTAATCACAGCTTCCTTATAAAAACATCGTAAACAAGATTATCTAAGGCTAATTTTATATCGATTATGCAATACTTATCAACACGTTGCGATTATCGCAAAAACGTTAGATTGGACTAAGATTAGTAACGGTAAACCAATAGAAGATCGCCCGTGAAATTTATAATCTTCTGCCATAACTGTTACAAAATTACGATGGAAAAACAATAGTTGGCAATTGTTAGATGCGCAGAAGTACTTATTTTGAAGGTCATATTCTAAAGTATAACCTCCATCTTGCCATCAAGACAAAATCTTGCCAAGTTACTTGCAGGCCAATAAGAAAGTGTTCTATTTTTGAATATAGAACAGCGAATATTACTTTAACGCAAGAACTCTTGTTCTTGACGTCAGATTTCTGTATTTGTTTCGTGATCATTTGTTTTTTCTAATAGACAAGTAGGACACACGACTTTTGTGTCCACGACTCGATGGTTTTCTTACAATGTTTTCCAACACCGTACGAGCGAGTGATAAATGCACACATAGAAAGACCATTCCTGCTCAACCGGGGATAGATAGAAGCCAGGTCTGCTCATAGGAAAATGCTTTTTCCAATCAAAACAACAAACTAAGTAATTTTGTACACACATACATAGTCATTAATGCGGATCATATATATCCTATATCAGGGTGCATTTGAATTATTTGACAAATCGTAATCTTCTAGATACAAGGAGCTTTACAAAGCTTCGCAGATAAGTCACCTCGTTCGTTGTCCGAATTTAGAGCATGCTATAGAAATAGAGAGTTGTTTACATCCGCCGTCACGTCCTAGACTTTTTCTGATTCTTACTGACAGCATACATTTAGTTTTATATAGATAATTTTTATTTTACAAATGTCGAACTGTATTTTTTCCCCTACAATAGATACGCAGTTAAAGTATTTATTTGGTTAAAATTTCAAATAAAATAAACTAATACAAATAAAAAGGAATAACAAAGATTGTTACTACACTTGAAGCTTAAAATAAAATAATATAAAACATTGAAAGAGAATATTTTTTTAACCGGATTAAAGTTATTTGTATTATTATAAACTTATATTATATAAGTGTTTTCTTTTAATGTGTAAAAGCTATGTTAACAAAAGACAATACTATATAAAACATGTTCATAAGATATGCTATGATATGCTATCACTATTCTCAGTCATAACAGATTTTATAAACATTTCAAATAATATATACAACAACACTTTCCAGTATGAATATTAATTTTCACATGAATATTCAATATTATAGTCACCCTATTGAGTGGCGTTCTTGACAGTCACCAACACACAATGTTATTGTTCTTTTTGCTTAGTTATGTAAGAAACCTACTTCTCTCAACTAGATGGAGCTGGTAAATGATAATTTAAATATCGAATAAAATCAAAGGTAAACTTTGTTATAAAAAATATTTTTATTGATATAAGTTTGCCAACGTTCAGCACACTGATACATTGACCTAGCTCGTTTACCAGAATTCTCAATCTGGATGTATCGTATATTTAACCGGCTTCAAAAACCGAAGGAGTTCATGAATTTTGTCATGTGACTGAAACTGAAACTAAAAAAACTGGTATTTTAAAATATCTCTGAAGTGGGAAAAAATGTCATTTAAATTTCAGGAAAAATGCCTTCTTTATTAGGTACATTAGTAGATATATTAAAACTTTGTGTATCCAGTAAGATCCAGTTTCCTAGTCAAAGTTTGGTTATTTATGGTCAACACCTTGGTCTTGCGTTCGATTGCCGCCGAAACAATTGTCTCGGGTTAATCGGGAAAAGCCCTACATAACATATGAAACAAATGAATATATTCACGTATAGTGGTTGTATGTAATTTGCAGTTAATAATAATAGTACTATTTAAAGAATCTTAATTAATTACAAAGCCAAACAAGCGCTTATTATGTACGGTCATGCTCTACATATATGTTAATAATAACCGACAGGTGTATTTTGAAATGCGCTGTGATTAAAGATTATTTTTATTATTTGATAAGGGGCTAATAAGACCATAAAAGACACTCACCGCAACTCATGGACACTCATTACAGCCGCTGCGGTGTCGGCCTTAACAGAGAAGTAAGTTCTCTTTTAAAAATAATTGGAGGTCGTATCTCCCAGAGATGACTAAAAGAAGAATCATAATTTTTTATTCCGATGGGGTTTTAAGATTTATTTCCAACAAAAAGGCACAGAAGGCTGATCACCTATTTGCTTATAAGATGAACAAATGATCATGAAACAGATACAAAAATCTGAGGCCCAGACCTAAAAAGGTTGTAGCGCCACATATTTTTTTTCTTCAGAAAAATAACTATATTAAAAAAATGAGCGGTTGTGGCGAAAATGGACTTAACCACAAAGAGAATTCACTTTGTATTGTGTGTTTAGATAAGCTGTTTTCAATAACCTAAGTGACAAATCGAACCCAAGGCTAAACATTGAAATGAGAAATAATTGTTCTTATTGTCTTCTGCGCAAACAATGTGCAGTTGCGTGAGCGCGGCGCGGCGCTAAGCATAAGTTTTTGTTCATAATTATTATTATAGGAAACTGGCAATTTTGTCATTCATTAAGTTTAACCACAGCTATGAATTAACCTGACAGAAAAAAGAGTGGCAAAGAGTTTATTGCCAGTTCTCCTCTTCCGCTCCACGCGCTTGATTTGTGAACTGGCAGTAAATGTGAAATTTATTATGTATTTATTTATTTAATTATTAGTAATATAATTTTTGACGTTCATAAGTGTATATTGTGTCACCTATATGAATAAGTGATGTTAAGTGACACTGACATTGGCAGAAGGCACACAATTGCGTTGCCGGCCTTTTAAGAATTGGTGCGCTCATTTCTTGAAGAAACTAAGTCGATTTACTTCAGAAATACTTCAGTAGCCAGCTGTTTGGTCAGAGTTGGTTGGTCGCCGTCGAGGTGATGTACTGATGGTTTTTCGTACTCTGCCTTGACGTCCGATGATGAAACTCAACTCCAGGTATTAGTCCGAACGTATACTCGTACGTCTATGATCGATAATTGGGTATGACATTATTACTCATAATTCGCTTATATTTGAAAGTAAAGACCCTACGACTAGCAATAATAATAATACGACTGAGCGTTTTTCAAGGCAATTTTTGCCGCGCACCACCGCTTTGTGGAACCAGCAGCCCACAGAGGTATTTCCGAACCAATTCGACTTAGGGTCCTTCAAGAAAAGAACGTACCAATTCTTAAATGACCGGCAACGCACTCGCGAGCCCTCTGGCATTGAGTCATCCATGGGCGGCGGTAACACTTAACATCAGGTGAGCCTCCTGCCCGTTTGCCTGCTGTTTTATATAAAAAAATAGCTATTTTATATCCCTAGACTGCGAATCTTCCAACGTCTGCTAGAATATTATGAAATATTTAAAATTCTAAGTAATAATACTATTATTACGAGTATAATTTTCTGTGTTATTTGACATTACAATGATAATTACGTATTAACACAATGATAATGTTAAATATAGAATATCTATTTCAAATTGCCTTTGTATATGTAATACATATATTTGTTTTTCAAAAAATATGTACATAAAAAGTATTTATTTTAAAAATAAACCACATTTTTGAACAAAAAGAAAAAGCATATTTTGCCGAGCGTGAAATAAAGATTTTAAATCCATAAAATCAAATTTAAAATCGTGTAGCACAAAAACACTTGTTTCTAATTTTGATATAAACAAACAGATTGACGTTGTGAAACAGACAGCTGCGCGGACGCATAACGCTGCACAAAAACGTAAGGGCACGCCGCATAAAGTGCATCGAACTTTGGAAGGCATTGTGCAACCTTTATAGCTAACTATGAAGATTGTATCTGTATTCATTCAAATCAATCAAACGCACGCAAAGATCTACTAACAACATGATTGGCAAAAATGTTGCGCTGGTAATAAAACATCTTTATTTTCCACTTACCAGCTATGAAAGATTGTTCTGGAGTTGAATTCCGAATCGTCATTTGTTTTTGACAAAAAGGGATATTGCAGAACTGTGTCAGTTTCCGGCCATGCTCCACTGTAGGATATTTTATTTGTACGCGGAGGAAGTAATCAGCAATTCTCATCAGGGTGACGTTATCAAATTGTCACTTAACCTTGCTGATCCGTGGCATTTGAGAACCTTGACTTTAACAGCAATACATAACTTGGCAAGCGATAGTGATGTTTACTAATGTAAATAATGTTTATGAATATGTGAAGGTCATAGCAATGTGGAACACATTTAATCAACGTGGAATAGGAACTCATTAAGTAAAATAATTGAAACCGACGTATAGAAATACGTTTCGTAAACGATTTTGCTTGTTTCTTTTACCGTGAAGTAAGTTAGTGGATGGACACTTGCCAGGCCAGTATGATTTTGGCATACCTATCTATGTCTGCATAAAAAATATTTTGAATGTTCTAACAGTGCGCCAGCTTACCACGTAAATTGTGGTGACAAGGAAAGCTAAATATTTTCAAAAATAGCGTATAAGATGAAAGAAAAAAAAATCTCACAGACAAAGATGTTTAAGGTATTACCTATATTATTATCTTGAGTATACTAGGTACATCTGGTACATAAAATGCATAGACTGACTCATCTCTTTTAAAAGACTTCCTCCTGATTTATTTGGACGTTAGAGCCGGACGAAGTCCAACACGAAAAGTTTATGAGCAAATTGCCGAACTTCCCTCATTAAGATCAAAGACGTCAGAGGAAAGCAAATGACTTCGGATTTCCGTATAATGCAATAGTTTTAAATTTCTATTTATACTTTAATATTATTTAGTTAGTTTTACTTGCAATAACCTTGTGCTAAAGATTGGAAAATTGTAAATTAAAAGAACATTGATACAATACCCGATTCGATATTGACTGATTTAAGTATGCATCAGTAATTTCTAAATCACCCATTTGTGACGCATTGCCATATTGAGGAAAAATATAATCTGACAAACATTTGAATGAATAATTAATTATATATATGTCGCAGAAAAGTAGTTAAATCAGAGAGTTAATTGAATATTAGACAGTTAATTAAATGTCGATATTCAATCAAGTCGCTAGCATTTTAAAACGTTTAACTATCTGTCTGACCAAAAGCCAGCGTGTTGATTAACAATGTAAATCCGCCATGATTATTTCATTTCTTATTTCGGTGTGATCGTGAAGAACTGAGAGCTTAGAAATTTCGTGTTTTGCTTTATTGTAAATGGTTAGGTAAGGTTAGTCTTGTTGCCTAGGAACGTTTAGGAGTGGGGGACTATTTTGCGGAAAGATGGATCGTGTACTCCAACATGGAGGGCACGATCTCCTACCACCCTGTGCGGTGTGGGGTTCCTCAAGGCTCAGTCCTTGGGCCGCTTCTGTGGGACATGGCCTACGATTGGGTGTTGAGGGGCGCGCTTCTTCCGGGATTGCGCGTCTTCTGCTATGCAGACGACACCCTCGTAGTGGCCAACGGGGCAAGTTATGGGGAGGTGGCTCGACTCGCAACGGTCGGCACCTCCCTTGTTGTGAGACGGATAAGGGCCCTGGGCCTTAGGGTGTCTCTTGAAAAAACGGACGCCCTATTGTTCCATGGCCCTAGGAATGGTCCACCTCCTGCGGCGGTCTTGATGGTGGAAGGAGTGGGGGTTCCGGTGGCGTCCAAGATGAAGTACCTTGGTCTCGTCTTGGATGGCCGCTGGAACTTCGAGGCCCACTTTGAAGCTCTCGGGGGGAAGGTTGCAGGGGCGGCGGGGGCGCTTGCAAGGCTATTGCCGAATATTGGGGGCCCTAAGCAGAGTGTGTGGAGGCTGTACTGCGGAATCATACGCAGTATGGCATTGTATGGGGCCCCTGTATGGGATGATAGGCTGAGGGCGAGGATTGTGCCACTTGGTCGAGGCAACGCCATGACCTAGTGTCGGTCGTCGGGACGGACCTCTCGCTACCGAGCGTTGTTGCAGCAATGCTTGGTAGCCAAGAGGCATGGCGTGCGGTGGCCTTCTTCTGTGAGCATGTCCTGCTGCAGAAGGAGGCTGCCGAGCGTCAGCGGGAGGTGCGTGGCGATGGCCGAAGGGGTTGTGCTCGGCGGCGGCGATGCGGGGGTGCGGGGGCAAGACGCGAGGAGCGTTTGCCCAACAGTATCCCCCTGCGCCGTCGCTGAGCCCGTATGCAGTCATATTCGCCTGAGTTCCCTGGGTTGAATGCCTAGTGCGACCCCCGGGGGACTCAATGCGGTGCCAGACGTCATTCATTCAGAATGAATGTGTCCGGCATAGCAGGCGATATGGAGGGCTCAGGAGGAAATTTTAGTGGGTCGGGTTTCTCCCCTCTGATTAGCAGAGGGATAAGAGTTAACCATCCCCACAGTCCCCGCGATAGCGACTGCATGCGCTCGCGGGCCTGCAGTTGTGCATTTTTACCTCCTTCATATAAAAAAAAAGGAACGTTTAGGAAACTCGTTAAACGTTTCGTTCGTTCACTTGTCTGACGGAACTTTAGCAACTTGATTGAATATCGACATTTAATTAACTGTCTAGAGATTCAATTAACTGATTTAACTACTTCACTACGACATATATAAGAGAGTTAAACTCAAATGTGTTGCAAAAATATTTATTTTAAGAAACAACATTTAGAGTTTGCTGTATTAGTTGAAAATCACTTTTATCCTATTTCTTTATAAACAATTCAAAATGTACTCATAACAAACACTTCACACACATACATAATAGACAAAACTAGTGTCTTTTCCACAGACTAACAAACAAAACTAAATGAACATCTGTAAAAACCAAATAGATAATTAATAATCTTATTTAAGAAATATAATTATTCCTTTACATATATATATATATATATATATATATATATATATATCCTAGAATAATAGAGGTCAGTGGGAAAGTATGGAGAATAATGTATAATAAAAGATTGTATCATACATTATCAATCATCTATATATATTTTAAGAAAAGTTCGCTTAAAATGTTTTCATTGGAAAACTGGGGAAAATCCATAATCAACCGCCCACTAAAGGCGTAGGCGGTAGTCGCCAGTACGCCAATAAAAATCAATACTATAAGTATCCTTTCAGTAACAGCAATTTAATCGATTATAATTTATGTATATACATTGATAGACGCTAGCAATTATTATTAGATAGCCTCTGATATCAAGAAGTTACTAAAACCATAATTTAACTCCCGTGAACATCTCCCAAGTAAAATTATTTATTAAATACTTTGCAATGTCTTGCTTCATTCATCATTCGTTATGGCCAATTATTCCGCGAAGCAATCGGCATTTGAACCCAGTCATCACAGATATATTGACTGATTATATGTCGTCATGTAAAATCTTTTTTTATACTAATATTAAAATAATACTTTTATTAAATTGTTAAATACATGAAGTATTATTGTAAGGAGTAAAGAATATAGCCAAATGATGAAATGGTACTAATGCTTTACCTAAGAGTAATGCGTATGTATATACTAACACCCATGTAAGTGTTTATTGTAAATAGTTAATAATAAAAGTGGCTTAAAGAAATAAACAATAATATTTCAACTAAAAACGCTCATAAATCAGAAGAATTTGGACACCTTGATTGTTTCCTTAACCTTATTTGGTATAAATCAGAACAGAAATAATACAGGTGTAAGTTCATGCATATCGTGACTTAGAATAATGTAATTGCGTAAACTAAGACAGTAAACATGTTTCTCTAACATTACAAAGGTTTATGCGGAAAACGTCTCGGCCTTGGTTTTTAAATACAGGGTCGTTTTACAGCTGCTTATTAAAATGTTAATTATGTTATCTTAGAAACATTTTGATGCTTGAGGAAATAGTTATAAAATGTTTAATTTGTTACTTTAAAAGTTTAGCAAATAATTATGTGTTATTGCAATAATTATTAATATAGTCAAAACCGTTAACGACAACATCGTTTAGAACAACATACCGGTTATATTATCCGAAATCAAAGGTCCCAGTTGTATTCTATGTATTAGGTACTTAATAGCATCGTCATCGGCTGTTAAGACTATTGGTATTGTCTTTTGTTAACATAGCTTTTACACATTGGTCACCGTGACCACGCACGCTGTAAAGCACGCGAAACGTCGGAAAAAAATAAAATTATGTTTCAATCCGGTAAAAAAGTGTTGTCTTTCAAGACTATTGGTTTTTACGACCAAATATGAGTAGTCACTTCGATGTCGATATAACAGATTTTGACTGTAAATAAAAATGGCAATTACTTGCATTGGGTTAACGTGTAGGTACTTAAGACTATCAAATATTAAAACTATTTTGAGTAAGTACCCACATTTCTAAAAAACACGTAAGAAATAGACACGAAACATACAGTACCTTCTTGTCCATTTCTTATACATTATTTTATTACGATAAAGAATTGAAAGAAAAATGTTTCTTTTTAGCTCTTAATAGACTAATGAGTTTCTTGGCAGCATTTCTGGATAAAATCCTCTGTTGCAATAAATTTAATAATTAACTATTCAAGTGCTTGAAAAGTTCATTTCAATATTTTATAGAAGCGTATGAAAAACTGTGTATATTCTATAACAAATTCCCTATTAAAATATATAAAATAAGGCTCGTGTAAATGACAACGTTATCTTATATATAGTCATTCAATAGACTCGGTGATGACGCCACAACATTTGTCATAATTAGCACCTGAGTTTATTTATAATATTTGTGTTGTAGCATCTATGATTTACTCGAACGGTTAACGAACTGCTACTAAAGCGTCGGTAGTAATAAAAATTATAAGCACTTGAACGAAGCATCCGCCTTGTAGCTTGTTTGTTGTGGCCAACCAGGCTCTAGAATATAAACCACTTATATGGAAATTGTATTCGTTTTGCAATAAACTCCCAAACAAAATTAGAGAATTATCACTGAATAAATTCAAAACTCTCGACAGTTCTTGCACGCTCTACGCCCTTGACTTGCGAGCTGGTAGTAAATGTAAATTTAGAATCAATTTAACATTTTTTTCTGTTGACGTTCATAAGTGTACTTTGTCACCTATATGAATAAAGATTTTTAAGTTTGGGTATCTTTAAACTTAAAATTTCAGGATACATTATAGAAATCCAAACAATGTTATCCTTGTCTAAACTTAGCACGTCAGATGGTAATCAAACTAAGATAAAACACATGCGACTCAAGTGATTATTTTGCGCAATCAACCAGGACTCTGCTGTATTCCATACGGGCTCCAATTATTTTCTTGATTAAACCATTATTCGCTAAATCTTAGCCGCCCGTATCCAATAAATATGAATTATCGAAATCACTATTGCTGGTGCAATGGGTCTGAGTGACTAGCTAAGTGAATACGATTCGAAATCCAATCGAGTTCACACTCACAGAATTGCTCTACAGGTTTCCAAGACAAGTGAAACTACTCGAACGGACATAGGATTTTGACCTGAACTTAGTCTAAGTAATTCACGAGAAACATAAAGCTCAAAGGACTACTAAAATCTGTAGAAGTAAGCTGGAGAAATAAATATGTATAGATCTAGGTCAACGTTAGCCCATAAAATCTGGCATTGCGCAATCGTAGGCGAGTTAACTCATGAGTTGCGAATTAGGGCCACTTTACCGACAGCTAATTATATTCACAGCTCTGAGACACTGTGTATGTCATTAATGTGAGAATCAGGACTAGGCATACAATTGTAAAGAGGCTACATCGCCATAAGTTTTAAACGTTTTTTATCTTGTATTTTTTATTTCATAATGCTATTTTTAAATAGACGTAGATATTTCATTTCGTATATACATATGAAGTAGTCGAATAATAGGATTTTGATGTTATACTAAAATTATTTTATTAGTCATTTATATATTTTGATAATACCTAATCTGTATTTTTATAGCTGCAAGAATTTTAGGTTCCTTTGCTCCTTTAAGTAATACATTTCACTGGCAATTATAAGTTTGATTAAACATTTTATTGTATTTATTTACGGTACAGGTGTGGTAATTAAAAAAATAAGACTTCTCAAAATTTACTTATTATATTTCCATACCGCTAATCGTTAGGTATTTAATTACATAGATGTAGTCACCCTACAACTAACAATCGTCACAATGAAAATATTAAACCGTAAATTATATTATTGTTCGATATCCTAGTGTAGATTAGACTTACTTCTTAGTTAAGTCGTGACTGATAGATCAATAAATGTGCAATAATTCTGTTAAGGGAAATGGTGTGACTTCACCTTAATAAATTACTATTAACTACCTATAGATCAGTTATAAATAATCGAAACGGTAAATGGTTCGTTTTATAGTTGATTTATATAATTAATACATAAAGTCGAAATTTCCTAAAAGATATGCATTTTGTGAGTAAGGCAAAATTTGCGATACATAATATATCTGATGATACAGATTTTTTTATAGAATGGGGGCAAACGGGGAAGAGGCTTTCCTTATGTTAAATGCTACCCTTGCCAATAGGTACTCTCAATGCGAGAGGGCTCGCGAGTGCTGGCCTTATAAAAATTGGTATGATCTTTTCTTGGTTCGAAAATACTTCGATAGGTACCACATAGTGTATAACCTGCCCTAAATAACGCTCACTTGTGGAAAGACGGACGTCTCTCGACAGAGGTGATACGGGTTAGCCAAAAAAAATTATTTTGAAAATCTTGCTTAAAAATGCCTATAATTTAGATATCTATCTAGGTTTTCAAAGTATACAGTAGAATATATATTCATCTATATTTAATATATGATTTTAAATTGGTAAATATGTTTTTGAAGTAAATCATTTTCAAACGAAAATTGACTTTTAAGCTGATGGGCTTGTTGTAGTTTTGTGATGGCATCCAAGATAAAGACTCTTGGACTCAGGCTACAAACATTGCGATTACTTCCTGTAAACAAGGAATTTTAACCCAAATTTCTTTTCATTACTGCGTAAGCACGACAGACCATACAAGGCATACGATTTCACACTTGACTATCACAAGAAATGTATCCGATGTCGTATTAAGAGAAATAGCAAATGTTTTACATTTCCACATCCAATTTGGGATTGATTTAGAAACTACGAACGTGTGTTAAATAAGTACAACTGGTTAATATAGCAATGGCCATCTAAACCCAGAAAAGGTACTTATATTTATTTATAAATAATTTTGATACTGTAGCAGAAAAATAGAATATAGATATAATAATTTCATCCAGCGGTATTAAAATCATCATCTTGATGTTATCATCAGATTATGTTTAAACCATTATTAAGGCTTCTGTGCCTACGTTGATTTTTGGGTTTAAGGGTAAGATTGAGAAACGAGACTTAGCGGTAAGTCCGTCTTCTGTACGTCAAAAATGTAATGGAGTTTGATATACGGAAGTCATGGTTCGCGCACAGCTGCAGCGCCACATAATTGTAGTTTCTGAATCTGCCCCTAAGGCGGTTTCTACGATATTGTTCTTCAACTTAATCTTATTTACCGCTGATGGTAATTCGTATGCTTACGGCGTTGCCGCCTTATTAAAAAAAAACTATTGCATTTCGTATACGTACCCATACATACCAGGATCTCTCTTACTCACAAAATGGATATTGAGAAAACAAAATCGAAATTGCATTCTAAAACGTCGAGATCGGCATTTACAGAATACTAACGCGGAATATGTAGCTTTCCTGATTTATATTTTTCTAAAAAACTTTTTTTTTTCGACGTAGTCATACACTACATAGATTTAATCACAAAGTACCTATTTGTGATTACTACTTCTCCGCAAATATAATTTGAATAGAATTGCTGTTCTCCCCTTCAATATAAACCTTGCCTTGTGTGGAACTCCATATATCCTAATTAACGTAAAAAATACTGTTATAAATAAACGTATATATCCATACAGTATTTTAATTAGTCGTAAATTTCATTTCATTTTAAATGAAAGCTAAAAATACATGTACCTACCGTTAAAATAACAAGAGTGAAGTCTAGACCGATATAGCCAGCCTGTCGTGGTCTGGATTCTCTCACCCGGTTCAATGAAAGGGGAAGATTTATATTTAAACAACCTAGTTTATGTAGTTGGATCTACCCGAGTCATATACGCGCGAGTATTGTATTTATTTTCCAGCATAGTTTTTAAAATAATATTTTTCATATTTTATTGCACAGGCTAATACAATCATTAAATGTCAGCTTATTAAAAATAAATGTTAAATTAAGTTAAGTAAATACATGACTACGGTAACTGAATATGAAGATATATGACTCTAAGTCAAAGCTTATAAAGCTGTTAAAATGATATTGTTTAGGGACATTATAATATTATTTTATATGGAGGCAGAAGACTAAACAGGTTTTAAACTGGTTGTGCCATGTGGCTCTAACACAAGGTGCCATATATGCACTTTGTGATTCAGGCACATACTAACCAGCTGTGCTGAAAAAGCAGACGGTCGCTTAGAAACTATTAAGTTTAATAAATTTCAATACATATAATATTATTAAAGCCTCAGTTACATTATATTAAAACATTATTTCATTTAGCAGTTTAAGGAAGTGAATGTTGGTTACTTGTATCATGTTACATTTATGTAAAGTTCTATATGTTTATCAATAAAGTATTTACTAAACATTTTACTTGATTTATATTCTTTTATAAAGCCAATATTTTTTTTATTATGCGCAGTATATGTTGGCTAAAGTATGCAGTCTTAAGTTAGCTAAATTAATCCTAAGAATATTATTCCATATTCAAATGTTTATTACTTTTAGTAGGTATATAATCTGTAAAGAGCATATATAATTTCTAATAACTGGGTGACAATTATTTTCCTTCTGTATTAGGCAATTAATTAAAGAAGATTTATCAATCTCTTATTTAAATATAAAATTATTTTAAAAGCTTAATTAGAGAAGCCTTTAATTCTTAATAGATTTTTTTTAATTTGAAACATAATTTTTGTATTTGCATAATGCATTAAGATATCAAATTCATAAATCAAAACAAACCTGCCTCAAGGTCAACATTCAAAAATAGACAGATTCAATTACACAAACTGACAAGACACTGGTTAAGCATATTAAGTGATAATATTTTTTTATTTAAAACCTTAAGAAATAAAATTTATTTGGTTATGATGGGCATCGTATGTATATAATTTTGGTGGATAGAAGTCAACAAATAATATTATTTTATATTATGATAAGGATAAATTTATACTATAGAATAAATTAGGAAAAGGCTTACCTTGAGGGACATGTCGGATGATTATTTTTATCACTGCACGGAGAAATAAAATTTCATTGCAAATTATATGCGCTAACGGCAATTTTTCTTATCTTTATGCGTCGTTATTTGTTATAGCTTTCACAAAAATTTTGAATCACTTTAATTATATAACCTTTTCATTGACTTAATCAATATCAAAGTATTTTATGCACCGGCAGAAATAATTTTAAAATCACCAAGAACACGACTGCGCAACAATAACCACCAAAGCATTTGTTTGATATTTCCCTCCACACTGCACAGTGCACACTTGACACTCCACAGATCAGAGGCATGTTGAGTGTCACCTACATAACATTATATCTTAATAGGATTTTAAAGGATTACATGATTGCAAAACGATCATTATTTTATTTATTTTCATAATCATAGATTCATTATTATCCTAGCTTTTAGAAAATAATGTTATTAAATACATCTTTAAAAGAAATAGATGATTGCCAGAAGGTGGCACTTTGTTCAAAACAAAACTGTACGTTAATGTGTATGGTGCGTTGTAAAAAGTAAGTTACAATGATAGGAGAATAACACTAGATGGCGTAATATTAAATAACATAAATTTATACAAATACTTATTAAAATTGATTTATTGTCTAAGTTATTAAAATATAAACATATTTTACCTACATATATTTTTTATGTGTTCTTCAACATCAATTGATTTTTAACTTCTTCAATAGCAGTTTTCAGATTATATGCGCTTGAATGGATTGTAATGTAATGAGTTCGCAGGTCATTTGCTAAATTTGTTTCGTATTCACAATACTTGCACCGATAAAGATACATCCCTGGATGCTTTTTTCCTTTGAGCACATGCTTTCGAAGATTTTCCTAAAAAGGAAGATAATAGCATGCTTTAACACTTTAATATCAAAGATACGAATAAAATATACTTAGGATGCTTGTGCTTTTATAAATCTGTTTTTTAACATCCTTCGAGACTGTATAGTAATAATATTAACTACAAAATAGCGTAATTACATAATAAATAGTAATGTTCTAAGTACCAAGCTAGCACAAGTGAAGGTGCAATGTGGACAGGCATAAGGTTTAAGGCCCTTGTGTGTCACCAAGTGCCTTTTCAAATGGCTTATTTGATCTGTCTTGAAGTCGCACTCCGAACATTCATGAGCCTTTGCAATTCCATGGCTCTTTCGATGCCTGTAAAATAATATATATGTGTCAGTATATACTAATAAAAAATATTGTTTAGCGCCATCTAGTATTATTATTAATAGGTATATCCAAGCCCTCTAATATTTCTAAACTAAGTTGTTTGTTCGCACAAATGCTTTCGAAATCGCCCCATAGATAGCATTAAAACATCAATTAACAAATTGTTATAATTGCAATTATTTTTATTATTCGTAGTTATTATTACTTTCAAAACAGTACTTGTAGATTAAATAACCGTACCTGAACATCTGTGTGGGTGTACTGGCAATGAAAGTACACTGATCTTCGGTACACTGTAGTTGATAAACTTGGCATGACGCTGTATGAATATTTAGTTCTTCTCTGAAAATACTAATATTGTCAATAGATTGTAATAAACTAATAAATATGAGTAGGTAGACGTTGATATTCCAACTTGCAAAGGTTTGGATGTTTTATTTATTATTGAAAACATTAATAAGGTTAATAATATAAATGTATTGTACAGTATTTTAGCAAAGGAAAATGCATGATTTCGAACGATGAGAGGCGCCAAGGAATGTTCAGTTACGGAATGCGACTAACTGTTTTGTTGAACTTTTCACCGACCAGGATTTATGTTAAGCCTAATGTCAGTATATTCTTTGATTTAGATAATTTTCATATTTGTATGTTTTAGGTGTACTTTTAATATATTGTATATATTATAATTATAATATAATATATAATATATTGGCATAAAATCTTAATAATAGTTTTCTAATACACATTCATATTTTATAATTAAAGGTTAGGCAAATTGTATGTACCTTTTTTAATGAAACCTTCTAAAGACGTTGGTAAAGTTTTCCTAATGATTCCTAAAACAGGAATGATTTATACAATTTACCTCCAAAAGAATTTCCTGATTTAGATTTTAAATTAGAAGTCGAATAGGTGTAGTTCGGATATTAATAGTTTATTTATTTATTAAAAATAAACCAGTAAATTGCACTCTTAACTCATGGATTTCTTATCATGCAGTTTGACACAAAGAGAAGAGTAGGTACTTTAATAAACAGAGGGACTACTAGAGTCCCTCTTTCTAGAATCTTAAATCTCTCTAAGTATTGTATATTTTCCGTAATGAAAATAGAATTACATCTCATGCGCAGTATTAAATGTCCATGAAATATTAAAAAAATAAGGTTTTTTGTTTTACCTGCATATGTTATTAAGTTAGAAATAAATAATTTTTAAGTATGTGTCCAATGAAGACTCTCTTAAGTGTACGGAATACGCATTCCTTGGAATCTATGTCATGTCGAGATTTAATTACACACGCATATCTGGATAGATATACTATAAATAGTATTGAAAGGATTGTAGTTCAAAACTTTATTTTCTAAGATATCCTAGATTCATGAAGCGGGATTCACGAAGTCGTTAAAGCGGCATGCAAGTTAACCGCATATAGCGATATGCACATCAGCTATTGCAGAAGTTCGGTCATCTGGAGCTGTTTGCAGCCCTCAATGGCTCTTTCATTCCGCGCTTATTCCTAAAGTTGCCATAATCACTGCGGTGATTCACGCGGCTTCTGAGCTGTTTCCTAAAGTTTATACTAAGAAAACTACCAACTTCATCTTAAACTATCTTATATTCCTATTAGTCTAATTGTACTCTTTAAAGAGTTCAGTTAGGTACTCGTTCAGTTTTGGGATTACGGGACATCATTTATATACAAGAGATACAGTTTTAATTTAAAAAAATCGATCGAATACTAGTCGTTATTTTAACTCCAGTTTCCTGACACAAAAATAAATTTAGAACACACTTGGCAGTATACAAACAAAATCCATATAATTTACACTGAATGACAGTTATATCAAAGAATTTATGACATAAGGAATCACGTCAACAATATGAGTGCGCGAATGAACTATAATTGAGATTTATTCAGTAAACATGACACAATAACGTTTATAAATGAGATGCGAAAGGGGCCAAGACGGGAATTATACCGGGCAACTGGACAGATCAAAACGATATTTATAGAAACGAAGATTCTCATGAGACTGTCAAAGCAAATACACCATTTGGCGTATCACATCAACCTGCTCATACCACATGCATTCAATAAAATTATATGCCTAAGTGTTAGGGCGGACGGCAACGAACTTCCGTGTGAGGACTTAAAACTAGTAGCTCATCTATCTACTGAATATTTTGTCCTTATAAAAAAGAATAAACAAGACAAACAATTATTTATACTACGTTTATGAATATACTAATTCATGATATTGAAGTTTGCTGGTATTGAAATGATTCCGAAATTAAGTATGGTCTATCTCATTATTCACATCTCCATAGCGGATACAATTAAGATTGTCAGACAAATAATTGTATTCATAAAGCAATGTATATGTTTGATATTGATTAGAATGGGACTCCTGTCTCAGTGTTCATTAGTCGTGCGAGTACATCGTCACTAAATATGCATCCGGTGATATATAGTTGTTCGGATAAAAACGTCGTCAGACAAACACAGTAGTCAAATTATGTTTCCCGATAGTCGTGAGGGAGTTGTGTGACAGTTGACACGGTTGCATCCGCCGTTCGCGCTTTATTGATGTTGACATCAATTGCGTAGACGCATAGCTGCGCGTTGAGCTGTCTTTTATTTTTGTATCAAAGGCGTGCTATTATGTGCGAAATTTAACTCTTACATATTTAGAATCTCCGTATCTATATATTTTTTAAAAAATATTTTTTTTTATACCTAGAATAAGTGGATATGTAGACTTATTCATAAATGTATCATTATATGGCAACATAGCCTAAAACAATTAGGAGTATTAATTACTCGTACAACTTCTTAGCATAGAGAGATTTAGCGAAACAACAAAGTCATGATATCAAAGTCATGTAACACTTATTGACACAAAATATAATTATTTCAAAAGTACTTACTCATTATTACATTTCTTCTTGCATTTTTGGCAACGTAAATCCAAGGTGTTTTTCGTCTTAGGTACATTCTGTTCCTTCTTGTCATGTTTAGTCTTAACATGGTTACTGAGACTGCTCTGACGTGTGAAGTTAGCGCCACAAATGGTGCAAGCGAACGGCCGTTCAAAGGTATGCTGTCTCAAATGCTCACGCAGGGATTTCTTTCTGAACACCTTATTACACAATGGACATGAATATTTTATTATTTCTTTGCCGTCATAAATAGGTTCAGTGTGGAGGACTTCGTGGAAGAAGCATTCGGCCTGCGAGTCTGTGGTAAAAAGACATTGGCTGCAGTTCCAGAGGCCGGCTGTGTTCGCGGAGTTTGGCTCTAAAAACTGACAAGAGTTGCTTCTTATGTGACGAGTCACTTCTTGGGGGAGTGTAAAAGCTTTGCCGCATTTTGAACACCTGGAAGATATAATTAACATAAGTCTTATTGTTTTTGAGCCAAAGCTGACCTAGTGTGTGTGTAGTGTACTCAATTATTATAAATGTCATTCTAAAAAAAAATGTCTTTCAAAAATTTAATTTAACTCTTATATTTTTCTTTAAAAAATCTCTATGTCACTTGATTGTGAAAACGGGTTAAGAATTTCACGATACAAATTTTGTTGAAATATTCTATTGGGGTTATATTACTTACTTTTTCGTTATATGTGGATGAACACACCTCACATGATCTCGAAGCTCAAGGACATTCTTTAGCAGAACTTTTCCCGGGCAGTACGGGCATTTCTTTCTTAAATCCTTTGAGCACAGTCCACGAGCTATTAGCTTTTCCTTAGTCCTCACTCTATGTTCAGAGGTTTGGCGATGTTGCTTGGCTTCGGAAGACGAATCAAAGACTTTCGAGCAAACAATGCAGAAAAAGACTTGAGCTTTATGTTCTGACTTTAAATGAGAGCAAAGGGTAATAGAAGACTTGAATTTCTTCTTACAGTGCTGACAATTATGAAGCTCTTGGCACATATCACCTGCGGAAGGTGGAACCATATGCCCTGTTTTATCGCAGTGTTGTTTCACTTCTATATTATAACGGAATTCCTTTGAGCAAGTTTCACATTTGATGACAGTCTTTTTTCGTATGATAATAGGCATAGATCTATTAATGACAGACACAACCTCAGCATGTTCTGAACTTGATAAGTGTTCCAGCATATTTTGAGATGCCTCGCACTCAAATTTACAGAATGAACACCAAAATCTCCCATTCATAGACTCTACATTTTGCTGGTGTTCTGCAGAATCCCAATGTTGCATGAAATTTGAAAGCCAATTCGTGTAAAACTTGCAGGGACTGCACTGAAACGGTGATTGGTGAACTATAGCTTCCATATTATTTAAAATGAGTAGTTTATAATCCTCACTTTTTGTATCAGTAGCTTTTCTGAAGTGGTAGTGTGAAATCAAGTGTTTGCCCATGAGGTAGAGTTTGACACGCGATTTACAGCCCGAGCACTGTACGTATACGGGTTTCCGTTTTCTTTTCTTCTTAGAAATGTTCTTAGTTTCTAACAGCTTTTGTTTTTTCATGGGACTTAACTCTGTATTTAGAAATGCTGAACGGGTAGTACGCTTTTCCGGTACGTTTTTAAAGGGCTCCAAATGTCCAGCGAATTCTAGTTCGTGTTCTGGAAGCACTTTTCTCATGTGTAAATTGGACATTAGATGCTTATCGTAAATAGCTCTAGAACCAAGACGACGGTTGCAAGGCCCGCACCAGTACTGCACTGAACCTTTAGATTGAAGCGTGGTTTGCATTATTTGAGTCTTATCTTGTCCTGGTACCCACTTGCCTTTTGTGTGATCTGGAGGTGGCGCGTCATAGTCTTCGTCGCGTTCGTGAGTATCAATATTCAAAGGTTCCCATTCATCGTGATCGGGTGATGCAGGGCGCCATTTACCTCCTGTATAATTCGGTGGTGGCTTCCATTTTTCTACATGAGCAGTTACTTCTTCATCCTCATCCTCAGAATCATCTGATTCGTCTAGATCATCTTTAAAATCATTGTATGCATTGAGGTTATAGGTAGGGGTAGTAACATCCTTCTTCGCTGCTCCACTTATCCTTGCGACTGCTTTAATGAGTTTCATTTGATTATCTTCACTCGTTTCAAGTTTTAAGCTGTGACCACCAATCCAATCTTCTCCTCTCAAGTTATTCTCTAAAGGGCTCATTCTCGGAATATCCCGTGACGTTGATGGGATCGTATGCGTGTGTTTTCGATCTGAACTAGTTTTGTAGATCGGCGTTGGTGGAGTAAGTCTTGATAATGAGGAAGACTTTTTAACACTACTCTGTAGCTCTAAGGATTGGAAGAAAACATCTGCCCCGAGACTGTATGAGGGTTCTAAGGGGTCGATAGGGACAGATTTTTCAACATTTTTCAACTTTCTACATCGGTGTTTTCGATGCTTAACATAATTGTCCAGCCCCACGATAGTTGCGTTGCATTTGATACACAAGTGGTTGTCGTCATCATCATCGTGAGGAGACAGCATCTGAAAACAATAATGTCTTATCATAATTGATACGATCCAAGAAATGGATGAATATTTCAAGAAGGTTGGTAACTAGGACAAAGTGTTAGTTCGTACCATTTCGTGATGTACAATAATGTCCCGACTCGCAACTGTCGAGCTCCTCATTACTGCACAACTTTGTTTCGATATAACCCAGTATTTGCATAAGGCTATCTATCACACTATTAACTTTAAATCGGAGTGAGTTATGAAAGAATTTGATTATTATTTGCTGACAACTAGGTCGGCAAACGAAGGCAATTGCTGCAATATGACATTAGTTTCAGCTATAAATCACTTTGCTATTTCTAGAAATATTGTCTGTTATGAAATGGAATTGCCTATCTACCGTTAAAGGAATACCCGCATCGTTGTAATATCGTAGGGGCGTAGGCAAATTGTTATAAAATTATATAATAAACTATAAACGTTAAACTTGGTCTTCGGACATTTTGACGTGATGACGCGCGTATACAATAATATTAGAGTCTTTTCTCCAACATCGATTTTATTCCCTTTGGAGTGGAGACTCTTGGGCCGCTGGGATCAAGTGCACAGGCGCTAAATAAAGAGTTAAGTTGGCGCCTGGTAGATAGTACGCGTGACTCCTGGTAGATAGCTGGTGCATACCTCATTCACCGAATAAGTATACAGCGAGGAAATGCTGCTAGCGTTAAAGGTACACCAGCCACCAGCCAGGGACCTAACATTTTAAATTTGTTTAATTATTTTTATTATTACTATGTAGAGAAAACAGTATATATTTGTTTGTTATGTTTACATAAATAAAATTATGTAGTTTGAATTATTTTCTACTGTGGCCACATATATACGTACATGTTCAGAATGATTGTTGTCTTGTGTTGTATAAATATACAATATATGATAATGTGGAAACTATCCTTAGAACAGAAAAAAACAAATCATAACGCGATGAACAAAGCAAATCACGTGATTTACGCAAGAAAATTGTCGTAAAGAGAATTAAATAGGTTTTCAACAAACACAGATAAAAATTGCAGTTTATTATCGCAATGTTGGCCTAGTGTAGGTTCGATCCCCGGCTATGCACCAATGACTTTCTATCTATGTGTTCATTAGACATACGCTCGAATCGTGAGGAAACCGGCTTGCCTTAGACCCAAAAAGTCGTCGCCGTGTGTCAGGCACAGGAGGCTGATCACCTACTTACCGATTAGATTGACAAATAATTATGAAACAGAAATAGAAATTCCGCTGTTTAGAATAATACTAGTTACTTATATAATACTTAGAACATTACTTGAAAATGCCAATTCATTCGTGTACAACATTATCAGATGGATACTTTTCATAGAATGGACAATAGAAAATGATCACTACTGGGGTGGTTGACTGTGCGGTGACCTTTGTGACGCGTGTCAATCGCGCCGCCTGACACCATTGTGGTTGACAAACAGCTGACAAATGACGGAATGACAAATGACCTAGCCGTCTTGTTTTTGTCATTATTATTGTCACAACAGCGTTCTTGGAAGCTTGTAATTATAGCCAAGTTGGAAGTTTAACATAATTGTCAAAATAAAAATATAACGGCTTGGTCCTACTGGATGGATCAATAAAAAATAGGGAAATGCATCATTCACAAATAAGGTTGTATTACCTAAATAGGAATACTTTTCACTTAGGAATTTTATAACACCGAACATTCATACAATTGACATCTGAAAGACAAAATAATCCCATTTTTCGTAAAATATCATTTAAGACAATGTTTTTTCTTATAACTTCTTAATTATAAAATATAAAAAATTAAAATTCACATAAATTTTGTATTAAAAGTCGAACCAAACGTGATCCAACTATCTCCGAGGTTCTATAACATTTTTATTTAAATTCTAAACAGAATTATTGAATATTCCAAACAAAGCCATCCACGGAGCGTTGATAGCTCGTCGTCAAAGGCTGTCGTCCTAATAACGACGTCGCAATCGATCGACCCACCCGTCACCTTCAGCTTCGACCGAGGAGCCGTGGGTGACGCGAAACAATGCAACCGTGAGCGGACATCACCCTATGCATGACCCGATTTATTTAACTTTTAATATAATATTTAACGTCACGAGTTTTATTATATTTCTGATAATAATTTTTTTTTGCATTTTTAGATATCGTTATAGATAACTTAACATAAAAACAGTACTTTATGACACTTATTATAAATGAAATTCCATTGTGTTGCTGAAAAAATCTTAAAACTAATAATCAACAAAAAACTAAATATATTATTGCGTAATATTGTTTATAGAAATAACATTTAGATTTTGTTATTAATTAAAACAATTTAAAAAATACTAGATCTAAAAAACTTAAAGTAAAAATTCAAGTGAAAAGCTCAATATTACCATTGAATAGAACGTCAGTTTTGACAATTGACATACAATTAACAATCTAAAAGAAATATAATTATTTCTTTACACACATATGCACTTAAGATAATGTTAGGGATAGTTGTGATTTGCTTTGCGTAATTTTAAGTAACCTCCTAAATTAATAACCTAGGTTGGTTACGACATCTTTTTCCAGTCAAGAAGACGGTTCTATGTAAAACTTGTTAAACAAATGTCCAATGAAAGCAAAATGAATAAATAGAAAAAACTTGAAAGAGACATAACATCAAATCCCCGTTCCAGCAGCGATGCAGACACATTTCAAAAAAGGTCCATTTCAACCGACATACCTATTATTTATTGGGAGAGCCAGTCTAACGATGACGAATTCAAGATACGTAAACCCTTTTGAATTGTTGATATATTCCCGCGTATGCGTGGCATAAAGAACACGACGGGGTGCGCGCGCGACGGGCCCTGATTGGCCGCTATAATGATTCCTCTCTCGGCCAGTGACGTAGAATAATGATGGCTGTACACATAAACCAATGACGGATAGGCAGCTTTTTCAATGCATTGTGTGTGTAATATACTTGTAACAGATACAGATCTCCTGCATTAAGGCGAAGCTCCGGTTGATTGGTAAAACAGAATACTTAATCTTCGCGCGGCACCTAATTTATTGGTATCAATTTTTAAGATAAGTTACCTGGACGTTTTGCGCGATTCTTGATTTATAGAGATACTTGTTTTTCCCCTTTTGCGATTGGCTTATTCGAGATCAGTCTGAAATCTACTTTTGAAGGCAAGGCAGGCAAGTAAGAATATATTTGAGATGATGAATCAAATGAGCAGTCTATGAAAAAAAATTATAACTTCAAATCCGAAATCGGACTGTGACGTTAATATTGATAGCTATTTTAGCGGTGATAAAGAATGCTAGTCCTTGGTAATGAAGCAGGCGCTCCCCGGGGAGTGATGTGTTACACTTGACCAACTAGCCTATATTAAATCTTACAAGTTAGATAATACAGATACATAAATAATCGAATAATTCATATAAATTTGTTTGTGATCGTCACAAGTCACATTTAAAACAAGTCCTTTCCATTATAAAATGGTTATATTACCTAAATAGCGAAATAACCAATATTTTCATTTCATATAATTTTATTTATAAACTTGCTTAAGTTGTCTAAAAACTATTAATAATATAAATGATAGATGTCGTGAATATCAAAGGAATTGTAAGTAAATGCATGGTTAAAAGAATACTTAAATCATATTTTCACCTCTAAAATAGGATACTTGAGGTAAAAAAGGGCGTACCAATTCTTAAAGGGCCGGCAACGCACCTGCGAGCCTTCTGCCAATGTAAGTGTCCATGGGAAGCGGTATAACTTAACATCAGCTGAGCCTCAGCCCCGTTTGCCTCCTGTTACATTAAAACAGGACGACTTGGATAAATTCCATGCTTTTACAAAATATAAACCATAACTTGTTATCACCCGTTATAATACTATAGCTATCACTGCTATGTACTCGTGTACTTCCATATTTATTGCGTCCTTATCAATTTCGTGTCAATTTAAAATAAAAAGACGTGCCAAAACACTCTTCAATTGTTTGATTACATTGCAATATCTGTAAAATGCGTTATCCGTTCTAGTTACAGTTACGTGCTTGGAATGTATGTCTACCCCAGTTCCTGTTAAAATAAGTTTCAAGGTGCATACAAGTAACAGCAGTGCTAGGGAGGGAATCAATTATAGTTCTCATTAGATTTAGGCGTGGTTACGGATTTATTGCGGAATGGATGCACCTTTTGCATACCTCGATGCGTTATATTAAGATTCTGTGTTATTGATGTGCTCTTGTCTTTTTACGATTCAACTCATGCCTTGCCCACTTATGGTTATTATGTGGGCTTTATTTGTTACTACGCATAAACGATTTTACGAGTCTTTTATTTGAGTTAAACCTGTAGGTATCAAAACAAAGATACATATAAACATTATAATTAGTCTAAAGTAAAATAATTTAAATGCCGGCAACGCACTCGCGAATCTTCTGGTATTGTGTGTCCATGGGCGGCGGTATCACAACATCAGGTGAGCCTCCTGCCCGTTTGCCCCCTGTTGTATATAAAAATGTGTTTTAAAATTAAATAATAAAGACAAGTCTTTGTATAAAGTTGTCCCAATAAGAGTTGACAGTTTTGTTCGAAATTTTTATCGATGTTTAAAATTAGTTTTATTACTTTGCTATCCAGAAGGCAACGCACTTGCGAGTGTCCAAAGGCGACGGTTTCACTTAACATCAGATGAGCCTGTTTCCTGTTTGATCTCCCTATAAAAAAAGTATGGCTGATTCCATAGACAAGGCTAGTTGAGAAAATATATCTCAAGATAGTAATCTCAAGATTGATCCTTATATGCAAATATAGATTACGGTCCGGTGACAAACGATAGATAAATCCCATTATTCATAAAAAAATAGTCGGTCTAATTGCAACGTTTTGTCAAAAGTCCTCATCTACCCCATTTCGTATCAGCGTAAACCCAATTTGACAGAAAAAGACGGAAGATTTTGACAGAAAAAGAGGGAAGATTACTTCAAAAAAAGTACAATTAAACAAATTTATGTCGGGAACTCTAGATTAATTAAATACTGTAATAAAGGGAATACTTTAGGAAGAATATAAGACAACTACCAACATTGTGTATTGACTATTGAGAAATCGCCGTTAGCTATCAACGAAGATTGGTAGTGGTACCATGTATTTTGAATGTTAATATACTTTTAATACGAATAATACTCTATTAGCCACATCAGAATGATACATAAAGTATGGTGAAAACATCACTTTAAATAATACTGACGGCGTTGCACGTCAAATATTACCAATGTAATATATCAATGAAAATAAAATTTCAAAGACTCAGTACTACATTATTATAAGAGTTATTTAGTTTATCGTATTAACGACGAATAAACTAACTCTATAATTAGTGTACGAGCTATTTCAATTAACGCTGTTATACTTATATAATGAAATAATTATAAATATCTGTCGGCACCGTGAAAATATTTATATTAAATATTAAAGTCTCCCGGCCGCGTGTCTTTATATAAGTGATAACTCGAAATGTACCGAATAGACCGTGGTAAAGTGTATCAGCAATACATAGTTTGATACCAAAGGAGGATATTGGTGTATAATTCATTATGGTTTAATAAGGGATTATTGTTGAAGAGGTCGCAAAATACCAAAAAACACTAGGGAGACGCTGTGGTCGGATGATTTCTTCATTATGGGTAATAGTAAATATAGAGTAAATTAATAAGAAGGTTATATAAAATCTGTGAATTGTCTAAATTGATGGGATCACAACGATGTGGTGAATAAATCAAGACAGTGGCACAATAACTGCAAGATTTCAATTAGACATAAATCTCTCGCGACGGCCGGCTAATGGAGTTGGAACTCGAACTCTCGAGTCACGGCCCTTCGCAATTACATAGATTATTTCTATACTTATTTACTGCTAATTCGTAGGCATAAGCAGATCACCAGAGAAAGGAACACACTGGTTTAAATGGTACAATGGATACTAAATTGCTGAGTATTTAAAGCTTTTCACTTACTTATATTTTAAAATTATAATTGACTTGCATAATACCTTAAGCCCAAGTACTTAACCAAGACTATTCATATTTCATACTATAGTATTATCTTTCAAAAATTAAACGTTGAAGGATTTATTTCAAAAACATCAATATAGGAAAATGTTTATGGTTGTTACATTCTGTATAGTATAAATAAATAAAAAAAGTTATAGCAGAGCGTGGTTTCGATCCACGGACCTCTGGGTTATGGGCCCAGCACGCTTCCACTGCGCCACTCTGCTCTATTCTATTATAACGAAATATAAGAATATTATTTACATTAAGACTACTATATTACACAAAATATATTTACAATGGTTCATAATGTGTAGTAGATAACATAACCAAACAAAATATTTTGTGCGCGATTGATAAGAAGGAACGTTAGCAAAATTATAATATGGGAGCTACTCACGTAAACCTAGATAAATTTATATGAAAATCGATTGAGTTTTCATATTAATGTCATAGCACGTAAAATTATTGATTGGTTATATTAATATATGTATAATAATATAATTTACGACGTTATTAATTATTATTTAGATATAAAATTTTAATCATTTAGGTATTTAAAAAAGTCGATGATAATATTGCAAAACATTTTAAATTATATGAGGCTACGCAAAATTACGACACATATCGATCTTATCAGACATTTTAAGATAACGAAAAAGATAAGCTCTTTAATAGACACTAAAAGTTATTAAATAAACATTTTATAATTAATGAAACATTAATGTCATAGGTTTCAAACGCTCGCAATAAAAAAAACAAAAACTTGTCTTTGTTCGCAAGCGAGGCTGTGACTAGCTTATTAAGAGGGAAAATTGAAAATTGACTCGGCGAGATGATTGGCAAGGGAATATTAGCTGGATGCAATTTTACCGCGCTCTTTGTTTGCGTTTTTAAAGGAAATTCTCGTGTGACGTTAATCCATCATTTCGGCGACATTGCATTACTCGGGGAAAATGTTGGTAACGCAAAGATAGTTGATTTAATTAAATCTTTAGGTTGTTTTGGTTTATGTTGATTGGTCCTTATTTGGTTAAAATAAATAATTCTAGCACTAGTATTTATTTTTAGAACGTAGATAAACAATTCAAAGGATGTCACACGGAGATTGAAGTTTGTTTGACAATTGACAATGCTTATATGACTTAAGTTAATACATTACAGACTTTTTCATATTTTTGTTTCAAATTTAAGTATCATATCTGTAGTTAGAAAAAGTTATATTATAAAGAAATTAATAAGAAGCAATAGATGGCGCCATGAGTTCCAAATAATTCAAAAATATACATAACGGCTATGTTACTTCTAATTTCAGCATTTTTTTTTGTTACATTGATCATAGAACAATCCCACTTATTGTATGTATTTAAGTCACAAGGGACGGCTTAAGATTCTTCTTGATTTTTTTTGTGGTTTAAGTTTTTGAAAAACGCCAACATGCCTTCTATTCAAATATTTCTGAACAAAAACACATTTGGCTTCGTTGACGTGACAAAATAAGAATGAGCACGCTGGAAACCCGCGTCGGGACATGGGACCGTGGGCCGTCCCAGCTGCGTTATTACATCTTCATTATTCGCGTTATTTCCAATATTTCCCGCCATCTCATTACTCGATACGACATTACTAATCTCCCGGGACTCTAATGGATGTGATCGTGTGTCTAACCGTGTATTGAAATGACGCATCGCGTACCTGAGGGCCCCAAAAATTACATAAATCACGACAGCTCAACTATATATAAATCGAAATCCAATAATTATGAACGGGTTGGCTACAAATCAAGCGCGCATACTAATGCCCTATCCTAAGATCTGATTAAAAACATCAATACTTGTCAATAGAGCCTCCCATGTTATTATACTCAACAATATGGCGGGTGTTTCAAGGTAATAACTAATAATTGAAGAATCGTTTTAATGAAGAGTATTAATTGCTGCGCCCGCGCTTCTTAGCTATAAACGATTAAAATTTTAAAATACAAGGTACCCACTTATCAATTTTATCTTGCACTAAAGGAAAAATAAATTAAAAATGTTGAAAGAAGGTTAAGTTTGGCGTCCTTTCGTATGTTTATATATATATATATATATTAGGAACGATTTGATTTTTGACACAGTTTGTTTAGTATATTTATGAGGTAATTGTGGAAACAACTGATAAACAATTACACCTAACGATCAAACTTTTTAAGGGACACGTTTAAGCAAATGCAATTAGCACAGCTAATACACAATTTAAAAACCCAACAAACAAATGTATGTAAATTGCGCAACTCCTTTACAAACACATTTTGGGGAGCGTTGAACAAAAGCGACTTTATTCGCTGCTGATAAGGCTTTATTCGACGGCTCGATAGCTTTGTTGACGTGTGAAGTACGAACATTTACGCGTTCAGAAACTGCTTACACGAATTAGCGGGGCACGGGCGGCGCAGGGGGCGAAATTAGAAAACTCCGTTAGCTTCCCCTCCATCGCTCCGCACGTCATAAAGTGACAATTTACGATAAGGTCGGATTAGCCTCGAATTGTTTGTCTGTTATGCATTTGGATGTTTGTTTCAATTTCAGCAGAATTCTTTAGGAAGTACACAACCAAGATGTTATACTTATACGCTATATATATGTTATATATATACGCTACATACATGCAATTTAAACTAAAATCGATTATTGTTTTTATACAAAACAAATACCTTAAAATTTTATAATACAACATTCGGTTACTCTTAAAAAATGGAGGCACTATTTTACTATATTTAGTATGTATTAATCCTATGCGTGAATTAGTCAAAAATCATAAAAGCATTGTTCTGTATGTAAATAGATACAATTGAATTGAGAATTTCACTGAAAATAGCAACTGAAAGCGTCACTCAGCCGCACGAATGCGATTTTGGCATAAAAAGTTAACAAAGATGTGGAGATGTTTTATTCTGAAATTAATTAGACTCCACTCGTTTGTCCTGTCGTCTGTCTGTTATGTATACGAAACTGTGGCCTGTGCCATTCGTTTGTAACTAAGTAGATTTTAAATAAAAAGTAGTTAAATTGGAGTTGGTAAACTGGTTCTAACATTTTCTGCCTTTTTAAGTAATCCTGCATACACACATATGTAAAACAGTTCAGAAAGTAATATACAGTTTAGATTATTCTAGACTGCGGCGAATATAAAAGTTAAATCATGATTAAAAATTCTTACTTATTAGATTTGTCATGAGTGAAATAGAATTCAATGAATTCTCTCTATAATTAGTCACTTAAATTTATTTATTCTATGTATATCTTAGCGTTAATTTCTTAAAGGGCGGTCGCAACCGTGAATAATTGTCGCTGAAAAGAAAGCAAATAGCCGCGATTAGCATAAAACCATCAAAAGAGGCCGGAAACGGCGCCTTCCTTCCTATATTTGTGAAAATTACATGCTTCCGTCACAGTATTTATTTCTACTAAATTGTTATCAAGTAGATTTGCAGTTAAAATACATTTAAGTATAGTCTTCTGTAGCAGTCTGTTTACTCTTGATTTATTACAACGAGTTTAATAATAAGTTGGTAAAAGATAAGTTGGTTGGTTGGTAGATATAGAAGAATTCTCAGCCTTAGTAAAAGTTTGGATCAACAAAAACCCAAGATTTCCACAGATGACCGTCACGTCCAAAATCGAGACACCCTAAACGATAGAACAGACACGTAGGCCCCGTTAAAATTTACGAATAATACCGCAGCAAAGGCAGACATCTGCTTCCAATCGCAATAAAAGTAGACGGCAGAAAACATAGAATTTTATCACTACCGTGTCCATCATAAAGCATCCCTCTGTGCCGCATAAAAGTTTACAAGCATTCGGCTAATAAATCGTGTCAAATAAATAAGTGTTGAGTCGGTTGGCGGCATATTGATTCGTCATTCGCCTTAGAGCGGGCGCGGGGCGCGGGCGGCGCCGGGCGGTCATAAAGGTGCGTAATGGCCGCCGTCGGAAGACAGCGCACTGCGCGCATCGATTAGCGCTTTGCCGCGTCAGACGCCGACGCAACGAAGGCTCGCTTCGACACAGAACATATTTTTATACTCTATGCCAAATGTCAAATTTCTTACGATTTGATTAATTTGATAGATCACACATTATTTTTATTGAAGGCCTGATTCAGACTTCAGACTTACCTTTAAGAATGACTTCAGCGTGTCAAATCCAATTAGTTTAGTGTCTCCCTGACTAATACTGCTATAAAGCACTCAAAACGTATATATAGAGAATGCCGGGATCGACACTTCATACATTGCGCCTGTTTAATTTTATAATTTTTAAGGTGAACACATTTTTGTGCGTCATTGAATTTGGGTCTAAAACCCTTCTTGATACGAGATAATCGGGTATTAATTGCATAAAGAGATAAATTTGTATATAGCCGGGCTCGATGCCCTGAGGAATAAGTGCTCTCCACTAGACTGTAGATGGCGTTGTAAACATTATTAATATAGATATACATATATATATATACTAAGGGCTAATGATTTAAACTTTATAAGCGAAACATTAAGATTGTGTGATAGGTAAATGAGGGTGGTAAATCATAATGCACCTGTAGTAACGGCCAATTGTCGGTTGTTAGTTAACTTAGGAATGGGAACGTCTGAATTTATGAACCATATGGAGGCCTGATAAATTAAACAGCAAATAATTATTAGATACCTAATGATTGCTTGACGATAAATTAACGATAGTACATTTTAATTCGCTTCTTACAAAAAGACTTCAAGACAACGTCGGAATATTTCCCGCAATATAAATTTTCGAAAAAAAAAAAAGATTTTTTATAACTATACCAGGATCCTCGAATACGTTGCCGGCTTTTGGTTGTAACGGAGCCCTTGTTACCTAGTACACGGCCCATTTCTTACAATATTTAATGTACATTTAAATGATTTTATGTTTCAAATTATAGGTATTTCACGACTTTGGCACAGAAAAATAAATGACATAAAATGAGCACAATCATAACGATTATGTGAAATCTAAATCACGTAAGGTGACAGCTAAACACAGTGCCTAAAGCCGATCAAACGTCAAATGTATACAGGCTGCAAAAAAATATTACGAAATAAATGTTATTTTTCTATTATAAGCTGTTTGCTAATTGTAATAAGATTTTAAATCATCTAAGCTTTAACTTGTTATATACGTCATTTCATTATTAAGACATTTATATTATTTAAATAATAATAACAATTGGACACGCTTGAATGGGCTGTGTGAATACGCAAAATTTTCTACAAGTCGTCTTGTACGAGAAGATGTTACTGTGTTCACATAAAAATTTGATGTCATAATTAATTTCCTAACAAAGCTAAAGTATACAACCTACCTTAAGCTAACTAAATGAAACCTCCTTACAGTCATAACAAAGTCTGTGTTGTTAATTATAGACATAATTTATTATTATAATGTACCTGCAGTATATAAACAATTATTTAAATCGCCAATATCACGTATAGGTATTCCATTGTAAGAAGATTAAACTGTTTATTACGTTTTCAAAATAAATCGATACAAATCGATGCACTCGAGATCATAATTAATCGAAAGTTAATTGCGCAAGCATCCTGTGCATGTCGAGGCTCAAACTCAGGACTTTGATTAACATCTACGAATAAAACGATTATAATCCTTATGTATAAAGTAATAAAGGCGAGGGATTTCATCCGTTTACCACCTGTCAAGTGATATATTGGCTAAAATAACATATCTTATTTATGTCGGGTTCAATAAAAAAGGTTTATTTTGTATCGATACATGTGTAAATTAATAGTGTTATGTAATATTATTGACGAGTATCTGCCGACAGACTCGTTTATTTTAACGTTTTCGTTTAGAGGAAAGATCTGAATAAGAGCAGCATTGGCATAGTGGCTTCAGCGTGCGTCTCCCATCCCTGCGGTTGATCCCCGTCTGTACACCAATGGTCTTTCTATCTCTGCGCATATGACATTCGCTCTCACTGTGAAGGAAACCGGCTTGCCTTACCCATTAAGACGACATCGTGTGTCAGGCGCAGGAGGCTGATCACCTACTTGCCTATTAAATTTACAAATTATCATCAAACAGATACATAATACAGAAGGTCCAGAACTAACAAGGTTGTAGCGTCACTGAGTTTTATGTAAAGATCGGTATAAGTTCACGATTTAAAACCAAAGGGCTGAGTTTCCGTTAACTGTTAATTCAACCGAAGAATGTCTATTTTAATGGTATGTATTCTTATCAGAAAATTGATGAATGTTCTTCCAATGTATGAGTCACATTTAAAAACAAAGCATATTTTTGTGGGACTTCATATAAAGATAATCAAATAGAATACATTTAAAGGCAACTGTTATAAAATACAAATTATAAAGTGTATTCCATCATTAACTTATAAAGTTGTAATGAATATTAAAGAGACACAGCGGACGCTAAACTAGTTGTAGAATGTACGGTCAAAAGGTCAAAATTATATGTATTGGCGCCATGTTGATTTTATGATATTATCAGACAGAGCCTTGGGAAAAAGATCACAAAAATAATTTTATACATACATCTTTGAACAAATAAATATAAGATACATAAAGCAACGAATTATGAAATGTTTGCTCGTAGTTACGTTTTTATTTTTTTACTAGAAAATATTTTTTAAATAATGTAATACTATTTAAATTCACTATAAAATTGTTTCAATAAATAAATAGAATATTGTGTACAATTAAAAAACAGAATTCACCTCGATAGGGTTTGTAACTTATTAATGCAATGTAATAAAAGGTAAAGTATTAATAACGTGAGAAAATAATCGCACAAACAGATAAATGACATATTTCCATAGAGTGAAGACGAGGGTGTCGATATCTACCATTGTGAATCTCTCAACAAAAATAATGAAAACTCCTTCATGAACAAAACATTGTTTTATTTTGATAATCTGTGTACAAGTACATTTGTGGAATTTTTACGTTCGTATTTCAAATAAGTCACTTAAAATATATAAGTATTTAAGCAAAAAAAATGCTTAAACGAACTATATGTACTTGACTTTCACCCTTATTTCTTCGCTTTGTATATGGCTTTATACTTTGAGTTCTGTGTAAATAGAAACTATCATTCTATGGTATATTTTTATTATAAGTGCAGCAGAAAAACATAATGATTAAAATCGAAGAGCGCATCTGTCTGAATATCACGAGCGACCTTTCCGTATTCCAGCCCATTACATCGGTACATAATTCATTTCTGAGTTTTCACTCTGACACCGTTAAGGCTTGGCTAAACTGAATGCGTTCAGTTATCAAAAATTGATTAGTAAGTAATTAATATCATGTAAAAATTGTGTATGTACGGACTTTATATTCTTAGATGTGGTTGAATAAAGTATAGAAGATGATAGTAATGTTTGTTCAAATTAAACATTTGTTAAGATAACAAAATAAAAATTATGAGTATTTCGTAAGCAGATTTACTAAAATTTTCCTCTCCCCTCCTTATACTCCTCTTGTCAGCTCAAGTAATGAAAGCTGTCAAAAATAATTTTATTCGCTTGAGAATCCTAGAAAAAGCATAGACAATGTGTGGGTAATATGTGTAAAAAAGTAAATAAGTATTGTTGACGTAATCACCAAACAGGAAAATCAAACATGTGGATCTCTCTCCCCTATAGTGTTTGCATAATCCTTAAACGGCACTTTTAAAAATATACATATATACTCTGAAAGATATAGAAACATTTGTGAATAATATAGTTTTTAATAGTTTACTATAAAAATTATTTTGTTATGAATAAAATAATTAAACATGAACTATCTTATAATTTGAAACCTGTTTCCAGGAGCCTTTATTACGGAAGGCGGTCTCCAAGGCCATAAATTTGTATAAAATAATATAAATAAAAGCGGAAGCATTATTTTGTCCTGTGACGTCACGGGATTAGCATGGCTGATTTATTATTAATTATTATAGCTATAACGTGTATTTTGTTTAATTTTCAAAAATTTACGACTGACGCCCCTTTGTTTTCCATGTCCATTATTTTAATTGTTTTGCATTGGACAGTACAATAGATAATCTACATTTATAGCCAATAACCAAACACTTATGATTGATATGAAATTATTGGGTGAATTTTGCCCTAATACATTTTAATAAATATATTTTAATAAAGAATTAATAATCAGTAAAAGGGAGTTTTTTGGTTGTTCTTCTCAAACACCAGTGTGTTGTTGGATGGCGAACTTTATCCGTTATTATAGTATAATAATCAGCATTATAGTTATTACTTCTGCATTGTAACAAGGATTATAAAGATGAATTACTGAGAAGGTAATTGATAAATCTGTCACACATAAATGTCATGTCAAATTCCAGCTAAAAGAATAATTTTAATTTGATCACGCAACCTGGTGTAACTCGATACATGAATAGAAAGCTCCTATTATGATATTTGTAAGAGTAATGTTTAAAAAATAAAATTTACGACGTCCTTAGACAATGGCAGCCATGCATCACTCGTCATAAAGGCGAGATTAGACGCGTCTCTTTGACAGATTTATGGCAGTTGCATAATGCTCTGAAACAAAAAACAACTGCCATTCGAAGAAATTTATCTTGTGATTTTTTTGCAGGACAATATTGTATGAGATTTGAATTTGTTGTGGTTTGTTTAGAACTGGTTGATAATTTAAAAAATGTGTAATAATATTTTCTCTATGTATTATAATGTCGTTATAATAACGTTACGTATGTCTTTACTTTCAAGTTGATTTAATATTATAAATTGTGTATGCAATACAGCGCCATCTGTTGACGATGATTGATCAACTTAATGCGTCTGTAGAACGGAATGGAATTTGAGGTTAGTATTCGTTTTTTTCCACTGAATACGATTATAACACGATATTCAATTATTTTAAAACATTTAAATTACACAAAAATAAATATAACACTCACCATGGGTTATTTCACGATTGTAATGTATAAAAAACAATTTTCTATCTGGAGCAACGTGTGACTCAGCTCGCTTTACAGCTGCAAGAGGGAGACACTACGAAATGCGCCGAGTAACTACGAAGTTTGTCGAGTCGTTTGTTGGCGTCCCGCCTCCGGTAAACTGACGTATACAACTGACAGCAAACGCGCGCGAAGCGTTTGATGACAAACGTGTGCCGCGAAATGCGATTTTTATCACGCATCCTTCGCGAAAATATTTTAAAAACAGAACAGAATGCAAAAACCTATTTTTACAGATTATATCCAAGCATGACCTATAAATAATAAATGCCAATATAAATAATTAAATTTTAACATAATTATAAACTTTGAAAAGATTTGTACTCGTGTTATTAAGAGGTATACAAAGGTTTTGCCTTGATCTGTGTTGTGGTATATTGAAGTAAATAAATTATTAAAAATAAAAGGTGGACAGCCGGTGTAACCGGTCGGGGAGAGATTTAAATCGTTGAACAGGTAAGTCGGACAATGGCTATCGAGCCACGATTCGCTTAATTAAACATGATAAATAAAAACATACGAGGCTGACCGCCGTTGCCATCGTGTAACTCGAGAATGTTATTTTGCATTTTAAGCAATGCGACCTAGCGCTTTGCCACATCTTGGTGCATACAGAAAGTAGTGAACTATTTTGAAAATCGAATTCGGTTTGCTTTTAGAATACATTTCTCAATAGAATAATAAAATCAGCATATGCATCTGAATTTTAAAGGTTTAAAAGTTTTTAGCAAATGTGTTCCTCGTTGACAATGTAAGGCTAGAGGATTGACTTTAATTTAAAAACAAAAATTAAGTTAAAAAAATTATAACACCAAATTTATATTATATAAAACTATATTATGTAAATATTTATATGAAATAATTTTAAATAATGTTTCGAAATATAGATAGTACTTATATAATTTTCTTAATTAAATTTTTATTAGTGTCTTAGTTAAAACAAATTAAAATAAAGACTTTAAAATTAAGGTGATTAAATTAAATTAAAAAATGTATCAAATTACTTACGATATTGAGTAGAAAACTAAAAATAATGCTAATGCGTGTTTCTACAAACTGACAATAGATGGCGCCACGATGACCGTTGGCAAATTAATACGAATTCAAAGTGTCCTAACAAAGCCAAGATCTATTAGAAATTATAAGAAACATGCCTTTGAAATATTTTAAAAAACATTTTTAGACGATATGTCAAATTAGCGATAACTGACGTTAATTGCTGAAAACCACTCGAAATATTGAAATAAGTAAATAAATTGCCTTGTATTTAAAGAAGTTATATTTAAATATTTATGTAAAACAAAGATTATCTCTAGACTAATATAATAATATTGTTTATGCTTGTTTGTTGGCAGTAATCTCTAGTAAAATTAGACCAATTAAGAAAATACTTTTACTAGTAGAATTCTACATACTATCTGACAGGCATATGTCATATGTAATTGTTATAAATATGTGTTTTATATTAAGTTTAAGAGATTTCACGTTAAAACACTATTACAAATAACACTCGATAAATGTAATTTTAATGAATGATTTGCATAACCTGGCTAAAGGTTACTTAAAAACAATGCAATATAAAAAAGCCAATCCTCGGTTATGGTGTTGCAATCTAAGTTAGATCATTTTCGCCAGTGTTGCCACCCATTACCAAATAAACAGGCAGACATGAGAAAAGTTTTAATGAATTGGCAAGAATACTTTGTACGGACAGGTCACTGTATCATTGATGTTAGAGGATGCTACAAAATAAACAATGTTTCTCATATTAAGTTGTATTATACAAAATTAAAATGAATACCAAAACGATTAGAACGTTAGTTTATTTATTTATCTATGGTGCCTGTGTCTCCAGAGCAATGTTGTTGGCTTCAGCGTGTGACTCTCATCCCTGAGGTCGTGTTTCGATTCCCGGCTGTGCACCAATGGACTTTCTTTCTTTCTTTTGTATGGAAAGCATCGTGAGGAAACCGGCTTGCCTTACACCCAAACGGTGTGTCCGGCACAGGAGGCTGTCTACTACTTGCCTATTAGATTGAATTATCAAGAAACAGATTCAGTCTGAGGACCAGACCTAAAAAGGTAGCGCCATTGATTCATTTTATGTTGCCTGTCTGAAGAAATGGACCTAGTGGGTTTAAATTGTCTGAAGTTCGATCTCTGGGAAACAAAAGTTACCAGTTAAATTTCACTGCATGTTTATATAATACATCATTGTCGTAGACGCCGCCTGACAATCTGATCGGATGTGTAATGGATAATTTTTTTAGAAGGCAGTAACTGCCATGCTTGCGTGGATTTAGTAATCGGAAAAGAGTTGCAGTATGTGTTACGGAAATAATTAATCATTTTTTTACATTACATTCATTATATTATACATAATTTATCATTTATATACTAGAATTTGCCGCAAATAATATATTTTTATAACAATTTTCTTCGAGATATTCACATTAAATTGACGAATTGACATGACAGTATCAGCATTTGATTGAGAGGTTGATGGACAAAAACATGCTTATCATTGTTATCAAACACCTGAATGTCTTTCTGGAAATAGACAATTGTATTTGGATTCACATTTTTAAATAAATTTCGATTTACGAATTAAATATAAAATTATATGGAGCTGTTAGAAAGTTTATGTCCGATTCGTCAATGACTCAATATAGGGCAGTGAAAGATATTGTAGCTTTCTATAACTTAATCTTTAATTATTTATTTTTAATCACTTAACACTCGTACGGTGAAAGAAAACATCGCGAGGGAACCGGCATGTCTTAAAAGACGATGGTGTGTGTCAGTAAAAACAAATGATCACTAAACAGATACAGATAACCGTAAAGGATGTAGCGCCACTGGTTTCTTTCTTTATTGTTCTTTGGTGCGGTAATTATAACTTCAATGTTCTATAAGTTATTATTTGATTAAGCTGTCTTAGCCTGTGTAAATATGTTAGTAATGTATCAAACACTATAACACATGCTCTTGTCCCTAGATTCCTGAATATGTGCCGTGATTATTGTTTTATTCATGGGTTAGTAGTCTATGTCTGTACAGAAATATATGAAAATGCTAAATGTAAACTGAATATGTGCTTTTAAATTCTAAAAATGCAAACTTGCACCTTTACTTCGTGGAAGCAATACTATTTTTTTATCATTGCTAAATTCTAGTTGATACAGCTGTATAGCCACGGTACGGTGACTCATATTTTAACAGCATTTATTATAATGACCACCGCGGAGAGATTTAATCGGGTTCTCCAATACATGTCTGCTCGCGATGACAGATAGGAGCGAAATGCTTTTAACGTAGCGTGGGCCTGCGTGTGCGCATCTAAATATAATGAGCAGGTGAGCGTTTATCGGTGGCGTGTCAACTTAGTGTCCTTATTGTGAGGTAAATTAGTGGACATTTTGTTTTCCGACACTGTTGCTTGTTACTAGTGATAGGTAATTTATATGTGAAATCAAATAAATTTATTGAAGTCGTGGGAAGCGAGAAAGTCGAGGTTTTCTCTTTAGTAGGGTTTGACTCAGGTTAAGCTGCAATTAAGAATCGTTCCGGTGGGGGTATCGACTATATGAACGGTAAAGTCTTTAAAGACAACTATATAAAAATGAACCAAAAAAAAATCGGAGCATGTATCATCTAGTTTTTATAATTATTGAGAGGAAACTAAAGGGATTTTATTATTATTATGGAGAGTAAATGTTGAACTAAGAACAATTTTCTTAGGGCGAATTATAGCGTATGTTAAAATCCAATACCTATTTGAAATAATGGCTGTAGTGTCTTGACTCTGAACAACCCTTAATGTGATTTTTACTACTGATCGAGAAATTCAGAATGACAGTGTCCATGGGCGGTGGTATCACTTAACCACCACCACTTAGCCACCTGCCCGTTTGCATCTTGTAACATAAAAAAAGATAGCATTACATTTTTGTTAATATTATGATTTTTTAGAAATTAGTTTAATTAGTGTTCTTGTTTTGCTATTTTTATAAACTTCTTGTACTTTAGGTGTTTCTCTGTTAATTTTTCAGACTAGGGTTGCCTGAAAGAAATCGTCAGCGATAAGGCAGCCCGATGCCTAATAACGTATGTAGCTGTTTTTATGTATGATTTAAGTATAATTAAATAAATACATAAATATACTAGGTATGATTCTACCTCTTATGTATAATAAATGCATCACTGTTTGGTAATTTCATGTATCTTTGCATCAACCTTAATTACATAAGTAGGCTCTCAGAATGCAACTTACCCAGTAGTAATTACCTAAGTGAAGCCTTATCGGTACATCACAGATAAAATTCCCAAGACACAGGAGATGTGTAGAATTGATCAGTAGCCCTTAGTATTAGCGTATGTGGACAAAGCGAACAGAAAGAAAAACGACTAGCAAAAAATGTCTGCCGCCGCGCTATCTGCAGTCCGCGATCCTGTCTCAAATAATGGCATAACACGTCCTATGGAGTAGCCTTTTGAATTGTTTTTAATTTTTCTAGTTATAGTAAGTTAAATTGAATTTTAAAATGTGAATATATTAATGACCTGTATAGCCTGGATTATCTCAAAAAAATATTGAATTAAAACAATAAAAAATAATGTTTGGAAGAGATAATTGATAACTAGTGGCGCTACAATCTTTTTTTAAATATGGGCTCCAGATTTTTGTATCTTTTTCGTGATCATTTGTTTTTTCTCGATCAGGAGGCGATCAGCTTTCTATCGAAGACATGTCGATTTCCTTACGTTATATTTCAGCGTACGAACTTTTGTTATTGCCGTACATAGACATAAAGTCTATAACTGCACGGCCGGCGTTCGAAAACCTCAGGGATGAGAGTCGCAAGCTGAAGCCACTAGACCAAAACTGCTCTATGTGCTTTAATTCAAACAAGGACTACAAATTTAGTGTCAGTGTGTGATGTGTTGAAACAAATAAATATTAACAATTAAACTAGAAACACGACTCAACGAGTCACCTGTTCTATATCGGCCCAGTAGAGCACCGTGCGTCCACAGCCACGTAAATCTACATCAACACTGTCCTTTCCTTTTATTCTCATTCACTTAAGGCTCGCACATTCATCGTTTCCCCCTCCCCCCAGATCTCCCCACACGTCCTGTCACTGTAGATCTTATTACACGAATAGGAATCCTAATTAGACGTAGGAATTTGATAAAGGCGTTGTAGAAGTCTAACAGTATATAGTTTCAGCCAAGTAAGGTGGATTAGATGAGCTTAAGTGAAGAGATTTTTCATCAAAGTTTACGCGAAACTGTTACCAAAAATAGCCGACTTCATATGTAGAATAGTAATTTACTATTGCCTTTGTGTCAATCCTTTTCAATCCGTTCTTATTCATTAATTCCTTATTTAAAAATCGATGGGAATTCAGATAAATAAGAGTAAGGATAGACATTTATACTTAAGGCCCATGTATTCACTAAACAAATATTCCATTTACATGTCTAATTTACTGCCGAATTTCGCGAGCGGATTTCATTGGAACGGCTTGTCAGGCTGGCTGGAAGCGGCGTGACAGCTCCATATCGTGTCACTGTCACGAATTTAGAGTTTGACGAGTTGACAGCCAGTCAGCTGATCCTGACGCTGTCCGTCACCTGTCAGTGCTGTCGATAACACGCCGAGTATTTTGAATACATTCCAATTTTAAAATTAATTTTTGCTTTCGGTATTTTTTTACGTTTTCTAAATTTTCATTCCTATGAAGTAGAATTTACTATCGTATCTTAAAGTATAATTAATCTTTATAATAATATTGATTAATACGGTATTAAAAATGCATTAATTTAATATCTATAACCCTTTTAATTTAATAGAAGAAAAGGCTAAACTAGGTGTTAACAATGTATTACTCGCTAGATTACAATTGCGTGCATTATCGTGATAATTCTTCCAGACTGATAAATACTATCACTCGTGTTCGACAGACAGTATCGTACATGAATATTTTTCTTCCATATTTAGACGTTTCTATTTATATCTGGATTAAATAGTAGTGTAACACGATTTACAACTGCACGGCTCACTAGCGCAGCCTGTCACTCAAACGTCAGGGTTAGATCGTAAATTATGACGTTTTTTGTTGCGCGCGCACACGCAAATTGGCACAGATTATATGAAAATTTTAATATAATCAATTTATGAAAAATATATCTTTATGTATTATCTTAAAGTGCAAATATTTGAACTGCAAGTAAAATTACTTCGAACTAGCTGTGTTTCGATTGTTTTGATGAAGGGTACACATAGTATATGGAATAGTATGTTCATTAAAAAAATACCATTTTCGATATTGACTTAAAAGTGTAAGTGTGACAAGAGTTCCTTCCTATTTAAATTATTTTAAACTAGTTGTTAAACGTTACGATTATATGATTTTTGTAGGGAATTGGTTTCTGCTAACTGATTTTGATTTGGATACATTTATCCTTCGTCAATAAAAAGTATAATAATATATTTTCAATATTGTATACGCTGTACATATAGGCCTTTAGTTATTCGCAACATTACTCTCATAGAGGCACAGATCACGTACGTAATATATGTTACATCTAACACATACCCATAATCTATGACATAGTTATGCCTCTCACGTAGGGAGGGCAATTAGCATATTAATTATCGAATCGGTCGCGTGACTGTTGCCTAGGTCTATGAGAATTAAGTCCTAAGATTAATCACTAAAAACATCTGCCTAATGAACCGGAAGTAGAACGTTTCCTTTGAGTTTTGAATTTATAATTGCTCCTGTCATATGTCTTGGGGTTAAGCAAGTGGAAAAATCAATGCAAAATTATGCACGGTTAAAAGCGTAAACGAAAACTTATAACTACAATAATTGTATAGTATGTTGTACTGGTTCACCGCGGTTTTGCTCGCGTTGCGTCGGCGCATGTAATTTTCGTCTAACACCTTGAAACAGTATTTTTTATGATTAATCAGACAAATAAAGTCTTCAGCTTTATAATATTACTCCAGAAACACACTCTATATGTAACAATTTCTTGGTTAACCTCAACTTTATTTATCAATTATTTTACACGGTTCCTTAGATAAATCGACTAAACTAGCTGATCTAAAACGTCATCTGTCAAGTAATAATATTTTCCGTTCATTATAGAATATTGCGTTTAAATTATCAAGCTCTCCGCTCTTCTAAACAAAAATAGACTATATGAGATCTGATTGTTGAGGGTCGGCTGCGGCGAGTAGAACCGCGGAGTACCTTAACGACTACCGATTACCGTGCTATCTCTAGACCTACGCTATGTACTTTGTTTCCATTATACGAACGTTCTCTGCCAGTGATGGGTAGTTTAACCACCACCCAGGGTAAAAGTCACGCTTAAAGTGAATACGCTATATTTAACTTTAAAAACTTTTAACCGATTTCGTTATTGTAAGTAATTGACGTATAATCTTATAAGAATACAACCTTCTAGGTCTGGGCCTCTGGTCTGGGTTTCTGTTGCATAATCATTTGATTCCAATAGACAAATATGTGACACACGCCATTGACTTTATGGGTCTCAGGCATTTGCCGATTTCCTTGCGATATTATGATAGGCAGAAACTTTATTGGTTCCCAGTGGTAATTCGACACTACCACTTCATGGATCAGATTCGCACATTCTGGAATCATAAAATAGATTAACTGTTTTATGTGTTACTTGAATTATCTATGACATATAACAGTTGTATTACCTTTCCTTGGTCTTGAAGTTTTTACCTCCTTTTTAACATATTTTATTTTTCATAGTTACTGTATGTATTTTTAAGTTCCCGTAGGAGAATGGGAACGTGACGGAGGTAAGACCGCGGTATCAGATGACGGTTCGACGCGTCGTGTTTATGACCGGGCCCTTATTTATTGCAACACCGCCGACACTTATTAACGCCACGATCCTCAACATGCTCTATACTGATTTCATTATTTTTAAGAATTAACTATAAAATCACCTAACGATATATGTCACTGTGGCAATGACGTTGGGGATTTTAATCATATATTCTTTGCCTGTCCTCAACATGACCGTTCAGCTTTTATTTCCTCGCTTTTGTCCATTAAAATTCCTTTTCCTACTTTAATCTGTATCCTTCTATCTAATATAAATATTGATGTATATAGAATTTTAGCCAGTTTCATTTTTCATAACAATATAGAATTATAATCATTTATGTACATATTATATACCTAAGTTGTCTGATCCTTTTCAAAATTCCGATCCAATTTCCAAACCAATAAAATAAATCTAATAATACACTTCCTAACTTATTTGCATGGCTGACGCACAAACCGTGCAGGCCAAGAAAGGGGGAAAAAAACTATAAAATCACACATAATTTTTATTGAAGGCCTGATTCAGACTTCAGACTTACCTTTAAGAATGACTTCAGCGTGTCAAATCCAATACTATTATTTTGACATGCGGCGATTTGTTTTGGACCTAAAGTGTCTCCCTCACTAATACTGCTATAAAGCACTCAAAACGTATATTTAGATAAATGTCTAGTCGATAAACCAATGAGAGCTAACTTTTTTTACAGTTTGCTTTCTCTAGTTATGTAATTTTAATACTTCTTTAAAGAGATTGAAAGTGTTAAATGCGCTTCGTAGTTTTAACACATTATGTAGTCTAAATGACTAGTTCCATATTGATAGACATCCGTATATGTATACTTCGTTTTTAATGTTAAAAAGGTTAATTATTTGCATTTCGCTTCGATTACGTATACATTATGATAATTAGATATTTATACAACAAATTAATTTTGAAAATAATATTACAAGCATTCATACATGTGTATTATATAAAAACTTTCCTTGGATCTGTAGTTATCGTCAATGGCAAATAGTCGAAGAAGAGCTCAAATAACTATAAATATGATCTATGAAATAGTCAAAACCATCTCGATTAGGAGATAAAGAACAAAAATTTATTATTAAATTTCTCAAAGGAAATTGTATGGATCGATTATTGCAGGCCTCGCGTTATCCAATTAAAGGGCTATAATTACTTGCGCAGGAGAGCACTAAATAATAGTCGAGTGTGATACTGTATTACAACGCTTGATTGATTTTATAATGACTGATAAATGCCTCTGAAGATAAGAGTCTTATGAATTGTATCTTAAATCAATACCAATGTACTGTAAACTATATCAAGCAATAACTAAACTCTTTCGTATTCTTCTCTAAAGTTGTGTTTAAGTTGTAATAAAAAGAGACACATCAGTGGTCGGCGCAATTTGTCTACTTTAATTTCTATGAATACTAGATATTTGATCCTATATTAGGCTAAAATTTTGCCATATTAACCAACTTAACCCGAGGATTATGTTTAAAACAAGACGCGATTTTTAGCTACTATGTTTGCCTGTAGAGATTGCTTGCTTAACAATTATACTTTACGCTTCAGAAACCATTATGCTTGAAGTCCCATATAATACAAACTTTATAACCGAGGTATGGTACCGATAGAGAACCGGCATGGCAGTCATGGCATTTTATAAATATATCTTAGGTATCATTCACACATTGTTACATTTATAGAAAAAAAAAACAAATAATATAATACATAAAATTATAAGGGATGCAATTGGCGGCCTTATCGCTAACAAGCGCAATCCTAGTAAGGGAAAAAAACTAAAAAAAAAATGTGATGGGTAAAGTGTAAGAGTGTATAACAAAATCTTATAAAACTAAATTATAGAACCTTGATCTAAGCAAAAAAATATTCATAAAACAAACTAAAACGCTAATCCCATGGATTCATCATTGGCGGTACAAAAGAAAAGAAAATACAATAATTACAAAAGTCACGAATGATCAGGTTAGGATATGGTTAAGAAATGTTTATGCAGAAGAGTTTTAATAGATGTTAGGGAGGAAGCTAATCGTATGGAGTCGGGCAGACTATTCCACAACTTAAAGGCGGAGATCCTAAATGAATTGCCTAAGAAGGATAAGCTATGAGATGGAATTTCCAATAAGCAAGATGATTACTGACGCTGACGTTCTAGTGTTGTCAGCAACACTTGGCTTTACGCACAGACTACTAGACATTTGACGATTTATTGTTTAATCTGTGGACTTGCGTAGTATATTTGTATAATTTTTTGCGTGTATGTTTCCTCTGACCGTATATCTTCGTATGTTTTCGTGTCCAGGTGAATAGTACGTGCATGAACTTAATAAAATTAAACAATGTAAGCTCATTATAATAGTTGACGGTTACACACTAATTTGAATGTTTAAGACTGTTTTAGTCCCTATTAGGACTACCACCTGCCTGTCTCGTCCGGCTAAATGTGTAAAAATAATTATATATAAATCATGCATGCATAATAGAGAATTAACTTAATGTAATTTATATCGTTCCATTAATATCATTTTCTATATAACTAAACAAGGTGTTTCGAAAGACAAATGTGTATGTGCGATTTTTTTTAATTTTATTTACGATTTATTTTATTCGATGAACCCTATATAGGAAATGGATTTTCGACCTTGTTGGCTGGAATGCAACAGTACACTTCACTAGGCAATTTCTGGAATCTGGAAAAGTGGATATCTTCACGTTTAAATATGTTTTCCAATTATTTAAAGAGGGAGCTTACTCCTATCTCAAATAGGTTTCCACCCACTAAAATGGACTTTCATTGCCTTTTATGGCTATCCAGTAGGCTTGTTTTGCTACCTATGCTATAAAGAAGGAGGCATGGGCCTCTGTTTCATTAGGGAAGATAGATTTTTGGTCGAACACCTTTTCATACGCGGTGTTATTTGCGCCTGCTCAGGTGAGAATCGCCCACACATTGCTTACATACATTCCGTGAGAATATAGTGGTTTCACCTGACTGCGTCCGACAGTGATTGAGCTCCCACAGCTGAATAGTGATGTGAGACTAACGGGCTTTTTGCTATATTTATGCTCATTTGTTTTTATAATGGATAATGTAGTTTATACAGAAGTAGCGTATAATTGCAATTTTTTATTGATAGTGGCATCTATGTAAAACAGGAAGTCGTTTATTGTAGAATTATTAATTATTTTTATTGGTTTATTTTGCGTTACTTCCGGTATATATTATATATATAGAAGAATGGACCAAATAGGTTTCGGTGGTTGTGGTGGGTTTGGTCGGTGTGGTTGACCGACTATGTTGTTTTTATAATAAGTGCCAAAAGAAGGTTTGCATGCGTTGCCGGCCTTTTAAGGATTGGTACACTCTGTTCTTGAGGAAATAGTTCCGTGGGCAGCTGTTTCCGTACCACCACTTGTCTCCGACATATGTCTTTGAACAGTGAAATTTCATGGGACAAAAGAGATGAAGGTGTATCATTCGGTCTTTGGAACTATATAGAAGTAGGGAATAAATTAAATCTATCTATTGTAAAGTATCTAGTACCTACACGTGTGGTCCGTCAGTCAGGTGGCCACGTTCAGGTGGTGGTCTGATGGACATAAGGTCAGGCGGCTTTGAACTGCGGATTACAATTATTAAACCACTAAAGTAAGTAAACATTTACTGGAGAATGTAAAAAACACTATTTATGTCATAAAATAATTTAATTGTATGTCTTAATAATAAAGGGGCGGTTCAATTATTATTTCATCCATTTTATTTCAGACAATTAACATTTATATTTCTGTTATCTCTTTCATTCCTAGGTATGTGCCCATTTTGGCAAAGGACTTCTCCAAATACCGCCATTTCTGTCTACACTCTGCCACTCTATGCCATAGGTGGTCATTCTAAATTTTCTTCCTCTTTTGCGTAAATTGTAACTTGGGCACTAGATTACCTTTCTGTTCCTCTTAAGTGCCTATGTTTAAACAAAAAATAAATTAAATGTACTTACGGACAACTCTTAGTTTGAGGACCTGCGTTTAAATCTCTCGCTTTGTTTGGTTTAAATTTTGAACTCAAAAGTCGAAGGCCAGACAAGGTTCCTTGTCTAGAAGAAAATTGATCATATGTAAGGTCAGGACCAAATGTTTTAGCGCCATCTGTACCACGCTTTCATCGTAAAGTAGTGTAGTGATAATGAAGTTCGCGTAAAGATCAGAACATTGCAGAATAGGTGATCTAGGGAATCTTATACAAACTGTGGAATGATTAAATTACAATTCTAAATTAAATCAATTCGAAATTCAAAAATAGTATTAAAACAATTCAACATTCAAAAACGACACAAAAATAATTCGAAATGAAACGTGAGTTTAAAAGAAATCGAAATTTAAAAATTGTTTTATTTAGAATTTATGATCATAGATAAGTTTCAGCACCAAACACCAAAGATTATATTTGCGCTATTAGTGCTGGTAAGAGATTGACATGGAGTGTAGTGACCGTTAGGCCACACCTGCGGTGCTATCGCGGCGTTTACACGGAAGCGCATCGCGCATGATCAATATGCGCACCTACATACAAACAATTGGATATGGCAAATTATTATAGAGTTTTTTACTAAGATTTTTTATTTATTTAAAGCGCGTTATTTAATCCACAATAAAAATTATATGATGGGAATTATAGTTGTGATGCTGGCTTAAAATGGCTTAAACCTATATTTTTATCTATGCAAAGTTTTAAATATGTAAAGGGATGATCAGCCATCACCTTGATGGCTGAAAGTCTTCCACAGTCCATTACAGAAGGCATTTTCTTTTGCGAACTAGCAAACTGTGGAATCGACTCTCGGTGGTGGTCTTCCCTGAGAGATACGACCTCAAACTATTCAAAGTTAGAGTATGCTTCTCCCTCAAAGGCCGGCAACGCACCCACTAAAAATAGATCATGGGCTGTCATGACTGGCCTTTTTGAGCGGCCCGTACAAACAGAGAACAGTAAATCCCCTCAATTCTAGTAATAATTCTAAGAACAATACGCCAATCATATATGAAAGTAATAAATTATCTTATGAATTAGGCAATCTATCAGCCAATTATAAGGTGAGAAGCCCTATCCATTAGTTCTGAGGTGCGTGTGGTAATGAATAGGCAGCGGTTTGCAGAGATTGATCACTAGGGACTGATGCTCTCCTGATTACCGTGCGAACTACGGTATCATGTGCATATCTTTGATTAGCGTAACACATAGATAATTGCTATAACTATTTTAATAAAAACAAAATCAGAAAGGCTCGAGACAAAATCACTTTTCAACAGGCGTGACCCACTAACGTCAAACGAATTTGTATGAAAATGTTCACGTGTCAAATCGTGAGCGTTATCATTTAAAATAAAAATATTTTATTTGTCTTCTGCATATGCATCTTCTACCGCTTTTAACATGGAGATTGCTCAGGGCAGTTGTTCAGATTACTACCTGCAGCTGAATCTCCTCCTAGGACGTCAAGGCAGAATAAAATACGTTAGTCGTTCCGTGACTGATCGTTATTTACAGCAGTTCCATTGAAGTGTTTCCGAACGAATTCGACTTACTTCAAATAAGGGCGTACAAATTCTTAAAAGGCCGGCAACATACTCGCGAGCCCTTAGCACTGAGAATGCCCATGGGCGGTATCACTTACCATCAGGTGAGCCTCTATTTGCCTTAAAAAAATCTAAACGTTCTTTGAAAGCTTATTTATTCATTTACTAGGTAGTAATAGCACAATGGAAAGCTTTCTAAAAATAGTTTAACCTCATTCAAGAATTTACAACTCACGTAGAACCGTTCAATCGGAAGCATTGATAAACTGTTATAACATAGTCTTAGCATAACAGTAATCTGCATAGTGTTGTAAAGTGTAAGATGGATGGCGAGAGGCGAAGGGGGCCGAAGTACACGTTACCGATAAATATATCGTTTGAGGGTTGGACCGGTGAATAAACATGAATTTACTTTTACACTACACGCTCAATAATGTTAAACGGTCATTGCACTGGGTGATAATTGTCTGTATTCCAGGTGAGGATGGAACCGTTCTTGCTCTTTGTGGCTAAATTCGTTGATCATTTGTGATAGAGCTTCTTGCTATGTAACTTTCAATAGCGACAGTGACACCGATGACGTTTTGACATGACGACATGGACTGCTTCTTTGAGTTGAGGAACACCGGTCGTCGAGGTGATATTTTTTTCTGCCATAGTAAATAGAATGCGGTAGAATAACCAATGCAGAAATCCTAAATGAAAGAGACGCAAGAAAATATTATTAGTGCTTTAGACAAAGTTACTTTTCGACACGTATGACCCACTTTAAACGAATTTGTATGGCAATGAATTATATAAAATAAACAAAAAGTTGATATGATTTTTAGTTTCCAAGAAATTTGGGAAAAATCAAACAAATTTAAGTGGAATCCAAAATCATACTTTCATATCCAATCCAAAATTTGGTGAAAAAAGCTTACGTATGTATAGGCAGTATTTAAACGTTTAAAAACTTTCAACGCACCCACATGTGCGTACATGGGCTGCGTTTCCCGTACGCTCCTTTGCTATTGAAACTATATATATATATATATATATATATATATATATATATACTATTAAAACTATACTATTGACAGTCGCAGTTTTAATAAAATTGCAATCTATAAAAACATACAATTTGTCTGAAGATGTGTTTAAGTCACGCCATATCAAGTTTAATAAGCAACAGATTAGCATCATGAACCTAGATAATATAAAAATTAATATCATATACACACGCGATTGAAAAAGTGCGTTTATTATAACTATAAGGGAAATGCATAAATTTCACTCTATCATTTTACAACATAGGATATGTTAGTGCAATATTTCTTAAGTTCATGGTTTAGTTATTATTTATAAAGTATCGCAATACTGCGTAATGCTACCAGCATTTACGGTACACTGCCACAGGAACCAAACATTTTAAATTTGTTCCAATTTTCCCTTTAACATTTTTTAATAATTATTATTATTACAAAGTAGGTTAAGAATATTGTAAATACTGTATGTAACTCTAACAATGTTGAATTCGAGTCTTGTAAGATCAATAATTCACCTGTTAATCATATAACATAGAAACCGAATGAGAAGGTATCGAATTGATAACCAGGTATTTTTTTAATTTACAATAGTTCCAAATAGCATAAATGAATGAATTCCGGTATCATTCTATCGCACATAGAAAACAATTAAACAGTCAATGCTTGTGACAAAATCTTTCGACTGGCATGACCCACTAACGCCAAATAAATTTTGTACGAAAATGCGTCACTTGACAAAGCGTGAATTATTTTCCCATGCAAAGTGGTTTGGCGTTAGTGGGACAGTACTAACGAAAAGTGATTTTCTATCAAGCTCCTTATTGCACGCTTTAAATTATTATCTAGTTTTGTATCATGCGATATTTTCCTTACCGATTCGAGCTAGTTCCACCTATAATAGTTTATCGTATAAGATTCCCACACAGTGTTTTAATGCCACTAGAAGGCGTTATACAAAATAAATAGGTGATTTAATTTATTCAATAGATATAGCTACAGACCTACAACGTATATCTTAATAATACTCAAGTCAAATAATAATAAATATTTTGTGACAGTATTGTTACTTAAAGTTAAAAGTGACAAAGAACATTTGAGACTTATTTGGCTTTTTATATAAGAATTATCGATATCGTTATATATCATACAAATTGGTAGAAAAGTTCGTTCTACATTTCGTGGCCTAGCGTGTACTCAGCTCGCAAGACAGGCCTCACTCAATATCGGATATTGTTCTTGCAAATGAGTATTTATGTCATCGTTTGTATAAAATGTGCTGCGATGTGGCTCGTTCGCCCGCTATCGGAGTGCTCTGTTGTTTATTAGAGAAACTTCTCGAATATTTTTCTAGAACGGATCATATTCCGTTGTTTTTCGTTACAGATAATGTTCTTTGGTTATGGTACACTGTTACGTCTGTATCCATTTCAAAAGTTAGATAGACCCGAGTAAAGCGTGATAAATTTAGGAAGGCTTTAATATATCTTCCATAAACATTATTTACGATTTTGCCACTAAGCAAATAATATTACTTACTTGTATATGTTTTTTTCATAGAACGGGGGCAAATGGGCAGGAGTTGCATCTGATGTTAATGGATAGGTATCTAGCCGCTCAGAAAGGGTATGGTTGTCGTCCATTTGAACCGCTCTTAGTTGAATACGATAAAGCGGAATGCTAGTACTGGGGAACTGCCGCACAAAGATGAGAACACTACTCCATGTATCGAAATTTCCCTTTATACAGTTACAAGAGATGGTCCGGATTAATGTAGCCTTGCCTTACTGGTCATAGATGTACAGTGTACAGTGCCACGAGTTGTTGCAATTACGAGTACGCGTTGGAAACTGTGCGTTTTTTTTATATACTAGTTTCTGGCGTGAATTTTTTAATAGTTAATTGTCAAACGCAAACGAAATTTAAAACATATATTTTTAATAGTCAAATAGCACACAGATTACTATCTGTTTTAAATTAGAGATTATATATCTATGGTTGATATGTTTCGCTTTTCAAAATTGACAATTGACATGACAAATGAACGACAGTATTGTCATAACACATAACATTATTATAACGTCTTAAAGAAGTTGTGTAAAAATAGCAGGGGGCATTTTATAACACGAGAAATGAGTAGAAACAAAACATTTAGTGGCTTGATACGGAATAACTGCGGTTTGATTTTATTACATTATCGGTTTGGATTGTGGTCTAAGTAAAAATTGATAGCGATTTCATATTTAACAATTTTGTGTTGATGTAAGTATAAGTTCAATAAAAGAAAAGATAAAAATAATTGCAGTCGACTTATTGTTGAGTTCTTTCCCTTTCTCTCTTCAGTCGCTTATGTCTGAGCGTTGTGGTTAGCAAGGAAACATCTGGAGCGGACAATCTGCTTCCAGGGGCCCTGTCTTCTGTCTAGCGCCTCTCTTATTACAGAACAGTTTTGATTATGAGTCTTAGTGGATCAATTCATCTGGCTAGTGCATGGCCATGTGACTTTTTGCAGTCTGTGTTACCATCCACGATCAGTTTATTCAACTTCTCATCGCCTTTGTGCATTGTATATGATATAATCACCAGCAATAGGTCAGGATCAACGTATTGGTGCGCTTCTCAGTCCACGGTATGGTACGCATTCGCCTCCAGCACCAGTAGAGTCCTTTAGTGCCAAGATTACAAGTAGATCTTGGTTTTGTTATAGAAAAGAGTGGACAACAAATGTTACACGCATTTGCAATTTATTCGATAATTTTTGATTTTTACCTTTAGTTTCAATAAATTAACAGCTTGATAAACTTTATATCAAAAACTAACTCACTTAATGACCTATTTCCACTGGATGGGACAGAGAGTGTTCACGGTGACCTTCGATTATGTTCTATTTTGAGCTTCTACCTTGCTCAGTCTTTTAATTAGAGTTCTTGTTAAATTTATTTAACTGTTAACGAAATGTAATTCATAATTTATTTAGCGACTTGGTCAGTGTATGAGAGGAATTTGGTTCTATTCCCGACTAAACTAAATTATTATACATCTGTGAAACCGACTTAGAAATATATCTGCCATGCCCTACTGGAGTGGTTCGTCATGAAATACTTTAAAATTATTTCTTATGATTTTGACCACACACGTGCCAACAAACAAAGATGGCGGAATTTACATAAAAACTGTTTAATCGTAACTCGGTGCTATCGCGATCCGAACATATTACCATAAATTAATCCAATAAGGGAGCGATCAATGTGTCCATACTCCGCTGCGCCCGCGCACCTAACGACCACATCTAATCTCATTCTCAACTTTATCTTTAGCTTAAAATAAGATTTGTTCTTACACTTTAAAACATATAAACAAAAATGTCAACCCTAATATGAAATTCATTTGAGGTATAGAAATTTATAATGATAATTGCAATGCCTCCTTGTATTTTAAAACATATATTTTATTTACATTATTCATGGTCATGACTTTAGTACAAACTGACTGAAATATGTTTCATAGTTACCCTAGCCTGTACGGGCTTCGAGCGGCTGAACATTTTTTTATGTAATTTTCTTGGAATTAAATACATTTAAAATTTTCTTGAAATTAAATAAGTTATGCAGCATTCTAATGATGGAATTACTATTGAAATCGTCGTTTTTGAGTTTGCTTAAAAGTAAAAAACATACAAATTCCCTATAAAATTACTACCTATACGCAGCATTTTAACTAGTTGGAGAAAAAATTGAAGAGAATTTCATTAGTTTTTATAACGCTCCATCCGCACAGACTATAAACATTTGTCCTATCAGCAACAAATAATTTATTTATTAGTAATGTTACGACTAACATGCATATTATAAAACAAAACACTTAGTCAATATAGAAAGAAAAGTTTATTATACACAATATACTGGATATTTAGGTAAAGTGAAGTTTTTTTAAATATAAAACAGGGGCAAACGGGAGGAGGCATCAGGAGGCTCATCTGATGTTAAGTGATACCGCCCATGGACACTCTCAATGCCAGAGGTCTCGAAATTGCGTTGCCGGCCTTTGAAGAGCACTAGCCCCCCCCACTAGGATTTCTTGTGTTGTGGGCAGTCAGTCTCTCTCCTTTTAACATATAAACTGTATTTACGTTTATGAATTCTACATAACACACATTTATATTTATACTTTTTTTGCACAATAAGAATATTTTCTATATCAGCATAGGACAGGTTGACAAGATATTCTTTGAGATTTTTAGTAAGTGTATGTAGTGTGAGTTTTTAAGTAGTTTTTTAAAGGAAGTGTATAAGATGAAAGGGCCTCGGAAGGAGAGAAAGCGTTGTGCGAAGAAAGTGCGTTGTGTTTGATGTGGTGTGTCTGGTGTTTGTTTTAAAAGAAGTCTGCATATTGCTCTTAGTATAATTGTCTAACAGTTAAAAGCTTTGTTTCTTTGAACAATTTTGAAGTTGAGTAGCGGAACGGTTTCCTATGGTATATCTTAAGAATGGGATGTACAAAGCCAAATGATAACATAGATAAACAATATATATATATATATATATATATATATATATATATATATATATATATATATATATATATATATATATATATATATTGTTTATCTTATATATATATATGAAACAGACAACATAAGTACATTAATATACAAAAAGAAAAATAAATAAAATAAAAATTGCAACCTTATTTTCATACTACTTATAAAAGGCAAATGATTATAATAATCGCGCTGATATGAAAAAGTCGGTGTTTTTAAAGGTTACTTGTGATAACAGATACAAGCTAATAGTTGTGAGGCCACTTCCGACGCTTCCTGCAACTCGGGAGTCGTGTTTATCGAGAGCCTGTCATTTCTATAGAACTCGACCAACATCCAACTCTGCTGACCTGTGTACGACAAAACTACTTTTCTGACAACGTAAATGAATGGGTATTTATTGAAATTAATAGCGCAATGCTAAATCCTTAAACTCTATTAGAACCTCCTTACAGACTCAGTCTTTCTAAGACTGTCAAAAATACCGACAGATAAATGTATGACGTTATCCGCGGTAACATTTATTTCTGACGGATAAGAGCTGGGGTCTACTATAGGACTTTTTGGGCTGCAGTCCAGGGCCCCAGTACACAAAGGATCCTAGGATACCAGTCCTTACTGAAAACAATGGTGGTTAATTTGAATAAAAAAAATATCTACAATTTTGAATGTCTATCTATCAAACGGAACGGGGAATTCCCATCGCTTGTTTTTGGTCAGTGTAGTTTTTCGAGTGTGTATCTATTAGGGATTTTCCCGTAATAGTCCAGAGCTCCACAAATTCACGAATTGTGGTCCTTCAAGAAAAGAGCGTACCAATTCTTAAAAGGCCGGCAACGCACTCGCGAGCACTCCAGCATTGAGTAGTTTCATGAGCGGCGGTTTAAATATCACTTAACATCAGGTGAGCCTCGTGCCTGTGTGGCCCCTGTTCTATAAAAAACAAATGAACAAAATCGGTACCCTGTCAAGTCCTCATGTTCTTTAAATAAGGAATTGGTATAAATATAATAATATTCACTTATCGATAACGTACAACGTACTTTGTCGTCTAAAATTTTCATTTTTAATAACATGCTTCGGTTGAGAGATTAGATTCTGTGACATTGATACATTAGATCTAGGCCTGTACATAATCTGTGCTATAATGCGTCAATAAAACAATTTTTTATCACCGTCTTGGTTGGAGGTGACGTGAAGATAAAGTTTATAGATTTCGATTTCTACTCAAGTTAAATAAAGGTTTCTAAATCTGATGATTTCTAGTAAAGTTGGCAACACCATGAAGATATGTCATATATTGATAATAGGATCACGAAATCTGAAACAATATTGTTTTATTAGAGGTATAATCACATGAACCCAATAAAATCTACTTATAAAACATCATCTAACCTAATTTAGTGGGAGCTCACTCCTGTTCGTATAATTTAGTGCCATAAAGCGACTCTGCGTGATGACAGACGCAGAAACACCGCGAAATTACACACTTTATGACCACAGATTATACCTAATTCACAGATAATGAATTTTTTTGCTACAGCGAAAGATGACCAAATTGTATTGTTGTATTTTTTTTTACCCTTTTAGGTCTGGGCTTCAGATTTCTGTACCTGTTTCATGCTAGTTTGTTAATCTAATAGGAAAGTAAGTGATCAGCCTCCTGTGAGTGACGCTTACTGTCGACCTTTAGGGTCTAAGGCATTTCAGTTTCCTCACGTTGTTTTCCGTCACTATTCGAGCGAATGTTAAATGCAGACATTGAAAGAAAGTCCATTGGTGCACAGCCGGGGATCGCACCTATGACCTCAGGTATGCCAGTTGCACGCCGAAGCCACTAGGCCAACACTGGCTCATTTTTTAGAAAAAAACTTCACAAGAATATTTTTGGGTTTAGAAATTGTTATTTTTCATACAAATGTCGGTTAATAGGCTGCTCGACATACCTAGTGACATTGTTTAATACTCTCTCTTAATAGTAGAGATAGCTCGATACGCAAATAATGTTTAATTATATAAAAAAACAATCAAATTGCATTCAACAATTTGTAATATTATGAGTTCTTTATACAATTATCTTTCTATTAGTACTAATTCTTAAGGACTCTTTGGCCGTTAAAAATGTTAATTCTCTTTAGTATATTGTGTCGTATATTGATCTACTTAGTACTAATTGATTCTTTATAAAATCAACTAATAAAATACTTAATATTATGGTGATTGCAACTTCGTCGTTGACAGGTCACATGGTTGGGTTAATGACCTGTGTATTTGCATGTTGGATAAATGACGTGTTATCTTCAAGGTTAAAGTTATTTTTTTAAATCTTTATGATAATATAGACTATGATTATAACTCACTTTAACAAAATTATTATGATTTCTACGTAATTATAATCCAATCAGTCCAATAAATTCTTTAAATTTAATGGACGACACTGTTAAATTCGAATATTTTAGTAAAATTTTGTTGGCTAGACTAGTATAAAAAGTATGGTTTTAATACCTATCTATAATCTGCACTCTCTTATATATTCACCCCACAAATTAGTAAACTTAATATATTTAAGATGTTAATTATCGTTAATTAACTGCGATAAGTAGTGCAATAATCGCGAATTTGCAAACAAAACGTAGGCACAGCGGTAATCACTACGTGTGAGTTACGCGGGAAAAAAAGGAGCAAGGGCGGTGCGGTGGGCGGGGGGCGGCGCCAAGCCACGCCCCGGTGCGAGCGAGACGGCGATACATGCACGCAATGCAAGGTCACCCCTCACGTGAACCTTCTGACTTACAACTTGTCAATGACACGATTGAATTGTCATGTGGTTTGCAATTTTCTAAAATGTTTAATTAAACTATTTTAAATATTTATATTATTAAACATTGAATTTTTAGTCTATACTATATATTGTATACAGAACTAATGTATAATAAGCTTTTACACAACTATTTTATAAATTTCCTAGAGCCTTTACCTGTGCCTGTACGCTTCACTGAAGCTTAGTCATTAGTTATTAAATATGCCCAAATTTTTTTGAATCATTCTAAATTCAAATTTCAGCAAAAAAACCATACTTAACCAAAATTTGAAACGTGAGGAAATTGTAATAGCGCCCGCAGCGCTTTAAAAAACGTAAAGCGCTATGCAAAAAGAGTGCATCTTATCAAGTTGGGACGTGTGATTGAGTGCGCTAGTTCCCTTGTCGGCCGCAGCGCTGCCAGCGCTGTCTTTGCAAAGCTGCTCCGCGCGTCACTCCCGCCGCGGCGCGCCGACCGATCGCTCTATGGCGTTGCGCTCCGAAAATTTTCAAATCGCGTAAACATTCACACGTGTTTTCGTAAAGTGTTCAAGATATTCAGTGCTTAGTGTTGTGTTAACTGATACACCTGTTCAAATACCTATTGACGGATCGAAACGACGTCTGACGAAGTCACGTATGTTAAAAACAAATAAGAGTTGGAAAACAAAGGTTTAGTTTACTTAGGTGTAAACCTGTACACTGGTAAAATATTGGAAGAGGAATTTTCATTTGAAGGTAAGAAGTAGTTTTATGAATGTTTAACTATTGTATTTGAGTTAGTTAAATATTACAATAAATTACAATAACTTTTATTTTACATACGAACACTATTACGTGAATGCGAAAATTAAAACTGCAACCGTCATCGCTTTACAACACTACCTGTGTTGTCATACACGAATAATTAACCTATAAATAAGCATGATAAAGTTGTACTTTAACTTTTTAACGAAAGTTGGTTGTAGACTTTAAACTACTGAGTAGAGTTATAAAATAGTTTTCGATTTTCGAGTCAGTGGCTATCAGACAAGACATCAAATCGCGCGTGTGCCTCGCTTTGCGTCGGGAATTCGCGAAAACAGTAAACAATTTAAGTTTTGTTTTAAAAATTAATAATATTGTTAACCTGTATGAGAAGAAGTGTATAATAAAATCATATAAATATACTAAATTCATATAAATATACTAAAAGGCTTTAGGTAAAACAGTTGTTACAGGCATCTAAATAATGTATAAACATATCTGATTAGATTGTCCTCAGTTCTAGTTCAAAATTTAATAGAGTTGAACAATTAATTAATAAACAATTAGTTAATATAAAATTAAATAATGTAAATTAATATTCTATTTTGTTAAAATAATCGAAAGCTTTCCTTATCAATTTTTATATAAAATTTACATATTTCAGGTTATTTTAACGTCCTTATGATTATATAAATTTACATAAAATCATTATAATATTTAAAATGCTTAAAATGTTGAACAATTTAGTTAATATGTAAATGTTCCAACCTATAATATTATGTATTTATGAATTATACCCAAAAATTCACTAAAAATTATATAAGAAAATATCTAATATGAGAATCTTTGGATTCCATTTTTCAAAAATAGCCTAGTAACATACCTACCTATTATTTGGCAATTCAAATAGATCCGTCGCCTTTAACTTTAGATTTCTGAGTATTTTGTCTTAGTAAGCATACATTATGTCTCTCCCATACTCTATTTTTACCCCTATGATTGATTAAAATGAAGTTTAAGATTTAAATAATGTAAAATAAACTCCGCCATCTTTAGTTGTAGTGCGATGCGCTGAATGCCGGCGGGGTGAGGGGTGCGGGTGGTGTAAGATGGGAGGGGGTTAGAGCGAGATAGAACGCAAACAGAGTTTAAGAATTAAGTTCAAGATTTTTTGTAAATTAACATTATTAGTTTAATATTCATGAGTACTTCTGCTTTTCCATAGTTATTTAGAAATAGATACGGCTACGAGTGTTTTTACTTAAAAGCCTTTAAAATTGAGTCATTATATGGTAATAGACCGTTTCCTGTCTATGAATTATAGCTGAGAATTTAATTATCAATTTTTTTTTCACCGTACACCCTAAAATGCAAAAAATATCTATCCTATGCTTTTCAAATAATTATTTAATGAATATTTCTAAATAGGTATGGTTGTAGGTTGATGGTATTGATTAGTAGGTACTTTTTATTAATATATAAAATAATTCATTAATTATCTATGGAAAAGCGAAAGTAATGCTTTTATCGTATATTTTAACCTATATTTTGAATTTAGCCTATTAAAAGCTCTAGATAGAACTAGAAATGAAACGCAATAGGAAATATTACTTTTAATTAATGTCAATGTTTGAATCATTTCTATATATCTATCTAAATTGGCTTGGAGAAAAAAGGTATTCTGAATTTTCTTTTAAAGGTCTAATGGCTTGGAGAAAAAAGTTATTCTGAATTTTCTTTTAAGGGTCTATATAGAAATCCATCATAATACGGTACTCTTAAATTAATTGTAAAATTAGAGAATTTTTAATTTGTTTACTTAAAACACGGCACGGGATACGTATTTTCCTGTATATCTATTTACGGCTGGAACGATTTCGCTAATTCTTTTTTTGTAGTCTTATTGTCGGAGAAGGTTCTTATGAAAGAAAAAAATAAGATCGAGATTCGAACGGAGTAATTATATTGATAAAATATATATAAAATAATAACAGTCGCTAATTGTTTGTGGCATTAATCTTGAAATCCATGTTTTTCACATGGCCTGTTCCCATGTTGGAATACCAACAAAACTATTTATATACGCGCCAGAAAAAGAAACAAAGAATGTTGTCATAAAGCATTTTTAGTTAATTATACCAATTCGAAATCAATATTCATAGTTAAGACAGGACAACGTCTGTCGGGTCCGTATTCAATATATTTTGTTAACCAAAACGTATTTTGATACTTATTTTTTTGTTTTATTAGGCCTAAGTTTCCTTAAGTAGGCATTTTTTTTTATTGAACCGCAATCATGAAAGTCATACAAAGCAAGAATACAGGCAAATAAAATAATTATACATTTTAAACTTTTTTGTTCCACAATTGATTGAAGTTCTAAGGTTTTGAATCGTCTATGGTCATAATGTCTGGATGTCATGGGTTTTATTCCCGGCGACCTAATAATGACGGTTTGGCTAAGGAGGATTTATTTGCCATAATATACTTAAAACAGACATTCCTAGGGATGCACAATCATTCATCTAAGCTCCCAAATGTGATTTTGTAAATTTGTATACCAAATCCTTGAATTGCTTTATTACTGATCATCAATAAGGATTTATTTTTTATTTTTGTTCACATTAAATTAAACAAGATGGCGTCGTGCGCCGGCGCAGTCAATGTCAATGTTGCCGTAAATCATCCGCCATATTTATTACATATTTATTTTGTCTTAAATGTAAATTTATTTCTGCTATTAACATATCGAAGTAAAAATATTATTATCGACTTATCTTGTTATGGCAGATATAATTGATCAAAATGTACATACGATACGATATAGTTATTCACTTGTATTACCCCTTTAGCCATAAAAAAGTAAATTGCTCCGTTTAAATGAAGTACACATATCCCTTTTTATCACAGCGTTAACATAATTTGATAGAAAGAGACGAAAGACTTACGAGTGGATTTGACTGTATTTGTTTTTTATAAATAAATTCGTGACTAATAGTCATAGAGTAATAGGTTTTAATAAAGCGACTTCGAAGTAACCGATTTTTTTAGTACTAACAATTCGTCGTCCTTTGTTATACATACATAAATAGAAAACCTATAGCTAGCAATATATGTATATAGTTTATAAATGAGGCTTTTTGTTAGCAGTAGTATTTGAAGACACCTATAATACAAATATAATACTTATTACCTATATACGTTTTATATTAATAAATTATGATTAGATAACTCAGTTGCGCTACAACCTTTTTAGGTCTGGGCCTCAGATGTCTGTACCTGTTTCATGATCATTTGTCAATCTAGTAGGCGAGTCGATCAGCTTCCTGTACTAAACAGACACCGTAGACTTTTCTTTCACCGTTCAAGCGAATGTTAAATGCGCACATACAAAGAAAGTCCTTGGTAACCAGCCGGGGATCGAACCTATGACCTCAGGGATTAAAGTCGCAAGCTGAAGCCTCTAGGCCAACACTGCTTAATAATGAATGAAATATACAATAATAAATTCGAATAAACCTTCAGCCACGAATATCTACAATGCTTTGAACCTATTTCAAATTTTACTAAATGTCAAACGTCGAATGAAATACGTAATTTAAAAATGAATTTAGCTATGAATGCCTAATTTGCTAACCTAGGTATCTATAACAGACCTAGTCTAATGTCTAATTTCCTTATTAGTTCCGTAATTTAATTTCCTTAGTGTAATAAACTGTTATTGACTTTTTAATTTTGTAAACACTTTTAGATATAACTTTAATAAATGTTATATTTAATTCGTGTTCTAAATGTATTAGTATAACATATTTATAAGAGTTAAAGTGTAAACGGGCCAGTACCCGTGTTTGCGATGACAGATGAGTCACCTCACCAGAAACCTGGGAAGATGGAATAATTTGGACACTTCTGGAAGAATTTGGAGGAGGCCTTCACTCCGTCGGAGGTCGTGTAATTTTAAACATAACAACATGGATTTAATGTTATCCTGATTTTTTAGATTTTACCGACAATTTTTTTTGTTTAATTGTTTTAACATCCGACCCTACAATTTACATTTATATTAACAGTTGCTGATTTGACTTATTATTATTAGTAATGTATTGTCGCGAGATGTCACGACAGTCTCGATCCATCAGCGCGTGGGTGAGGTTGGAGGCCAAACAGTGGATAGGTTAAATTACCATTTCATTGCTATAAAACAGAACTACTGTTCCGTGTAGGTTTTAAACGATTTTTGTAACGTATTTGTTATGATAGTTTGGTAAAGATTAACATAGTATTGTCTTTTGTTAACATAGCTTTTACACATAGAAAGAAAACCCTTTTAACCGGATTGAAGCTATGTATTGTCACCGTGACTACGCACGCTGTAAAGTACGCGAAACGTCGGAAAAATTTAAATTTAAAATTATGTAAATAATTCAAAGTTTTTAATAATACATAGCTTCAATCCGGTTAAAAAGTGTTTTATTTCAAAGATTAACATTATAAATTAGCAGTTGCTAATTAGCGTGGGCACAAATGGATTTCTTTTCTATGTCCGCATTTAACATTCGCTCGAAAGGTTAAGGAAAACATCGTGAGGAAACCAGCATGCCTTAGACCCTAATAATAGATGTGTGTCAGGCGCAGGCGGCTGATTATCTACTTGCCTATTAGATTTTCATGATCATGAAACACATATATAAATCTGAGGCCCAGACCTGAAAAGATTTATTTTATGTTATTTGTTTACATTTAGCAATCATAAAAGATTCAGAAAAGACGATTGAATTCCATCAAATACCAGCCCTTTCTAATGTTTTTTAAAGAATTTCCAACAATTATACTGCTAATCCAGGACTTCTGGAGTACTAAGTGAAGCCCTAACTTGAAGCCCTAACAACATCGGTACCGTTTCGTTAAAAGCTTATTTATTTTGGATCAGTTACTCTTGTCCACTCTTGTCCAGAATAAAGCCTCGGTTTTTATCCAAGAATTCGCGTAGTCATTGCTCCAGAATTCAGTGTGATCTCATAGATACTACAATGTTAAGATAAGCCATGATCTACAGCCTGTTGTATGACATTTTGTATGGTATTTATCTTAATGTATGGGTCAACCCGGTCAGTCTGTTCGATTCGTCAGAGATTTACATAAATACGATATTAGGCTGACTTAATTGACACAACGAGATTTATGCAGTAAGAGGCAAGAATTTTTATCGTTACACGTAAACTAGTTTTCGTTTTGTTCATTTTTGGGTTCTGTCGTTTCCGGCCGTTGTTATGAAGGTTAGGGTTTTTGTGGCATTAATAATACTAGTATTTTTCGAATTGTAACATAGTCATTGCTCTCTGTACAGCTGTGTTGGCTTCAGCGTGCGACTCTCGTTACTAAAGTCGTAGGTTCGGTCCCCGGCTGTGCACCAATGGACTTTCTATGTGCGCATTTAACGTTCGTTTGGAAGGAAATATCGTGAGGAAACCGGCTTGCCTTAGACCGAAAAACCCGATAGCGTGTGTCAGGCACATGACGCTGATCACCTACTTCCTTATTAGATTGACAAATCGTGAAACAGATAGATATACATATACAAATATATGTAATATGTATTGCACTAGAGGCCTGGCTTTGCACGGCTGGAAATTGAATTTTAAAATGAGAATGTTATCGTATAACTGTAGCTTATTGTAACTTCGTTACATTATACATACAATTGATGCAAATCTATACAAACGTACAAATATGGTTCAATAAATTTTATTAATGTAACATCAAAGCTCGTTTTTAATTAAATTTTCTAAATACATTATTTAGAGTGCCCTCGAGGTATGTTACACACCCATGTATTCTTCGATTTTTGTGTTTTATAAATATAAAACAGAAATCAAAGATAAGATTTGTATGTTTCTACTGGAAAAAATGCCATTATATTCATATAAAACGACTCTACAATACAATCTCTAAATAAACAAAAATGATTCGGAAACTGTAAATTTAGCTAAGCTTCTTCTTCTTATTCTTTGAACTCTGAGGGTTGTTATGGAGAGAAAAATTGCACAGAAATACCTAAAAAGACAGTCTTTGTATAGCAATATGTTTCAAATGTTAGTATGTAGGTTCTAAAAATCATACTAAGCTGAAACGAAGTTTAGTAGGGCAGCTAGCTTCTTATAAAAGCTTTGGCCATTAAAATAAACATCTCAAACAATCTCCGTTACGCAAGTGAACTATAAATACGTCAATTCGATATTATTCACGATTATTAAAATAATCGATTTATATCGAACGAATTGCTTGGATCGCGTAGCACATAATTACAATCAGATCAAAAACGTATCGAGTAAACAGAGGAAGGTATAATTCGATCAAAAGTGCAATAAAGTATCGTGGACGACATCAATGTGTGCTATACGATTAAACAACGATTGTAGAGTGGCCATGATGTCGGATTTTTTGGGAATATTGAATAATTTTTAATAATTCTATTTAGACTCAAGAAAAGGGCAATTCTTGGAGATTGTCCTTGGCGATATCACTTAGCATCAGGTGAGGCTCCTGCCCCGTAATAAAAAAAATCTGTTAATTTAAAATAAGTAAGTGTAGTAATTTAATTATATTAAAGTTGGATAATTTTAATATCGCTGATTCGGATCTTTTTGTTTCTTTTTATACAGAACTGGCCAGACCTTTGTGCACACCTGGTGTGATGTAAGATGCGGCCTATTGAAGGGTCTCTTTTCTTTAGGTTAAATACTGTATTCATAATTTTAAATTAATAATAAGACTTCGAAGAAACTGAAAGTCGTACAAAGGTTGTGTATCCCATTAACGGGGCCATTAAGAAGAACCATTACCACTTACGTGAATGTTGTTAAAAGACTCTACGAAATGTGTGTTCGCTGCCATACGAGAATTTGATATCGGTGCCATATGAGAATTTAAACACCAATGAAAATCTGCCAATCTCCAAAGCCTGGTCACCCGATTCGTATCATAATCACAAAATATAAGCACGATACAACGCAAGCCATACTCTACTTTGATCTGTTCAAGTGTTTGTGTTGTATCACTCGCGCGAATGGATAGTGCATGTTTTGACAGCGCGTCGTTCGCACCCATAGGTTGCGCGGGCGCAGATTTATATGGGACGTGGGTGATTGGGCTCTTAATTATTGAAGACATGTCTGTTTCGTGATTTGCATCCGTTTATTTTATTTGTGGTTCGTGTAAATATTTTCAGTAATAGTTTACATTTAAGTGCTGTATATTTCTCTGTTAGTTTTCAACGTGTTTGAGAATTGCTATTTACTTTTTAATTTATTTTATATTGAGTATAGCGCTGCCAAAATTATCTCCTATTGTAGCTTATTGTTAAACTATCGGCTGTATTTTAAGTTCTAAAATCTCTACAATTTAGTTGTTGGTATTTTTTAATTCCAAACTGAAATTAGGAACACTTAAAATATTCGTTTAAATCTATTTCTAATTAATTACTAATCTTAAAAAAAAACGCCCTTTTTATTAGTACCTATACCTTTACATATATATTTTATACCTTATTAGTAAAAACATAGCGTGGTATAAACAAACAATATAATAAATTGAAATCATTATACAAAACTTTATTATTATATAATTGCAGTGTCGGTCTATTGGATTCAGCGTGCGACTTTTATCCCTGAGGTCGTAAGTTCGATCACCAAAGAACTATCTTTTTATGTGCGCATCTAACATTCGTTCGACTGTTGGAGGAAAACATCGTGAGGAAACCGGCTTGCCTTACACCCAAAAAGTCGAAGGTGTGTGACTGGCACAGGAGGCTGATCACCTACTTGCCAACTAGATTGACAAATGTGACACATATTCAGAAATCCAAGGCCCAGACCTAAAAACGAACTATCGTTTTTAGGTCTGGTACTAACCACTGATTTGTTTTATTTTGTAATACTTAATCCATATAAACATTTACCCAAGAATAACCCTTTGTAACCCTACACAGAGTTTAATAGAAAGAAAAGTTTTTCTTTAAAGTCCATAGACTGTATTAAGCCTTCTACGTCAATTGTCATATGTGCAGGTGTTCTGCTGACGCGTCATGAGGTGGTCAAGGTCATGTCATAGCGGCCACCTTTGTAACACATCATTCGTAGCATTTTCCTAAAAATAAATGGTTTATGATACCTAAATCCGTCTGTTACTTAAGCAGCATCTTTACAAGTCATTAGGCTCCTACCCCCCAGCTCTGCACCCATTCCCCAAAAGCCTCCCCACCGATTGTAATTAACCGGGAGCCATAAATTGACCGTAACTGTCATATCATATTGATTTAGTCCCGACCGCTTCCGATGAGAATTAAAATTGTTGCCCTTTTTCGTTGTTTTATTATTTTTCGCTAGTCTATAAATTTTAATTTCCATGATATTTAATGGGAACGTCTATTTAGTATTTATTGTACACCAATAACAAACTCGGAAATCATATAGAAAAAATAAATATCTACTATTACTACAAAGTATTAAGTGCTTCGGTTAAAAGAAACTCGTGGTTAGAACATAAAGTAACATCATTATTATAACACATCTTCTATATTCAGTCAAGACTGAAGATGATGAGTACAGATGGGGCCCACCCATCCATAGTTAAGACAAAAAATTGCATCTAAAGTACTCGAATAAATAAAAAATTGGCAATTTTTGGAACTAGTTCTCAGAAACCTGTATCTGTTTTATGATCATTTGTCAATCTAATAGAAGTAGTGATCAGCTTCCTGTGCCTGACACACACCAAATTTTTGGGCCTAAGGCAAGCCTGTTTCCTCACGATATTTTCCATCACTGTTCCATTACATGTTAAATACGTACGTTAAACGAAGGTCATCATCATTGGCCGGGAATTAAACCTCAGGGATGAGAGTCGTGCAGTATTTTATAATGTCATCAAAATACCAGATCATTTCTTCACTTCAATAATCAAACTAATAATTTGCCTCTGGGAATCTGCCAACTGCTGGACGCACTTCGTCGACTTGGGCCTTACAGCTTCGCCTGACGAAGTTTTCCTTCACCATACGAGCAACTGTTATACAAAATAATTCCAGTGGTACGTTTGGGGTTCTAACGCACGATCCTTGTCAGAAGTCGCTTTTACCCAGGTCAATTCCACGTTTTCAAAATGGTGGGTTTCATCTATTATTGTTTATTTAGGCGTCGCTTAATACCGGCTCGCCCGTCAACTGTCAATCAATCAATCAAGCGCCACGAAGGCCGAATTTATTGATTGATGCCCGAACAGCTATTATGATTAAACTACGCTACAAGTAATATTCTTCGTAATTAATCTAGTGTAGGTTTCAATATGGTTTCAGAATATAGTAAATGATATACTATTTGTTAGTCTGATGTAATACCCTATAATAGTTACATAGTTTTTCCAAATAAATTTTTTGGTGCAGCATTGTTAGTATTATCTATTTTTTCAACGTAATAATAGCTGTAATATTATTTGTAGCGCATTCATCTCAATTCGAAATGGGTTTTCCTGAGATTAAAACTATGCATTTTACCATTGGATGTTATAAGAGACTATGACAATTTAATTCGGTTTTTTTTAAGAACTGATTGATCTAAGGCGATGGTAAGATACGTTCATTCCACTGTCTTATCACGGTTGGTGTAATTTAGGAGTTTTGTAAATAATTTCATAACAATAATGTGTATTAACTGCGTAAACCAACAGAAAGATACATATATTTTGAGTCTAAATTCATTGTTAAACCAATTGTTTTAGACTATTAATTAATTGCATTATTTATTTGCAAAGGCATGCAAATGTCATCATAATTAGAACAGATAAGATATTTATAATTGTTGTCGAAACTTTTGGTATAAACACTCCCGCCAAGGCACCTCGTGTAGAAATGTAGAAATTCCAGTGATGCATTACAACGCAGGAGATCTGTGTAAGGAGTCGCCCTTTCATTCAGCTCAGATGCTTGTTGTACATTGGTACAGTTATGTAACAATATTACATACGATTTTATTATGTTTGACAGTATTTTGGCGCAATGGCTTGAGTAAGACAAAGACCTATAAAGCGACTAACTCAATAGTTTGTCTAACTTTGCCTATGAACAAAGGGTGTCAAATGAGATAGTCTGGAAGGTTCCATAATAAATCGTTAGCCTTAAGCCACGCTCCTTGACGTTAAAAAAAGATTTATATCCGCAATTATTGTTTTATGACAATAATTACAATCAATTAAATTATTTTAAGCTCTATCGCAATGGTCCAAGGTAAAATATTGCATGATTTCCTGTTATGCAATAAAATATGCAGTGTAATTATATCGAATGAAGCGGGCTGTCTGTCTGTGCGTCAATCAAACTGTGATGTAGATCGATTGGATACGATCTTTGTTTACGCTAACGTTTTATTACGGCAAAATATAAATTTAATTTTCATCAGTTCAATTTTGCTTGTCATAATGATTATTTGAACTTCCAACTAACTACGATGAAACATTTGGTTAATCTTTGTTTACATAAAATTCATGTATAAGTTAATAAAATATTTTTAAATAAACTCGGCTTTTCCAATGCTTGCTACAGTGGTAAGGTCAGGTTAGGACTGACCAGGCACCAGAAGATACACCTTTCCTTATATGGAAATTGTATTTGTTTTTACAACAAACTCCCAAGCGCAATTAAAGAATTATCACTGAATAAATTCAAAGCTCTCGTTTAATAATTAATCAGTAAAGCTTTTTTTATAAACTTGACGAATATTTAAATGACCCTAATCCTTGGGATTGATTTGCTCCAGTTCAAACAATTTGTATGACTCAAATCTTGGCGATTGAAAAGAGTGGCGGAGAGTTACTTGCCAGTTCTTCTTGCCCGCTCTACGGCCTTGACCTGCGAACTGGTAGTAAATGTAAATTTAGAATTAATTTAACATATTTTCTATTGACGTTCATAAGTGTACTTGTTTACCTATAAATTTATTTTGAGTTTTGAGCTTTTATGTTAGATACACTGATTAAGTAAATTCCTATTAAAAATTGATTCACGAAAGTGAATCGACTTTTATAGTTTCAATTATTTAATATGTATGAGATGCAGTGCTTTGAAGTCTTCCATAGAAATATATATAGTTACTTTTCTATTACGATAGCTATGTCACACCGCTAATTTGTTACTCATACTGGCTCTGCAATCCCAGTGGTACCTGGGCTGGCTTCGATATGCTTCCTTCACTTCAATTGGCCCATGCGTTCAAGGCTATAATATATATAGCATATACAATATTCCAACCTGTGACCTTAATTAATTTTTATAAGGAATTTGAATAGTTTCTAAATTATCATTATTCACTGAATAATTGTGTTCAAGACGGTTAGATAAATTGCCTTATATTGCATACGTACAAGTGCAATTATTGCATTCTTGACATTTGTTATTCAAATCGCAACAATTTCTTGGAATCGTCTTATTATAAATGCTATTGAGAAATAAATTAAAAAGTTAATGTATGAAAATATTTATAAATAAATAAATAATCGTTTAATAATTTATCGGTTCGCATTTCGCCTATATTAAACATATTTTAGAATAAATTGGCACAAAGCAAGAGAGCTGAAATACTTATGTCGGTCCTAAAAATTACGTACTAAGTTAATTTGATGGGTTTGAGAATTCGCCTCCATTATAAATCTTAGTACAACTCATAAGGCATGTAAAACTAATTACTTGGCGATTAGAGGGAGTGGCGGAGTCTGTTCTACGCCCTTGATTTGAGAAGTGGTAGTAGAAATATTTGATAATTGTTTAACCTTCATTAACAAAAGATTACGAATACATACGATTTTAATTCATTTAATCTGCCAAACACGACATTCGCTTACGTAGTTAAGATGTAGTTTAAATGAAGAAGCCTCCTTGGGTGAAAATTGTTTAAAAAACAAGTCATAATTAGTCACGTACGATAATTAGGCGGATAAATATTTAATCGGCTTCATTTGTTTTTCGCTGTTTGTGCTGTCCTGTTTGAGCAAGGCAAGGTCACGGTGCGATGACTTTTAAATGTGATTAGGACGTGATCTTTTGACAGTTGACATTGTGACAGGAGCTTAGGCGATTTTAAATTTGGAACACTAAGTTTTAATCGACAATTTTATTTTTTAGTTTTAATGATTAAGTTCTGCGAATAAAAGCATTATTGATATGATGATCTACTTAATAAAGTTATGAAGACGGTTTAGGTTTTAATAATAATATATCCATGGGCGATACAACCCTATATGGGCCTCGGCCTTAGATTGCCATTTCTTTGATGATTTTTATAGGCAAGTAGGTGATCAGACTATTTTCGGACACACGTCATTAATTTTTGGGTTTCAGATATGCCGGTTTCCTTACGATGTTTGCTTATACCGCACATATTAAGAGAATTCAAAGTTCAAAAGTCTAACAATCTACCCGCATATGTAAAAATATTAATTACCTTCCAGCATTAAGAAAATATATTATTGACACATTCTTATATATACATAAACCTTACAAATTTTGTTTTTTATAACAACAAAATAAATAAACACTAAAATAAATAGGAAGTATGGACTTTCTTGCTCATTTTTATGAACATTCAATTGTTCATAAAAATAATGTTCCTTGTGGAGTAATTTTCTTTAAATATTTTTATCTTGTAATTGTGAATTCCAAAAATTCCTTTTAATAAGCCTAATTGAAATAAACTTGACTTAAATAAAAAAATTATAAAGTAGAATGTTCTAGAAACTTGATTTCTGATCAGTCATAAATGTATTTGCATAGTAAGGATGCACATTTTAATCTAGTTTAACGCGAATGAAGTAAACCTGGCAATGGACATGTTACGTGATCGTACATTTTATATACACAGATTCAAGTTAACGAATAAACGATACCATGACGTGTAAATTCTTTTATTACACCTATGTTAATATAATCACTTGTTAGGCGATTTTAACTATAATGGATTACACAGAACAGAAAAAAACAGAATTTTACTGTTTTTTCGTTTTATTAATGTCACAGGGGTAAACGTGCTCACCTGATGTTAAGTGATACCGCCGCCCATGGACACTATTGTCAGAATGCTTGCAAGTGCGTTGCCGGCTTTTTAAGACCCTTAGTTGAATTGGTTCAGAAATACCTTAGTAATAATTAATATTTTAGTCTTGTACTTGACCGTGGGTATGTATTTATCTTTTATTTTTCCGAGCAAGAGTTGTCTGAATGTAATCACTTGCTAGGTTTGTTTCCTAATAATTAATGTAAACTGTTTTTTTACATATATGTTTAAGGTAACCAAGTGTAAATATACAGTTTAAAAAATAACGACAGGTTTTCCGCCAGTCGTAATGAACACGAAACAATCGTCAAAAAAGCTCAATTTTGGAACCAAGTAGGTATATGCAACGGTTACCATGGTTACGCAAGACACTTAACTATAAGAACAAAAACATTTACAGATACGATTAATATACTATTTAATTAAAAAATATTCACGATCTTCCACGCCATCTATCATGCAGAAAAGGAAACTGGCCGCAAATCATTGCAAGTCGAACTAATCGCGCACTTTCCCGCTATCTCGTAAAGTATTGTCATAAATTATACGCTCCTAATGCATTAATCGTCATGTTAGCGACTCCTGTATATCTCGTGATATATCTTATAAATCAAGTTTATTTAAATGCTTTTATACCAGCAGTGTCAGTATACTGGTTGAGCAACTTGATTCTAAGTCATGCGTTCGCCCGGGCTGAAAATTTTAATGTGCAACTAACATTGTCTTGTATGGTAAAGAAATTATTGTAAGGTCCTACATTTTACGTTTGTGCATACAAAAATTCAATACATTGCTGAGAAAATTACCAATGAAACAAAAATGAATGTATATCCCATCTCATACTTCCAATATAACCCAATAGCGCGCCAACTACATTTCTTTGTCTATTTCGTGAATATTTGTATTTTAATAGCAGATTTTTTTAGTAAATCCGGGTTGGGGATCGAACCTACGACGAAGGAGAGTCGCTGAAACACTGCGCAACAACAATAACATATTACGTAGTTATATGTTAAATATTTAAAAAAAAATTAAAAACTATATACCAGATGTCGTATCCATAATGTGTACTTCCAAAGGCAATCTAACCTTTCTGTTTTATTAACACATATCTACAATATTAACAGGTTTAACAGTGACGTAGGCGCCGTTTAACGATAGGATGTTACACGTTCCTACTAATTATACGCTTTCGCAATTATTTCTTAGCATTTACTTAATTATATCCCGCAAACAGCATTTAAATTATCGCAATGATATTTCGCCAGGTTTCAATAACAATACACGAAATATTTTTTCTAAAGAATCGGCCTTTCAATGCTGTAAGATTTTTCTTTATATATATTTTATATTATTTGAATTGAACACTTTTGAACGCTTTGACTTAACCCCCTCATTTCATGATCTTAAGGCATGAAAACTAGACCTTTATGTCACTGAAATAAGACACCAGTCCGGAGGATACAGATATGTTATTAAGGGCTACACTATACCATAGAGTCGAGGCCTAAATATTATTTTGTAACACAAATGTAACGTTTTGTAATGTAAATGAGCCAGCTTCTTAAGATACATAATTAATCCACTATTAGAGATATTTTAATGGATACGTTACTAAGATAAGTCGTAAGTCTGAACATCATTAAACACCCATATTTATTGTTATTGCCAATGTTTAAAAGCTAAATGTATACCCGTATATCTAAAAAGTGCTACACAAAGTCCCAAAACGATTAACTTATCATTATCGAACTAAGATAAATCCTAACATTTAGCATTTATTTTAACTAAACCTTTCTTTAATAGGACCGATGTTAATATTAACATCGGATCGTCAAACAACCGATCCACCAATGACATCGGAACATGAATTTCACATTTTACGACTGTTCATTAATTTTTATCGCCCTCATTATGTACCGATCGGATCGACTTAAGATGTTGACGGACATTTTTTACATCTAACTTTTATGATGTGAAACTCGAGTAAAATACATTGTCAGATAAAATGCGTACGGGGTAAATGTCAATAAATATTGCTCGCTTTTGATTCGTTTATCCTTTAGCAATAAAACTCCATCGGTTTTAATAACGCATTTACGATCGCATTTTCGTAAATATTAAACTTATACTTTTAAATTAATATCCGCTATGAAATTTTGTTGTACGGAACGAATCTTAAATTTACACTAAGAACTTTTACAGTGAAAACATTAACTGTAAAGTGCATAATATTCTCCGGATTTGGCTATATTTAAGGCTAAAGGCTACTTTATTACGGCAAGCTACTTTTCAGGACTGGGCCTCAGATTTCCATATCTATTTAATGATCATTTGTCAATCTAATAGGCGAGTGGGAGATCAGCCTTCTGTGCTTGATACGCCGTCGACTATTTGGGTCTAAAGTAAGCCAATTTCCTCACGATGTTCTCCTTCACCGTTCGAGTGAATGTTAAACGCGTGAATTTAAAGAAAATCCATTAGCCGGAGATCGAACCTACGACCTCAGGGATGTGAGTCCTACGCTGTCGCCACTCAGCACTGCTCTCATAGATTTAATTAAGTCTTTTTAATTCAAAGGGTTCTCTCTCTTTAAAGAGACGGTATTGCTAAAATTCATGTTGATGATACACATCTTCCATTTGCAATTTTAGGGTCTGAATAATTCCTTAACTTTGTCCACGGAACAGGAGATACTTCCAAAATGTTTAATAAAGAATATTGACATTTGTCAACATTGATGTAAAACTATACAAAGATGAATTTCGAAATCGTGTCGCTACATATAAAAGCATTTAATTTGATGTTTATGGACCACACATAGTTATTAATAAGTAATATAATATTCGTTGATGATTTAAATATTAAATTATGTAGATTTTTATTTACATTAATTTTTGGTAGCCCATTTAATGGTTATAGATAAAAGTTTGAACTAAATTAAATTATTAGCTTAGGAAAGTCATCGCAAAATCTTAATTTTTCCAGATTTTGCGTCGTAAAGTTCTCGTATGAACTTATGCCCTTGTAATGATGGGCGGACATGATTTGGCAGGAATTAAAAGTAGCTTTGTCTTTGTTTATTTAATCTGGACATACCTTAATAAATAAATATACGTTGTCTCTAAATGGGACATCTTTATAGAGATTACTGACGAAACTAAAGACAAACATTGTCTTTCATCATCACATTATTGTTAATTACTGTTTCTGTAGCGACCCCGAGTTCTCTCTAACATTTGTGGGTAACACTCAAATTTCTCCATGGGATATCAAACAAATATCAAACAAATATCAAGTTCTTTTGTATTTATGAAATTATACTAAAATAAATATTTTTCTCGTATTAAACCGAACATGATCCAAGTTTAATCTGCAGGACATATAGTCGATTTAAGTAATATTAACAGTTATATATTCTCGTTACGCAAAGGTCTCATCTGAAGTTTCGTGACTCATCACATTCTTCTTTAAATTACAAACGAACATGATTAGTAGTTTTATGACGATCTATTTTGGTCTAAGTAAACAAATAGATCTCGACTTATCCAGCAATTGTACCGTAGAATCTCAGCAAAAAACCTATTCAAAGGGTCTTCACACAAAAGTTCACACCTGAAAGCCAGCGATGGGGAAAAATCACCAAAATCATCGAGCAATCTGCTGTAGTCACGGTCGTCAATAGATACGCGAAATGGATCAAAAATGGATCAAAGTCGTCTTAAGGATCGATAATGGTTTTAGCGGAAGCGTTGGAAACTGCTTAGCTCTAGCGATTATATATAACATTTTGTAATAGATAATAGATCTTATTTCTCAAAGTAGTACCGATGTTTACAAAGCTTTGTAAATTATGATTAAATACTAGAAGGAATAGTAATGAATTGCTTATGGAAAAGGCTAATTGTAGACTTAATCTTCTTACAACTTTTAATAATTGTTTCTGCAAGTTGAGTCTGCATAGGACTTACTCTATTAACATTCTAGTACTATACTTGTTTAAGTATATCAGATTTTTTTGACTGGGAAAACGGACAGCCCACCTGATGTTAATACCGCATAGACACTCACATTGCACTGAAAGCTCGCGGGCGTTGCCGCACTTTTTTTGAAATAAGTTAAACTGGTTCGGAAATATGCGTGAAGCTCGTTCCACATACGTACCTAAACGTAAAACAGACGGATACTTAAATTTTACTTGTATTCATGCTGTTGATATCGTATTTTAATCTCGCTCTCGCTCAGGTCATGCAATCGCTCAGCTTATGGACGACCCAGCTGTCTACCATTCGACTAACATCATCTATTTCCCAGATTCCAAACAACATCATTTGTTATGAGGCTGAATGGTTTTCGGAGCTTGTGTTAATAAAATTGCACTTCATTCCTTTTTGTCGATCACCGTCACTTAGCCGTTACATCAGTGACCATGCTTTTTAAAAAACACAGATATTTCTAAATAAATTTGAATAAAAATCGTTTATAAATGTATCCTAGAAATCAACGCCAAATAAACTCTAATTTCTTAAAACTATAGCCATTTAACATTTAAAGTCAATGTAAATAATTCGATTGTGCTGTTAACTAATAAGCCCTCATGATTATTTTAAATGGAATTAATATAATTTTGTAGTGAAAATCTGTAATAAGGCCAAAAAATGGTTATAGTAGCGTTCAACAGGGCCGCACAAACAGCAAGTCATCGTGATGAGAGCTCTCCTCACTTTGTCGAGGTCTTGTAATTGTACTTATTTTGGTGTTAAATATTTAATTCCCATTATACACGTTACTGGGCCTGACTTTATAGCGTATAATTCGAGTTCTTTTAATGGAGTAAGCTTCTAGTGTGGTTTCTAGGTCCAAATATGCTTTGACAAAATATACGACTCCAATTTTTTTAAGGACGCTGAACAATTGTATATATAATTCATAATGCCAAAGCGAGTACTTAAAATACGGTATATATATTTTTTTGTTATTTTTTGGAAAATCAAAACATACTGAAAGTAAAACTAATCTTTACTGGTATTGTGTCAATAGCTATTATGAAATCACACCGATACAGAGCAGGGTCTGTTTCATTATTTAGCATGTAGGTGACACACGCCTTTATTATGCTTAAAACATTCCTTCAACTAGCAAGCAGTTGGAAGCGGACATGAGAAAGTCCATTTCCACTCCAAACATATTCTAAGAACCGCGCAACCAGGTCAGGAGGTTTAGCTGATGTTAAGCGATACCTCCACGCATGGACACTTATTGCGTAGCGTTTTTTTTGTAATATACTTGCTGTCCCGTAAACCATTTGTACATGTATTTCAGACATTAAATAAAACAAAGATAATGATACAATTGCGATGTTATCGGCGGTCAGTCACGCCGCATCCGTCACTCCGATCCTTTGACTCGTCACTGGCTGTCCGATCCATCTGACAAACAGTGAGGGTGTCTTCCACTTTGTCCAATTGATGTGGACTATAAAGACGAAGAGAAAATGAGAAAAAACCTGATGCATTTAATATTTTTGATATTTTATTTAATTATATAGAATAAACCTTTTATTTTGTTATTTATTCGTTAGTTATGTCCCTTTCTGGTCTTCTCTGTCGTATGTCGGAGCAATGTCGTAACTGTCAGCTGCCATTGTCATTATGTGTCAAAGCAGAGAGCTCAATAGTAAAAATTACTTGAATCAGTATGAAATTCGACTATCGAATAGTCGTTTCATTATAGATATAGTAATTTTGGCTAACCACCAAGCGTAGGGTTTAAACTGATTTGACTTTGACGTTGATATATGCGTAATTATGTGCTCTGTTATATATAATGACAGTGGCATCTGACGTAACGTCATTGCTACGACACAATATTTAGTACTTTTTTTAACGTTCTATTTCCATTCCAACATTATACTATTATTATTAGGGCTATTGTACTTAGTAATTGGTATATTTATCAAAATCATTCATCGGTGCTACTAAAGCGTACCTACTCTAAACGCAAGTTTTGACCAAAATACATTTACATTAACTATATATAAAGTGGTCATTTAATATATACATAACGTAAAAGGACGTGTAAATCGTGATAGAAAATCATCGATTATAAAATACTGTAATAAAATTTCACAGCAGTCAGATCCAAGCAGAACGCTCCATCCATGACATGCGCCGACAAAGCGACCGACAGGCAATACAAGCGATCATTTCTAATTGTGTGATTTGATACGAAAACTCTTTGTTGAACTATCTAATAATCAACAACAAATTCGTCTTTTGTGAGCGCCGATTTCACGACTATTTCTAATTAAATAGAAAGGAATCGTAGATTTACCTCAAGTCTGCGCCATTGTTCGACCGATTGTTTTTAGATAATCTTGAGAGCTCGTGATTTGATAAGCGTTTGATTCGATTTCATTGTGACCTTTTCGTGCGAAACTAATGTTTGATGAGCCCTCGTTCTTTGTGCTTGGTGCACCAACTTAACCCGACGAATAAATATATGACTAAAAAGTCTTAATATTTAAAGAATACATGTATCAATTTGCATAATTTATCTTACTTTTAGTATAGACCAATTAATAGTTTGACAGTAGTCTTCCACAAATCCTTCAATAGCTTTTAGGCTGGCGCGGCGGCAAGTCTTAAAGTGCGTGCGCAGATTGTACACATAATCCTCATTTGATTGGACAAATGTTCTACGCGAACGCAGTATTTTAGGCTTCACCTGAAATTTGATCGTAAGAAATATCTAATAGTCAACTGTAGTGTGTGATACTAAAGAATATTTTGACATAAGTCATTTCTCGAAGTGTAAAATTTAGCACGTTAATAATTTTGTAATTATGTTTAAAGAACTTTATTTCTCATTGCAAAATTATATATTTTTTACTCGAAAAACTTAATATTATGTATACGAGAGAGATACATGTCCCAATTTTCCAAATTATTTAGTTACAAGAATGGAATTCATTCCATTCTAAACATTCATAACTAAAGAATTTGTCTCTTTTAGTGAAACTGCCTTTACGACGCGATTAAAAGAGACGGTAAAAAGTGCCTATGCCGAGTAATATTTGTCAGTCTAAGCAAGTCTATAATCTATTTTTTTCCTTTATTATACGCATTAGGAGTCTTTATTAATGATAATGATTAAGTTGTCAGTGTTATCAGATAGTGCAAACGTCATAGCGGTCACAACAGAACCAGTCCCCGTGTCAGCTTAGATGTCTTACTTTTAATTTTATAAATAAGCTGTCCTACGCAGCTGTTTTGTGGTAGATTAATTATTTTTATGTAAAATAGCGAACATGATACAACCATTCGTTTAAACAGTTTAAATATTTGTTTTAATACATTCAAACAATCTATTTATGTAAAAATGAATCCATATTTCCCTTGGTCACGGAATCACGCGTGAACGGCTGGACTGATTTCGCTAATCCTTTTTTATTGTGTTTGTCAGACTTTTGTTACGATAGCAATTTTTTTTAGTGCGTAGCGCTTTTACAATTCAAACTATTTTCATGTTACCTTATAGCGTTTGATGTAACCTTCACAGAATGCGTGCTGCAAATATCGTCAAGGAGGACGTAAGAAAATTAAATATTGTTTAAAACAATGCTTCGATCGGGGTTATTATATTGATATAATACATAAAAAATAATTACATTCGCTAATTGTTTATGGCATTAATCTTGGAAATCCATGTTTTTCACATGGTCAGTTATATGTCGCCTGTTTCCATGTCGGAATACCATCAAAACTATTTATGTACGCGCCAGAAAAACAAACCATGAACGTTGTATATCATAAAGTATATTTAGTTAATTATACCAGTTTCAAATCAATATTCATAGTTAAGACAGGACAACGACAGGTCCGTTATTATCCAATAATATTACATATACATATAAATGATACAAGTAACATCCTTTACAAAGTCAAAGAAAGAGATAGATATAGAGAAGAAGAAGGACAAAGATAGATCAGAATCAAAACTAAATATAAGAATACAAAATGCACTTACAGTTATGCGTATTTTGTTTCTTGTCATGTCTTGAAAAAAAAAATGGAATAACAAGAATTTTTGTATTTGAATTAAAATTTATTCTTTTGTTTATAATTCATAAAGATGATCAAAACATAAGATGTAATTAATAAAACAATTATCATTAGTAAATACATACGTCGTGCGTGCTCCGCGGGCGGCAAAGATCTTTATACAAATAGGGTGACCATATAAAATAAATCAGTGGCGCTACAACCTTCTTTAGATTTGGGCCACGGATTTCTGTATTTGTTTTATGATCATTTGTCAACCTAATAGGCAAGAAGGTGATCCAATAGGCAAGGCTGATACGCCGTAAACTTGTTGGGTCTAAGGCAAGCCGGCTTTCTTACTATGTTTTACTTCACCGTTCGAGCGAATTTTCACTTTGAAAGGTGTTTAATTGGTGAACAGTTGGGATTGAACGTACGACCTGAGAGATGATAGTCGCACGCCAAATCCAGTTGCCCACCACTGCATATACAACATACATAGTTTGTAAAATTGTATATCAATATTTTATATTGGTACGACGCTTATTATTTCGTATATAGCATTAAAATTTGTCCGAATTACGTTCTAATCGTGGTCACCCTAACAATTACATCACATACCCTATTTACAGTGAAATGATTTATCCAGGCGCGCGACAAGAAATATTTATGATTTAAATAACTGCACATTTTACGACTTCACTTGAGAAATTGTGCTGTTATGTACATATATTTGCTTTTATTGGGACATTTAATCAATCAGACTTTTGGAATAAAAATTCCGATGAAATGACCAGGAAATTGCTTTGGGGTATTTTAATGGGAGTACATTTAGTTTGCAGCAGTGTTGGCCTACTGGCTTCAGCGTGCGACTTTCATCCCTGAGGTCGTAGGTTCGATCTCCGGCTGTGCACCAATGGATTTTCTTTCTATGTGCGCATTTAACATTAGCTCAATCGGTGAAGGAAAACATCGTTAGGAAACCGGATTGTCTTAGACCCAAAAAAGTCGACGGCGTGCGTCAGGCACAGAAGGCTGATCACCTACTTGTCTATTAGTTTAACAAATGATGATGAAACAGATACAGAAATTTGATGCCGACTTGAAAAGGTTGTAGCGCCATTGATTTTTTTGTTATTTTTTCACATTTAGTTTGCAGTGAAAATATATATCTTGAAAGCCAGCATCTAATAGGTTAGAACCTAACCTAACCAACTAGGTGTCCAGGTGCAGTCGCTGGATTTTTATGGCTGTCCCGTAGGCACGCTCCCCTATCATACACCCCTCGTCTTGTACAATTCTTTAATAAAATATATATATATATAAATATACTTTATTAAAGAATTATATATATAGGCGACACAATGCCCATTTGTCTGACGATCTGACGCTCATAGATTTACCATACATATCTCGACCCATCATGAGTTCCGATGTAAATTAACTAAATGAATTTTTTTAGTAAATAATTTAAGCAAAAGGCAAATCATAAAATTCTTATAAGGAATATCACCAATGAATCTTGCGCTCCGTACAATTGATTATCGTGAAGCATTTTTTAGATTCTTATACAATTTGTCGACGTCCGTCGTTCCACAACTGAGCGTTATTGTAGGCAATTTTTGCCGCGCACCACCACTATTGTAACCAATTCGACTTATGGTCCTTCAAGAAATTATTTGTTTTAAATATATAATAATTTATTTGAAATAAAACTTTTGATTTTGATTTTGAGCCTACCAATTCTTAAAAGGCCGGCAGCGCGCGGTGGTGAACTTGAGCTTAACATTAGATGAGTCGCCTGCGCGTTTGCCTCCTGTAACATAAAAAAGTATATCCAATAACTTTCTGCATTAAATAAGATTATACAGCTAAAAGATGTATCTAGAGAATAGTTTTTGTTGTACCTAATGTTTACTTTTATTATTAAAACATTAAAAACGATACACTCATTAATTTTGTGCGAAAGATTGAGATGTTTTCAGAAACCGTAAGATTTAACCTGATTTTTGGCGTCCATTAAATACAGTTTATGACCGCAATAAATGCCTTAAACGTCGACCAATCACTGTGATCTGTGTTCTCTTGAAGTTAACTGTAAAGGGGGGTTTAATTTATGTTGGTCTTATTTATAAGTCTTCGTGGCGCCAATATGCGAATTAATCGATTACTCGTATATCTTTATACGGATTGATACAACTTTTACTTTTGACGCATAAATGACTTGTGTGAAATAACGAACATATAGACTATATATTTGTTAGTTTGTACTAAAACAACTTGTCATTTGATTCTGATCTTAATTTACAGAACATTTTTAACTGGAATAACCTAATGGCGGTTAAAAATTGTATTGTTTTAGGAAACTGATATTTCAAAATGGTTGACAAAAAAAGGTATTTCGTATAACGAAGATGAATTGGATTAGAAGTGAAAATTTTAAAAGCCTTTACGTTTTATGATTTTTTTTTTATTGTTTCAGTTATATGGTGCAAACATGGATTAATATCAGAGACAACGTAAGTCTTATGAGGTAATTATTTTGATATTATTTTTATTTTAAACATTAGTATAACCATAGTATTGTCTTTTGTTAACATAGCTTTTACACATTCAGAAAACACGGCGAAACGGCTTGAAGCTATGTATTATTATTAAAAACTTATAATTATTTACATAATTTTAAATTTTAATTTTTTTCCGACCTTTCGCGTACTTTACAGCGTGCGTGGTCACGGTGACCACCATAGCTTCAATCCGTTTAAAAAGTTTTCTTAGTATAACCATTATATTACAGTATACCTTATATATTAACTAGTATAACCCTATAAGATTTTAGTATCTGTTTTGTGATATTGTTTTTTTTTATAACAGACGAGTACCTCTTTAAGAGATCTTTTGCCAAGATCAATATAAAGTGGTAGTACCCCTAGAAGAATATTATAGTTTAGTGATTAGAAAAATTTGAATGCGATAGTCATGCCGTTGTTTGTGGTTGCGTTTAGGACCATTTGTGTGGATATGTTAAATTTAAAACAAGGACAAATATGGTTTAAAACGTACCGATGAAACAGGTACCAAATGTGAGACCAAGGTCTTCAAATGTGGAACTATAAAGAGTGTGTACGTGGGTTTAATAAAGAGTGTAACGCTCTTCATATTAAAAAAAATATAAAATTTCAATTTTGCATACAAATGGCTTTCAATATGTTCTCAATGATTAAAAAAATAAGCGAACATCTCGTATTCAACTGGTCCATTTCGAGTATTTTTTTAAATATATTCCTTTAATAAAGGAGGAGGGGAGAAGAGTTTCACGGAAAACCCTAAAAAAAAATAGTTTTTATTCCGGAAAACAAAACTATAGGGTAGCATAGCCAAATGTTCCATATGTTGGTATGTAGCTACTAAAAATCATATACATAAACAAAACGAACTTCAAGAGGGCTAGTGATTAATAAACTCCATCCTTAGCTATCAGGCATTCCGGTCTATTTGTACCATGGTCTTTGATTTACCGCCGAATAAAACTGCTATTACAACTAAACAATTTGAAACATGCACCTATATAACTTTACTCAAGGCAAAACATCCGCTATCGTTTGCAAATTAAGGGCCATATTGTTGTGTACGAGTTATGATGGTAAATCGTTGATTGTCTTTGTGTATGATGGAATTGATTTATGCGACAACGGTTCGTCTGATTCTTGGTACGGTCGTAAAGGCGGTTTGATCGCGTCTCGTCTTGTGCTCGTTTGATGCTAAATTGTGTGTGATTTATTAGGCTTAGTATGACATGTATGAATATTTTTGACTCAACGACTTCGACTTGCTTACAAGGATCGTGTGGCGTGAAAATTCTATGAATACGTATTGGGGCATGTTCAAATGAAACATGGGATTCCGATCAAGAAATTTAATCACGAATCGAAATGGACCAGGCTCTTTCTCATATACTAAAAAAAGTGCAATGATGTCTCCACATTAGTATCAAATTGAGGGTTCAAGTTCTCTGTTACATCTGGCCAGTAGAGCAATATGGTTAAGAGGCATGAACTATTAAAGAAGACAAACAATAGTCCTCGAAGCTTTTGAGATGTGGTTTACTGTGTACACGTGTAGTGACGAATGAAACAGTCTTTCAACGAATTGGAATGACCTGAAAGTTTACGCGGACTGTTAGCATCTTATAATGATGAAATTCAAGGCAAGAGGCGAGCTATCAGAAGGAAGAAGTCGTGGTTGCGAAACGTACGGGAGTGAGTAACGTATTGGCACCAATCCGCTAAGGAGATTTTAAGACTACCGCTTTTAAGATACCCGACAATTCAATTTGTTAAGGTTGTTGTTTTCTATCTGTAGTAATTAAGTGGCACCTGAAGATGAAGAAGAATTCTATATACCCTTTAGAATTTCTTTGTATTGACGCATTTTTATCAAATTATTACACATTTTATATAATGACGGCATATATTGCTGATACATTACGAGACGAAAAATTGAAGTATGTTTGGATATTGGAACAACTTACAAACGGAAGTTAATGTCTAGTTCTATCTTGAGTTAAAATTTTACCCATAGAAAAAAATGACAGACACAGACTACATACTTGTTCAAATAAATAAATTGCGAAAATGAATTATTACTCACAGTTTAGTGTAACTCTATAAATATTTACAAATAAGCCTTGCAATTTGGAATCAAGCTATTTTGATGGAGTTACTGACAGCTCGGTACGGTATCTTGTTGATGTCGATATTGTCCATTAGCCAATGCCTCTAGGTCTTGTAAGGCTTTATCACCGGTGTCCTCCTAAAATAGCTAATGTAAAACGCGTGTTGTACTGTCAAGATGACATTCGACAAGAATCGTTGATGCTATGCTATATTATCTCTTTGCAGGAGATATACTTCATTAGGACAACTAACTAATAAAATGCATTATTAACTATCAAAATAAACTCTGTAATAACTATGTTAAGAAATTTTTAATGTTTTATTGATTACCATTGTAAAGGTTAACGCATGCGACGCGAAGGTCTCGGTTGAATAATAATATTTTGGAATGTCTCATACCTAATTGGGTAAATATTTTCAAAGAAGTTTCAGCATAATGTCCCTTCGTACTGGTTGCATAATAAAATGTATCAATTGTTAAATTTCAAGCCTCCGCGTTGGTTTTCAACAATTTAAACTTAAATGTGACTATAATAAATTCCATGTATTATCAAGAATTATTAACAAATCAACGGTGAGGTGTTTTTATAATTTAAGTGTCAATATTTTGACAAACAGGACAAATAGGAGTTTGAATGAAAGCAATCAAAAATACTTGGTATAATGAGTTCGTTCACAATGGTACAATGGGCAGAGGTCTACGTATCCTCGATTAATTCCAATTCTTCAACAAAAGATCAATTCCTCCTCAACTTCCGATTGAATCTTGACCCGGAGTTTCGAATGGATTTGTTTCTGAATGATTTTAGATGCGATGTTCCGTTTGTGTATAATCAATAAACGCGTTAATCGAATGGTCTGTTAGATATCGCCACGAATTTTGTTTAGGCATTCATATTTAAGATGAGTCACGGGATTTGAAGGAGCGCGATTACCATTTCATTATTAAGTTATAATATTTTTTTCTCAATAGTTATTTTTTTCCAAAGCTTGCTTAGAGCTACCTTGGTTTACCGATAGGACGATTGGGTGTACGATTGTTTAGTCGTAGGTTACTAAGAGTATAATATTGTAAAATAAAAATATATGATAACTAAAGTCAGCGAAAGTGTGTTAAACTCCTCCGCCGTGTCTATCTGTCTGTTAGGTACAAATTCAAAAGCTATGGATGGAATTTGTTGCGGAAATCATCAATATTTAAAAGGATTCATACCTAAGGAGGTTCAGGTTATAGTATATAGGGGGTAGGAGTCGTCGCAGTCCATGAACACCGATTTAAGTGGCTGCCTTGCCTTCCTTTGAGGGAGTACCACCTACCTAACTTGTACCTCTATAGGTTACATTTTTCAAAGTATACGCGACACTTGCCCGTGGAATGTCAAAATCAAGCATTTAAGGGAAAAATATGTCTTCTTACTTAACATTCGATGTTTACCACAATTTACCAGTCAATAGTCAATTGTGGAATGACGCAAGATGTCAAGCGTAGAATGTTTCAATCAGTGGACGGCTGTTATTACCGGTCGTAAAGCATGCTCGGCCGAGCGCACGAACCTACTTTATTTGTTTTCTTTATTATATATCAGTAATTATTGGAACAGCTTCGGGCGCTCTTTGATACGCTTTTATTGTATGATACGAACAATATAAGTTGTTTTAGCCATTAAGTATTACATCCGTTTATGAGCGGCGTCTTCAAGTAGCAACCATAATGAGACACAGAAATTTTGGAGAAATCCGTTCAGAAATCTTTAAACTTTGACTTAGGTCCACATTGTAAGTCGTATCTCAAGACATAATCAAGTCTTAAGCGCCGTCAAACATGTCGAACTTCATGCAGAAGAAATGCTTTGACACCTTGAGACCAGTTTTGAGTTAGACGGGCCTTAGAATTAGTGTTCCTTATTTTTTATGTAACTGACGTTAAGTTGCCACTTTGGTAGTAGGCAACTGCGTTACCGACCGTTTAAGAATTGGCATCTTTCCTTGACCTCGAATTGGTTTAGAAATAATTCACTTCCTTATAATCATATTGTTTCTATTGTCTTATAAATTCTGTTAAAAAACTATACAACATATATTTAAGGAACATGCTCAGATATTATGATAAATATGATATTTAATAAATTATAATTAAAATGTATATGATATAAATTAAAAAATAACAATATTAGAAAGTCCTCCAAATTGTTCCACATGTCTCTCACCTCCATTTTCCAATCCTTCCCCGCTCCCTTTTATTCCATCCATTAACCGCCTAATTAAAATATACATGACTGTTATACCTAATTAGTTTTTAATGTAATATTAAAAACAATGTAATTCCCATTAACATTTCCGATATCATTTAACGAATGTCTAACTACTATCAAGAATTCGCCTATAAATACACCGTAGTGATGCGCGGTATCTCTGTTCGATTATAGCAGTAATCACCAATAAACATTTCAGTTTTAACGCAACTCTTAATGTTTTTCTGCGCGTGCGCCGGTGGTCCGACATTTGCATTGCACGCAATGTGTTGCCAGAATAACAGGCACTCCCGGTTCTACAGTAAATTTTACTAGTATTTTGTTTTTAGAAATCAAAAACAACTTTGTATTCAAGTAATGGCATTAAAGCATTTCATTTCATTCTATTGACCCAAAAATGGACGGCGTGTCTCAGGCACAGGAGGCTGATCACCTACTTCCCTATTAGATTGACAAATGATCATAGAACAGATTCAGAAATCTAAGGCCCAGACCTAAAAAGCTTGTAACGCAATTGATTTTTTTAAAAGTTTTTCGTGAAACTACTTAATAAATATTATTATTATGAACTAGGACTAAAAGAAGAAAGACTTTTTAAAAGGCTAGTCAACCAGGCGTTCTATCTTAAAAGCAGGCACTAACTTTTAAGACAGAAAAAACCCGACTATGCATCCACTATCCGTAATTAATCCCTAACTACACTTCGCCGGACAAATAAATCCTAATCTACATTAAAAATTCAGTAGCGCGCGGTCTCAAAGGCGCCGCGTGCGTGGGCGCACAATTTGCATAGCTTCATTAAAAGATACACTTATCGGGTGAATTGCGCCCTTTTTATCCCTTTTCAAAATCGACAGCCCTTTTAATTAAGCGCGTGTGAGGTCTACCACCTTGTTGGTATTGTTGTGACGTCATGGTGGTGGCAGTACCTTATCAAAAATATTTCATACTATTTATATACACCCACAACGAGTACTATTCCAGTAAGCTATTATTTTTCTGACAGTAGATAGATAGTATTCATGATCAGCTCCGGATTAAGAGGATAACCTGGACTATACTTACATAGGTTTGTCATTTCCATATAAGAAGAGGCTTCTACTGTGGGGACAGTAGAGTCTGTAATAATAAAAGAATCTATACTTGGTTCCACAATAAATATTTCTGAAAATTCAAGTGAATTAAGTCGACCATATTATTTGGAAAATGATTGGGTCACCTCCTCCTCCTCTTTTGTTGCCTCGAGGCCGCCATACGGCATTGTTCATGATGATTACAGTAAATAGTAAAACAGTACAAGGAAGGTAGGAAATTGTATTTGGTCCTCAGGTATATATATATTTTATTTTTTAAAGCACTTGACTCTAGTTAACCAAATTATTAATATCAACTTGAGTCAGTCGTAAATTCTACTGGAACCAGTTTTCAAACACCGATTCAATTTCTTGTGTTTTTAATAACCCTTCCTCGCTGTCAATTAAAATTACCCCATTTTTGGGAATACCAACTTGTGAGTAACGGAAAAATTGTTTAGTATATTGCTCACTCCACGTCCCTCTAGTAGCACGGAGTATTTATATAAAAGTCAATTGTCAAAAGCACAAGTGTTATCAGCAAATCAACGCGGTCTGATAAGCCACAGACGGTACACATCGATCAGAGATACGCTACTGGCCGACAGATAAATAAAATCTTTCTGATATTACATATTCTAGAACGTGCAGGGTTGGCACCTAAAGGGAATGTTATCGTTAATTTTTCTTTTATCAACCCTTGTAGGAATGCTAAAGATTAGATGTTTGTTAAAATGAATGATTTTGAAATAATAATATTTTATAAAACTTTTAAAGATGTGGTGACGTGTAGTAACAATTATTGGTACAAAATCGTACCATTATTGTATTTTATTTAATTTGTAACTTTTGCTTATTTATATAATAACAGGAATACTTAAAAATACATGAAAGTATGACGTTTCATTACATAAATTTAATTAGAACATAAATATTACAAACTAGCAAGGAAAAAACACAGGTAAAAATTACGGAAAAAATATATAACGTATTGAATAAACAATCTATATTAATTATGCCTATAACAGGGAAACCACTGTTGCACTTTCGTTATATTTCAATAGCGCTATATATCGCTTATGGTTAGCTAAGGGCCTAATAATATATACTTCTTATATATTGAATTATGCTATAAACTGTCAAATATATAATACACTTATTTCACTAAAGATAAGTTTATTTAAAAATGTATTGTAGTAAAATTGTGGCAGCCCTAGCCCCAACCCTTTCGGCTATCACGGCGACTCGCTGTCTAAAACATCCGCGTCTCAAAACATTTAGCTTTTTCTGGATTTTGCGATTTGAAAGGCCACGTCTTGTTAGATATTTGGAACTACTTTATCTGTTACTGGCATTTCAGATATGTGTGGAAACTAAAGATTAGGATAAGGTAGGTTTGATTTGCTTATTACATAATCAGCTTCTCTCTGTAAGACTAATACAATGACCAATAACTTATATATTGGCCGGCAGTTCTTTAATATCCGTAGCGCTGATATTACAAATTTTGTTATAACGTTGTACCACAAAGAACGGTTCGGTGGTCGGTGATTTTGTACTAAATTAATAAGTCCTGAGTACATACAGAACAATAACAGGTTAGACTGATAACCTACTGATTCATAAAGTTATAAAATTCAGGACTATACTATATACTTACCTATGTACAAAAAAATGCAATTAGCAAAAAGTTAATCGAAAAATGTGACGATCGGCCGAGTTCCAATATTTTAGATCACCCTCAAATGTATATCTACAATCTTCAATCACATTATACTATCTATCAATAAAACAATCATCAGAAACTCTATTGTTTTTTAATATCAATATCAGGCCTTACAATAGTTTATCACTCCATTAAATAATCCTTCGAAGACGCCACAGCCCATACTAAAGTGTAAACCAAAAGTATATGAAAATGTTCAATAAATCATGCATGTCCTGAAACACGGCGAGGCCGGCGTCGCTTTCATTAAACTCACATTCGCTCCCTTTTTACGTTTTAACTGTACATTTTCGCGAACGCACCCCTCTGTCAAGACTCTATAGTCCGTAGTCTTTAGATAAAGACAACAAGCACAGCAAGGGCTGGACTGAGCGACCTTGAGGCCCAATTATGTTGTTGCTTGCTCCTTAGCTTGCTTGCTTGACTTGACAGTGATATTTTGACAATTGATAACATTGCAGTTTATAAAGCAAAGAAAAGAATGTTAATCGCTAGCATTGGTGGCCCTGACGATCCTGGAGCATGGTGAACACACACGTCTTTGTGAGCTTCTTACTGGATCGGGCAACTCGGAAGTTGGCCTCTCAGTAGCGCAGCAGAGCAGTCGCTCTTGGTGAGCGTTTAATGGAAATTGTTACCCTACCACTCGTACAGAGTGGGCAAATGGGGATGTTCCATTTTGTTGGGTCCAGGGCACGTCACTTTAAGAAGTTGCCCCGGAGTGGGAGTCTGTAAATTGATTTCCCAATATTTAAAAAAGTTATATAGTCCAACTGCTACTGCTACCTATTTAATAGAAAACAATATATTATTGGAGGCCATCTTATTATACCACTGACATTAGAAATTGGGGCCCCATCTGAGGCCCGATAAACGAGTGTTCAATATGACGGAGGCTCCGGATATGAAGCTAGCGGTTGGAAAAACGAGCAAGCCATCAGATGAGCCATACTTTTGTACTTATTTTACATATTGTTGTCTCGGCATTATTGCCGCAACTTGTGTATTGATTTGTGGCATGTTAAGTATGATTTTGAAAACTGCGACAATTATATTATATACAAAACTTTAGATTATCTAAACTCTCGTTTTTTTTGCTTCAACTTCAATCACCTATATTTTAATAAGAATCATTTTTAATCTATGTACAGATTAGAGTCCTTGTATCCCTTCCTGTTTGTTACAAAGTCAAAGTCAAAAATAATTCATTCATATAGGTAACACAATATACACTTATGAACGTAAAAAAAAAGAAATATACTTCAATTGCTTCTAATTTTACATTTACTGCCACTTCTCAAATCAAGGGTGTAGAACGGAAGAGAAGAACTGGCAATAAACTCTCCGCCACTCTTTTTAATCGTCAAGTTTTTCTGTATTACACAGGGATTGTAAGGAGATGCAACCATTACACCATGTTCCACATGACATCTTAAGTAATAAATAATAATAAAATAAATTAAAAACAAAGATTTGTCTCAGATTGTCAAAGATACTCTATCAGCAGGAGGCATGGTAAAATAAGAACACGCACTTACATTCTCGTGGGAAAAAGACGCAAATACATAGTCGAAATAACTAACATCACCGCATACACGAATTCAAGTACAACCTGTCACCACAAGAGCACCCATTCACGACACATCTTTATATAAAAACTATTTTTTGGAATTCGAAATTTAAAAATTTGCGCCTATGCGAGGAAGCTCCTAGCCGCCAAAATGTTAATTTAATTGTGTTATTACAAGGTGTCATTCTCGTACAATTTATTACTTAACCGTTAACAGTAGATCTTGTCAGAGCGTTTTATCAAGTATGTTATTCCTGTTTTACAACATCTTATAAAAACAATTTTATGACACTCATGTTAGCTGTTGACATTTACATACAGGCTACTTTAATATTAACATTAAACATTCAATTAACGAAGCAATTATAAAACAGCTGCTCGCTATAAATTAATTTGTTGTGTCATTCGTCAAATGTATTGATGACAGACGAAATATTGATTGAGTTATTGCAGCAGAGATTCGATGTGAGATGATCATGTCAATGACATATTCGAGATTAAATTCTAATATTTTAATTTTATTTAAAAATAACATGACCATGCACAAGACCTAAGAAGTGAAAATAGAGGAATTCTATAACAATATAAGTTTAACATTGTATTATGACTAGGCCGAAGTCAGTATACATCTATATATATATGCACGAAAAAGTCGAGTTAGTTACACTATTTATAGCTCAAGAACGGCTGAACCGATTTTTGAGGAGGTTTTTATCCTGTTTCCGTAGGTCGTGACATAAAACGGAGTATGTCAATCAAAACATCCGTCAAGCTGTTCATTTGTTAAAAATGTTACAAAATGCAACTGACACGGAATAACAAAACAGCTGACAGATAAACGTAATGCTATCTGTGGTTAAGAATGATTGAAAATTTGACAATTAGAAGTTTTGAAGTTGACCGGTTGATGTGTTTATTCGAGTTTCAATTAGCTTATCGAGCTAATATTATCATTAACAATGCAACGACCAAGACAATACTTCAGATTATTCACAATTAGTTGCTTTTTGGTCGTCTTTTTAAGTTAAAAAGTCTATTACGTAAAAATATATATTAAGAATCTAATACATAAATATCGTTACGAAATGGGTTTCAAATCGTAATACACACAGACATCTTTATATGTCTATATGTACTTTTCGTAAAACTTTTATGTTCTAAGATTATTAATTCATAATATTGTTATGTTTTGTTCTTGGACAATCAATTTCCTTTTATCCTCAAATATCAATACCCGAACGCTGTGGTCGCTGTCTTTTAATTTCTTTCACTCTCTTCCTCTCTGCTGCAAAGAAGATTATTTAGATATACGTTAGTTCCTTGCGGTTGAGAAAATATTAATCATTGGAGTAATAATTTTGTTAAAATCCAGGACAATTAGCCTGCACTACAATACAACTACAGGATCCCACCGCTGCATTCTGCAGCTGTGTGCTTTGATGAAATTAATTTTAAATTATTGTTGAGCTCTATAATGATAGCCTGTCAAAAATTAACCGCAATTTCCTGTTATTAATTTTTTTGTAATTAATTTTCAGATATAAATGGCAACTGTATTTTTAATCAAGATCACCTCATTTCAAAGGAAATGATGTAAAATTTATATTTATCTATTGCTAATCTTGCATCAACATTCATTTAAATTATTTCATCAAATATAGCTGCAGAAATGACCTTAATCCATTATTTAAATGAATTAGTCTTTATATCAATACTGCGCAAAAGACATAATAATTTTGCTCATTAAAAACTTATACGAATAATCTTTAGAAATAAACATTACATTTTATAGCTTTTGTATGAATATCCGTTCAATCATAATGCCAGTAATGGATTGAGAGCAGCTGATTGGCCAGACCGTAATATGACTATAAAAGTTTTATAGTCCAACATACCTTTAAATTGTAATGACACCGGGCCAAGTTACGCATGATGCATACTGTACTATAGAGAAAGGTTTCAATGCTAAAATATATATTATCATGAAACCGATAAATGTAACAATATTAATTATTTAACCAAAACAATTGGCTCTCAGAATGATATAACATATAGCTTTTGGATTATATCATATGATGCCGCGTCTATAACTTACGAAATTATGGTCGGAGGATATATAATTAAATAAAAACCTTTTCTATAGAAATCAGATGTCACTTTTGTTTCCATTTTACTAAGGTGGAATACACAATATATACGAAAAGGTTCAAACATTTACGAAAAAAATAAAACAATAGAAGTTATTAAACACAGTTAACTAAGTACCTACCTAATTCGGTTGGTACATGTGTGTGTTTTCTATAGAAAAAACTTGCAATTATTATAGATGTTTATATGAAATCGGATGTTACAAATAATTTCTTTATACATTCCTATTTTCCAACCACAAAGGCTGTCACCAAACCATTATCATGATATATGCATTTCAGAGAATTTAAAAACAATAAATTAATAAGTGTAACGCGTCAATAGTGTCAGAAGTGACATCACTCAGGCCCTTATTGATGCGACATGAATCTCAATTGTCTGGTCGCGATACTGAATTATACTATATACGTATAACTGAACGCTGACATCATTTATTAATTCAAACATTAATAATAATAACTAATTGACCTCCGATTATATCTATTTTGATGATTTTTATTTCAGTCCTTCTGACTGACACAAATCGTCGAGTTTGAGATGTCCACAGTCGGTTGAAGCCAGTAGGTCAACGCTGGTTTCAATTATCAAGTTGTAATATTTGAACTATGAACCTGAAATATTTTTAATGACGTTCTCTATACTCTGTACTCTACTATCTCATTTTGCTTAAGTTTTTTACTTAACTTTAAATTGATTATTATTTGAAATTATTGCGGTCATCGCGAAGCTTTAAAACAAATATACTAAATACATCATACATGTAGTGTTAAAGCATCAAAATCGAATGGAGTATGGATGGATACTTGCTGATTTCACTTTCCACAACACTCAGACTTACAAACATCTTTTTATTAAAACTCGTATAAAATATAAAAATGTATACTTTATATTATAATATGTTCCCAGTTCCCATTACATATTAAAAGTGGTCCAGGGAAGTTGAATGATACTACCCAATTACCGAGCGACAAGTAGAATGCAGTATCCACTAGAAAGTACAATTTTATTGATAGTTTTATTACAGGATAGTAGATAATCTTGCTATACAGGCTCGCGGACAATTTGTCTGTCCGTTTGAAATATGTGAGTGGGTTTCATATCAGATGTCATGATATGCGCTGTCATAGATCAACAAGTAGATGCGGAATCTCAGCAGGAAATTGCAGACCTCAAAATATTACCGTACCTTGCTAACAAATGTTGTTCCTACTTAAGATATAAATGTTCAAATTTTAGTCAATTGGTTAACGAACCGGATCAAGAAGCTGGCAGGGCAGGGTTCGATTTGAGATGAAACAATTATTTCGGGTTAGACTGTAAATGTTGCTTAAAACAAGTCTTGTTATTTTTGAACGAATTTAAATATTAATTAACAGACTGTGCTGTTCTAAAGCTTCTAACCGTATTCAAATCCCATCTTTGATCAGATAAAAATGATAAAGCAAAATAATAATATTATTTGCTTATTTTATTGCTCTCGTTAGTATTCTATTTATTCAAAACAGCTACAATACCTCTTCGTTTCACGTTTATGCATATTCAAATTGTATAATTACTCAATCGCTATAAATCAGAGACTTTATGCCTGTCCTTCATAAACGGTAAACGAGTACGACAGCTTAGAAAACATGGCGTGGCCTACAATAGCTTTTAATCTGTGTACAATACGTGAAATAGATACATTTCAGACAAGGTCCAGAGTCGCATTGCGCGACGCGAGTCGACTGACGTATCCGATTGATTCTTTAATCTATGCCCCATTGAAATTAACCTTATGATAATATAGTACGGTTGCTTTTGCACTGTACCCAACTTATTAGCAAGAAACGAGGCATCAGCATCCATCATAATTTTGCCTCATTTTGTAATGCTGCTATATTTTCATTCGCAAATGCAATATTCTATGGACGGTAGTAAGTTTTAGTTAAGGGTGTATAGAGGCAGGTTTTCTTTGCACATGACTTGCGGTTAATGCGTAGGACTCTGGTTATACTTGTTGGAAAGTTGTCGACGCAACGATCGGATTTTATTTCGCTAATCAGTGAGATTTCTCTATAATTTTTATATAAATTGTCTCTGCATTTACCGTTTAACTTAAGACTAATAAGTTATTTAACCTAATTTAATAAAAACGATATTTAAAATTTGTGTCCAACATTACTTACAGCCTCTATTAAGGGCATAATATTTATGACCTTTTCAATCTTCTAAGTAGGTCCTCTAGGATTTCTCTTTGAAAAGCCAACAACGCACTTGCGAGCCCTCTTGCATTGAGAGTGTCCAAGAGACACCACTTAACATCAGGTAAGCCTCCTGTTCGATTTTTCAATAAAAAAACGATATATATTTGTGTATTAGTAGTTCTGGTAATTGTTATTAGTACATTTTTACGTTGCAAAATACGTGTATAAACAATTTGATATCATAGAAAATAGGTTATTAGGTATATAATAGAGCTCTAATGAGCACTAGTGCCACTCACCACTAGGTGTCGCTGACAGGTGATAGGAAATTCATTTTAAATTATTACGCATTGACTTGTCTAGGGCTGTGCCCAACATTTGTTTAATTAAATAATAACGGTCTTTTGGTTTTCTAGTGATATTATAAAGCATTGAAGCTTAAAAAACATAATAAATATAGCAGAGCAGAGGCGGAAAGTAATAAACGGCTCATATAGAAGTCTTTAGTCTTAAATACAACGGAATGCTACAGGAAATGCTGCTAGCGTTAAAGGTACACTGCCACATTGACCAAACATTTTACATTTGTTTTAATTATTTTAATTTATTTGAAGTTATTTTTTTTATAATGTTGTTTATTGTAAATACTGTATAGTTGATTGTTATGTTTTGGTAATCATAAACAATTTCAAATTATAAATCAATTGGACTGCCGAAAGTAATGCTGTGTAAGATCTCAACCAGCCAAAAATACTTTGGATACGATAAAAATAGTAATTTGATTGTAAAAATGTTTTATACATCCCAGGTCATAGATTCGAACCCCGGCTATGCACCAATGACGTTGGGGCTTTTAACAGTAGATTGCTTAGTGAAGGAAAACATCGTTAAGAAACCAGTCTTAGTCTCAAGAAGTCAACAGCATATTTCGGCTATTAGAAGAAAAAATGATCACGAAAGTTACAGAAATTTGACTTTCCTGTTTTTTATTAAATTAAAACTTTGGGTAGCCCTACGTATATTGCAGCGACCTACAAACTGATTCTTAAATTAGGACAATCGTGTTGTAATTTTGTTCCATCGATTCATTGACTTTGATTTAGTATCTAGACTAACATGGGAAGGTTTAATAGGTTTCCTGAATGATCTCATTAAGTAGTAAGTTTATTGTTTTTAGATTTTCATGAAATTTACAAGACCTTATGTAATTTGGTTGTATAAGAATTTATTCAAGAAATATTATTCTTTTTGTTTAGTCTACATATATGTTTTGATGGTTTTGTTTTGTTCCATTCTTTGGCTAAGTAATTTTATAGCTAAAGTTATTTACAAAAAAAAACAATTAAACTAAACATATAGCTAAAGATGGAATACATATATACAAATAGGTTTAAATATTTACGAAATAAAAAGAATCAATAAAAAATATTAAATACGTAGGCTAGGTTTGTGTGTCCTGTGTGTGGTGTGAAAGTGAATGTACGTGAGGGTTTGTATGTGGATTGTGCAGGTGATTTAGCGTGATCTTAACACTTTATTAAAATATTTTAATTGTACTGTATTTCCCTTAGGCCTAAATAAATAAATAATATTAGTCCCGAACGGAAGCCCTAGTTCCGGTTACCATGGAAACAATAATTGTTTCGTGTTGGTAGGTAATGTTCTGTATATAGCTCATATCAGTGTTTGAACCTTATTAAGTATCGACGAAATAATTATAGGGACATCCTTCGAAAAATTTTGACATTTTAATCATCAATACTGGAGGCAAATTAATCACGGCCGAGTATGATCTTAATTAAGTTTTAATAAAAACTTTCGCGAATCAGCTGCATATTTTTGAAAGCTACATAAATTATCAACTTTATATCGTACGATGTCGTTCCGATTTTCTTTTGTCGTATAAAAATACATTCTCCTAACTGTCATTTATATTTCAACTACGTAAGTTTAAATAGAGATTGTACAGCTAACAGTTTTTAACCGTTTTAACCGTTACATTAGATGTTTACTATCAAAGTAACAAACTGCTGATATTTATAAATAAAGTAAATAACAATCAAAAATACACTATTTAAAATTTTCTTAACCTACATAGTTCTTATAATAATTGAAATTAATTAATTAATAAAAAAATAATCAAATTAAAAAAGTGTGGTCCCTATGGCTGTGTGTTTGAAATATTTATTTATTAGGACAAGAGTATAAAAAACTCATTTAAAAACAAGGGTGATTTTAAAGGTTCGTTGCACAACTAGTAGTTACGTTTATATTGTTTTAACTTAGGTATTAGTTTTATTCGAGTTTCTATGAAATAAATTCAAATCAATTTATTGAATCATAGGTAACAATTAAAAATAAAGTAAAAGCTACAAATATTTACAAAAATATATCTGTGTATATATCAAGATGTTATACTTACAGCGATACAGTTACACTTGCAGTACATAAATTTCCCCCTTGGAAACTATTTATCCAAATCGTTTAAATATTATCGTAAACTCAAAATTTAACTTACAGTATGCATATCGTGTCGGCTATTTTAAATTACGTCATATCAATATCCGATATCCAGGTAATGAGGGGTCGGTAATTAAATGTCGTCTGTCAAAGCCGTCGCCGCGTCAAATTATATGTATAACCAAAATGGTGGACAATGACGTCACGATACATTCGACTGACGGATTTTCAATCGATGCCAATTTATTGTCATTTGCGGCTATAGGGTTTCAGATTGCGTTTGCATATTATTTAGATTTTAGTTACGAATCTTGCGTATATTTTTTCTGGAATTTTAATGAGAAGGTATCAGTAAAAATACTATATTTATTTATACTCAGCTAAACTGAAACAATCATTGTATCACCGAGAATCGCATCTAGATTATATTATTAACATAATACAATAATATAAAATGGCTAATTTCCGAACCAATTCGACTTTGGGTTTTTCAAGAAAGGAGACCAATTCTTAAAGGCCAGCAACACATTCACGAGCCCTCTGGCATAGAGAGTGTCCACGAGAGTGTGGGCGGCGGTATCACTCAACATCAGGTGAGACCTAGCGGTTTGCCCCCTGTTCTATAAAAAAAATATAGATTTAAGCCTAGCTTTTTAGTAGTAACATTTTCTTATTAAGACTTTTCGCTTTGACAGAAAAAAATGGTTCTGGTTTACATAAAATCCTTCCGTTAATTAACCGAAATATGTTGCTAAGCGTACATATTTCGATTAATTTTTAGTTATATCAAAGCAATAATAAAAAATATCACGAACTATTTATAATATCTGTACCAAGTAATCCGACATACCAATCGGCAGCGTCAAGGCCGTGATAATTATAGTGCAAATAAGAAAACTCGATAAATCAATGCAGACATACCTCAGGTGGTAGATGTGTAATCAAACGTGGATTTATGTCGCAATAAATACGTCACTCATCTTGCTGTAATTGTTGTTTCGCGCCAAATCTTATATTTGCTTTGATTGAATCGAATATATCTATAAAATAAAATAAACCATGGCGCCACCTTTTTAGATCTGTATCAGATTTCTGTGTCTGTTTCGTGATCATTTGTCAAAGGCAAGTAGGTGATCAGGCTCCTGTGCCTGACACAGGCCGTCGACTTCTCCGCGATGTTCTCCTCCACCGTACGAGCGAAAGAAAGTCCATTGGTGCACAGCTGGGGATGTAACTTACGACCTCAGGAATGAGAGTCGAATGTTGCTAGGCCAACATTGCGAATATATCTATACTAATAAAAATAGTATTATATAATAAAATCTGTAGCTTTGTAAACCTGTAAATTCGTTTTATAGTTTATTTTAACGTAATACGAGGCTCACCTGTTGTTAAGTGATACCGCCGCCCAACGACACTCTCAATGCCAGAGTGCTCGCGAGTGCATTGCCGGCCTTTTAAGATTTGGTACGCTCTTTTCTTGAAAGACCTTAAGTCGAATTGGTTCCGAAATACCAATAGTGCAACAATGTCGCGTTTATATAATTATAATTGGTGAAAAACTTTTCAAATTAAAAACACTTTAACATCATTAAGTTAGCTTTTATTATATACAATTAAATACTTTAATTAAACACCAAAAAGTAACAATCTTTGGATTATAGCCTACCTGGCCAATTTCTATATGTCCTTTCTCTTGAAACCATTACGCAAATTTATGGGTGTTTGACAGTTTCTTTGTTTCCCTATTGTAATTGTGCAATATTGTGTTGCAAATTTCTTAAGCTATTGTCAGATTCGTGCTGACAATTGACTTTAGTATTTATTGTTTTCTTTTACTGTTAACAAGGAATCTTACTCATATTTGGTTACAGTCATTTGGAATTATCGTCGTCGTCAAAGTCGTCACCTTAGATACTTCGGTTACGGGAGCCCAGTCAGAAAGTAATATTTACTGACAAAAATATATATACAATTCTTATACTAAATCAATAGGATAATGGCGAAAAATTTAATAAAATAAATAATATTAAATAAGTAAGATACACAACATCGCTACTGTTGACTAACTCTGCGAACATATAAAAATGTCGATAGTGCAAAATATATTTTTTAATCAATAACAAAATATGTGGTTTTCGATAAGAATGTTATATTGAAGCAATCTATATGGTAATCTAAGGGCTAAAACAATTGAAGCTAAAATTCCTCAATTTTTTGCCCCATAGTTATCCTAATCAGTGAGTTATTGGTGAAACGTCACCGATCAACATCTGGCCCAGCATAAATCTGTCGCACATGAAAAGAATTAAAACGCCCCATTGTGGCCAAGGAATAAATCTCGCAGATACGACTCTGCCGTGAGTCGACCGACTCTATATTTTACAAGTTTTTGACAGCCGATATGGAGCAACCGCCACCTGCCGCACAGATTGTTACTATTCAACTCATTTTGACATTATTAGATATCTCTTTCTATTTCCGATGATTTATGGGAATATAGGGTATTGGAGTTAAAATTAAATTGTATAAAAAGAGGCGGGGATCGCTTTTTATAAGAATAAACTTAATTAAATTTTAAGGGAAAATTTATTATATTAAATATTTAAAAAAAACTTGTGACCTGTTTTGTACTTGTAGCTCCAAGTTACAATTCAATACTTTATGATATATGTTTAATATAGTTATACTTACTTTATGAATAAGCACCGTATTATAAATTTAAACCATTAGAAACATAAGTATAAAGAGTTTGAATTCATATGATAGGCGTTAGGTAATAATAAAAACATAATAAATATATATGGAGCCTTAATCAATACGACGTATTCGTTCGACTCATAAATTGTGGTAAATAAAACCACCAATAACATTATAGCGTCGAGTTTATGTTGACGCCTTTGATGGCAGACGGATTTTTATTGTCGGATGGTCTGTACCAGCTGATAAGGAATGGAACACGCTCTGATACCTCGATTTGTCGTATTTTGATATTAAATCAAACAATTGCTCGTATCTACTGTTAATAATAACCTAACAAATATATTTAAAATCGGTAATTGATTTTATTAATGCAGTTCACGATTTCTTGCCACAGCAATGTTATCTTTTTGTATCTAATCTTTATTTTATTTATTGATTTCCTATGTTTACAGTAACGTAATACTAATACAATAAAAAAGTTATTAATACAAATTAATCTAAAACATAAAACATTTTTGTAACTAATTATAAATAATACAATTCTTGTTAATCCAGTATGCAAATATCCGTCTCACATGCAATAATGTTCAGGATGCGCAGGCGCGTAAATGGCGCTTCAAAAGCGTAAAAGTAAATGCGTTGTTTTGAAATTTACGTTTTACAAAGGAAGCTAAGACTAACCTTACTTTACAATAATTTAATAGAAAAAGAAACCTTATAAAAAATACTATAAGCAATTTTAACGAGATGCACAAAATCTACTAAACTCTAAGTTTTAAACTTAATTCAAATCCTTAAGATCTACTCTGTATGGCAAAGAGAATATTCTGAAAGAGTGACTCATATATATTGTTTATTACTGTGAGCAGTAACTTTATACATTTTCTTATTTACAGAAACCCAAACAGAACTCACATACAACCCGAAACTACTGAAAAGTTCATTTTACAATAAGTACTTCTTACGTGAAGAACGTTTAGCCATTCTTCTCGCATAAATATCCTATATTAAATTGGCGGAGGACAATTCGTGAACTCCACTCAAACAACAGGACATGCTTTTAAGGTGTGAAATACTTATCAGGCATATACAGCCTAAGCCATGCTGGAACGCCCATGTAGTCTGTTCTACTCCTTAAACATTTAGTGACAGTACATTGCCGATTGGTCTATTAATAAAATGTTTGAGCCCAGCAAATTATTGGAAAATGGTCACTTTTAAGAAGTGGAAAATGATTACTTCAAAAGCTCATTAAATTTATAACCCTGAATGTTATCTTACCATTCAAAAACGTATGTTTAATATGACATACATATTTAATTACGATAACGGTTTTGTTTGCAAATTCTATTATAATAATAATATGGAATTTAATTAATTAAAAACGTGAAATGTTAATTTACATAATTGCGACAATAAATTTTGCGACGTGCTCTATATTTGGCAGAAATCGAAAACAAAAAGGTATAAACAAGTCACATACACATATTATAGAGATAAGGGAATTGACGAATGAAATTATTGTGTCAATTAGTGTTAAAAGCTGGGAATTTAAGAGATAGTAGCATGAAAGTCATCGAAGGAGACGAGATAACGTCACCTTTATATGGTATTTATTTACTGTTATTACTTAAAATTTATTTTGGTAATTTTTTTGAACACATTCAATTATATATTTTAATTATGTAACTAAATATAACGTAATATATAGTATTTACAATTTTCTTAACCTACATAGTAATAATAAAAATAATTAAACAAATTTAAAAAGTTTGGTCCCCGTGACAGTGTTCAACACTGGCATTTCTTCGCTGTATAAATAAATTTTTATTATCTATGGATTATTTTTATAGTATCTGCGTCAGAACACGTCACTCTCTCCCTTTTCCTAAGACTTTTTTTATCTATATTTTTGAAAGAAAACAATTATTATTATTATTATATATATATATACTTAAAAAATTGTAAACAAAGACCAAAGACAATATTATCTATACTTTCTTTAATACTATCATAATCACTGTTTACATAATTATGTTTAATTTGCTTTGTTTTGTTTCATTACTTTAATCTAAATAACTATATGTCTTATCTATGTTTGCACGTGCACAGTGGTTGCCTGGAAGATATCGCTCTAAAGCGCTAAGGTCGCCACTCCTTTTCATTTAATTATGTCAACTGAAGTTTTAATAAGTAAATAGAGACGATGCTATATATTGATGATTCTATGCATCGTGTTGTAGGTTTTTAAAGTCATTGTAAAATAGGTACTTTATAATCAGAAGCTTTTACGATGAGTAAAATAATAATCGCAATAAAACGTAATGACCTAAGTTAATACCTATAAATGGATAAAATCGATAAAAACGTACATATGGAAACGTCATCTCGATCCTTCTCAAAGTATTCGATAAATTACAAAAAGTCGTTCAAAAAAGCGACAATCAATTAAAAAACGCTGTTGGCATTCGGGGTCTTATTCTGATGCGCATAAGATCGTTCGATAAATAGGATCTGAGAAGTCGTACGATATGTCAGTGAATTTATGAGGATGATGTGACATGGTCGGGGCGCGATGGCCATAAATTTGATATCAAACGTTATAAAGTGGTAATTCGAGACGCGATTCAGCGATAGCGGCGGATTTATAACGATACATTTGATTAATACTGGATGGTTAAATAAATAAAAATCAAATTGCCGACATTATCATATGATTGTTTTAAATTTTCAAATAAATTCGCAGATTTGTAATTTGTACGATTCGTAATTCAACATGCAAGAAAAGCAAAGGGTAGGACATGTATATGTTGTTTCTATTTATTATAGCATATTCATTTTGCTAAATCAAACATATTTTAACACATATATATAACTAACTTTTTATGTATATATGTCATACTTTTTTCCTCTTTAGTAACCTTCTGTAAATTAGGTGAATAATTATGAAAGCGTTATTTTTCAATCGACTTCAATGGAGAACGACTTATCGTATTGCTTACGACGACATTGTTTTACTAAAATTAAGAAAGAAGGGTAGATATTATAACAGGATAAGGGTAGGGAGAAAACTAGAGGCACGGGCGGTGATTGCCGTGTATTCGACGCTTTTGAGACATAAATTGTATCTTGTGTGATGTATAATTTTGAATTATTTTGGATATAACTGTGTCGAGGGGTATGTTTTTAATAATTATTATTTTAAGATTTGGTTTTATTTGTTGTGAAGCTGTCTGTAATGTTTTCTTAGTTTTTGGGAAACGCCCTGAAATTAGATGTTTATTATTCAATGATAAATTAACAGATTTGTTTATGTGGTAAACGTTACCACATATAATTACTTTTGGTGGGATAAACCAAAACCCTCCCGGCGTCCTCATTTATTTAGTTAAGTTAATTATAATATTTAGTTTAATATATTTTAGTTTGTATTTTTCTAGTTTAATTGTTTAAGGTCCTTTTATAAATATCCTAATATGTGCTAATTTATTTGTATAATGTTTTATTTAATGTTAAAAACCCATAACAATAAAAAATATATTAATAAAAAAATTACTGTGGTTATATGATATTGTTTATTCGCATTTTTCTGTTTTTCATTAGGAGTGTTGTTAAAAACAGCCACATTGTTACGGCTAACGTACTGTTTTGATTTCAGATGAGGAGCGAAGTGGTGCGCCGGCAGCGCAGCTAGAGATGCGCTCCAAGCAGCAGCCGAGGCCTTCATACCGCTGGCTCAATTCTAACGATAACGGTTAGTTATTTATTATTAACCCAAAGTATTTCCGAAGCAATTCGAGTTAGGCTCTTTAATGACCGTCAACGCAACTGCGAGCTTTCTGGCAGTTAGGTAAACCTGCCGCCCAGAGGATAACAATTACATAGTAAATATACTAGAGAAAACATTTAATTTAAAGCTTAAAGCTCGCACATGTTTTCTAGATATGTTTGAGTATATATTATGTTAAAGTATATAAAAAAAACTTATAAATTATTTCATACGTGATTCATTCACACACCCTTACACTTACTCAAACACAACCACTTATGCTTTAGTTTTATTTTGTTTTGTTTGTTACTTTAGTTTAGTCATAGTATGTAATATATTTGTATGTCCGGAATGGAAGCCTAGTGACCTGTTACCACAGAGCCTGTTATAGGCACCAGCCTCTCACAAAGATGGTTCATACCTGCAGTATGTAAACCGGTAAAATGCAATACTGTGAAGAGACAACTTTTTTCTCTTCTGTTTACATAGTATTAGCTATCTTTGTGGTGCTACTGCCTCTAATGGGACAAGTTCTCTGGTCAACGGCCATTATGACAATATTCAGTATAGTCATTATATACTAAAATCATATCATTTACCAAATATACATTACCATTAAGTACTATGCAGATTTCACGGATTTTTTCATAAAAATACATTTTTTACGCCTGCATTACTCATACGTGTTCTTCTCTTATTTAGACAAACAAATAGACATATATAATAAAATTGTTGCTATATCTGTAATATGTGGACATGACAAGTGATCAAGTAAAGTAAAGGAAACATAAAAAAAATATATAAAAACATATGATTGTTCATTATTTGAAATTATAAAACACATATGGAGAATGAAGATCTTATAAAACGTAGATTAAAAATAGTACCAATGCACCCTTTAATTATTAAAGAACATCGCAACCATGGAAACTAGAATCGCCCTTCAGAATTATTCATAGACTGAAAATAAATAGCGGATACGTCATAATAAACACAAAACGCAACCGGTGACGTGACAACTGAATATTCAAAACGAAAGCAATAAATATAAAGTTATTACTATAGAAAAAAATCATACACAAATGTAGTGCATAACTCATAGGTCTTTTTGTATGTTAAGCCGGCGTGAAGCTATAAATTATATTTATTTTTGCTATTATACGCGTTTTTGTCAGGCGTTACGCTTGTATGCAGCAGTTTTAGTACGGGGTGATCGCAACTGCAATCTTATCATGTGATTTTAATAGCGATTCCAATAATTGGTCAACTAAAACCCCTAGTGACGTCATCATATGATGTTGCAAACTTGGAATTGCGTGAAATTGGAATCACTATTTAAGTTATGTGGTGTGTGTGATCATTTAAAACAATTTAAATGCTCACATGCAACAGGGTGGTGTCAAGTGACACTTTGGCACTCTAACATTCCAAATTTAATTTATTAATACTTTGCTATAACGTAGTTCTAAACTCAAAATTATAGTTCAATATTTTGAAAAGATAGATTCGAATGTTTGAATTTGGAATACAAAACTCCACTTGAAGTTAGATATATATGTATATTGTAGAAGGTCATTTATTTCCTGCCTTTGCTAATCTCTATAATCTCACAATTATTATAAACACATTAGAGGACAGAAAAAATCTCATACCATAATTTGTTATGATTTTATTTAAATTTATCCTGTCTTTAAGGTCTTTATTATGTCTGTCCGTAAATCAGCGTAACGCCGTAGCAAAAGAAATGGTTAGGGGCTGCAATTATTAATTTGAAATTGCACAGATTTATATTATTTTTTATATCCATTAGTCTATTTTAAAGTGTTAATTCTTGATCGTTTTTACGTACGCATTATGTATAATTAGACTGAGTTTTCTTATTTACGCATATAGTTTTGGGCAAGAAAATTGCAAATGAGATAACTTATATATGTATTAATAAATACTAAGATCCGTATAATACCAGCAGTACCGTCGAGATGATTAGTATTCATTATTTGCGTAATATAAGGTTCACTTGATCCTTTGCTCGAGCCCCTACAATGAATTAGAGGTAGGCAATAAAACTGTGTGCATTGCATAGTTTAATGATATTTATGGGCCTCAGTGGGTTTGCATCGACATGCTTTCTCTTTCTTTGTTAACCAGGGGTTTGGCCCTATTTAAATATGAAATAAAACCCGACTAAAACTTGCTATTGACAAATATGTTATTTTATTATGTTGTGAATAGTGAGGATGCTATTGGCCCATTCCCCACAGTTGAATGGTTACTGGGATATGAGGGACTTCAAGCGTCGCCTGCTACTTATGGAGTTCAAACAAAGAGGACTCACTAAACATTCCAGAAAGCACCTCGCCTTCCGCTTTCGCATCCTGCCGGGGCCATAAGTATGCCTTAAAATGAAGATGTTACAGAATTCGTAGTCGGAGGTTCACAGACCATAACTTAAAAAAAGACACTTGGAAATATACCTTGCGCGTTTTGAAGTTAAAATCCCGATTTTTTATAAAAAAATCCGTAGTTTAAAAGTAGTAATAAACGCTTCGTCTCTTTCTGTCAAATTGTGTTTCGCTGTAAAAATAAAATACAGTATTTTAGACCTTTAATCTTTTATGAAAGGGATTATAAAAGTTTGGTCTAAAACAATTTCATCAAAAAAGATATATACATTACCTACATCCAGGGTTCCACGTCCGCTAATTACTAATCAAATAGGCATTACTTTTGATGTTATACACTTAGACTAAGTTACAGCTCTTTTGGGTAGATATATCCCTCTTCGTGAATTTTCCATTTGGATCTGTTCTTTGCTTCCACCATCCATTTCTCCCTAGAAACCTTTATGACGTCAGCTCATCGCTTTTGTGGTCCCCTTGTTTCTTTTTCCTGGAGATTCCCTCCAGGTGGCTTCGGTGATCCATCTTTTATCTGTACACCAGCTATACAAATCAAAATTAACCACAATGAGTTGGGTTACAAAGGGTAGTCAATAAAAGTAAGACGGGAGCCAAATCGTAAAACAACAAAACATTTACGACCCTGCGGTTAACAATTGTTTTCACAGACGCTAAGTCATTAACTAATGATTTATGAGTTTATAGATTAATGACTGACATATCGTGGATATAAACCTAATTACAGGTACGTTTTACAAATTATTGTTAATATGCCAGAGGCGTCACAACCCTTTGTCGACCATCTTGTATTTCTTGGTCATAGATTAAATTTGCAAATATTATTATGCTCGAAATACATAATTTCGATTTAATATTTTTTGATGAGGGTGATCCCAAATATTTTTTCCTCGGCCGATCGTCACATTTATTAGTCGAGTCATTGTTGATATATACTCGGGTTACGTTAGACACATTTTTATTTTGATATATACTTTTTGTTAATTATAATTGATAATAGTTACGTCCACTATTTAGAATTTTATAGTGAGTGTTTAGTGCCTTTTTGAGAACTATCGTGAGGCAAAGTTTTAGCATCAGTCTAACCTCTCTTTGTTCCCCAACTAATAGAAATTCTCCAAATCCTTACGGCTGATAATATTGTGTGCCTTTCTTCCTGGTAAGAAGATATTGTAACGAGGTATGTACTTAAGTATGTCTTCTTAAGTTCTAATGTTACTTTTACACGTGTACCTACATCTTTTCTATAACATATTTTCATAAGTATCTAATTGTCTTCACTTTAACATGAATCATGTTTGAGAGTAAAAGTATTAAACCATTTGTTTTTCTTGTTTTCATCAAATATAAGCAATTAGGTCATCTACATCCTTTGGATTTGATGAATATATGGATTTAACAAGCTGGTTTCCTCTCAATTTTTACCAAAAACAGAAACAAGGCTATACGCAGGGTAAACTAAACTTCCTATAGCGATCCCAAGCTTAATAATGAGTTTCTGTTCCACGCGATTCGAAGGTTGTGACGACAGAGCTTGAAGTTCTCTATATTAAGAGATCTACATCGAACTTGCAAACAACGACATTGAGTTTGGTTTCGCTGTCCGTATTAGAAGTTACAGGGTATAGGTGCGGATGCAAATGCAAATACAAAGAATTTGGCCCTTGCCAAAACGTAGTAAGATAATGTTATTTATTATACTTTAATTAAAATATAAAATAATTTAATAGATTTAATACGTATCTCGAAGCCCATCGGCCGTAAAGACCGTTTATTTGTCAATAAAAGGGCGTAAACGGCTGTAGAGTTTGTACGCGGTCGTAAACACTTTTATCGCTACTTGTGTGGGCCTCCATTAATCTATTGAAAAAGATTAGAATATAATGAATTGTGGGAAAACTTATAAATCTTTAACCGAAAAACTGTTGCGGTATATCTATTGAACAAAGTACATATATAGGTCGTTAGAAATGACTCCCTCGTCCTATCTTCTTTTAGTGCCTCTGCATTACTGGAGGTTGGTCGTCAGTCACTTGAAACGTCTGTTGTAGAAACTTTTCCGCAGTCTCAATACTCGTCCAATGGCTAACGTTGCGAAGACCTCCCTCGTTGGAAAGCGCCAATTATTAGTTGTGTAAGCGCACGATCTTCATCCCTGCTCATGAGACCGTGTACCAATTGACTTTTCTATATGTGCGATTAGCAGTTGCTTGAAAGAAAACATGAGAAAATCAGTATGTTTTAGAAACAATAAAACTTTCCTTCTCAAAATATAGGAATAAGCAAAATCGCTGTTTGTCAACCCTAGGAAAGCGTTATAGAAATACATACCAAAATGTATATGCTATATACATATAATATTATAGTTGACCTATAAACCTAGACCTGTATTTTAGCTTATTAAGTTATCTCTAAATACGAAAAAGGATCTCCTTAGCTACTGATTTCACGTAATGAAATAAACTCCATAATAGATCTAAATTACTTAAGTAATAGTTAGCTCTTAATCAACTCTGAGTTCGTCCATAAGACATAAATTCGAAATGAAATATTCAAAGATCAAAGAGCACAGTAATATAATTCAAAGTTTTCGTATCGGAAAATCGTCCAATAAATTATTCAAATCGAAAATGTCATCTAATTGTTTTATATCTCACGTTTAGACCATTAATATCAATCATTAGGATTTTAATTTACATTTGTCTGCCATAATAAACATGTCATGTATAATGTCCGCTACTCGATTGTATCGGTTATAAATGCTCGATTATCTGCATATAAGCACCTTGAATTGGGAACGTAAAGTGTAAGTGTAAAGTTGTTCCAATTTTAAAATTATTCTATAATTTTTGGGATATGTTAGGGATTAAGTAGAACTGTAATGGAGTAGATATTTACGTCGTCTTCAAAGATAAGTAGTTAGTTTTTCCACATTTCCCCCTACAAGTCAGGTAGTTCAAGGTCGTATTAGAGACGCTCCGGGGTCGCCCACGCATTCTACCGGCTCCTTTATTCGTCCCAAAATCTCCGATGCAGTGTACACAGGAGGTAGGAGATGGCATATCTTCTCCTGTTTACTCATCTTCCTAAGGTTCATTTGTGAAGTATTTTGTTGAATTTTAAGTAATACAATTTTAATTACTTTACTTGGAGATATAGATACTACCTGTTAAATAAACTGGTTTCTTAATTTTGTTCAATGCAGACTTTTATTATTGAGTTTTTAACAAAAAACAAAAAAAAACTACTAATTATATAATTGTGGATTTACTCATACAATGACAAAACTGTTTAGTTTTTTTTACCGTAGAAATTATGTTTATAGTGGATTATAAAAAAAAACACATAAAGCTCTCACAGTCTAAATTTATAAATATTCAAAACAAAGCAATAAATATGTGTACATTAGGCATCAATAGTTTGTTAGATGTTAATGCGTCAATCCACTTTAGAACGGACCAGATAGATGGCTCACGTGTGGGCATAAGATGACGCTTTTACGTCTACAAAAGGACACAATTTACAGTTGTTTTCATCCACTAATTTTGTACGATAACGCATTTTATCTGTCAGTATTGCGGCTTTCACTTTTAATTTTAAATATAGAATCCATGAAGTGTGATTGTTCAAACACTTTGTGCAGTGTGCTTGCCTCTGTATTCCATTCTTGTGGTGACAATGGTGTAAACATCCATGTTTATGTGCTTTACGAAAACACGTTTATAAATGAGGTGAAGAAATCAAGTATGAATAAATGTAGAAAAAAATTAACCTACAAATTAGATTTATATATCCTAATTATAACAGCCAGACAAAAATAAATATCTTAATTAATGCATATTAAATTCACGATTTAATTTATTAAAGTAGCCAAATAAATCTGACGTCGACAACCGTAAAAATTAATATTTCTCGCGGAGTTAAAATTAGTTTTTATTTAAATAAAATCATTTAGTGACAACACAAGATAAAAAACGGACTTTTATCATATTTCTAAACGCTTCTACATTGAAGTTAAAAATTATTTTACAATAAATTAATTGTTTATGCAAATGTCACGATTTGTATGAATATGCGTATAATTCTATAGTTTTATGGGAAATATTGATATTCGTACACATTAATATTTAAATAAGGCTTTGATTTATATTAATTGTGGGTTAGTGAACAGTTTTGTCCCCTATTCCAGCGGTGGGTATGTCACAACTAGTCACATAACTGTCATCTCGAGTTTCGTAATCGTTAGGGAAATGTCGTCACCGTTAACTGTATAAAATATTATGTCATTTGTAAAATTGAAATGCTAAGCATATTTCGCCAATTATAGAACCAATATGATTTTTTAATCTGTGTCTACACTTTGCCTAATAATGAAATTATAATCTGTGAATGAAGTGCCTCATTGTACAAACTTGGTGTATGTTAGGTATTGTACAAACTGTTGAAAACTTAATTGTTTTGAGTTCCCATGCCCCATTGAGGGCTTATAATACTTTAAATAGTGCCATATATTCCAATTCGAATCTCAAGTCACAATATAGTCTTGGGCGCTATCTAATATGTCAAACTACGTAAATGGTTTCACAGCTCTTGAAATTATATTTTAGTTTTGATTGACGTTCTAGAATATAGTCCTAAAAGTATCAAAACTATTACGTCATCATCAATGCTACATTTTAGCGGTAATCGCGAGATTTAAGAGACTTAAACCGAGGCGTGGGCGCTGACATATTTATAAGTTTCGTTGAATCTTAATTAAGTTTCACTCAAAATACTTTTAAATGAGCCTTGATTTAACCGAAAATGTCCGTATTTACGGCCCCGTAAGTGCATACAACTGATAATGACGCGGATTGATAAGCGTCGGCTACACGTTATATAAATTATGTGGACATTTTTAGACATTAATTTTAATTAAATGTGACTTGGAAATATGACTTGTGTTAATGTAAATTTATCGTTTATTATATTTATTTTGTATGTAAAATATTTCCGTCGATACTTAGAAATAGCAAACAATTTTATTATGACAAATGTGTCGCTTCACCATTTTAAGATTAAATATAGATTACATCATTCACTATAAAATGTAAATGTCATATAAACTATTGTAAATTTCCAGTGCTGTAAACACAGGATTACTAAACATTACTTAAAGGTCGAATTTTTTTTTTATATTGGGGAAATCGAGCCTACGTACGCCCAAAGAGCGCAGTCCAGTTTTAATGGGTGCGTTGATGGCTTGGGGAAGGAGTACACTATAACTTTGAATAGTTGGAAGTATCTCTCAGGGAAGACCCCCACCGGGAATGGATCGCCACAGTTCGCTAGTTCGCAAAAAACCTTTTGTACAAATATTTGAAGAGAATGCAAAAATAGATTAAATTAAAGTATAGGTTATTTTGAGCAGCTCTCATCCCTGAGATCGTAGGTTCTATCCCGCAATGGACTTTCTACTTCTTCTTCTTTTCTGGTACACTTGACAGAGCGATCGTGATCGCACTTCTACATGCAGTGGTATTAGAAGAGATTCACGACGTTTCGCCATCTGGCGCTACTGCTTTTATGTTATTTACAGTACTAAGGGTCGGTTTAATCTAAGTTTGACACGCGGATGTCAAGCACGTATTGCATTTTTACATACAGGAGTCATAAAACTCTTGTTTCGGAATCACCCCCACAAGGCTTAGTACGTAATATTAAGCATCTCTCTGTAAGACTAGATCCACTATAATCCTGTTGACGGTTCTTTTTATCCTCATTATAGTTAGGCTGGAATAGTATAATACTCCAGTTTGTTGGTGTCTCGGTCTGGTAAAATATTACTAAGTTAAAACATAATGCATTTATATTATTCGTAACAGCCATGTTCCGGTTGAATCCAAATTGTATACGAATAATATTAATGAATGAGCTGGGAAGTGCATTAAAGTGTGTATCCAGCCTAACTATAATCAGCCTAAGACCACTCCATATCTACTCGCGTCTTAGGATAATGTCGATAGCAATAAATATCGCAACAATAACCGCAATAAGTGCTTCTATGTATATGTGTATGTATGTGGCGGATAAGCCACAAGTCGGCAGGTAGTAGTTTACAGGCTTTATGATTTTAACGCGTTCTGACATCGCCTCGTTCACTGCTCAACTTTTGTGGTTTGGCCCAATTTGTAAGCGAGGCGAGCGGACAACAGGAGTTAGATATGAATATTATAAAGAATGATATCCACGATTTAAATTGTGACTGGTCTATTTTCCGTTATGGTATATTCAATTGTTGTATACGTAATCAAGGACGCTGGTTGAGGAATTTAGTAGGTACAGTCTCTAGTACCACGACAGGTTTAATGCGACCGAAACGTCACATTATTTTTTTATATTAAATTAATCGCGTTTCTCCTCTAGTGTGACCTAGCTATTTATTATATCATACTTCTACAGTTAATGAACTAAATATTCCGAACCAATCCGACTTAGGGTCTTTCAAGGAAAAAGCGCACCAATTCTTAAAACGCCGACAACGTTAATACGCTGTCATTGTGAATGGTCATTAGTGGGGGTCTCACTTAACATGTGAGCTCCTGCCCGTTTGCCCCCTATTGAAACGAAGCAAATGGCACATTAAAAATGTATATACAAAAAAACATTGTTACAAAATAGTTTGACCCGAACTTGGTAAAGTTCTTCAACGCTTTCACCGTTAACTTATACCACGGAACCAACTCGATCGTTGATAAATTCTATCAATAACAGAGGCGAGAGACGTCGGGCGCTCTCAATAGTAATACCCCTTCAAGTGTGAAATAAGACGTTTAGTTTAGCGCGACATACACCGTCACTGTCTTGCTTAACCAACGATGAAAAAGTATAAAATAAATACTATGAGTGAGCTTTTGAAATTATATTTGTATAGTTTTATAGAATATGGCTGAGCAATCTGTGTATTTTGAAGATGTATTTCTTTAAGTATTTATACTAAAACAAACTTATTAATATTAAAAATAATATTTTTTTATATAAAATATTCCTTCTAAAGGCTATTAAAGCTAGCCTAACTTTATATATTAAAGTACGTATTCCTGTATATACGTTGAAAATATATGATTTATAAAAAAAACAGTGGCGCTGCAACACTTTAGGCTGCAGATTTCTGTATATGATTCATGATCAGCTTGCTGTGCCTGACACACGCCGTGGTATGCCGGTATAAAAGTCCACTGGTGTACAGCTGGGCTTCCAACCTCAACCTCCAGGATGAGAGTCGGTGGTACCACTAGGTCGACACTTATTACGTTTACCCTGTGGAATATGTGATAAAAAATATTCGACCCCGTTACTAAAACTTTCATAATATTAGTAGTGCAGGTATTACTTATTTTTTTAACGCATCTATATTTCAAAATCGATATATTTTGAATATTTGGAACGTCGGCTTGCAAACAAACTGGTCTCTGACCACAGATTAATAAAAAAAAATATACAGGTGTTGTTAATTACATGTAATTTACGTTGATAAATTATTACCTTTTCAACGTACGACATTGATCAAGCTGGCGCCTTGTGACAAATGGCTTAAATAACTACGAGGTCGTGACAAGTTCGAATCCCGGCAGGTGCACGAACTGGATGAGTGAGATGTTGTGTAGTCAGTAGTTTAGTCAATAGTCTTTGAGAATATGATTTGTCTAACTTTAGATTGCAATTACTTTCAGGTTAGAAACGCTGATGAAGTCATATAAATAATTCACTAAGTAAATATATCATTTGTAATTTGTAGACGTTTGTTGTTTGTAAAGAAATCGTAAGGAGTACTTGATGGTCGTACGGTTGATTATTAAAAATACAATTATTTAATTCTGACTCAGCAAGCTTAATTGAGCTGTGTTTGTCTGGTGGCATTCGGTGCGACTTTCCCTGAAGTCCCTCGAAACCCTTCGGTTTTCTTGCGATAATTACCTTCACTAGCATGATGTACACGTAAATACAAAATTGGTGTCACCAGGGTTAGAACATCAACAACATCCTCAGTGTTGAGTACACCATTGATGTTACTTAAACATAGGAGACATATCGGCTTAGTGGCTTCAAAGTGCGACTATCATCTCTGAGGTCGTAGGTTCGAACCTGGCTATGCACCAATGGACGCTCTGTCTATGTGCACATTAACACTCGCTCGTATGGTGAAGGAAAACATTGCAAAAAACCAGGTGGCAAAATGTCCTCGACGTGTGTCAGGCACAGAAAGCTGATCACGAACCATATACAGATATCTGAAGCCCAGACCTATAGGGTTGTAGTGCCATAGTTTTTCATTTACATAATACATAAGTGAGTAAAAAGATTGACCATGTTTAGAAAAAAAAACAAATGATCACGAAACATAAATCTGAGATTTATAAATTTAGATTTTTTAGAGAAATTTGTAGGAAATAACGTAATAATAAGCTTATAAAGTTACCAAGGAAAACGTAATATTGCATAAAATACATATAAATGAAAACCAATAATTGATTTAGTAATAAAGTGTACAAGGGAGTGGTTAGACTGATAGATTCGCACCAAATGTCTTGTTTGATATTTGTTGCTCGTGATAGTTCAAACTCAACGCGAACGAGATAAATCTACATGTCAGTGACAGATTGCTAATATTATAAACTAATTATTTCTACTTCCTTTCGTTTATCATTTTACAATTGACTTAATGCATAAGTTACGGGTAAGAAAAGGTAGGTCGCATTTATGCAGTATTTAAAATGAGGAAGCTCCATTATTCCTGATTGGTTATGTATTGATTGATTTCCAGGCAAATTTTCACAACAGCTAGAAGCTGAGTAACGCTTTAGTAGCCTATTTATGGGGAAGCCTTTGGGAGGACATGATGTCCGTCCTTCCACAACTCTGCGTTGTATGAAGCAGTTTTCGCAGCACTTTGTGGAAGCCATTCACTGAGGTATTTTCGAACCAATTCGACTTAGAGTCCTTCAAGAAAAAAGCGTACCAATTCTGTAAAGGGCAACAATGCACTCGCAAGCCCTCTGACATTAAGAGTGTTCATGGGCGGCGTCACTCATCATCAGGCTTCCTGGCCCTTTGCCTCCCTTTAATAACAAACATGTTATATTCATTATATAATAATTATGTGTATTTTAATACAATTTGTGTTTGGTGGTGCCACATTTGCAGCTTAAAAGTCTTGCTCAAGCCGCTGACTATCACTTGGCTTTAACTTAGCTCAGCCCAAGTTGTACTTGACCTGCAATAAATATGTATGTTAAAATCTATACATATAGTAAATGTATTTTCTTAATTTCACCCATAAGACATAAGAATTTGAAATACATATAATATGTATAGTTATGTTATAAAATATATATGTATTGTACGCTTGTTAGCCTACTGGTCACCCAAAAAGGACAATCATCGCAGCCCATAGACAACCATTTTAGTTTTTATTTGATTGATTTTGTATTTATAGGGTTCATACATTTAAAAATACATAAAAAGTATTTAAAGTAACTATAAAATCAAACAATATAACCTAAAACATCCCAATTCACTTAACAATGAAATTTTAAGTAAAAAAAAAACTTTAAAACGCGTGTAAAAGCTCCGAATTAACTTTCATTCGAAAATCTTTCTCGTTACTCTAGTCTCTGTCAATCAGTCCCAATTGAAAGCAAATCAATCTCGATGGTCGTGTCTTGATTACTGCGGGGAGGGGGAACCTGTTGATAACTTGTTGCACACTTTTGCGCTGATGATTGAATCATTCTAGGGGAGGTAGTGATAGATTGGGATTTTGTTGGAGATTAATTTCAAGACATCCAGGTTTTATCACTTTCCTGATATTATTAATAGTTTACCTTTCACCTCATTATTATGAACCAATTATTATGCTTTGTTAATTATAATGTCTTTATATTTAATTCATTAGTTTTGTTAATGAACGCTTTGGTGGACGGAAAAATTGTGTTTTTATGTTATATAACAATTTTTATTTTTTTCTATAAAAAATATAGTTTATTTGCCTACGTATCAGTGTGATAATAGTAAAATAAATAAATATATCTCCGGTATCTCGGTGTGGTGATCAGTCCAGTGATAAACCACCTTGTCAAACTTGAAATATTGAGAATTTTTTTATAAATTCCCTGAAAAAGATCTATCTTAGATTTAAAATTAAATTACTTTTTTTTCGAAAATACGATTTGTCTTTACTGAACTATAATATTTCTCCACCTTAATAACAGTTTAACCGCAAAATAAGACCCATTATTGCACACCAAATGTACGATTATCTGGATACCTAATAAGAGGTGTAATGAAATCCCTTGATTGCAGTCGATTTCTCGGCAATATTTATGACTGGTAAACGTTGGGAGCGCTTGCGCAGCCTCACTATTATCTTGGAGTTAGGTTGGGAGCACATAGTTCGTTATAGAACGTTTATTCTGGTTATTTGTTAATGTACCGGAACTGATATAGATTTCTTATCTATCTCTATATATATAAATTAATCACTATTTCCCTTGGTCAGGGCATCACGCGTAAACAGCTAGTCCCATTTCGCTCATTCTTTTTTTGGTATGTGTGTTATTGTCAGGAGAAGGTTCTTATGAAAGAAAAAAAAAAGAAAATTGCGCGGAATTTAAAAAAATATATGGATACTTAACCACCATATTAAGTAATACTGACATTTGACATAACATGTATAGAATGCGGCCAGAAAAACAAACCAAGAATGTTGTATACAATTCATTAGAATAATAAACACTTTGTTTTTTAAATATTTTTTTAGTTAATTATACCAATTTGAAATCAATATTCATATTTAAGACAGGACAACGTCTGTCGGATCTGCTAGTATTTTTATAATTTTTGATCTAACAGAAGAACGGATCGTGTCACATCTGTGATTTGTCTATAGAAAGATGTCGGCAAATTGAAATAAAACGAAACCCAACAACCTCTTCCCACATATCTTACATACAAGGGAATATCATGATTCTCGTAATACTAGGCGTTGATATCGAATGACGTTCAGTTTCGCGGTCATTTGGAAGAAAGGCTAAGTTAGCCTCTAAGGAACTGCTCAAGAAGACGTGACGGTACTTCACTCCGGGCCTCCGCTTGCGCTACTGCGGTACTGTTCTCACCTCTGGGCGGGAGCTCCCGAGTACCAGTTTCTTTCGCTTGACTGTATTCAATGAAGAGCGGTTCGAATCGTCGACGATCAGTTACTTTGCAGCCAGTTGCTTTGATCCCTTGACTTGGCTTAGAGATGTAGGGCCTCTCTGCATCTTCTACCGCATTGACTATGAATACTGTTTAGAGGAGTTGCTGGATTGAATATAATTTATTTTAAGATAAGAGCGTACCAATTCTTAAAAGGCTGGCACTTCTGGATTTCTGGCAATGTTAGCGCGTCATCCATGACAGCGGTCACTTAACATCAAGTCAGCATCTTACATAAAAAAAATAGTAAGACAAAATATTCTTCGTTTCTTATGACAGACCTAACCTCTTGTGGTGAAAGTGTCAGTTAAATGTGACTTAAATTTGATTGAGTTTACTATTATAAAATTTCTTGAGTACCCAGTATATGCCCAACCTTTCGTTGCTACATGGCGTACATTACGTGCCTCAGATGAGTCTTATCATTAATTACTTCACTGATTACCGTGATTCACCCTGACCTGCCTCAACATAATTCTAACTTATTCAATATGTTACTAGTATTAATTGAACGCTAACATATACACACTGGATTTATGTGTCAGGCCTGCTTAGACTTCATTCGACCCCATGATCCTGGAATAAAAAGGTTTTTTTATAGAACAGTGGGCAAACGGGCAGAAGGCTCACCTGATGTTAAGTGATACCACCGCCCATGGACACTCAATGCCACAGGGCTCGCGAGTGCGTTGCCGGCCTTTTATGAATCGGTACGCTCTTTTCTAAAGCCAAATTATTTTGGAAATACTTCAATGGGAAGCAAGTTCCACATAGTGATGGTGCGCGGCAAAAACGGCCTTGTAAAACTCTCAGTTGTGGAACGACGGACGTTGAGATCGAATTTCGTATTCTGCCTCGACGTCCGATGATGAAATATAACAAAAGGATATTTATGAAACCCATTGAAGTCGATTAGATGTTCCATTATTGAATTGTATTAGGGGTAAATGGTATATAAAATTTCATTTCATTTCATTTCAACATTTCGGGGATTGTTGTCGATCGATCCATAAATTACAATTATTATCAACACACACTGTAAAATTATTTATTATATTTTTTTTAATTGTCCGTTAGGTGTAAATCTAGCTTGGGTAAACCTAGTTCGTCTTAGTTTAAATCATTGCATTGACATTGTAATTGTTTATAGCGCCACCTATATTTGAAAATTTTGCATTTAAATAAATATAAAAAGCAATTGTACTTTGCAAATAATTTCAATAATCAGGGGGCTCGCGTGTGTGTTGCCGGCCTTTAGCTTTTAATATGATAGCATCAATAACACCATTGCACGTAAACAATGTTCTGTAATGTACAAAATATTTTGATTAACTTAGAGTTTACCTCATTGTAGACAATAAACTGACATATTTAGTGGACAATTTTGCGAGTACGTTAATAAAATGCGTCACTCCTTGAATGGAGTGCACTGCTTTATTATAAAATCAAAACCCTTTGAAATTCTGCAAAGAATACAAATATGTTACTCCCACGTGTTCTGAGCATGGTTATAAGAGGAGCGAAACGCGTGTTAGAATTATTTTGATAGTGGTGTTGATAAAGTTCTATGCTTAATATTGAACATTTATAAAATTTGACTAAAATGTTTGGCGTTTATTTCTTTGTGTTTGATTTGTAATTAAATTAATTAAAGTCGGTAGCTTCTCTGCCATGCTTCTTCTGTGTAGTGTTTAAACTTTTTAAGTTAATAAATAAAAGTTATTTGCAAATAACATTTTCCAATTCCCTGGAAAGTAGTCACTGAAAAGGTAGATGCATGGCTAGAGAAGTTCGTAAAAACTTGCAGAAGTCTCACATATGTCGCAAAGCATAGCCACGATTGTCTGACTTCTCTTGCGTCTGTATTTAATAAGTGTATGTTGAGAAGAAATAAATAAATTGTATTGTTTCTATTAGGACGTGAAATCTTTTTTTCACCAATAGCGCTCCTAATCGCTCCCGCTACTTTACCTCCTATGAACAATCCAATAAGTAACAATGACTCATGACACCTTCACAAGGCTGATCTTGTCACAAAAGGCTAGCGACATTTTCTTTAACAGGCTGACATAAATGACACTTATTATACACATAATATTTACAGGTTATTGTTAGTAGGAAGCAAATAAACGTTGAATTTTAATGCTGTTTTGAAGTATTGTTCATACTCAAGTCTATTTATAATTTTTTTTTAAATAGACTAGGTGCCCGATCCAAAATGTTTCATATGGCGAAGAATGGGCAAAAAACTACAATACTAAAATAAAATAGGTGAATGTATTATAAAACCGAATACAGTAAGGTAACTAAATTATGATGTAGATAATCTCACATTTTGACAAATATTGCAACTATAGATTTTAAGTTATTCTTTATAAAAAATAAATAATTAACATACAGTCAAACAGTGTGTAAGCGTTGGTATTATAAAAAAGCAAATATAAAATAATATGACTTGATTAGCAATCAGTCGCTTTTGTCTAGTTTGATTGTCATATGGAGCAGATCCAGCATGTTTCCAAGCCTAAAATAACTTAAAAGTTAAATAGTAAATTACCAGCCACTCGCTTAAAATAATTAATCCCATAACCAGGTCTCATACTATTAAAGGCTGCAGGTATTATTGCATTTCGCTGAAAGATATTGCAAATTACATCGGGATTCTTGTGCGATCTTGTCTCAGCGCCATCTATCGGCTATTAGCGATAATTCCTTAACGTCATTACCGCTGGCCCGGTAATTGAATCTTATCCCTAGTGCGAGTGGAGTGCCTTTTACCGTCTCGTGGTTATTAGGTTAAAAAAATATGTAAAGTATGTTTTTTCTGCACATGATATGACATAGGCTGAATCTGATATATTCCTTATGACCACTGACCAAATGATACTTGCGTCTTCGGTAGAGGAATTGTAGGAGCTGGTAATAGTAAAAAAAAAACGCTTTAAGTGCTAACTGGATAAAAGTGAACATAGGAGTACACATATATAAGGCAAGTGTGGACCAAATCCATCCTTGTCCCTCCAGTACCTTAGAGGGGCCAGTTAAAAGTACGTTTAACCGAGCATGCATCACATGCCAGTAGATGACGCGGGAGAGGTATCTCAGCACCATAGCAAGTGAAGATACATGGCCTACTCCTTCGGAAAAAAGGCAAGTAAAAAAACTTTCTACTGGAGAAAGTATCTTTCTAGAAACGAAGTACCTACTAAACTTAATTCACACCTGTTTTCCTCATTCGCTTAGAACAATGGGCTTGTCGGGTTAACCTTATCGGGTGCAATGACCTCTAATGCATATTAGAATTGCAATTTACCTATATAAACTATTGGTCATTGTAATATTGTGAAATAATTGGCTATAATTCACTCATAGAAACAGTCATATTTAAAGTTGTGAATAAGATTCAGAAAGTGCTGCCCATATTTACAATCCAATAGGCACGCGAGTGCGTTGTAGTATTAAAGAAAAAAGCTTACGTTAAATATTGTTCTAAAGGCAAAGCCGTTTGATATTTATATTTAACTTCTGTCGTGTGACACTTAACACACTTTATAACTTCATGTCTCTTCTACAATGTAAAATGTAATCATTGCCTACCCTTCTACCGTGAGATATAATAGTGTAACTTGTTTGTATATTGAGCAGTGTTTGACTAGTGCATCAATGAACTTTATGTCTATGTGCACATTTTACATTCGCTTGTACGGTGAACGAAAACCTGAGGAAACCAACTTGTCTTCAACCCAAAAAGTCGACGGCCTGTGTCAGGTACAGAAACACACTTGACATTTAGACTTAAACATAATCATAATAAAAAAAAAACTTTATTCATGATAAATAGGTTGTGACAAAATTCACTCGTCCCTAGTCCCCACTAGTCCCTAGTCGATCACTAGTCCCCATAATAGGAAGTCCTTGTGTTGTGGGTAACTAGGTGAAATATAAAACAGATACATAAAAATCTGAGACCAAGACCTAAAAGGTTGTAGCGCCACTGTTGTTGTTATTATGTATATATTAAGTCATTTTCGTAACCCAAGAATTCGTACCAATTTAATTATTCCCAATGTATTGCAATTAGATTTCGATAAGTAACGAGGTCCAGTAATTCACTCCATCTACATTAAACATCCATACTGGATCACAATTCAAACACGAATCAAAAAGATTTAAAAAAATTACAGTTGCCGTCCTTCTGATTAGGAACGTACAAAGGAGCTGATAATTAAATCGGACATCACACTCACATTCACTCGATTATAAATCGAATTCGCCTCGACGCAGAATCGATATTAACCTATAAGTTATGCGAGCGATTGCGATTTAGCGAAGTGAAGACAGGAAAGCTGTGGAGTTATGTATTTAATTTAATTTAATATCTAATTAGACATAGACATAACATTTATTACTAACAAAATAATAATAATCATAAATGGAAGATAACAAAAGCTTATGGAAAGAATAAAAAAAGTGTCTATTGTGTGTGTGTTGTGGTTGTAACTGGCACTGGCTCAGCATTGTGCTGGTCATTCTGCCAGAGACCACAACACTTAGTTTGCTTTAGAGTTTAAAGTTTTATTCATTTATGACGGAATATTAACGCTGACTCGGAATGTTACTTGTTGTTATAAATTATATTTAAGACAATCTTTTACCAATGTCCCGTAAAGAGAAGTCCCCCCATCATAGTTAATACTTCTACCTTTGTACGTTAAAGAATGTCGGTATCACCACTCCATGCCACCCACTGTCCTGACACAGGAGGCACCTGAATTTTCTTTTTTCCTTCATTCCGAAATGAAGTAGCCGTACGGAAGTGGACAGGCGATGACCACCTAACCCCCACCCGCCGGCTTTAATTAAAGGCTAGTAAGGTTTTAACACGTCTCTGCTCCACCTTTGACGGGGTCTTGTCTTTTCGAGAGCTTTTTTTAAGGTTGAATTACGAGATTAAGAGGAAAGGGTTCGCTTTGATTTGGATGTCTGTACCGAGTTAAAGATTGCTCAAGAGACAGAATATACCTTTTTCCTATATACTGATAAGATTTATTATACAACAAGGTACATTATTATATTATGGAAGCTATACATTATAATTGTATATAATAACAGGAAATATAAATATATATGGAAGAGCAGTGTTGGCCTAGTGGCTTGAGCGTGCGACTCTCATCCCTGAGGTAGGTTCGATCCCCGGCTGTGCACCAATGGATTTTCTTTCTATGTACGCATTTAACATTAGCTCGAACGATGAAGGAAAACATCGTGAGGAAACCGACTTGCCTTAGACCCAAAAAGTCGACGGCGTGCGTCAGGCACAGAAGGCTGATCACCTACTTGCCTATTCAATTTAAAAATGATCATGAAACAGATACAGAAATCTGAGGCCCAGACCTAAAAAGGTTGTAGCTCCATTGATTTAATATATTTTTATGGAAGATTACTTGTCTTAAACTCTTTTAATTAGGGTACTCTTTCGTCTCTTTCTGTAGAATTGTGTTTATAAAGCGTAGAGTCGATGAGAACTTGGAGAAACTGATGATTGGTAACACAGTAGGCAAAAGATCACCAACCAATTAGATGGATCAAGTGAGATACTTATCGTCCTCAAAACTTGTAATATGTAACAAGAAAGATGCTGGACAGAAACCGGTGGAAACAGATGATTCCTTGCTGATCACGGCGCTCAGACGGATAAAAAGAGCCAGATGTTCCATAATAATTACTGATTTACTAAAGAAGATGAGGAAGGGAGTTTACAGAAATACTTGTTGATTTTCATGCAATTTAATTTATATTATTCTTTGTTTCAGGTAAGCGACTACCTTCTATTCAGTATGAATTAAGTAAATACATTAAATGTATAGTAAGTATTTCCGAAGTAATAATAATAAAAACTTGCCTATATAAGTATTATGTAAAAGATAAGCTCTATAAATAAATTAATGTTTATTGTAAGACAATACCATAAAATTTAAATAACATCCATAGACATTTTTAACTAAATAAATAGCAGTAGAACATAAATTGGTAACATAACAAGATATACACTGTACTGTTTAAGAAATCTCTTCATTTCGAGATCTCTGACCTGCGCCTACGCACGCTTATTGTCATTTACAATGTTCTAAATGACAAGCTTAAGCGATCAGTCAGTTATAAGTCTTGTTATTAAGGAGAATAGTGTTTACGTTAAAAGTTGATTGGCTGGACAAATTGACGGTTAACCAAAAGGTTAACTAGTATGAGTAATTTAAACTAAAATTTGGCTATATCGGACATTTATTCTATTAAGCCTGTAATAAATTTATTTTATATTACAAATAGTGTATATATACAAACACTATACACTAGGACGTCGAGGCAGAATACGAAATTGCACCAGTATAACCTCAACGTCCGTCGTTCCACAACTGAGCGTGTTTTAAGGCAGTTTTTGTCGCGCACAGCTATGGAGAACCAGTGGGCAGCCACTGAAGTATTTCCAAATGAATTCGGCTTAAGAAAACAGAGTACCAGTTCTTAAAAGGCCGCTAACGCACTCGCGAGCTCGCTGGCATTGAGAGTGTCTAAGGGCGGTATCACTTAACATTAACGTTTGCCGCCTGTTCCATAAAACCATAGTCGTAGTTGTTATGGATTAACATAGTTTAATGTAGGTTTTTGTTATATATCTAAACCGCTCCTCTTATAACAAAATAGAAGTTATAAAACAACAATTTTATATTAATCCAATAACGAACGCTTTCAAACGGACATGTTTATTTCATTTTGAACAGCTTTGACGATTTTTATCGGTTATTCATTAAAATGTCCGATTTTCTCATTTGTGTCTGTTTGTTCTGGGAGCTTATGGGCTATTTAAACAAATTATGTGATCTGAAATGTTATGAGTTTAGATTATTCGTCTAGACTTTATTTAAATTTAAAACAAACAGTAAACATTTGAAAATAATATTGTCTAAAACTTTCTACTTTTTAAATTAGTAAGTTTATATATATACCATGAATACTAAAGGATAATTTTAATTACGCCCTTAATCAATAAATCGTTATTATGCTGGAATATATCATACTATAATGAGACATTGGCTAATTATCAGTGCATTGCCGCCCCGCTGAGCTACCTGACGCAGATATTAACTTGTCAAGAAGTAATCGATGCTATGATATGCGATACAGCCGTAATGATGGCCTTTCTCTTAAACTTTACGAGGGGTACTTTTCCACCTGTTACAGGCAACTACAGTGTCTATGTTTGGAGAACTGTGCTGAAACTTTAGTTGCGGAAAGAGCATTGTTCTTCGTGACACATCGTAATGATATTTACTAATGAAGAGGGTTGGTTGGTGGCGCAGACGCACGCCTTATTTGTCCATACTTTCAGAACCTACATTCGATCCCCGGATAATTCCTTAGTGTCTAGAATAACAATATACATCCACGATAAAAATTGGACACTGAAACCAACTTTATCTCCTATATAAGTTAAATCAATCACCTCGTCGTCCGCCGTTCCACAACTGAGCGTTTGAACCAGCTGCCCACTGACGTATACCGAACCTTCAAGGAAGACCAGCACTCGCGAGCCCTTTACCTTGAGAATGGGCGGCGGTATTACTTAACATCAGATAAACCTCCTGCCATTTAGTTCTATAAAATATATACACTTTAAATAGTAATTATGTTACTTTGTTTCTACATTGATTTCTTTTATGAGTTGCAGACCATGACTGATGTGCTTGCTACCGATTGTTCTAGAAGATTGTTAGGAAGGCTGCAATGGGTGTGTGGTAGCGATGTATTATCGAGCTGAAGCTCCATGTAAATGATTATGACATATCTCTAGATACTAAGGAGCCTCACAACGTGTATGTGACGTAAAAGCAAGTAGGATCAAGTGATACTCGATGAGCGGGATATTCAAATTTGGTTCATATTATTATATAAATTAACATTTATATATATTACGAACATTTGTATGTATCTTTTTACTTTTTATTTTTAATGTATCTTTTTAGTTTAGTTTGTTTTTGTTCCCGTTTAGTTGTCTTAATAACTGTGTATAACATGTATTTTTGCACTTCTTGCCTATCTTATGCAATTTAATACATCTTCTCTGTACTCACAGTTGTCGAAGAGATCGCTCGAAAGCGATAAGGCCGCCAGTTGCCCTCCTTTTGATTTAATCATGTTAATTTTTTTTATATTGCAATGAAAGGAAGTGTTAATAAATACATAATAAAAATATTCTTATAAAGTGTCATAGTTAAATTGTAATATGAATTTATATTAACCGTCAATTCCCTGCATTAATTCAGTCATAGCACTGCTCTATAGCTGAAACCTTTTTTGGGTAAATAGACTTAAAATCAAATAGCTCTATTGTCACTTAGCTCTATTGTCATTGTCGCGGACGCGATTTAGGAATTTTTATTGGTCATTATCACTATTTGGATCACATTATCGTAATTTCAAAACCTATTTTTTAAAATGTTCTATACCCTATGATCATAAGGGATTACGTAGAGTTCTAATAGTGAAGAATTTTGCAAATAAGTAAATTTATCTTTTCTCTTCATAATATTAGTGTAAATTATTATTCTTATTTAGTGTAAGTAAATCAATGTACCATTCATTCGTTTCGAATGATTTTCTTAAACATTTGGATATTCTATACATAGTAAACCTTACTTCATGAAAAATATTCGGACTATGTATGATAGAGCCTTTATTTGTATTTAAATACTCCCGTAGAGTAAGGTTTTCCGTAAATTATATTGGTTGCCAACGGAGGTCTAAAAATTTTTAATTTAAAAAAAATCTTTCTTCTTTTAACCATCCTTGTTAATTATAAGACTGAATTATTGGTCTTAAGTTATATATCTCAGTGAAGACACAGTGTTTAAAAAAATGACAGAGTTCTTCTAAGGGACTAGTCGCACTAAACTTGCAACATATACCATTGCCAAGACGAAGACAATTGTCACGTCAAAGACAGAATCTTGCCCGGCCACAAATCACGAGCCGTTCAAATGGTCCGGTTCATTGGTTTACCCGTTCTGTGCCGGATTGCTTTGTAATTATTGCTGTATCTGTTTCCAAAAAATTAATTACATCAAAAATAGAATAATAAATTCTTCTTATCTATGGATTCAAAGTCAAACTATCTAGATATAAACTCACAAAACGCCTAAAAACTATTCTAGCCGAATTGGACGTCGATTCTACAGTGCCCTTAGCATTTTGGAATTACACACTGAAAGACACTGAGGGACCAACCACACACACACTTTCATATACTCTACTATAAACTACTAAAATATGATGAGGATTATTTGTTGGTTGTAGTGTGTGTGTGTGAGTGTTTTTAATAATAATTAAAACACCCGTCCACCAATGAATGCTGATGAAAATATACTACTCTCAAACTAGTCTTATTTATAAAATTATCTTACAGTTACACGTATACATGTTATAAATGAAATCACTTACACAATATACAAAGCCAAAACAGATTACATTGTTAAACAAAATATACGAAACAGAAAACATAAGTCAATTAAGTATAGATAAAAATATAAAACTGTAATTAAACATCAAGCAAACGACAACCTAATGTTTAAAAAAAAATTGTTAATACTGCTAAATAAAGTCAAATGTGTTCCCGCTTTCTAAAATATTTCCTTTGGTAATATGAAAAATGTCAACATCGTCATAAATTGTATTGTAGTTAGATAAAAACATTAATGAATTATGTACATGGCGTACTTGAAACTTCTAAACAAAAGGTTTAATTTGAATCGTCATCTGCACTTAATCAGATAAAATGCAGTCGTAGTTTTCGCATCGCTTGACTGATTGCTCTTAAATCCGATCACAGTCCAGTGGTGTGAGATGCATGCGATTATGCACTGAGAAGTCATGAATCAATTGAGCATCAAAACTTTTTTATATGACTGTTGTCAGCTCTTTCGTCCGTTCAACGCCTTTGAGAACTGACACAAATGTTTTAGTATAAGTTTGCATCACGACATTTATATAATCACTTAACGGTTGAACCAATGTGTATACAGTTTTTTTATGAAAGAAAACTATACGTCATATAAGTGATACAAAAATATTTATTATTATTTTTATCGTATTAGTACAGTTGCTTTTCATTTCTTATATACAACGTTTATTTATCCCTCTATATAAATACATATTGTTTTTTGTTATATTAATTTATTTAAGCTGTAGGATTACTTTATATACGTTGGTTACAAATAATATGTATTTATTATATACCTATATCTATGTTATAATATATCTTTAAAAAATGAAAAAAAGTACATTATATTTAATAATTATAAGGGTTGAGTGTGCTGATTCTCTATTTTCACTGTTATTAATCCAAACAATCACTCCATCAATTTAAAGAATTGCGTACCATGGTCACTATTTCTTCCTGGTTTCCTCTAATAGAATTAAAAGTTAAACTAAAAAAACTTAAAATTAAAAGCTTGTATCTCTCCGGGCGTATAAAGCTTAGTCCCTCAGCAGTCGTTGCAACTTGCACAGAAGAGGACAGAAGACTGTGCCAGAGAGAGAGGGAAACATTGCAGTCGTCATAACTTCACCGCGCGGAATAATAAAGATAAACCCAAGTAGGTTTATTGTTAGAGTTTTTAGACTAAAGAATTTTTACGTTTATACTCTTTGAAGGTTTCTTTGTCTTACGATAGATGTTAAATTTTCCTTTTATTTTTCGAGAATTTTTCCTTACAATTGTGTGAACCGAAGATTCGATTCTTAAAACTACTATGTCGACATTTCGTGTCGGACACGTACCGTTTGATTAACGTCAATTATAAAAAAGTACTGCAATTTATTTATAATTACAGGATATCCGAAAAACAGATACTTAAATTAGGCCATATTAACTATGATTAATTACCCAAACTACTTTAACAACCATTAATATTCTTCCTAAACCAATCACAAATATGTCGCAAAGACCTGCCTCTACTCAGTAAACACAATACAGGTTTCAATGATTTATTTAATTGTCAATGGCACTTAAGAAGAATCCCAATGATACGAACCCAGGGGGTAACCCTTTGATGTAGGTAACAAAATCGGTAGTACCTACTAGAAAACTTAGAATTACGCCATTTTTACATTAAGATATCATAATTCATATAGACTAGTGCATTTTAAGTAATGAAATAGTTTTAACGCCCAAAGAATATGAAGATTTGATTCCATCCGATGCCTGATTCAGACTATTGAAATTATTGTTATCAATTTCAAAGTGATGTCCATATAATACCGTACGTAGTTTTGTACCGGCACTATCTGCAGAATTTCTTTATACTATCTCTCATCGTGTTGAGCAATGATTTGTTGTGATGATAAATCTTTCCAGTTATTCTTATTACTGTTTCACTATTAACGTAAGACCATATCTTGTATAACTACACATTATTTTACTATTTTAAACTAAATATATATACGTTTTAAAAGGCTTCTAAAACTCCTATTAAATATATATCGCGATCCTTTTTCTTCTCTTTAAACCTTATTGTAATATTTAACAATAATTAAAGAAGATAGAAGCTATGGCAATAGTTGAAACTTGGTTATATAAAGTAAGAGATATAATATTCAATCTGGGCGCTGGGCGGGCGGCGGAGGGCGGGCGCGCAATGAACGGAGCACGTGTAATAAGACGGTCTTTATGGCAGTTGCGGAGTTGAATTAGATTCAAAAACGAAATTAGCTTTCCACTGACGCTCTGAGGATTTGATTAAACTTGCTAGGATCTGCTCATTTTTTAATGGGCCATGGTCGATATATAACTTCACTTCATCTTCAGATATACTATTAAGTTCTTCAAGATATATTATTGGGATACATTTATGAAAAAAATAATAACGACTGCATTTGTAGCTTTTTATCTGTAATTGTCTTCCTGATTAAGTTTAGTATTACTGAAGCAATTTGATTTAGGGTCCTACAAGAAAACAGCGTATGGATTCTTGAAAGGCCGCTAACGCACTCACCTCTGGCATTGAGAGTGTTCAATGGTGGCCCCATGTTCTAAAAAATAAAAATTCTACCTGAAGATTTGCTTATTATTTTTTATCACGGGTTGCCTGGAAGGGACGCAATAAGCGATAAGTAACAGCTTTCAGATTGAATATTTATTATTATGTTTTTACTTGCGTGCAAAGTGAGAAGTAAATAATTAAAATTGTATGTCAGCAATAGTTACTGACCCGAACTTTTCAACATAGTAAAGGACTACAATGGTTTTTAGAATTACTTATAAAACGTAAAACATATCAAAGCTTTTGCAACTGGCAAACTGGTTACACAGAAATATTTCTTTACGTTTTGTTACATTTTAAGATTAGAGTTTAATAAATTTGATTAACTAACTTATAGAACTCTTAATACAAAATTATTATTGTTAATTTTAAAACAGACCTAATAGTCTATACTTAAACCATTGCGGCATAATAATCCTCGAAGATTTATGTACCTAGAAGTAAACTATCTAGAATATTGTTATTATCCGTCGCGTGTGGCAGACACATTCCCATGCTAATCAGAGATGCTGCGTCTGCAGCGCTTATGAATGTCCCTCGAAGAATTTTCATATTATTTCACTGTTTTGACTTTGGATTTCATATTTTTTAAAATAAGTATTGTCGACCAACATAAAAATGCTCCATTGCAGATTATTCAGATTGAAAAAATAATATAAATAAATATATTTCATTATTCGCCACCATTTCAGTTTGGATAATAAAGTAATAGTAGTTAAACTAAAAGCACAGTTCCAATTTAATAATTCTTTCACCATTAGAAAGCTACATCTTTGAGTAACATGTAGTATATTAGAATATTTATAATAATAATACCTAAATTCGACAAATATTTACAACTTTCTTAACTAACATATTAATCATAGAATTAATTAAAAATGAATGAAAAGAAAATTAAAATAAATTCAAAAAGTTTGGCCCCTGTGGCAGTGTACCTTTAACGCTGACAGCATTTCCTCACTTTATTGCGATACTTATTAGTTGAGCGAGGAAAGCTCTGGGGTCGCCAGTGCTATAGACCAGGCGCTAAATTAAATCTTTAATTAGCGCCTGTGCACTTGAACCCCACGGTCCAAGAGTCTTTACTCCAAAGCAAACAAAATCCAAGTTGGTGGAAAGTTTTGAATATTTGAGTCGTTTATTATTTTCCGCCTGCGCGTCCGAAGGAGGTGAGACGGTACTATCGTGTCCACACAAGCAGAATCCCATACCAAAGCCCGTCTCGTCTTCCATGGGACCAACGACATGCCATCCGGCCGCTTCCCGATGGCTCTTTTGGTAAACATATTTATTTCCAATATAACAAAAATAACATTAAAACGGAACATATATAATAGTAATTCTTCCTACAAAATAAAAGATACAACCTGACTTAATCTCACGAACATATTTCTTGGCTAGTAAAACTAATTATTATTTATCCCCAAGTAATCCGTCTCTTCAAATCACATGATATTCGCACGTACGTCATCATGACACGAACCTGTTTGACGTACGTCACAGGATAGCTGTCATCCGCCGTGACGGGTGACGTCACGCGAGCTGTCATCCGCGCTGACGTCTGATGGCTCACAAGAAAATCGCAATGGCAGTCGCATCGCTGTTTGGTTTATATATTCGATTATAGAATTGTTGCATCATTTCATATCGTATTTCCAGTTTTTATGTAAATGTATAGGTTTTATGAACTATGTAAGTATTTATGTTTTTAAATATTATCATGTGATTAACTGACAGAGTGATGAACAAAGTCACACACGTAATACCTCGTAAATGAAGTGAAAATAACACTGCGCCTATCTATAAAAAAATGTATGGCTTTTTAATGGATCGATAACATTTAATTCACGACAAATTATCTCGAAAATGTCTAAAAAATTATTTTTTCAAGATGTAAGTACATACCCATGTCAGGCTAATGATGTGAAACTAATTGTTTAAACATTTTAGCAATCTATGTTTGAAGCAAATATAAGTCAACCCGATCGATTTCAAAAAAGACCTGACGCCGCGGTCACGATAAACACTGTACTATTTATCGCATGCACCGCAACATAAATATCAAGCGAATTTCCGTATCAAATAATAAGACGGGCCTTATTTATTGGCCGTGTCGCGGCATGATTGATGGTGTTGCTAATAGATAGCTGGATTGATGTATGACGGTCAGGTAAATTGCATCTGCAACGAAAGAGCACGGTATTAAGCTATGATGTATTGCAGGTCTATTTTTATTGCCAATTATCTGACGCTCGACCATTAATGAGGAATTTGAGTGATGAAATTGTCAGTATTGTTAACTGCAATACCACCACTATGTGGAACCAGCTGCCCACTGAACCTAATCGACTTGAAAGTCCTTTAAGAAAAGAGCATACCAATTCTTTGAAGTATGGCAACGCATTCACGAGCCCTCTGGCGTTGAAAGTGTTATATTTATATAACACTACACCTTTCGACAGTCTTTTGCCCCCATAAAATAGCTGGAAGATCTTTTAATTAGTCGAAAATAGGGAATGTTTTGTAAATACCTGCTAAGTTATAGAAATTTTAGTAGCTTAGTAAATGTTCCAAGATGTAAACTATGAATTAATTCAGAATACGATGTTTTTTTAACGCACATTCTGACTCCGTACACCACTATTGAAACTGCTGCTGAGATATTTCTTTGTATGATCTTTGACTGAGGGAGCTTTAAGACCAAACCTTAAAAGCCTGTCCTCGCGCTGTCCGCCACTGTCCATCGACATTACTAGAGATGCCACGTGTTCTAAAAATTCACGGGTTTATTTTAAGTCAGTTTAAAACCAAAGCCAAAAATAACCCCATTTAACTGCCAACTGCAACACTAAAAGAATTCTCCAAATTCTTCCAGGTGTATAAACGTACCATACATTTAATTAATCAAGTGAGATTTGGCCTTACACCTACGCGGATTCCTTTACGGGCAAATCACGCCCTGTTTAATTAGAGGCCTAATGAATCCCATCTGCGGTCCTCGCGGCCCAATTAAACGTGTTCTTGCGTACGCTGTCAACGTGTTGCGCTTTTGTTCTATTAGAATGCCTCTGCGCTAATGAATCATATAAAAACGAGCTCAAACTTGTATACACATATGTTTAGTATAATCTATTTGACATTATTACATAACGGGGATGCGATTTTTTTAATGAAACGCATTGAAATCGGTCCAGCCGTTTAAGAAGAGTTTAGTGACATACACTCGTACATATAATTATATATAAAGCTTTACAGTAGGTATGTTACAAGATACCCATTTCAAAAATACATAATAGTTATGGTGAACATAAATGTTACAAAAAATTAATTTTTACTAGTAATTTTTTGCTTACAGTACAGATTAGCTCCCAGATGGGAACTTAACAATGTTTTTTTAAATTGTTCAGACCACTACCAATATCCAGCTCTGGATAAGTGGTGTTAGTTCTGTTATATTCGCAAAGAATTCGAATCAGAGGTGCCAGAACTCCTAGGTTGGGTTTTGCAGACGGAATTTGAAAAATTCCTTGGGAATGAATAAGGGACAAGTATGTCTATGTTCTGTAAGAGGTTACTGTACTGTATTTTACCATTTAACAATTTGTATAAATGCGGGGTGTAGAACTTTTAACTAAAGAAACTATATGATAATTATACTTTCCAGTTATTACAGATTTAAGATGAAAATGTTATAGATAAATAAATATTATTTCGTTTTTTAAAATAGACAGAATACGGAAATCATACAAATCTGCATTATTGTAACAGCATCTTAAGCGCGGGCGCAAGGATCAGATACGTCGAGCGCCATCTATCGTCGAATAGACGATCTAAATAACGGTCCTAAATCTCCGTCCTTTCGCTTGCTTGTTAGTGTAATTAACGAGCGGCGATATACCGATATTATGATTTTATAGATTGTAAAGTACTGGCTACTCGGTGTGGTCGCAGATCATTTGTTGTTCACGTCAAATAGATTCATTATAGTGGGTAACAACTTGGCAGGTACCGTGTGAATTTAGTTTTACTTGCTTTTAATGTTACGTAAGAAGTTTCTGTATAAAAATCTATCTATGTGTATGCATTTTGTTCAAAAAATTTAGTCACAACAGTTTTGTTATTCTCGCCCTTTTATCTGATGATGGTTAATTTTTCACGAGAAACTTGAAGAATGTTGGAATGGGATTAATAAATTAAGGGATTAAAGGAAAGGTTTATAATTTAGTTCTGCATATGCACTCGGCCTAATAATAAGTAGGTATCAGATACATTGTTGCAAAGTAGCGTTTGACAGGTGAGTGGTGAGTGGGATAGTGGAGCCGACGACTTCTACAGTGATTTATGAGAGATAAATTTATTGAACACTTCATTGTTTAACACAAAGTAATCATGGATGAGGAATGGCAAATATTTAGAAAGTGGCCATAACAAGCTATATTTTTTAGGCAACCCTAAAGAAATGGCTATAACAATCGAAACAGAAATATAACTAATTTATATTTTAGATGCATAACTGTATAAAAGATACTTAGTTATCTTTATGTAGAGATAATGTAAAATAGCCAGCTTTTTAGCCCTTAGTATTGGTGAAGGTGTTTGATTTCCCCTACTTTACAGTAAGACCAAATATTTTTTCTGCGATATTTTTAAAAGGACTGAAGATTGCGTTCAGCAAGGATTAATCTTAAAAATCCTTATATATTCCTGGAAATAAATATTCGATCATAACGAGTAATTTCGACACTATCTTAAGTCCGTAACATTCCACTAAGTGTGTAGCAACAAATCTAACTGACGCATTCAAGTCTTATTTATTCGACTACTTCTGTATTTGTAATTGTAGATATATTACAAATACCTATATATGTACATTTGCGATGAAAACTTATATGCTTATACTAAAAATTTAGACAATTTATGAATATAAATTATTTCAATTTACATGTAGCTTGCTTACTATTTTGAGGAGGCTTTTGTCCCTAGCCTCTGTTATAAAATTATTAGAGCATTGCTTCACACAAATTAATATCGATTAATACCACATAGAAAATATTTCATTTTGCGAGAATTAAAGTACACTCCACAAATTATAAAAAAAACCGTCGCAGGAAATAAATTCTATTTAGTAAAATTTATAAATAAATTAAAACAAATGCCACCAATACACAATGATTATAAATTTCCTGATTTATAATTATTGTGCCATCAATTTAAATATCCATGTTGTCCTTTGCTATACGGGTCGAGGCAGTATTAATAAATTTCAACCGATTTCCATATCGCCCTATCCGAAATAAATAATCCGAAATATGCCCATTAGATATTCAGAGGTTAGTTGAGTCGCGTCCGTATATCAATCGGATCGGCTCGCTTCGTGGAAACAATGCCATGCTACCTGTAACCTGTCACTTGCGATTTGTGGTACATGCCCTTACGTAGGGCTGCCGATTGACTTAATGAACCTGTAGCAAGTTATAATTGCCTAGTACTTATACTACGTAGACAGTACCAAAAAATTGTAAAGATGGTGTGTTACGGAAACCATTCATAAAGGCGAGCGTAACCCTTATGAATGCAACGTTTATTTTTTTTACTTTAGACAAATTAAACTATAAATCGTGTTTCTCTCATATTTTTAACAGAAAAGTCAGAATTGAACCTGAGGATAAAAACAAACGTCTCTCGAAAATTATTTTTTTATTCGATACCTAAGTACTCGTTAATTCAAATTTTTTAATAATCAAAAAACAAATATTTTTATTTATTAATACTTCTTCTTTGCATGAATTAAAAAGGAGGGCTACTGGCAGCCTTATTGCTTTCGAGCGAACACTTTCAGGCAACCACTGTGACAAAAAAAATGTGTTCAATTAGATAAGGTAGGCAAGAAGTGCAAAAATACATGTAACATATAATTATTAAGACAAAACTTAACACGAACAAAAAACAAACTAAACTATAACACAATATATCAAATCGTCCGACCGGCGTTCATGGATTTATAAGACGTTATCACTTCAAAAAAAATAACCCTAGATATTCTCAAACATCAAGGAAACTATAAGGATGCATATGAAAATAAATGTCCTTTATTAAAAACCATTTGCCGCTCTATATTTATATTTAACTTCAGTGGTTATTACTTATGTGATTAAATTATGTAAATTACAAATAAATTCACCTGACTATACAAAATACGAGAGTATTTGCGGGGACTGACTCATGCGCAGATCCGTGTTCAACTGACTGTGATCAAACGACCGCCTTTATATATTTAGTTGTCTATTAATTGTTGGCTTAATATATTCTATGCCACGATTTAAACAACAGTACCATCTGCCAATTTCTGACATTTCAATATTACAAATTGACATCTAAAGTGCGTTTTTACATTTGTGTGTCAATTATACATAATCGAGTTATTTCAATTGTTAAGTTATTAAAACTACATAACTTTATTTAATTTACAGACATGGCAGGTAATCTTTATTATGACTGATTATTATCGTAAAAGATATTTTAAGTGCACAACTGTGTGCGTAGACCCAAGTCTGACACGACTTGTATCACTCGATCAGGCGAATTACATTAAATAAATAAATTCATTAAAATTATACGAAAAATTATTAAATAATCAAGAATCTTATAAATCTATTATAAATTGAGCTGCGTGATAGCCCTACGCAGCTGTCACAATTTTCGTGCCCTTGCGTATAATGAGGCACTTTCCTGAACTCATTCTGAATCATATCGCTCGATAAATCTCCGGTAACGCACGGGAAGCGCGCGCGCAATTTTTGTTTCACTTCTTAGTAGGGTTGACAACACTATTGATTTATTTAAGTGTTTCTTATAATCACGATTATAAGTTTTGGGAATTTACTTTTTAAGATTATTTTTTACAATTCAATTAGTGATGCGTTGCAACTAGAGATAGTCTAACAATTAATTTCACAAAATTAATATATAATAATAAGTATAAGAAGTCGACGCTATATTATATTTAAAAAAAAAGAAGGAATAGAAAGAGTGCATGGTGACTCTTTCTATTCCTTCTCTTTTTAGCTTTAGCTTATCAAATCTCATGAGCTGGCGTTTTTCTAAAACACTTCGAGAACACTCATTCATATCGGAAAGGCAGCATAAACGTTTGATTTTGTCACATAACAGGGCAAATGGGCAGGAATCTCACCCGATGTTACACTTAACATATATCACTATATATTGCCAGAAGGCTCGCAAGTGTGTTGCCGGCTTTTAATGAATTGGAACGCAATTTTTGGAAGGATCCTAGGTCGAATTGGTTCGATAATACTTTAGTGGGTTGGATATAGCGGTACGCGGAAAGACTGTCTTAAAAACCCTCAATTGGAACGACGGACGTCGAGGTTATACTCGTACGAATGGTATTTTATTTTATCTTGACATCCGATGCTCCGCTGACATTCAGCGTGATACTAAAATCAGTCACCGATGTTATAGTAAGTCAGCTGAAAGCGCGTCCCCGTCACCAACATTTCAGGCATCGCGTGATCACAAACAAAAAACAAATGATTTTGAAAATCCAATCAAAATAACTCACAGCTATAATCGTAAGACGCGCTTGATGTTGAAGGCTCCAATAAATATCAAATATTATGGTATTAATATCAGTATAAACATGTCGGATCTGAAACCTGCCGTGAGGCCTGACATACGGCATTGCGCGATTGAATTATGACCACGTGTTAATCACATTTTAATATTTTAGACGATTTATCTTATTATATCCTAATATTGTTTTTGTCTGGCTTCAATATTCAAAATTTTCTACTTAAAATACTAGGCAAAAACTGTACTGACTTTTTATTAATACGCTTAGTTATTAGTTCTATATTCCAAATCCATTTTTTTTCCTGGAAAGTGGACCAATATATTACGGGTACGGACGTAGTTCATTTGTTATCGGGACCACTAATACTAACAATTTTTTAAAGTCTACGCGCGAGTCTTGCGTTCTTAAACGACAATTTAACTACAATCAGGTAAGCATAAAAGAAATAATACGTTACCATATACTCAAGACTGCCAGCACAGATCAGATTAAAAAGTAAAAATTATATCACAAAATTAACGGTTATATCAAATTATATTAATCACCGAAAACTTAATATCCAATTTACATCAAAAATTATGACGTTTTATGTGCAATATTTTAGTGATGTTATTTGACGTACCAAATTAAGGGGATGGGGATAAACAATAAATTCAACTTAGCCGTCACGAAGTTATTATGTCCGGACACAAGTTAAGATATAGAGAGTCATAAATTGTCCGTGTCTATGACGAGCGCAGACAGGTAAGGACATTTAATTAAATGGTACCTTCGAGGGTGCGCAAGACCACACAAGAAAGAATGTTAGGTTATTTATTATTCATCTGTGTGGTATTTTTGAGTATCTGAATTATTAAATAAAAAAAAAATTCCCTATTCCGTTTCGGCATTGGTGCTTGCTTGATTTATCCAATAATTTTTAAGGTGTGTTCGAGTGTGAGAAACAATAATTGTTTTGTATTTACGTACATATTAAAAACTTAGTAGACGTTTCTTCTTTTAATATAAACCAATATACTAAGTTTTTATAAGTAACTTAGGTTAAAATTCGGTTAGATATCTAAAAAACACACTATTAATGCACGCGTCTTCAGCAAACAGCAGGTTATACAAACGAATAAATTATTATTCTCTACCATAAATCAATCAAAACATAATGATTCGATTCCTATATTTATTGAATCCGGTATGTTTATAATAACACATCACTATTCTGGGCGTCAACGGGATGCTATATATCTTGGTTTTTTAAAGAGGTGGGTTTGATTCGATTTTTAAATCCCTTGGATGAATTTAAGGTTTTGTTATGTAATGTATTCCAAGTTTTGTGGTGTGGGAAATTTGGTAATGGGACGAGTGTTTGTAGGAGCTATTTAAAAACAATATTCACAGACTACTGTAGCTAGAAAATTATAACTTTGTATAGGCTTTGAAAATCCAATTCGACAAAACGGTCTATGCAAGATGGCGTCGCACAAGTCTATACTACAAAAATAGTACACAGGTAAACAAACGTCGTATTGCGTTAATTGTCATTCTGACATTGTTTACGTCATTGTTGATTTGACTTTTTGATTATTTAAGTTACTCCATAACGTAATTAAAAATCACTTAATTGACCTTATGTTTTTTTAAAATTTCCTCTTACAGATCTTGTTCATACAGTAATGGAAAACATAGTCAGGAAATTGGCACATTTGAGATACAAAGTACGACATCGAAAAAAATTAAAGAAATAAATAATGTTATCAGAGGGCAAGAAGGGGTATTTTACCCTACTGATATTTTGTTAGAACCGTAGGTACATGTGGTAACAATAACAGAAAATACTATTATGTTTTCATGTTGAAGCTTTTAATCGATCATGCGCGTACGCCTGTGCGTACTATATCACCATCATTATATGATATATATTATAAATATATTGTTTTGTTTTAATTTTATTTCTATGGAAACATTTTAAATTTAGTTCTTGTTTAAAAAAATGTAAATTCATTAAACTGGGAAAGAAGGGTTTCAATGATTTCTTTATCAAACAAGTCAGCGATTGCCTTCCTTGCCTATACTTTTCCGGGAGTCGAATTATAGACCCCCGGCATAGATACTCTGCATTGTCATTAATCACAAAAATTGTGCTGTTTTAGGATCTTCTGTAAATACTATACCTATTTTGTTTAAATTGAGACAAGTATAAAACTAAAAAAAAATTGAAACATCACTTATCTCGGAATTTCCTGAAATGAAATTCCTGTTTGATACTGACTGATTGATGTTAATTAATTTTTCAACTCTATAATTGGCAAAGGGTTAATCATTATCCAATGACAGCTACAAGACGACAGAATTAAACACGATACAGATGTAGTTTGACGCGCGAATAACGACCCTATTGCATTGAATCAAAGCTTAACAGTATGTTGTTATATGTTGATTGTCAGAGGCGTAAAACATCTGTCATTTGCTAACAAATGTGGACAGGAATTGATGCGCGCACGGACAGTGAAAAACGCGGAATATCGTCCGATGTATATTTCGGGCGCGCAGCTGTCGCGAGATGTCGCTAGGTATCAGTGGCCGTACGGCGCCATAAATTAATTGCTAAATTAAGAAGACATTGTAGCTTTAATACTATAGAAAACCAGTAAAAATGTCAACAATACAATCCAAAAAGGTCACACGTTTGCTTATCCCTCGCAAGGCGTTGTTTATGCCGGTTCTGGTGGTATGTGCAAACCCACATACCACCCAGCTACAGGGTGGTACGCGGTAAGGCTATTTGGTATTTGATGGGGGTGCAACGCGAGTCGACAAGGGCCACTCGTATCGCGCTGCCGAAGTCGCATCGCATCGTATCGCATCTGAAGTATCGACCAAGAAGCGATGCTCAATTCGGTCCTTGGATCATGTCCGGGGATGTCAAATTCGGCGCTGCAATGCCCAAAGCAATGTAATGATTACTTAAATTCCCGAATTAATTACGAATAAATATACAAACAATATTTAATACATTAATTAAATTAACGTTCCTTTAGAAATTAATTATAATTACCTTTTTCAAGAATTTAAATAATGTGTTTCTATAAATTCTGTTTAAATGTCTATGATAGAACCTGACAGGGGCAATTGGTTTTGTCTGTTTTAGTTTTGGTGTGATACCTCATTAAACTTGATGGTCTAATAAAGTCAACAACATTCCAACACGACCAGAGATTTAATATGGCTGATAAAATAATATACATATTTCCTTAAAAATAATAATTTGTTTGTCTCCTTATAGATACATTTAATAATATTCTTCAAAATGCTTATGCATGATGACGCAATTGAAACGGTAGTCCTAGTTTACGAGTGATCTGATAACTAGTTGATTTATAGTATTTACAAAAATGTCAATGTAATTTGCTTGACTACCTAAGATTAATAATAACTTTATTTAAGTTTAAAAAAACCAATCATTGCTGTATATTTTTTAACGTTTGAGGTTTGTGAATGAGACGACTTTCACTGTACTGGCATGATGCAAATACAAAATTGGTGTCACCCATTTTAGAACATATGACCTCAGTTTTGAGTACGCCATTAACATTGCTCTATTTGGGAGTCATTTGCCAGGATTTTAAAGCAAGTACTTTTTAACATACGAGACAGATTCAGATGGATTCACTCTCATCCTTGTCCATACTTCATATCCTCAGACCGCATTTATCACTCGTTTTTACGGTAAAGGAAAACATCGTGAGGCATGCCTTAACCCCAACATTTTGATCTGATACTCGTCTATTAGAAAAAAAACATCATCACCAGATGCACAGATCTGTGGCCCTTTGCTACAAGGCACTGTAAATATAAACTTTCTCAATAATCGCAATTTTAAGGATTCCTACAAATATTCGTCACGCAAGCGTCCCAGCACCGCACGTCATTGTAGTCGTCTATAAACTATCTCCCGGCCATATCGGACTGACTTTTATGGCAATTTTTGACATATTTGTGATTCTCTAAGATCACCCGTCACAGATTTATAGATTCCGAGCCATTTCTTCTCAGCGGTCAGACTTTGTTGATTTTTTTTGTTATGATTTAGTGTTATGTGTATTTATGATAGTAAAGTTTTTGTAAACCGAGGGTTGATATTGTGTAAACGTACAACCTGTTATTTCTTAAGAACTGTTGTGAATGTGAAAGATATAGAAACTATATTGTTCGCGCTAAATCGGTGTCAATCAAAGAAGGATGACTTTGACACACGAACCGGAGATGGTAGGTGGTGTCCCGGCGTAATGGTGCAAGGGAGGTAAATTGTCACCGCTGTCGCGTGCGCACTAAATATATACCGCATACCGTATAGCATTTACTTTTTTTGATTCATTATTGAAGGATCCATTGTTTGGAGTAAGTGCTAGTTTTAGTCTTATCGATTATTGGATTCCTTTTTTTATTATACTGACACTCGACAGCCGAACCAGCGCATAATATTTCACCGAGGGAAGGGAGCATCCTGGATATAGCTTCCGGATACCCAGGCCCACACATCTTTCTTGGTCCTTCTCGAGTATAAAGTTAATTTTGGAATAATTAATATTAATAGTATTTTTCTAAGATTCAATCATTATATGATTAGACGTTAAACCTTAATAGTAAGGAAGACGAAAAAAAATTCCAAATCAAAACGTCTAATATTCAAGCACTTCGTACTGAATTTAATGAATTAGTATTACAGCAGCGATTTGAGCTAATGCTTACTTAACATTTCTTTGCATTAAGAAATATAATACAATATTTTTTTAATATACAAGTGATCAGCATTGTCTCGCATATGTTGACATACACGTACAAACCCAAAAATTCGATGGAATAAAGAAGAATCGAATCGAAAAGAAATCGTAGGAGCAAGTCCTATTTCCATTTGGAACCATTTGACCTCACGACTTCAGGATGGCACGCTTAATCTACTAAACCAAAGCTGCTCGTTTGTATCTACTATACTACTACTATATAGTACATAGTAGTAGTAGATATATAGATATATCTAACAGGATACGCAAAACGAATCATATGAACGTCAATGTGCGAAAACTGAGTACTACAGACATATATCTACCAGGATATTAGATGATTGTAATAAAATATTATTTATTTATAAAGTCCAAACTCCAAATTATTTTTAAGGCCGGATAGTAAAAATGAAAGTTTCGTCCATTTATTAATCGATTTAGCAAGCTTTAAAATTTCACCAAAAATTATTAAAAATATGCAAAAAATACTTTTGTTTATCGATTCGTTATTGTGCGCTGAAGTTGAAAATTTTTATTTAATGACATCAAGTGGTATTTTAGCGCCAAAAACACATTCGATTCGATTTTATTTGTTTAAAAATTTTTGTTTCAGCGTTTAAGCAACGATTTACATATAAATGACTATAATTAGATCGCTATTTAGTTTCGAGTATCAAATTATATTGATTTTTTTTGCGTAATATAATTGAACCTTGGAAATTGTTGGGTTATCTTAAGCGTTGACATTACAGTAGCTATAGTTTATTTCTTTTGAGCAAATATTTATACGAATTATAGCCCATAGTTAACCAATAACAAATGAAGATAGTAGAACATGTAACATTAGCTTTATAACGAGCGTAACTATTGCTGCTCAAAGCTTTCTTTAACTTTGGATTTTATAACACATGTGATTAATGAGTACTTGTAATGACCACAATCGATAGGTATATATGTCGCAGTAAAGTAGTTAAATCAGAGAGTTAATTGAATCTCTAGACAGTTAATTAAATGTCGATATTCAATCAAGTCGCTAGCATTTTGATTTAAATAAAGCAGCGTCGAAAACGTTTAACTATCTGTCTGACCGAAAGCCAGCGTGTTGATTAACAATGTACAACAAGATTATTTCATTTGTTTTTGTTATTTCGGTGTGATCGTGAAGATCTATATAAATACAGTCATTGAGATAATGTTTCTTATTTTTCTGTTCAGAACTTTAGAAACTTAGAGATAGCATTTGAACGAATCTTACCAACGGTGTTTACACATTTCCACCCAGCATAGTCACGCACTGGCATGACCATGCCTGCTACGGAACACAAACTCAATAAAAATGTAAGCATATATATGACACTATTATCGGCATATAAATACATCTAATGGTGGCGATGTCCAATACCACGTTAAAAATAAATCATTTAAATGCACCTAACGTAGAGTCGGGCAGAAAGTCATTAGCCGAGCGAGTGGTTTGACTTGATAATTATAAATAGGTACAATTAGCGTTGATTTATAAGCAGCCCGTCGGATTAAAGTCACCGATTAATAGTGACATCTGTGGCGATCGATCCTGCGACCTTTAGCTTTCCTCCGTGACTGTACTTATCGTTAGGGGCCTCGTTTATCTGATCTTGTTCGATAACTGATGTTTATTTCTGTGAGATTATTTTGGTTTATTGGAAATTAATTGATACTATTGCTTTGGAGATAACGATTTAAAACGGCGGCCGTTTGAATTGGCTGGAATCGCGAAGCAATATTTAAAATTAAAATTAATTAATTAATTTTTAACCGTATCTGTCTTACGTTGCAACGATAAGACAATAAAGTCATAGGAAACAGAAATAATTGGTATAAATACGAGACGGTTGCAATATAAACTGTAGTAAAATGCAAAAACTGTCTCGTGAGGTCGCGCTGACGTCACAATAAATTAGGCGTCATAGGACAGAAAAAATAGTGGAGTTCTATAGTTATAAAAAAAATTATAACTTTTAAAAAGTGTCCATATACCTACGGTAATGTATGGAATTAAACTATTTTAATGAGCTGATTTCACTGTTACTTCTATAATCCCTAAATAGTGCATGGGGTAGATACTTCTGCGGCTTTATCGTGCTCTTCAGACAGCGTTGTGCGCGAACTAACGCGAAAACATTTTTTACGAAATCGAACTGCAGACTTCCGGACACCCCGTATGAATCCATGGTGAAGGTATGAATATACATGAAAAATATTATTTAAACTTACAGCAGCTATGCGGCTCCATAGTTTTCCTATGACTTCAGTGTGTCACGGTGTCCTCACGTTTTAGCGATGCAAATGTCACAAGCTGTCTATTCGCTGTTATTGTACCTGCGACACTGTATATTTTGTCAAATACATATACAATCGCATACAATCGTAAAGTGTCATTTACGATTGTATACGATTGTACGATATTAATGTGTGCGACTGTACAGTCGAGCTGTTATAACTAGAAAGGTGATTCATATGTCAGATTCGTAAGCAGAACAGAAATGTTTTAAATCATTCGATGTAAAGACTTTTTTATTCACTAAGTCCCTATGATATATATATATTTTGTCTTAGTTGATAAAACTTATAATAGCATGGGAATCCATCTCTTGGTCTCAGAATTCGTGTCCTCGATGTAAAGACTGTTTCAATAATTCTCTTAGTATTTAATAATTAGATGAACAATAATTATGTAATCATATTTATTTAGAGATAGAAAAAGTCCCTGGACACAATGTCAGAGGAGTAGAGGATTATTAAATATAAAAAAACATATTTTTTTGTCTTAGCATTATTGATAAAACTAAAAATAGCCTGGATACGGGTCTTGGCCTCAGACTTCGTCTTCGTCTCAGGCCTCTAATTGATATTATTATACATGTCGTCAATGTTTTCCCAAAATTTCCTGTTTTCATTCGTCGTACATAGAAGAGAGATACAGACTTAAAATATATATTTTTTAAATTAAACATAACATATTCATAAACAAATGGTCGTATTTATTTAGTTGCAGTTTTGACTAGGAAATTGCATTAAAATAAGATTTTTTTGTTCTATCGTAGTTTCTCTTGGAAGTATTTTTGCCGGCGTCAATAAATAATGGGTCCGACTGAGAGCCAATATGTGTTGTCTTGTGTTGTCTACTCCGTATAACAAGAATACCCCTAGTATTGTTTACATTCGAGTGCTATTCCGAAATTTGAGTAATTAGCTGAGTACGTCGAAAATCAGTACTTTAAAAAAAATATTTGTTAAAACTATGTTTATTATTATATATATTATTATACAAATAACTTATTCCACATATGAATTTGTTCCCTTTGGTAAACTCAGTGGGTTCAATTGCATAGGCGCTTATAAAACATTTAAGTTTGTGCCTGGTAGTACCACGTCCCCAGCGCTGGTGCTTACCTCGCTCAACGAATAAGTATCACAAGACAGCGAGGAAATGCTGCCAGCGTTAAAAATTTAAATTATTATTATGTATTACTATGTATGTTAAGAATATTTATAGGTCATTAAAATGTATAAGCTCTACAAAGACAATTTATTACATATCAAGAAGCCATACCAGATTCTTGATTTCTATCAAATTTATATTAGTTTACACAGTAACAAGAAACTGCTGATTTAATCATGCCAATCATAATTTAATTCACACCAGCTACTTATTGAATCTTAATTCTTCATTATACTTGCCTCCATTTTGTCCGGATTCCAGAACGATCTTGAATAAAATATGAGCGAGTTTTGACAGTTGAGTCGTATTTTAAAATGTTTTTATGTCTATCATTGATATTAATTATGCGGTTCTATTTATTAATTTATTTAAATTATATGTAATAGCATTGTAGATATTTCCGAATTAATTTCCATAATATATTGATAGGAATCTCGTGTGTTTGTGTAAAGACGTGTGGAATGTATTTGACCCCATTATTGAGAGTATTAATAGGTTTTGTTATTTGTTTGGAATTTTTAAGTTAATTAGGAGTGGCTTTGTTAAAAATTATTATAAAATAGAATCTAGATAAATCGTTTTGACACGTAATTACAGGTAAGTAAGTGGCTGCGTTATTCAGTGGTATTTCGACTTCGAGTAAGCAGCGCTATTGTTGGTAGTAGGGGATATTTTGTACAATGTTACTGAGCACATATTAAGATTGAAGTGAGATTACTAAAATAACTAGACTGGACGCTCTATCGATAGCGTCAGTGACATTAACTTAGAATAGCTTAGTTTTAGTTTATCTATTATGCAGTTGAAGGTTTAGAAAATCGTAATTAATGTTTTATTTTTAAACCAATTTAAATAAATTCGTTCCAACAAAACGGAATGTTTCTACAAAATTTACTTAATTATAATTTGTTTCGCTGTTCGCTCAGATCACAGTAACAATATACTCTAGTTTTCTAACTTTTTAAAGCATTTTTAAATGATTTTAACAGCATATGCAACACTGAGTTTCCCAGATCATAAAACACTTTATGGCCCATTAACATTTAGTAATATGATATATTTTGTAACCATTGATCAGTTTGCGAGATACGTCATTGACTTTTATCAGTTAGCTGCGGACGCCTACGGTATGTCAAAATACGAACGAATTATTAAATTTCAATAAATACGTAAAAACCTCGCCAATAATTATATCAGTTGAAAAATATTGCATATATATAAAAGTGTTCAAAATATTTCAAATGATAACATTAAGTCTGTGTAGTGTTATCTATGGTCTGTGATCGTTCAAAACTATAGTATTACACGTGTTCATAATGTGTCTGACTCTGAAATGCCTTAGAGTAATCGACAACGTCAGGCTCCGAAGGCCTATTACTGATTTGCTTATGAAGAAAAATAATAAAATAGGCGCAGAAAATTTAACATTACCCATTGGAAAGTTACAGAATTTCAATTTACTTCTCTAATATTCTTTCCAGCATTTTTCATAGTTGACTCGCCATTTCTTCTTTCCACATTCATATTTCTATTCGATCTTATTCGTAGATGTGTACCTCAAAACCAGAGAAAATTTAATTGAATTAGTAGTGTAGTTTAATTGAATTAGTGTATAGATAATAAATAATTTAATTAGTAGTTCTGTAATAAATAATTTAATTAGTAGTTTTATAATTAATAAATAATTTAACTAGTACTTTTATAATTAATAAATAATTTAATTAGAAGGTAAAAAATAATGTAATGTCCAACATATACTATGTTTATCCAAATCGTGATAAGTTTCTATTTAGTTGATGAATGATGAGCTTTTCGTTTATGAATAAAAATTCAAATCCAGCTTTATGAACGATTAAACAATTTCCTATATTCGTAAACAGTTCATTAGGAAGCTCATTAAAATTTTAAAAAGTCGGATCCAAAGAAGCTTAACGCGTCGTAAATACGTAAACGATCGTTTCAAGTTTTTATAGTATTCTAATAGCTCTAAATCCACCAATTCCAATGTGTTAATATTGGCTTAAATAATCATTTGATTATCCACTCCAATTCAAATTTGGCTTTTTTAAAGTGTCTATTAAGATAGTAAATGACACCTCTATCGAGATTTCGCTTCGTAAATATTAAAAAAAAATTTTGTTTATTTATAATATAGCAAAATTTGGTTTCTAAAATTTACATAGATGTATTTAGTACTACTACTACTACTAGTGATATGGCGCACCGCAGTTACAGAAATTAAAAAATAATTAACAATAAAGGAGCATGCAAGTCATGAAAGTGGATAAATCGAATATTTCAGAACCGTAGCAACAGAACCGTAGGTTCCTTGCGTCGGTAGAAACAATGAAAATTTAACACATTTACTAAGGTTTTGAATTATACACCGCGTAATATTAAAAAAAGTCGTTGTAGACCACTGGTTGCTTCAGAAGGTACCATTATTAATTTATTTTGTAATCCTACAACTAACGTAAATTATATATAACAAAAAATTAAGCTAAAGTATGTATATCTAGTATCCTAAAGATGGAATACATAAAATATAGAAAAATATTCAAACGCTTCGAAAAAGAAAAAAAATGTATAAACATCCTTGAATACATTTAACCAAGAAATACCTAATTTGGCGGTGCTGATGGTGTGACAGTGCTATGGATATTCTTAATATTTATTATTCCATAGCTTATTTAGCATTTCCTTACTATGTAATCACGTATGGTCTATTGGTGTTGTCAATTATAGAGAATTTCACAGCAATCTTGAGATGTTAAAAGCCTTAATTGCAATGAGGAATCAGTAAAGCTCCTCTGTAAGTGACGCTGAGTTTAACAGACTGTGAATACCACTCACTTCTAGCCAACTGTTTATGTTTCAAATGTAGTCTGGAGTAATATGGACTTTGGATTTATAAATTTAGGAAGATCCTAAAATATGTGGGATTTGATTAATAACCCTTGTGATCTGCTAAAAAGAAACATTTGTGTTAATACGTTGATAAACGAACTAATTATATGTTGTATTTAGAAAATTAAACCAACGATCGACACATTAATACATTGGTACAAGACCATTAAAATACAATTTTTAATGTGACAAGTGTACCTACTTATGGGAAAGCAACATACACGATAATATAATATTTTTTATTATCTTTTAAGCAACACAATTAAAATATATTAAAAAAACTAAAGTAACAACGATGTCAAAGTCGGAAGGAGCAACTTTGAATATCCAACTCTATCTCGTTTATATCAAAAATATATTTGGTATATTTATATTGATATTAACTATTAGAATAAATTAATTCTCATATAATTCCGAAACCGTAATTTTTTAAGCCAAAATAAACATTCCTTGACAATTGGAAAAGCAAGTTACCAGTTAAAGATGACTCTTAATGAGCATTCTTCTCGGTGTGTTGCCAGCCTTGGTGCACTTGTCACAGCTATTTAATGCGCTTGCCTCCTTCAGGCCCAATTTGTCGCGTTTCTGGGCGGCTGAGCGGCGGGGCGGTTGGGCGGGCGGCGAAAGTTAATGAGTTTTTTGGTTAAAGTCACTGTTTGTTAACCTCGTTCAATGTGATATATTTTTTGTATTTTTAACGGCTAGGTCTACATTTGTAATGGTTTATTTAATTTTTTTCTTTAGTTTACTTTTTTTAGTAGGTAGGCTAAACCGGCTTCGTGTTTTTTGTTTATTCCATTTCAATTTAATAGTTATTATTTGTATGCGTTATGGCCCTTTGTTTTTATTATCTCTATTTCTTGTTACAGGTAAGTTCCAGCAACCTCTGAAAGCGATTGCTTTCAATTACCTGATTAGGTGTTATGTAATATTGTGCATTTGATTGTGAATATATTTATTCTATCTACAAACACGTAACCGTACAATATGAAGTTATAAAACTGCTATGATAGATCATCGCTTAATGATTTCATATTGTATTGTCTGTGGTTAACATAGCTTTTACACATTGAAATAAAACATTTTTTTAACCGGATTAAAGCTATTTATATTATTATAAACTTATAATTATTTACATAATTTTAAATTTTTCCGACGTTTCGCTTCAAGATTTCATAGAGTTTTATTTTTTGAAATGCTAGTTTAAAAATCTATTGCCGTTAGGTATATAGTCTTATTATTTTGTAATGAAAAAGGGTGTCACTATACATGTTCAGTAAAAACTAGAGAAAACTAAGTCCTGTCAATTTAAAATAACATAATGTATCTTTTAGAACAAATGTTGTTTATAAAATCATTTGTAAGTCTATTGTTGATTGACTAACAAATGCATAGTATAGTATGGTATTTTAGAAGATTGTATCTCATACTTTTCGCCATGGTCATAGTAGTCATCCTAATTCTGTCGTTAATAAAAAAACTCCACTACACAAGACATTGAAAGCGAAACATTTTTCACGTTATATGTATAGAGCCTTACTAGAGTTCAGTTATGTTTTGACCACCCTCCATCTAGTTAATTTATAACCGCGTTAAACGTTAACGCCAACCGAGACTGAAGTCGGATCAAAGGGACCGACAGTTAAGTGTCATTAAGCGTTACAGATAAGAATGCAGTATTTTAACCACAGTTAATACGGCCGTTAAAAGTTATAGCTCATCTAAATATTTCTGCTTCGATAACAATAAATATTTAATAGTTAAAATGGACATGTGGTTATGGTGAAGTGACAATATCAAAAAATATGGGAAGAATTAAGTACACATATGCGTCATGGTTAATTCTGAAGTACCTAAGAAAAAAAAACAAATATATTTTATTAAATATTAACCAATTCTACTTAGGTTCTTCAAGAAAAGAGTGAATTTATCGGCAACGCACTTGCGAGCCTTCAGGCAATGTAAATATCAATAGGCGGCGTTATCACTTAACATCAGGTGAGCCGTTTACCTCCTGTTCCATAAAAAATAATCTTGGAAGAAAATTGTCTAACAGTTCTTGACCTAAATTTTAAGATTCATTTTGTTCATGACTGTAGAAACTTAAAGGCTAAACCTTTTAAAAACCTTTAAACCTTGCTGTGGGAATACTGGATATTAAATAAATAAATTTATTAATACATAACAATTTACTGTCGTTATTTCAGCATATACAGTACTTACATGTACTTGTGAAATATACACTTATTACCTATCATTATACCGTGAGTAGACAGTTTAATTTTAGGTAAGATTCTTAACCCTCATTTAAAAATATCAGTCATAAACTATTTTCGTTAAACTAACAAGTCTACTTGAAGTATTGCATACAATCACGGCTTGTACTGGAAACATCCACACAGACACGCGATCGTAAATCGATAGCACACACACAAATCATTCAAACCACTCGTAAATATGTCTACGAAAGACATTAATCATTGAAAGGTCCAGCTGGCGGGTAACGCGATTGGTCGGTTACAAGAACAATTATTTGAATCCCGCTCCCTCATTGGCCGCTTGACGTTGATGGATTCCCACTCTTGCGCAGGTTACGCATGTAATTCGAGTTTTTGTAGACTTTTTTGCTGTAGTTAACCGCGCAATTTAACAATCGTTTAGGTTTTTATATTGCATATAGATTGCTGATTATTATATAGTGTTAAAATGCCAGTCGTAAAAAGTTTATACATACAAATATTTTTATGAAAAATACTATTAAACCCGGGTTAAGCAAGCGTCGTTTGAAATTGGAACGTTTAAATCCAAAAACCTATTATAGTGTTACAGTGATGTCTCGACAACGGGGTAATTTAAAGTCAGAAATCTTCTGTCTATTAAGTCGAAGAGAGAAAATGTTAGGCGTTAATTATTATCTAATCAGCCACGCAATCGAATGGTTTAATGAGGACGGTAGGGTTACCACAACCACTGATTTTGTAGGAATTTACTAACTTTTTGGCAAATCTGTGTTAATACTAAATTATTAGTTAAAGGTTTTAATTATTAGATAGTGATCAAAAGTTATGCGTGTGAGGTCCTGTCCTGTCGACCTGCCCAATAGTTTTTTGTTATACATAAAAGTTGTCCCTCCTGTTTCTGACACTGTAATTTTTCACGATGTTTAAATAGAAAGGAAATTCAATCAGCGCACTGCCAAAATACGATACCTTAATCTCGGGTAATTCGGGTTACATACAATATTGGGTTTTAATTAAGGAATAGCACTTTAACTTAAAATTCTCCCTACTTGCCTGAACAAAATAAGCGTTTTAATTAATAACAAAATATTCTTTAAGTATAATCAAGACGGAATATATTAAATGTTTCATTAATTATAGCTTTAAATTCACACAGTATGATCACCCTAGGCGGGAGGCGCTGGTCGTTCGGCGTCCCACATAAATCTGTCAAGGTGCGCGAGCGCAGTAAAGCACACATCTTGATCTAGAACAGGGGCGCATAACATTTTACCCAGCGATTTATTTTTGATGATTAAAAGGTTTACAAAGACGAGTTTTAAATATCTATCTAAAAGATTTTCTTTTCTCTTCGTAATAAGAAAAAAACACTTTCATTTCTATGTTCAACTCCACTTTATTTGTCAGTAAAATTAGTAAATATTTATGTAAAGTATGTACATAGGATAAGGGCATAAGGTCTGCAAAATACTACTTTAAAGATGACTTTGATGAGTATATAGGACAGCTACTGTACCAAGCCAAAGACAGGGAGGCACCCTTTAAGTCAAACACATTAAAAGAATTTGACCACTATGATAACTTCACCGCGTTCTCTATATAAAAATCAATACGATTTTGTAAAACAGAAATCGATAAGACGTTATAAAAGGTTACAAAAAAATCTAATCACACGATCATTTCTCATCCATCCAGCTGATCCCATCCACCCACGGTACCATTAAACAGTTGATTTACAGCCGAATATGAAATTAACTATCATGTTTTAAATTACAAAATATCATTCTTGTAATATATTAGGGACTGTCCGGTGAAGATTTATTCGAAGACTGACCCCTCGCGAGTTGACGTCGATCGAATCGAGCTCTATACGATTATGTGCGCTTGACATGCGATAATTATGACGTGTATTATAGTCTAGCCGTATGGTTTCAACATTAACTAGAATAAAAGTCGAAGTCAAACATTTTAGTATGCTGTGTATGAGCCAATGTTTCGATAAAAATATTATAATGGTCAAACTTATTCTGACTGTTCTAAGACCGCTTTTATAATACGAATTCCTGGCGAATCTTTCCAGAGTCTTGTCTGTGTACTAACCAATTGTGTTTTTGTTGGTAGAAAAGCAGTAGTGAAATATTTTAATTAAGTACATATAAAACAGATAAAAGCACTGTCCAAATACAAATGGTTTAATTACCTCAAAATATCGCACCTAGTGGCAATGAAGTGACAAAATTAATACGGCCATATAGCTATAAATATAAGGTTTTATTTATGATAATTACAACAACTATGGTAGCCACACTTCATGTAAATTTGACTGTTAATACGCGACAATAAACGGTCGCAACGACCTAATCCAACGCGCTGATTCTATTTCGTATCTAATGCTATTTAGTTAATGGGAATGTCCGAGCTTTATGTTTATTATATTCACCCCATTGTGCTGTTATTTTATGAAACTGTTTAAATGTTATACGTCACGGTTACGGTTGTATTAACTAAACTAGTATTGTATACCTTTTGTAAAACTATATAAATTTTATGTTAAATATATATTATGTTCATTTGAAATATATATTATGCTCAAATCGAGAATAGCCGGGCCGATTTGGCTTCTTACGATCTTGAAATATTTGTGGAAGTTTAGGGAAGGTTTAAACGATGGGAAACATAAATAATATATAGAGAAAAATACTAAAAATGATGATTGAATTATCCAATAAAAACTACTGCCTATTTCGTAGCTGGGAAACATTTTATGTACCAAAATGTCACTTAATTATCATATATTTATAAATGCCTTTAGAAATTTGTGTTTCACAGCTGAAGTATGAGGTCTGATCTCTTTTGATACAAATATATAGGTTATTTGAAGTTCACGGGGTCTAGTCAAAAATTCAATTCTCATTTGTGATATTTCATATTTTTTATTTATTAGTTGTTTCATTATTATACTCGTATAGAGCTGTAGGAAATTGTCATTTGTCAAAAATAGTAGACGTTGTTGGTAGACCTTTCCTTTATTATTGTATTGCCAAATAATTTAACCCACATAGCGCTAAGATATGTATTAGTTTTCAAACATACAATTCCACTGACATAATATTGATTTGTATCCACAGATGAGGTCATCTTAATTAATTCCCGCCATTATTTATCATCTGTCATTTTTATTACAGACTATAAATTTGCCACAGATGATGTATTGTCGATGCTTTAATTGCATCTATTGGTTGTCTATGTAAATGTTTTGGCGTGTTGCTAGCCGGATTATTATCGATTTTTAAATATTATTTATGACCGATTGGGATTCAGTTTGCCATTTTATATGTATCGGTTACAATTCTAGTAACATTAACATAACATACATAATGATTATTGATTTTTATTGGTGTTCAATGAAATTAATGTTAAGCTTAATTTACAATTTTGAATATATTGTGAATACTATATAATATACTGGCGATTGGCTCCACAGATTATCCACGTTTTTTATAAATAAAAGTCATTAGGCCCATTCTAAGACGTCTCAAGTGACAATCTCGTCTTGACTGCCGTCAAATATATCAAAATTCAAACATATTTGACAGACTCTCAAACTAGATTTATTGTTGTCTTACTTGTCAATCATGAAATTAGGTATCATAATTGTCCTTATAATTTACCTTAAACTTGACAAATAGGCTGTTAAAGCAGGTCTGTTAAATTTGATTCCATATTTTATGCAAAAATACACTCAAATACAAAGCAATAAGAGAAAGCTTTAACGGAGCAGTGTTGGCCTTAGCGTGCAATATCCGTCGTAAGGTCGTTCGTTCGAATCACGGCGTAACTACTCGCATAGTGAAGGCAAATGTATTTAGGAAACCGGCATGTTTCAAACACAAAAATCGAAGACATAAAAGACAAAAGGCTGATCATCAGTCCATAAAATAAGAAAGAACGAACAAACGGTTCCAATGCGAGGTTATGAGTTTGTTTTTGTTCAGTTATAACAAAATTTACAAGAATTCAAAACAAACTAGCAGGTAAAGTTGTTCTGTTATAAAGATCACACAACAAATTGTATTCCTATTCTATACATAGATATATGGAATTTCTATGTATTTTGATACACCGATAGCTAGAAGGGCTATTCCGATGCTAATTTTACGAGCGAGCCAGCGAGTGATGGATATCTTAATAGCACATTAGTAGTCTCTACCAGTTCTTTCGATACCATCGGCTTCTGTTTGAGCCTTCGGTTTGAGGAGCTGGACAATTTATTGGCTCAATGGCTCTCCTATCCATTAGAAATGTAACATTTTTAAAATGTGTTTATATTCAAGTGCGTCTGTATTACTGTCTTTGTTGTGCTTTTTATTGGTATTGGATATTTCTCTATCTCATTAATTTAGGCCTAACTCTTCGGTGTGACTTCGTTGCTGTGTGCCTTTATTATTTGGGAGAGATTTAAGACAATTTCGACAACAACTATAAATATCTTAACTGTTCGTTAAAATGATTTATTTATTTATTCGTGTACAAATCGTTTTGACCTCAGGATCAAGTGATTGGCTGCTATTTTCACACACGCTGTTTTAACATATGTGTACATTCACTTTCACATAGAGAATGTTCCTGTATTTCACAGTCAAAAAACAGTTCGAGTCAAAGCTCCCTATATCGGAGCAACTTCACATAAAATCGACACAATGGGGCATTACTAGAAAACGATCAAAGAATAAAGAACAATAAGAAGCAGTAGCGGCGCTGCACCTATTTTACCTGCGAGCACGAGTTAAATTCCCCAGCCCCGTAATCCCGTTCCGCTCGGTAACTCTGTAGTCCCTATTAAACGCTTCCTTTATGGCGGTTCTCACTCAGCTCGATTGGTCTCGCTCTAGCGCAGGAAATTGTCTATAATAAGTTACGACTAATGGCGGAATTGTGCAGTTTTCTTATCCTCAATCCCTCTGGAACGGGTTTTAAATTTTGATGTCCCACTTTAGATTGTACATTTATAACGGATCTGATGTTACTACAAGTTAAAATTTAATTTATCTCGTATTGTTTTCGATTCACTTCAATTACAATGTATTGCACTTTTCTATTTCATGCTTAAAGTTAATATTGGGAAAGCCTTATCGTATTTTAAAACAGCTCCGAAAAAGGTTATCCTACCTCTCAGATGCAATTGCATTAAAGTAATCTAGTCGTATCTACGCCGTTATTCTATGGCGTATCGTTTATGGCAGTTTTCACTCAAGCCGATTGTGCTGCCGCTGCGCTGACCTGCGTCTCTAGTGCAATACCTTGTAAGAACATTACGCGAATCTATAACAATATCCTATGATTTTGTTAAGTGCTACGCCTGAACCTTTTTGGGCTTTCTGCGTATTCATCCATTGTCATACAAACTTTTCTACCTACGTATCTTTTTCATATAAACCTCTTCGATTGATCGTATCATTTATGGGTTTAATTATCAAGGTTACAATGTTAAATACTCTATACGAAATCGTAAATAATTTTTAATTCGACATGCCTCCACTCATCCGTTTCCAATGTTATCTAAATGTTGAAAATCATTCGCTTTCTTTGCGAAATGTCATTCAAACGACGATACAGCTGTGCTCATTTTATTTTTATCCTTAATTCATACACGTAGAGTTCAAAATTGCTCCATAAATGAAACTAGCTATATTCCAAGGGCCCGTGTAATGCGACAGTTTGTAAGCATGAGCTTTTGCGGGGCGGGGGGGAACAAGTTGTTTGTACCTGAAGGTCGTTGACTTTAATAATATATTTATCTATCTGTCCCTATCTCTTGCCTTTTTGTAGACTTGCCTTTTGTCGCCCGCTGATTGCGGGTTATGACAATCGTCACCTTTAATTTGAATGTTAAGCTTTATCTTGGCTTAGATAACGCTGGGACAAAGGGCAAACTTTTCAATTAACCTAACTATTATAAAGGTCACGTAATCCAGTTAAACAAAACCTTTAGTTCGTATACGAGTCCCTAGTTTATGTATGTTTTATTGATAACTTTTCTGAGAAGGCAAGTTCCTTCTGAACTTAACGATACCAACTTGATCTATCATGTTAACTGTTTAAGCTTGTTGTTGGTAGTGTATTTTAATGGTAAAAGCTTTCTCCTTTTTCATTCATGATTTTACGACTATATCATTTTAAATTTGTTCTGTGGCCGACCAAGAAATATTGGAAGACGTCAGCTCGTGGTTGAACGTCAAGACAATAATCAGATTTACATGTACCGAATCCAATCAGGATAAATAAACAGAAAGAACCGTCTCATTAAGCATAGACGCTGATTGGACACTCAAGTCCAAAAATCTAACTAAGTTTCGTCCAAAGTACATGAGAGATCACTAGATTCCGATCACGTCGCCGCTCCCGGCTCCTAATTAAAAATCGACGGATTTTTGTTAGCGACTGTACACCCCTACCCCCCCCCCACTCAGATAATCGTGTCGACTTGTCCCCACCCGCTTTAAAAATGTCCGCTAATTAGACAGAATAATAAAGTTTCACAGCGAAATAAATGGATAAATTAAATCTAAAATACTTTAGGTGATGAGAGAATTGTCATCTTAATTGAACGTCTTGGGATTTATCTTAAGATTTCTAATGCTATGTAAGAAAGAAGAGGGCTGAGGTAACAATTAGACAAAGAAATTATCGTTAAATATACTAAAATATTTAATTTGAAAGGAGCTTAATGCTTAATAAACAGATTCACTTTGATGCTCAGATATAATGTTAGCTAAAATTTATATTAAAAATTACAATTAAATTTGGTATTTACTTGCCAAGAAATAATATGACAATACCAAGAATTCTGCTATCTAAAATGTACTTGTTAACCTAATTAAAACCGTTGAAAATTGTACAGTATTATCGCTGTATTATTAGCCGACACCGCACGCAAGCGCGAGGCCTTACGACAAATGAGTATCCACAGACCACGGCCCAATAACCTATTACTTATCGCAACTCGTCGTCCACAAATAAGCATTACTTAAGGCAGTTTAAACCCCCCCACTGTAGTGTGTGTGTGGTGGTGTGGTGGGCAGCCACCACCATGTGGTGGCTGCCCACTAAAGCATTCGACTTACCTTCCATCAAGAACAGAGCGTACCCTAATAAAGGCCGCGTCGAGGCAATGGGGCCTTCTGGCAATGTGAGTGCCCATGTCCATATCACTGAACATTAGGTGAGCCTCCTGTCTTTTTGCCCTGTTATATAAAAAAATGTTCAACCGTTCCGTTAGTCCCAAATGGATATGTTTAGTACCTACCTTAATGAAGTAATGATTTACTCAAACCACAGCGTAGTCTAGATCAGGGTTTCTGCAAAGACCTTTGTCAAAGCCCGTCCGTCACTCATAGCCGGCTAAAAATAAATAATGTTTCTTTGCGAGCTCTTGCTTTGAGGCTATTTTAATTCGCTTATTTCGCTGCTGCTAAATTGCTAGTGTGTTCCCGAATTAAGGGTTCATGTACGGTGGCAAGCGGGAGCGAGGTGTAGAGAAAAATGAGCTTACAGTTATTTCACCATGCAATAATATTTACCAAAACATAATCCTGGGACAAATTAATCGTATTAATTTAAAACGGGCCCATACATTATAAAAAAAAACATTTCTATACGATATACAATTTTAGATTTTCTTAGCAAGTATGTACCTACATTGTAATCGTCTTCTTAAGATTGAATTCTTCATTCTTATTTATTATTATATTTTAATAAACAAACACGTAGTATATACATTAAAAATATTTTTTGTAATATTTATTCCTCTTTTTATATTGTGTTATTTATAATTATAAATATGGATATTTGACTATTTCGTTTATTTTCTATGACTTAACGTATGTTATCGCTTTCTCTCATGAGCGTATTATCTCCATCACCGAAGAGGTCTGGCGGCGTCAGCTCAGCGATTGTAAAGGCGCTGTGATCCCGGTGCACTCTCTGTTAAAAAGCTTATAATTTTTCTGTATAACTTACATTCGTTGCATCAAAGAGCTATGCCTTTTTATTTCTTTAATGTTTAAACAGATGTTATTATCGATTTATCTACACTTTTACATACGTTTTTAGATATATGGTAACTTTACAATTGTGTAGGGCAATTGTAAATTTGCACTTAAACGTAATTTAACGGTTTAGTTTCAAAATGTGTGAATATGTTTTTTCCATGAAAAAAGTTTATTGTGTGGATAAAATGTGTTTTTTTTGTCTTGCTTAGCTCTGGTTGATTTTATTTAATAAACGTTTTATAATTTTGGTCCTACGGGTCGAGCGGTCCGGAACTCGTGAGAGATTTCGACAAAGGTTTTACTCACGGAATTGGAAAATACGATCGGAAGGGCCTTTAAACCATTTTTTTATTAAAGCAGTGACGCATTTATATAAGTCACATGAAAATCCACTAAGTATTACAATAGGTACCTTTCCACCTTGATTCAATAATAACGATATCTAAACTAATTGTTGTCAACATAAAAATATCACGACGAAGTATCACGACTTTAATTTGTTTTTATTTGTAATAATAGGACAAGTAGTATTTTTATATCAAAAACACACTGACAATCAAAACATACTTTAATAGTTTTAACTCTTTTGAACAGAAGTAAAATAATCCTAAATATAATAAGTACTGACGTCTTGCAATAATAATACATAGAGTAAGGAAGGTGACAAATTAGAGACCGCGAGACAGTCATTAGTCAAGTGTCATGACATTGACGGACATTCTTTATGTCAGGTTTAATAACCACAGACGTGACTCAAAAGTTTGTTAACAAAGCCTGAGCCTTTTAGAAAGTACGGTTTTATTAATATATTGCGTTTTATTTCAACAATTTGAATTTTTCAAATAATTTTACAACTGCAACTGTCCCGGGATAACCCGTGCTTTGAATCGATAAACTTAAAGGTAAATATAGAAATTTGTCATTGTATCTGTTTTCGATTCCTTTAAAATTCTGTTTTGAAAGACTAACAATACATTCACTTAAAGCAAACTGAAAAAAAAACAAAAAACTGAATGAGCAATGTAATATTAAAACTTTCAAACAAAGAAAAAAGTAATAAAGTGACCAACTGTTTGGTAGAGGAAAACTAAACACGAAATTATAATTTAATACCAATTTGAACGACGATTAAGTTAAAACTAAAACCATGTTCAATACTTCCAACAATTAAGCTAACATCTAAATGAAGCCAGTCGTAAGAAATGATGTAACCGATAACATTAATTCCTCCTGATAGTACAAACATGCCACTAATCACTCCCTGACTGCTATCCGTCACCGTCCTACCGCCATCACTCACCACACCACAACATCCAATAATCATCTTCAACCTTATTGCCTAGCAATAAGATCTGTTATCCCACAACCGATCTGTCTAAACATAATTGTCATGTCCAAGGACCAGTGTAAACAGAGCCATCTCACCTCGCTCGATTCAAGCAAATATTGATGGGCTCGAAGGTTCTGCCGGTCATGCTGCAGGTCAGTTTAAAGTGGACGCTTCGATCATACGTCAAGAAATGTTATCGGCCTTAATTGAAGATAATGAGGGGGGACATGTGTCTCTGTCGCGTTTTATAGGGTGTAGGGGGTTGTTACTTTTTGTGTTTAAGATCCGCTATTAATTTATGTCAATCGAGTATGTGTGTAGATTAATTCATACGGTGAGATTTCCTGGTGAAATTTATGTTGTATACCAAAATGGTCCTTGGTACTTACAATAAGTGTACGTATTATTGTATCAAAGAACTGATACATTTACAACAAGATTTATTTTACTTATTATTAGCAAATATACTGAAATATAGTACAATTAAAATAATGAAATAGAGCTACTGGCGGCCTTATTGTTTTCGAGCGATCCATTCCAGGCAACCACAAATAATATTAGATAAGATGAGATAAATAATTATTTAGATAAAACTAATGAAACTAAACAAAGCATTTAAATTCTATGTCAAAAGTGAAAAAGGCAACAACAAAAAGAATAATATGAAAAATAATAGTGCACACGAATCGCGATAATTTCAGATCAGTTAGTACGAAAGTTATGGATATGGACAGGTAATGCTTGACAGGTAATGCAAAGGAAGGTAGAGAAAGAGCTAAGCATCCGTTTAGCTTAGAGACGGAAACTAAATTCCATACCCTCACTTCAGAGACCTTAAAGAATTTGCCAAGAAGGGAAGAGTTACGAGATGGGATTTCAAGGATATAGTTTTCGGAAGAGCGTAAGGCCCCCAAAAATTTGAAAGCGTTCTTGTTTCTGAGATATACCGGAGTTTTAGAATTAAACAGGATGGTATGTAAGAGAACGTTACAATTAGGAGAATTGCTGATATTTTCATACATAAAAATCACCAACCTACCTATTTAATGCCGACAAACACTTGTGACTCAATTGGTTGTATCTAATCACTTAGTAATTAAACTAGTACCATTGAGGCTCGTTAAATCGACATTCTACCCATCCCTCACCTGCCTTCTAAGGCAATATCCATCCATCTAGGGGGAGGTCCACCTGAGCACTGTCTTAAGACAATTATATAAAATATTTTATGTTAGCAATGTTGACTCAACTGCATAGTTGTCTAGGCGGCAATACTTGTTTTTCAACGGATAGATGCGATTATATTTCTTCATGGTTTAATGAGTAACGTTTTAATTTTAAACAGTTTATTATAATCTAAACATAACAATTAAACATACTGTATTTACAATTTTTCTATATGTTTGGTGTTCCAGTAGTAGGATTTCACCTAAAACAGAAACTTTCTAAGTATTTATTAACTATATAATATTTTTATATCATAACGAGTTCTACGTTTCACGATAACGCTTTAAAGGCCGGCAACGCAACGAACCCTCCGGCAATGACAGTGTCTATATCGGCCACTTAATCAGGTGAGCCTGTAAAAAATGTAATTAAAAAAATCTTTTAAAAATGAAAATCAATTAAATATTGCACGCAATGGAAATAAACGTACGTACGTACGTACGTAACATACTATTTTCGTTATGTAAGTATTAAATTTTATGTTTGTTCAAGAATTTCGGAAACAAAATTATGAAAAGCGACTCCATCAGTGAAGTTTCATGTACAATAATTTCTTTGGCACGGTTCATTTTACCTGCATCTGTGGGGGCAATGGGAGGAAAGTGGGTTCGTGGTGGCAAGGGGGCAAGGCGGTCACGATGGACAGACGGACGCTTCTTTGAGGCTATTTAATTTTGTGCAAATGACGTGCCACGTCACAGACAGACGCGCCGAACATTCTTTGTTTGAAGGTGTACTTTTATGTGTATAAAGGAGCCGATGAGCGCCTGAAATGTGAATTTATTGCATACAGTGTTCATATAATGTGATAGGAAACGTTCAGTGAGGTTACAATATCGAATTCGGACTTCCCTTAAATAATTATTTCCTTATTTTTATTCTTACAGTAACTATTAAAATAGACTAATTTATATTAAATTTAAACTATGCACATCATTGAACCGCCCGTTGTCTAATAACTTTGTAACCTGTTTTTAAGGTAAATATATAAATAAATATTACATATAAGCGAATAAAACCTATAACTTTTTACAACAAATTATGAATAATACTATCCTTGTGAATTCAGTGAGCAATTTATAGATCAGTCTCACATGCAATACTTTGAGTGTGCGCAATACGCGAAAAAAAAACACAGCCTTTATTACGGCGTAGTAGTATAAATCCAAACTGAGTTGAGCTAAAGGGTATTTAAACAAATACATTTTTTTTACGAATAGACATCAGCTATGTACGTGTCTCTCTATAAACTTTATTAGTGAATTAATAAACATTATAAACTAACCGACTCAACCCTTAGTAATTCAAATTTCAAATCATTCATTCATATAGGTAACACAGTGTACATTTATGAACGTCAAAAACAATATACATGCTTTTAATTTTACATTTACTGCCAGTTCTCAAATCAAGGGCGCAGAACGGAAGAGAAGAACTCACCGCCACTCTTTTTAATCGCCATTTTACACAACGCTTGTAAGGAGCTGCAACCATATCACCATGTTCCACATGACATCTTAAGTAATTAATAATAATAAAATAATTGTATTAAACCCTTAACTTCAAAATACATAGTTATATTATGAGGGCAGAGCACAGCACTAAGATTTATATTGTAACTTGGACAATACCAGTAAAATCAACTTATCGTCAATCATACATTTGTATACCAGTTACTTCATTATTCACAATCTTACTGCTGGAATATCTACTGTGCGTCTTGGTCCGGCGGGTGATAGGTTGGGTGGGGTTGGGTGGCAGGTGGTCCGTCACTGTCCCAGCGCGATGTCACGTCACGGAGTTGCACGAATTTCATTTGTCCGAATTATAGAATGCAAATTCGAATTTTTTCAACTTGTCTTTCAAACGGACTGATTACAGTCCTTTGTTCGTAATTTGTTTGTGTTTTACAAACTCTTTTAAAGTATACAACGATTCCATTGCTGATCGGACATTTTAGTATTATGTTTGATTCCATTCCTCGCGATACACATTGATGAAGTTTTATTACTCTTGTTTGTATATGCATTTGTGTATGCTATTGTAGTATATAGTCCAGTGCTGATAAAATGCTAGCGTCAGAAAGACGTTACGTATTTACTTAAGACTGACACATGAACTCAGAACTTTAATCGTAAATTACTTAACTCCTAACCTCAAAGGAATCAAGTCCAAACGCCACCCGAATGCACCGGATCAATCTATCAAGCAACTTTCAAGTGCAATACGTTCTAGGACGTCGTGTTTTTCCATCGCATGCGATCGCTCCGTCTTACCGGGTGCAATATCAATCCATCTGGTCACCCCCCCTGGCCCCTACCCCCTGTCACATCCACCCCCTGTCAGTTTGAAATGACTGTCCTGGCGCAGTGCGCTCAAGACGACTGACGGCCGCCCGCTTTGATATTGCCTCGTTATTTCTTATTGTATTGCACTTTACGTTTACGTGCCCAACTCGCTTGGGTTACGTTTTGGGATTGTTCGGATTAAAATTTTAGATTTTCATTTAAATGTCTACCTTTTATCGCCTTAAAATAAGTGTATTACATGGGTACAGATAGCAAAACCTTATTACTAACTGACAGACATTGAGCCAACATAAGAAATATCAATCAAGAACTAGATCTGAGATAAGTCTTCTGAAGTTTTCAGAGCATATTTAGATTTCGTAGTCAAATGATTCTATGATAGATTATTGTCAAATGCACAATAGATAGGTTGACGTTAACATCATTGTTATGGCACAACTCTCAAACCGATATACGGGTTAAGCTCAATCAACTCTGGCATTATCATTGTGCTGAAATATTTTTATAACTTGGAAAAATAAGTCTGTCAAGCTATGCGGGTTTCGATAATCGAATGAGCTCAAACAGCAAAAGTTCGTGACGATGTCAACGGTGTCAGCGCACTGCGCAATACCTTTCTTTTAAGTTCGTTTAATTGTTGTTATTTACTTAACTTAGTTAAGCGTTGTCAACAGGAATGCTAATGAATTTTTCGATAAAATATATTAAATAAGTTAAGATGGTAGCAATGAAAGTTGGTGATAAAAATATAAGGAAGACAGCAAAAATGTAGTTTATTTATTACAGTACTAAGCCAAAACTATAAAACGAAAAAAAATAAGGTATATAATATTAAACACATAGTAAACACAATATCGCTACTGTCAACTCACTCTGCGAACATGTAAATATGTCGATAGTGTCAGAGACAGCATTCAACGTCCCCAATGTCTTTGTCAGCGATTATCTGTGCAACAGACTGATTCTCGCTCTTGGTATCGCAAACAACATTGACCTTCGCTGTCGAACATATCCCATAAGTACAAATAAATATCTTGGAGAACACTTTGGTTGCTCACCAGCCCCGCAAGACTATCTGTATGCCGGCTTCCAAGTCTTTTCAGAATACACAATACGTGTAACGGGGAACGGGAAATGTTCAACAGGGAAAATATACAATTAACAGACATAGCTATGGTATTTATAAGACACGTACGAATTGTAAAACAATATAACAAACATTTTCAGAAATCTACTGTTGGCTTGTACACTATCGCACTGTCAATCGAATCGAAGTCGAAGGAAATGCAATCAATAATAACAGCCACCGAAATAAACTAAGACGGCGTGGTGTCAGAACTGGCACGGAACAATTCAGTCGCGGCCTGTCATCGCCGGCGAGACTGTCGGGCACGGTGACGTGACAGGACTGACTTGGGAACGAGTGGTACCCGCCTTAAGAGGCAGCGTATTAACTATTCTATCTAACTGTTCATCAGTCGTTACCAAAAGTGTTGGTTTCTTGAAGTTTATTTCATTAAAAAAAATGGGTGAAGTAAACCGAAACCATACAACTTCAATAACACGGAATTTTTAATTTGCTCGCTGTTTAGCAGGTTTTACGCGTAAGGACTTCGTAGCGTAGCGATTTTATTAAGTGTCCGTTGAGTGACCATCAGGTTTTCCGGTCAGAACACAAGTTTATTTAAATTTGTTCCCTGCCTTTGGCACGATTGTGCGGTACCGAGGGACCGTCCATGGAGGGCATTGTCGAAATTCTCAGGCAAGCAGTGAGTATACTACCGAAGAAAATATACCGTGTATATAACAGTATATTCTAGACCGAGGATGGCAATTCAACATTCTTTTTAAATCCCGGTAGAATGCGAAAACGACCCCGATGCCTCTGTAACGCGGCTTTGTTGGAACTACTCGAGGTGGTTTTAGTGGGTGTTTCACACCCAGTCTCTGAAGAGCAGCACAGAATCTGGTGTGGGTCGAGTCCTACATACTCCTGGCATTTGGGCATCCCCTCCCCCAACCTTTGGGTAATGCACAAATGGATTTTCACCTCGGATATGAAAAGGAAAAAAAGGTTCTAATCGTATCTAGTATATGTTCTAGTCAAGTTTCATCTGTTTTAACGCCTGTACTCATGCCTTGGACTGTCCGTCGCAAGTCTCGAGTGAAATTTGGAGCGGAGCAGAGTAAACTTAGGGACGTGGGAGCGACAGCGACGCTGCCGTCATCTCGATGCGAGTTGATAATGCACTGAGTGTTCCACTGCGGCTCGCTTCACGACTGACACCTGTCACTGACACTGCTTAATTAGCAAGCTCTGGGGACCATTTTTAATGAATTTTTTTTATGTTTGGAATTTCCAAGATTGTGCAATTGTCATTTTAATATATACTTGAATAGTCTGTATCGCATAAAATCAGGAATTACTGGTTCGAGTTAGACAAAATTTGGGTAATACATTTATCATCAAGGCTTATAAGGTCAAGCTACGCTAGAATTATTACAGGCAACAGAAAGCCGAAGAAAAAACTTACAGTCACGACTGAAACATCAATATAAACATTTCAAAGTATACATCAGACCTAAAGAGGCAGGGAACGGCAGCTATCTATAAAAATAGCTGGTATAAGAACGGATTTTTCTTATATACTCAACAGTTTCTTAATAACATTATAAACTATAACGTCCCATAATTTTATTAATTTCACATTCATTCGGTACTAGCATGATATTCTTCTATAATTGGACTAATTATGAACGCAGACTTCTTTTTTTTTTCATTTTTAGTTAGCGCATTCTAATAAACAAAACCATCTCACTCGTCAGTTGTTTAAAACGTAATTTTCTTTATCATAGCTTAAAGCATTGCGTCATTGCCTTATTGTCAAGGAAAAAGTCAAGGCAAAATATTTAGGTACCAAAGATAAATAATAACCAAGTAAGGATAGATATCGGATAACAGTCCCCTGACAGTTGAATGAGACCGCAGGACAACGTGTGCCATGTGGACATTCAGATTTAACCAACTATTGACTCTATTAGACAGATCCAATACCTTGCATTTTTTTAAAAATATCTACCAATGCAGTTGTTAAATATTGTTAATGCTCAATTTAAAAAAAAAACCTTAAATTGCGTTTAATATATTTAGAAATTTTGTACCATAAAAATGTGTTATTGTAATACAAAAACATTAGGCATATAACATGATATCTCAATATTGGAGCTTAGATAAAACCAGTTATTTATATCAAAAAATTAACAGCTTCATTATACAAAATCTGTCCATGTTATCTTAAACTGATAACAATAAAGAGGTTGTAGATAATTAAACAAAATAGTAAAACTAATTGTTTGATAAACGAACACGCTAATTTATCTTGGCAACTGGCCAATTAGAAATTAACACAATAATATAAATGTTTTACCATTTAAAGCGTTTCGTCACGTTACGTTAATGTGGATCAGTCGCGGCATTCTCGCAATGGAAACGTTGGTGAAACTCGTGTGGTTTATTTTGCAAACTTATAAAGGGAATCTTAAGCAAACAGTATCTTGGAGTCAAATCAGGATCAGGGCAAATGGAAAAGAAAAATCGTTTCATACAACTGTTGGTCAACAGCATTTCTAATACAACAGAAGGTGAAACGCGACATATGTCATAATATTCTGTTTATCCAAACCACTCGTGCAGGACACAAGACCAAAACTGCTCTGTCAATACCAGGTGTAATTCTGCATTAGCTATTTATTCATAGCCGATGCCAGATAGCACTTTCACTTTGGTTAAATTTGAGTTTGTTCAAAAGTTGAAACGGATTTTCCGGTCAGTTTTCATCGAAACAGTAAAAGCTAGCTGTCTTTCATTTACAGTATTAATTCGTTCAAATAGTCTTTTGTCCAATTATTCAAGTTAAATTCGGAAAGTTAGTGAGTTGACATACAAGTTGGACGGCTGTCTTTCCTTAATTAGCCGTATTTTCGTACCGGGTCTGGAATTTTTCTATTTATCGGTGTTGTAGATTGTCCCTTTATTTTTATTATACAATTTAATGAACTAAGGGATTATAGTGTGTATATTAGTATATATATTTCCGTGTTGTATTAGTATTAGATCTATTCAAGTAGAAATATGTCAGTTATTAAAAAAATGATTTTCATTTATTTTATAAATTATTTAAGTATTAACTTTTAGGTGAATTTATTGAATTATTTGCCGCTTAAAAATAAATAAAACTATTGTTCAATAACTACAAGTAAATACATAATAATAAAAATTGTACCGACTTCGATAAATATAAAAACTTCGTAATATACGTGAAAAGGCGGTGTTACAGCCACGAGCTGTTTCTTCTAAATACAATAATAAACATACATATATCGTTTATTTTTACTATTACATCATATCAATTAAAGACGGATTAAATGTAAATTGTAAGCATACGTATTCACAAGGTATTGTGTAACAGATGACATGTAGCAAGCAGGTGCGATGAGGCAGCAATGAGCACTAATCAATACGCCGGAGGTGGCGAAAAATAACGAATGTTGTATATGCTCGTGTGTTTCCGTGTGCACTCAGATGCAAGGTAGAGTCAGCAGTAAAAAATATTTGACACAATCAATCGTTTGTCCATTTAATTTAAAGGAAACGTGGCTCCATTTAAAATGTTTCTTGAATAGTGGTTGCTTCCAATATATTAGACAATATGTACTCAACGTAATTGTTTAGTTTGCATTAGAACCGATAAATAAGTATTTTTATTATAAAATTATTTAGACCTATAATAATAAATTGGATTTGTGTGTTTTAAATCATTTTTTTCTTCTGACGCTTCTGTTAAACGTATTGATGCCTATTCGTTCTTACACTGGTTAACAAAAAAGGTTTAAAACCTTAGGAAAGAGGACCCTCAACATTAGTTCAATCTCACATATTCTATAGTATAATTTAATATACATCCAAACAATATATAATGACAGAATAAATCGTGTCTTTATTTGTAGACGGTACGTGCTCGTAATCGGCGGCCGGCCGGGGACGTATTGGGCCGTCGTTGAGACGTTGGCTCTCTGTTTTTAAAGCTTTCTTTCCCCACACCCCAACACCCCAAACACCCCCACAATCGATGGACGTCACGTTAGCGAACGATCAAGTGCATACGTGAGGACTTCTTTTGATGCTCGGGCGTGGTTTGTTAATTACTATTTATACTTAGAACTATCGTTACGTATCATATTTCGCTTTATTGAATTTCAAATCGTCATTTGTTTTTAGTTATACTATGAGCAGTGTTGGCCTAGTGACTTCAGCGTGCGACTCTCATCCTTGAGGTTGTTGGTTCGATCCCTTGATATGCACCAATTGGACTTTTTTTCTATGCGCGCATTTAACATTCGCTCGAACGGTTAAGGAAAGCGTCGTGAGGAAACCGGCTTGAGACCCAAAACGTCGACGGCGTATGTCCGGCACAGAAGGTTGATCACCTACTTGCCTATTACATAAATGATCAGGTAACAGATAATTAAATCTGAGGCCCAGACCTAAAAAGTTTGTAAGGCCACAATGTATTTGTTTTTTATTTATAAGACTTTGACTTTTCTTTTTTTAAATCCATCACTAAAGCTTTCAAATAACTTGATAAAAGTTTTGAAAGGTCTTGCTTAACTTTCACATTAATACTTAGTTCGTTTTCGTCGTATTGGCATCTATTAGACATTTGTAAGTTATAAAATAAGGGGGTAAACGAGCCTCATCGCATCGCCGATGGACATATTTTTTGGGTGCGTTGCCGGTCTATAGGGGAGGAGTATCTACACTACTTTGAACAGGCGGTCGTATCTCTCAGGGAAGACCACCACTCGGAGTCGAGTCAATAGTTCGCTAGTTGATGACATAACAATGTATTATATATATATATATATATATATATATATATATCTACTCAAGACAGTAAAATGTTTAATTTTCAACATTATGAGAGAATTTCACAGTGTTGTGTGCAGGGGACGGGGCTGACAGAGCTGTCAGATACACGTCGCAAGCAGACTGACTGCACACATTGCTAATGCATTTCTTATGAACGCAAACGTGCAGAAAATGTGCCAGTCTTGTGCTTTATAACAGTGATTCCCAACCTTTATTCCATGCCCTAAATACCTATGGACCCCCCCCCCTATATCAAACATGTTATTTAATATAATTAAATTCTTCACTTCAGAAACTTAGTGATAGGTTTTAGGAAGAGATTACTAGGAAATTGTTAACGAAACACGGTAAGTAACTTTTCAAAACATGTAATGAAAAGCTGATATTCAAATTTCGAATGATTTTGGAAAAGTTTTTAACAATCGAAATTCGATTGCCACACCTAAATTTCTTACTAAGATAGATATACAGTTGTTATATTATCCTTTACTTAGGCACGCACTTTACCGTATTAAAGAGATTTGTATCATTTGAAAATTTTCGGTGTCGCATTTTATATGTGGGTATTTCTTTATGCATATTTACAGAATTATCGGTATAAACTACACTCTCAATCAAACTTTATTACGTAATCTGGCGTTTAGTTAAAATTTATGACAATATACGCCTATGTAGATCAGAAGCAAAAAAAATGTGTCTATGTATTTGTAGTAAAACTAACAAGTCATGGACACCCATTTTAGTAGGTGCTTTGTTTTAAACAATTCGACAAGCGCTTCGCTGAAATTGGTCAAAAGAAAGAAGCTGGACTAGGCTATAGGACTACTAGAAGTATACATACCATATATACAACATCAACCATTTAAACTGCCAGAGTTCGCTTACATATATATAAAGTATAATTTTCGATTGCATTGCATATAAAGTAGTAGCGAGCTGTCATAACAAGTAATTAATGTTATTAGAGCAAGGAAATAAATCCAACTGCTTACAAACGTTTCGCGTTCGAAACTATTTCTTTCAGTTCGACAGCTCGCTGTGGTCCGAATCGGGTGCGAATACTGTGACGCGTTTAGCGGGAATTAAAACTAAATTCATATACGTATATATTGATTTATAAATATAAATTTTAACAAAAAAATATATAAATCAGCTTACATAAATTTATATAAGAAAAAAATAATAATAACCTTAAAATATAATAACTAAAATAAATTATTAAAAGGAGTCCCTTTAGTCAAGGTTCCCTTTTAATAGCTAGACTAATTTTTGGCCGAGGTGCCAGCACTTCGGTCTCCTGTGATATCAACTAACCTGTTTGCTATTTCCTTAAAAAGCCTTATAGCGCTAAGACCTCACTGATCAAGGGTCTCGACTCGAATATTTATATATTTTGTTATTTTTCATATATTTCTAAATACCTCTCTATTTATACCAAACGTTTGATAGACATATTTGCTAGTGCGTTAGGAAGTAATATGTGAAAATTTTATTAGAAAAATTACAAGCAAATCTGCTATAAGTAAGCTTACTTAAATTTATTAGGCATGTTAAAGTTTACACTTTTTTTTAAGTTTGATTTAAGGCCCGCTTGTGTCGTATTTAAAGTAAATATTCATACCACGGTTTAAAGGTTTAAGTTTCAGCGAATCAATTAAAAATCTGGTTGCAAATTGCGATAGCCATATACCATAGACTCAATTTATACGTTTTAATATTTTCGTCTAAAATCAGTATTCGCTACCACCTATTAATAAACACAACCTTATCGCTTTTAAATCTCAAACTTTTCGCTGTTTTAATTAACTTGACGTTGCATTTACAACTGTGTTGATTTGTTCGTAACTCACGAGTCGTTTCTTTGCGTAAATAGCTGAAAGTTGCGCGGTTCATTTCTATCGTTGACATCGGCCCGAAGTTCGATTAATCTCTAACTTCTAAAATTGAGTCGCTTTGACTTTATACTTGGTTTTATATGGCTATACGTATTGTAAATACATCCAAAACGAGTGGGATATGAAGTATATTGGAGCCGGGGCCTCCAATCCGAAACAATAGTTTTGCAGGACAAAAAAATTATGTACGAATCACCTGGATTGCATGTCAAACTTTCTCGGAGCTAAAACTGAATAGAATTCAGTTTTGAACATAATCAGAAAGTATCAGACGGTTTGATAAGGTGCATAATAGATGCAGTTTTAGCTTTTAAGGACGAATACTTATACGCCAGCCATTTTTACGTTTGTAGAATGACACAGTCTACTGCAACACACTATAAGAGTTTAAAGCTTCTAAATGAAGATTTACAAATGAACGCTGCGAATTACTTATTATTATGGTTTTAAATATTTATCTATATTCATTTTAGTAACGATAGTTTTGCTCCACCTGCTTCATATTAAATGAAACATCGTCCCAAGACCAAACAAGTGAACCCGATCATAAACTGAAATTGGATTACAGAACAAATTCTCCTACACCATTCATAAATATTTTAAAGCGAACCCTCGAACTATCCTATCAGATAACCCCTTAACTGCTGCAGTGGGTATTTTCAGCCCGATATTAGGCAGGTAAGGGCTGATCCCATCATGGTATTGCAAAAATCAAATTAGATATACAATAAGCGTGGTCGTGGCCCGATTTACATAACTATCTCAGCTATTCGGCCGCTTGATGCGAGATTGCGGCTCGGAAACAATATTGCCTCACACACACTGCTTTCTTGAGTTTGTTAGCGCGTCACCCCTTTTCAATGGTATGTCTTTTTATCTGCACGACATAGGTTATTTAAATACTGCTAAGGATTTGATACTGGACCTCTATAGATGGAATGAATTGCAAGCTATGCAGATATTTTATTTAGGATGGAAGATTTTCTTACGTTGTGCCTAAGTGGGGGGCTGTATATCAGTAAGCCTCATCGTGACTAGTTGGTGGTGATGAAGCCAAAGTGTGCATTTCCTTCACTAAGAGACAGCAAAACTTTGTATATACTTAGATTTAATTTACCATAGTTATGTGCCTGTAAAATAAATGTTTTGTTTGTTTGTTTTAGAAGAGAACGTATCCTTCAAATACTCTAAAACTGGTCCGTATAGTATTTTAAATATGTTACAAAAGACTAAGTAGTGACAGTACAAAAGTTATTTTAATATAACTGTGCCTCTACATGACATCATGATGCGAAAAAACATGTTTGTAGCGAATCTTTGTGTATCTATATAAAGTGAACTAAGTGCACAATTGCAGATCCTCCTGACATTTATCTCCAGCTGTCACACGCGGATCGCTCATAACCTCTATTTATGTCATCCGAGCGCTGTAAATATTGTGCTTATAAAATAAAAACATCAAACGCATAAATGTATTAAATAAACAAATCCTCGGGTAGACGTTATAAAAATAATTTGAAGTCAAGAAATCCGGTTACCTACAGATATGTCCCTGCAATAAAATGAGATCTTTATGGGTTAATAAAACCCCTCTATCCACTATCTATCGGGCTGGTATCAACTCGATGCAAATCCACCGTTAACTAAAGTATGGAGGTTTATGTACTTCTTATAAAGAGTCATGTGTGAGAGCTAGATGTGCGGATAAGACTTTTTCTGAGGATGATATTAATACTATTGAATTTACCGTGATTGGAAATGAAATTATTGAATTTTAATTTTTTTTAGAAAAAAATATCTGTGAAAAACACATCTTTTTTTATTTTTATGTATTTAGCGCTAATTTACTATGTTTTTTAAATAATTAGGTCCGTATCGTCAATATAGAACTAGCTAATTCATTATCGTTATTAAATTGCCATCCCATGATGTGACTTACGAAATAAAAATGTCTGTCTTGCTTCACCAGTTCTACGCGAAACGATTTGTTTAAAATGTGAATCACAGGTGTCGTAAGATGTTCCGATATTTCTTTTGTATACAATATAACACTTTCGGTATGACTGTACCTGACAGTGAATGCAAAAATATCAACGTTTTGTTTCGAGATCTGCGCGGAATTTCCCAGTGAAGGGGGATTTAATATCGGTCGGAATGTGAATGTCCAAGCCTCCGTGGGGAATGTACCCGCTTTACGAGACTTTGATTGGCAATTTTTTATAAAATATTGATTTTAGAAAACGTCACTGGATATGTTAAGTACAGGTATATTTTTTCATTACAAACTACTTGTGTTTTTAGCGATTCCAATTTGAATCGAAGATTAATAGAATGATTAGAATATTGCGCATATGCAGATGCTTAGTTTTACTCGGATAATTTATCATTATTAAAGAGCAGTGTTGGCTTAGTGGCTTCCGTGTGCCACTCTCATCCCTGAGTTCATACGTTCGATCTCCGACTGTGCACAAATGCATTTTCTTTTTACGTGCACATTTAACAATGCTAAACTCTGCTCGAACGGTGAAGGAAAACATCGTGAGGAAACCGGCGTGCCTTATACCCAAAAAGTCGACCGCGTGCGTGAGGCACAGAAGGCTGGTCTTCTTGCCTATTAGATTAGGAAATGATCATGAAACAGATACAGAAACCTGAGGCTCAGCCCTAAACATGTTGTAGCGCCATTGATTTGTTTAAGTATATCATTATTATTCGTTACAAAAATATTCTAAGAACTACTATAGTAAAGGTATCGCATGGTCAAATAGTCTACAACAGTAGACTATTTTTATATAATGATAAAAGAGTATTTTTTTCTAATACTTCGTTTCTTCTTTACAGGTAGGTGACAATTTAGTCCGTACACTTTTGGAATTTTATGTGAGTACAATACTAAATAATATATATTTAACACAAAAGTAAGTTGTTTCATAACACTTTAAACCAATAAATGTAAATTGAAAGTAATATACAAAAGTTACTGATATCGGTTTATTGCCAATCATTCCTCAATCCTGGGATCATGGGATTGTGAAATGAGAAATGTAAAAAGTTATTACAAATTATGACTCCTATATGTAACCGTTTCATACACTATATTTATGATAATTAAGGTGTTATTGAACACGTGGAAAATATGTATATCTAATTGCAGGCCTCAATCTCACACTTGTATTTTTACTTGGGTTAAGCGGTTTAGAATTTTACACCACAATTTTTCATTCAAATTAAAAACAGATATCAGTACGAACAGATACATAAAATGACAGCAGACTTAATTAGCCCGGAATTCGATATGTCAGTGTTAAAATGAAAAGTTGATTGAATCGATCGGCCGCCTAACCGCGCGCCGATCTGTTAATACCCAATTATGCATCCCCACCCCCCTCTATTTTAGCCCGGATAAGTGGACTATCACAAGGCCCGTAAATCCCCAATGGCATTTCATTTTAAATAATATTCTTTATATTTCATGTACTAATTATTTTACCGATAATTTAAACGGCTTATATTTTAGCGTCATCCATTCCAGCTCTCAGAGCGAAGTTCTGTATTTATTCCCAAATCTCAGTTTTTCTCGTATTTAGAGTTAAAGCTCTAAGTTTTTAAAAATCTTGAAAAAGACTTCACATAGTAACAATTAATAGAACATCGGCTATGACCTACACAGTTTATAGAATGTTCAATTATTTAAAGCCTTCAATAATAAAAAGCATAAACTGAAACCTTTCGAAATTAAAAGTACAAGTTAAAACGTACAAGAACAAATCGCAGCCACCCTAACATTTAGAAAATGACCGTCCAGACAAAATTTCATACAATTTCCAAGTCCTTTCAAGTAGCATAAATACTATGCTTTCATATAACATTCACGTAGTATTGACACACATCGGGGGGATGGGGGCGCACACAGACACGGCCGTCCCCACGGAAGCGGCATTAAAACTTTTGAGTGATTTTGCTCAGTCAAACGCGGCAAGACGGCGAGTCCGCTCGGACATCGCTAGTGCATATGACTTGGGGAAAACTCGGACTTATTAAATTATAAGTAATTTATATAAGATACTAGCTGACCCGGCAAACGTCATTTTGCTATGTCTATATGTTTTTAGAACAAAAAGAATTGTCTAAAAAAATTAATAATTTAATCACTTAGGGGTTTGAAAGCTAGATAATAGCCGATTCTCAGACTTTCAAAATATGCATTAAAAAATTCATAAGCCTCATCATACATCGTGATACGAGAATTATTAAGAAATATATATATATATATATAATGTAAGACTTTAACCCTAAACTCAAATACATCCTTTATGGAAAAACTTATACAGTTTGTTTACCAAAGATTTCGATGCAGGTGGAAAGCAAATCTAGGCATTGATTGTGTAATATTGTTTGTAAGATTAACAGTTACTACGAAATAGTTTTACGGCTTAAAGGGACGAGAATTTTGTCTTGTTAAATATATTAATTTTTTTACTTTAAAGAGCAAAGGACTGTTATTATAATTAATATCAAACATTATGATAACCCGAAAAAACTAATCAAAACTAAAAAAATCTCCGAAATTTTGAGTGTATATATAAATTTTAATGTGTGTATATTTTCTTAAATTTCACCAAGAATTTCAAAACCTGTGTTCGTGATCTAAATGTATGATTAGTTTTCAACGTGTGGTCACCACATTGAGGACGGATGCGGCGTGGACGAGTTGGGACGAGTGCCTCACTAATTTGCGACTAGACACTAGATTTCAAAATGATAGTACTTTACGTGACCACCTCGCCTCATGTGTCATTTACTAAGTAGAGTATAAACTATTTTAATATCTTAACATCTATTAAAATCCAAAGTTCTAAATAGTTTTTGGTTCTTTATAGAAGGATTAGGTTTAGGCTTATTGCATTACTGCATACTTATTAATTTGTCTTTTAGTTACTAACTTTGAATTTCTAAAACTCAAAGCTAAACAATCCTATTATGAAGAAATATATAATTTAAGTTGCAATAAATGTCACCGTACAGTGGGTGAGGGGAGGTTGAGGCCGGTCGGATCCATCGTCCGGCCGCAGATCAATCGAATCCACCTGCACTTTTCATTCTTGAAATGGAACGTTCTGTCTTGTATAACATTTCCACAAAGTTTTAGCGATTGAGTTTTTATTTCTTGTGGAACAACTGAATATTAATTGTTACAACGTAAGACGTGAGTACTGAGCATGCCACTGATGAGCAATAGTATCAGCCCTTTTCATCTCATTTTATAGTCACGTCGGCGAAAATAGGTTTTTTTAGCAGGTTATTATGAAATAGCCGTGTCATTGCCAAATACATTCCGATGTAATTTGATACAATTAATACTGTTTATGGACAGGGATTGATTAATGTATGAAATCTGTACGTGAAGTGTATAGAATTGGGGGTTTAATACTGTAAAATGTGTTTATAGTTATATGTTACTTATTAATAAGTCATTATATTAACTATGCGTTAACAATAAGAGAAATTAAGAAAACAGATTCGAAATTGGAGCAATAATTTTTACGTTACAGTATGTCACTAGCAAATAGAGAAAAGCAATAAAAACGCCAACATATACGATTTATTGAGTCCGGTGACAGAGATTACTAAGTGGTATTTCTAGTAACCTTTGTTTTCCCAACTGACTATCAAAAGAGTACAGTGGGACAAATCATTCATGTCACAACTTCGTTGAAGGGTTGAAACACAACACTCCATTAAATAGTTAACTGACTTTTATTTGATGAGGGAAAACGAAAGTAATTTAAGAATTTGGGACAATACTTTGAATGTTATTTTTGAGATATTTTTCAGAACAACCCCTTGACATTATCTGTATATTGTTCGTAACGGACGTTACCTTCTTTTTACCGTTTTTTATTGAATTATTTTTAACATTTACAAATTTAATTTATCATTGAGAATAGACTATCGTAAAAAAATATGCTCGCGGTTTAATGTTAAAAACAAAGTAAGATTATAATCAATATCATTTGAGTTTTGTACTAGACTTATTTAGAACTACATCATATATGTTTTGTACCAGTATTGTGGTACTGTAAACTTTTGCATCAGTAGTTTTAATACATTCCTTCCCGATCACTGTTAGAATATTCTAAACCCTTCCGACTCCAGCTTCCACATTAAAAAGATTTAAACACTCAAACTCGAGCACAATAGAGCGAGTGTGTCGTAAAAGTAAATATCTTTGCCCTCTCCCCCTCGCGTCCCTCTACCCTCTCCTTGCCCCCATTGCCCCCTCAGTTCGTTATCACGTCCCGGACATAATTTAAGACGAGTCAAAGGGAGCTGGTCCGTCTAGCCCGATCCTCCTCGTCACTCGCATCTGCAACTTGATTTGTTTTCGATTTTTATTTGTTGCATATGGCGAATTGTTTTTGTTTAGGATTTTAGAGGTGTTGTCGTTGATTCAATGTTGCTGGCGTCTTCGGTTTAATAAATTCCTGTGTGGTTTGTTAGTAAGGAATGAAGAATATGAATTTTACATGTATAGTTTTTTACTGATACACTTATATGTTATAATTTAATGAACTTCATTTATTTTAAAATAACGTCATATATTAAACTTCTTGGTTATCAATATAATCATTTAAATTTAGCCAATGTTAAACTGTCATAATTCGAGCGAGATCTTAGAACATATGCGCAGGCTCATTATTTTAAATCTGTAATCATTATGATGGACATATTTTTGATTCTGCTTTGATTGGCATAATAAGCCCCTTTTGAATGGTTTCTTAAGATCTTCTTCTTAAGAAGAAGGTATCAAATTACGGGAACGACTAAGTTTTATTTGCTATAATTTATCGAAGACTTCCAACCTATAATTCGTATCTCAGGCCACAATATCGTTTTGAGCGCTGTCAAATATGTCAACTACATACAGTAAAATGGTTTGACTGCCTTTGAAACTAGATTTAAGTTTGATTGATGTTCTAGAATACTGCCTTAAATGATATTTTTATTTGACATTTAATGATAACTATATTTATAACTGTACTAGATTTAATAGTATTTCGGCTATCAACAACGTTATAAACTAATCCACTGGTTAACAGGCGGTCTTAGTCTTAGATTTCTATATCAGTTTCGTGATCTTTTTCTTAATGCACAAGAAGGCTGATCCGCCGTTGCAAGTCTAAGTCATGCAGGTCCACACAATTTTCTCCTTCGCCGTACTTGCAAATGATCAATGCGCACATTGTACACTTCTACGACCTCAGGGATGACGCTACAAATAAAATACAAAAGTAAATATTTCTTCACTTATTTTCGTTACAATGTCAATTTATAAACCGGCAACGCACTTGCCAGATCTCTGCCAATGTGAGTATCTATCACTCCCAACAGGTGAGCCTTCTGCCGGTTTGCCCCCTGTGATATATAAAAAGGTCGCGTTTAAAAAAATCTTCATTAATAACCAATAATTTGACAGATAAGCCATTTGATATGATTACAGCGGTTGTCATTACGGCATTTATTGATTTTTACAGTTGTTTAATGAACTCTTTTAACGACGAACCACGAAAACTATAATCTAACACAGTCTAATGTAGTCTCTGTAGAGATCCCTATTTAGATCAAATTTGTCACAAACATTATTTATTAAGAATAAAGTTTATAATTTAAAAAAAAGTGTGTATGGGTCTCAAATTTTAAGCATTTTATTCAAGTACGTGGAACCGATATTGTTATTCACAGTACGTTCCGTCTGTCACATCAATATTTTTATGGGGTTCATATATCACCCAGTTTCACATAACTCACACGAAAGACAGTCATTCAGTGTACTAACAAAATAACTTTTGCGTTTAAAGTTTCCAGGTTATACTTTTTGTACCTTTTTGTAATATTATATTTAAATCCCTATAAAGATAATAATATGAATACTACACATTAGGTATATAATACATTGGTTGGCTGGAAGAGATCGCTCGGAAGCTATAAGGCCGCCAGTTGCTCTCCTTTTTATTTATTTATTTATTCATACTTCGTTGCAAAAATAAAAGAAACAAATAACACAATACATAAAAATTACATTGGATACATGGGCGGCCTTATCTCTTCCAGGCAACCCTAGTAAGAGAAAAACTAAAAAAGAAAAATGATGAGTGCAAGAAGTTTTAAATAAGTGAATCGTATTAATTATATTTGTGTAAATGCAACGGAGTGTTTATAAATTAAATAAATATTTAACCGAAATTTTAATTGTAAATAAAAAGACATATATAAAGTTAGGTTCCTTAATTTTTTTTTATTTTATATACAACTGGACAGACGTTTGGCTACACTCTCACCTGATGTTAAGTGAGATGCGGCCTATTGGAGGGCACGCCTCTCTAGAAGAGACTTACTTAACCGCCGCTTATATGAACCCATACTATAGTGTTTAGGAAAGATGGAAGGAGGCGAGGAGTTCCACTCCTTATAAAATACGACAATCCAAACCGTGCAGTGCGGCAGTAGGACTGTCAATAGCGAAGGGGAAACACTCCAGCGTGCCTCTAGTTGAGCAGCGTAGGAGTCTTAATACTGGCTAATAGCTGTATTGCGACTAATATTCCTCAAATTATTTAAACTTCTTAAATACTTGAATCTAATTACTTTATGTTTTCAAGGCAAGTTCACATCAACACAAGTTTAGTTGGGAATTAAACGTAATACATGTTTACGTGTCCAGAGAGAACCTGTAAAAGGAAAAAGGGAAAATACTAGCAAAACGCTTATTAACTTGTGGCTTTTACGCTTGTGTTCCAACCAGTTCCAATTTCAAAGCAGTGTTGAGCACTGTCACATATGTTAAACAAAAAATGACAACTCTTGGAACTAGATTCAGGTCTTAAAATCCACCCATCGCCAGCAATGGTCCAAGCTGAAGTCCTTGATCTATTAATCACGAATCGCAATGATTAGCCAGTAGTTTATCAGTCCCAAAGTTCATATACCTCTTAATCACTAAGATAAGTCTGGATTATCAAAGCAACGTGACCAATTTATGAATCGAACTAGCGAGCAATTATTATAAATACAGCGTATGTGGGTCACGTGGAGGGGGGCGGAGGTGGGGGTAAGGGGGCAATGCAAGGGGTGGACACCCGTCAATCGATTGTCAAGAAGTGCAGCCAAGCGAGGTACACTTCTCAATGTATGTATTTAACTTTGAAACTAGAATGTTTTGATGTGTTTTGTCAGTAATAGTTTTAAGTTGTATTTAGCTAATATATAATAGTTTTGTTTATGTGGTATTTAATCTTAAATAATGGGAAGAAAATGTATTTGGATAGCCAATATGAATAGCGATACAATTTGATAGAAGTTTTGACTAAGTTGTTTCCTATGAAGCCCTTCTTTGATATTAAGTTAGATATCCTATTTTTATTAGCTAGTTATTCTACGTAAATAATGGATTCTTAACAAAGAGAGGAACTGGCTATCCTAAGCTTAGTCCTAGCTAAAAGGACTAGCTAGCAGGGGTTCTATTATATGTATTATATGATGAGATTTTAATAATATGTAAAAAAATTCAATGACCACTAATTAGTGCCATGGTCTGACGTAAGGGGGTTGTAAATCCAAGACACAATTCCTTCTACCGTTATTTATGCTTCCATTTCCGTAGCCTTTAATTCTATTTACATATTTCTATTTCTATAATTTTAGTGTATCTGTCTTGTTGGCAAAGGCCTCCTCCAAATCCTCCTATTCCTCTCTACAATGTGCCATTCTCTGTCATGTACCACAAGCTGTTTCTTTAATTTGGACTTTCCACCTTTTTAGTTTTCTCCGTCTTTTTCGTCGGCTGTACCTTGGGCACCAGTTTAGTACTTTTTTGCTCCACTTTCCTGTTTCTCCTGCCATGCCCTGCGCAAATTCACTTTAGTTTATTTATCTTTATTGTAACATCTGTTACCTTAGTTGTTTTTCTTAAAGCTTAAAGCAGAAGCTTGGGATAAATACAGACTAATAATAAACGGCAAAAGATTGAACCACTTAAGGTGTGCTGACCATTTCATTTAAACGACGCTAAAGCTATGATGCCCTGTTGCTTAAATTTTCATCTTATTTCGTGAATAAAATCGTTAATACGATAAATGTGTTGTCGTGCGCAGTTGTATCAATCATCGTCCCAAACGACACGGCAGCTGCTCAGTCCACGATTGATAGAACTATAAACTATATTTATAGTTCCGAGATACTCGCGTGTCCAAGATGACGGAATTTGTGAAAACAAGGATCTACAACACGGGGATATTGCAGATAGAAAAGCGTACATTGCGATCGAATTATACAACAAGTACATTACAGCAGTAACAATGTGTATACATTAAATACAGTAGCTATCATAAATATAGAATATAACAAGTACGAGGTGAATTTAAAAAAAATGCATCAGATCATAGTGTACATATAACAGGGTATATTCTATATAGTTTTATAAGTGATCATGGATTTATTACTTGAAACTAGTACTGTGTTTACGCTGTCCTGCCGTCACATAAGCTGATAGCACATCTAATACTTAGGAGTTGCGTGTGGCGATAATGTCGTAAACAGAAGCCGACGCGATGGCTCTCGAACTAATAAAACACGCGTTATTGTCATCGCGATACACGTGTCAACCTAAAAATAATTCACGAGGAAAAGAAAAACACCAAAGAACTGGGCAACAATTTTTTTAAATGAAAGAAGAAACAAATTACTATATTTTTTTTCAATGTATGCGTTGTCGGCTTTTAGTTAAGACAATATTAAGTTTGACTACTATTACATTTAGATTCATAAAAAAATAGTGGAAAATTCGAGTTAGGAATTTTTGTTCGGAAGTCTAATCAGTTACACAAATGTCTGTAGGATGTCTTTCTGCTTTGATATGGAATATCTTCATCCCCTCAGCTGGTGAGCTGACAGACAGATTTATGTGTTTGCCGTATAAATCATAAGGCGTCACAGCGACGCACTTTTTCTGCAGCCTATAACTCATTCTACGTCTTGTAAATAGACGCTGACATAAAACACGTTTAAATCCGTTCCATAACTCTTCATTAAGCTTTACCCCAACAGAGATGAGACAGAACTATTTTATTATTAACTTCTACTAATGTTATATTTTCTGGCTTGAAAAAATTGTCTTCATGCCAGTTACATTTGGAAAGATTTTTATGCATGTGTGTGCGCGTGAGTTTCCGTTGTCTGAACAGACACATCTACGTATGCGGTTACGTCCGAGTAGTGTACGACTTTTAAAACACACAAAATAAACCAAAAGATTTAATTTATACTAGTCTTTGTTGATAACAAAAAACCTAATTACAAAGAAATATTAAAGAAAATTGTTCGAGCCACAGAATGCCTGAATCGATACGAAGCGGCAGACGAAAGCGCACATTACCGTATTTTTGAGCACTCGAGTACTCATAAACATCGCGTGAAATGAGCACTAATTTCCCCTCCTCACAAAGGGGGAGTTTTACATAAATATGTCATATTTGCCCCCCTCACTGCCTTGCCAACTCAGGGATGACGAGTGCTTCTTCAGGTGGCCTCTTTACATTATCTTTGTTTAGTGGTTTGTTCTACATTACGTCTTACGTATGTGTGTATTCCAACAACATACATGCCCATTTGGCGTGCAATCGCCGTAAACATATACATTGATTTGTGACAATGCTAGGACTACATAACAAAGAAATTTTAAATTATGATCTTTAAGAGAGAAGCCTCTTAAGAATTTAGTTTTTTTTTAAGTGGCTTGATAAGCGAATGCTGTAACCTAAGCTAGAGAGGAATGGCAAACGGCCTATTTTAAGATAATACTTTACGAATGATTTCTACATAGCTCGTATAAAGTCTATCTAACGAACCCTTTGGTGTACAAGTAGTAGTCAAACACATGACCACGTAAATGTGCGTAAGACTTTTTATCATCTACCCTCAAAAAAGTTTTAATAAAACAAAATTACATTTAAAAATGTCTGCTTCAAGGCAATCGATGATAAGTTTTAGTATTATTTATTGGAGCTTGGTACGACGGCAAGTTAGAATTGAAGTGATGGCGCAAAGGGGCGGGTCTCGTGATTTATCGGCCCATAAAGTATTATAATTAAAAGCTGGGGGTAGGGGTGAAACTATACGGAACTTAACGTCCACTGGTTCAGGTATGTGGGATGAGTATAAACGTACTTTTATGTAAATGCATAGTTCTTTTTCTATTCATCGTGTAGCATTATGGCGGCAATCAATAATTTTTGTTAAATTCCATGTGAGAAGTAACAACTTTAAAGTCAATTTACTTTGAGTATGATGATATAAAGTTATAAGTGTGCGTATGTTTGCCCATAAATTTATCGGGAACTAAAAGTTATGTCGTAATCATTTTTTTGTTTGCTTACCTTATATAACTTTCGGAACAGTCTAGTATCATCAAAATCGGTTTAAGATATCTTTCTGAAGAGTGATATCTTATAATATCTGGGGCTCTAATCAGTGATCATGAATTTTAAGTTATTTTTAATGTTTTATTTTACTTTTATTATTTTGTAATATTTGTGAGTAGGTACCTACAGCTTATGTTATTAAGAAAACGCGGTCTCGTGAACGGCGTCGCACCGTCTAGGTTGACAAACGTTCTATTTATTAAAGTCAAAACATAATACAGTAGTGGTGTAAATCATAAAACAACCCCCAACTACTATTATCAGAAAGGGTCACGATTTTGGATATCTTTGAGAAAAGCCCCAAAATTGTAACGTCTGCATATATATACCACGTCTTAAGTCAGGTATTCGAACATTTTTTTATAATCAAGATTAATTGCTAGTAAGGGCGCGGCTGCCTCGAGATTATTTCGATTCCTACTGACTATATTTTTAATCGAGTTTAAGAAAACTGTGCCTTTTGAACTACTCCGGGAGATTAGCGAGATTCAAAGCTATAATTCCCAATCCAACGGTGAGTCATTAAAATTATTTAGAGATTTGCGCGCTGAAAATTAAATTCTGTCAAGTGTACGACAACAAATCATATTTATACGTATAATACGGTAGCCATTAGGCGGCGCGGGACCGTCCCAGCTCCCGGAGATTAGGCAAGGAGAGACATTACAGTAAAATTATTTATTTAGGGCCTCGCTAGATTACATTACTCCATACACATAAATAACGAAAACAATAAGAGCTATTCTAATAAATTATCTTTTTATTGCTGGATTGTGAAAATTTTAGACACTTATCCGGGGGTGTGGGGGTATTGTCCCAATTATTTATGGCGGTTGAGACGCGGGGAGTGCGTCGTCCGTCCTTTCTTGTCCTATTTTTAATTAAAACTTTGAAAGTTAATTAATGGGACGAATGGGATATCTTTGTACGATTCTTGATTTGGGAATTTTACACCTTGGTTACGTTTAATATTACATTGATATTAAACCCTTTTTTAATTCTCTTAATATAGTAAACTATCGTGGTGTATCGATTAAGATAGGATTCCTGTAAATTTTATACTTGAAAACAAAATCTTAATTTTTTTTCTGTAAAAAATTTAAGCCAAGATAAAAAAAATCCCTTGTAACCAACCTCCAAGTTCATCTACAACTATTTTATACCCATTTGTAACTCGACGATGTTTAAATCACAAACTATAGCGTAGATTACAAAGCTAGTCTGTGGAAAACAATAGACAATCAATAAAAAATCGGTTCTGTATTCGAAACTTGAATAATGGCGTTTGACATCTATAAAACGTAATTCAAAACCGCTGTTAAACATACGCCACAAATCACTGGCTGCATTCGGCAAATCAATCACCGAAAAAAAAATCCTTTAAACCAATACACCACAAGAATGCGCTATGAATAATCTAATAAATAATCTTTTGGAAATTTATTAGCTTTAGTATTACCGGACGGAAGCCTTAGAGGGAGACAATTGCTGCTGTGTGCCGTAAAGAGAGGGATGGACTGAATGTCGTCTGTCATAAATAACATCGGGCAAAAACAATGGACAATGGATTGTGGTGCCGAGATACGTCTTCTTTATCCCCCGCACCCCCCAGACCAACCCCTGGACCTCTGCTATGGTTGGAAATTACCGCTCTATTTCGGTTACATTTTAAATAAACCTCTTAGTAGGCGAACAATGCCAGATAACAAAAATCTCTTTTCTTTTCTACTACCACATGAGGAATGTAAATCACTTTGATTCTAGCACTAGCTAGTACAAGTGATTAGCAATTGAGGATGATTAGTGCAAGTAGTGTCCAACTATTGTTGAGTGGTTCTGTTAAGTAAATTCAGTTGTCAATAGCTGTCAATCTGCAAGTTTGGACGAACATCGAGAAGCGCGCTTTAAATTGGAAGAAGTACTGAAGTATTAAACGTGGTGCTATCTGAAACCGAAGAAGTGTTTGGGGGTTAACTTGCAAGACTAAGAAAAGCATGGGTTCGAAAATGGATTAATAGAAGACCCATTCATGGCGCAAGCTACCAATTCTTAAAGGCTGCTAAACAAACTACGGAATATTATTTTGCTCTCAGCTTGACCGAAGAGTCCTGCTACTTGTCTAGACGTGTTTTGGCAGGCACGCTACGAGTAGGGGAAAGGAAGGGCGAGGCTACTCGCAGTTCACTCGTAAAAAAATTGAACACACTTCTAATCACGTAACTACGCAGCCAACTAATCATCTGCACTAAACACTAATCAAAGTGAATACAGGCCTTAACGCGTGCGAAACGAGCAAAACTATTCTAAATTCAAATGAATAACTAAGAGATAATGAACTCTTAATTTGAAAATATACACTACTGACTCAATAACACTTGTTGTGTCAAGATTTTCACTTGAGAATAAATGTTACACAATACATCGGTACCAATAAAATTATTACTGTTAGTAATAGAACACCCACGAAGTAGCCCAGTTTAAATTTATTTGTATTTACGCGATTGTCGCACGCAATTAAATTAATCTTAGGCCGTTTATGAACGCTTTTCATCCGTTAATTGAATGTATGTTTATTAATTTATAGCCGGGAAATGGAAAACATATTTTTTATAGAGGCAGGATTAATTCACCTTTGTATAATGTTAACAATTACAATTCATAACGGTGCTACCATTGTATATATCAAGTCTAAATGATAAGTACATATTAAAAATTAAAAAACCGTGAAATTTCATACAAAAGTCTAACTAATACTCCAACTTAATATGTTTCATAATAGACGATTTACTGAAGCTTAAAGTGGGTGTATAAAAAGCCTAACTATCGCTAATGTATTTTCAATGTAGGGCCTGCGTGTGGGCAGAGACACAGGTAGCTTGTCCACTTAACGATCTAGATATTTTTATTGATTTCACTGGTCCCTGTTGAATGTCATAATTACTTAAATTGCGTATTAATCACACCTGATTAGACCCAATAATGTTTACTTAAATAATAAGTTAATAATTTATTTATTTATTGAAGCAATAAGAGCGTAGAGCTCAAAACAATTAAAAGGTTACGGCTTGCGAATCAAGAAGCGACCTCATAGGAATATACAATTCAAAAAGCCGGCAACGCTACAAGTCTGTTTAACATAGTTATAGTATATTCGTAGACGTTTAGGAAAATACATGACGTCAGAAGAGCCTACAGCCGGCAGGCTGTTGCTAAGTTGCTAAGTAATCCCTCCCTGTCTCAGTTTTTATTTTCTTTCGATATGTCAATAACATTTAACCCACCGGTAATTGTTGCGTTTTCTTCGAAATGTAATGTCCTTATAACAAAATTTAAATTTCGTTATAAGGACATCCCTCGAGACACCTCTGGTATGCCATCATTCCATTTGTCCCCGAATAGGAGAACGCGTTTTGGCCAAAACTCACCAATGTCCAGATTGAGCATTCTGATAAACGACCTGGGTCTCGATATCCATAGTCGCTCCGCTCACACTTTAAAACCGATTTTCATTTAGTTTTTATAATTTAATTCTAATGTTTAATTGAATTTTAGTATCTCTGCGTGTATGTTCTGTTTGCCTATAAGTGCTTGTTACATTGAAAATTGTACTTAATTTTCTTGTACCAATGTAGCAGTGTGCATCGTTGGCAAGATAAATAAATAAAGAAAAAAGTGTGTTAAGTATACGTTTCTATCAAACTTTTGATGTACAGTATTACCGGTGTCATAAATATACATTAAACTACGATTGGGTATAGTCGAATTAATCTGATTGATGATTATATAGAAAAAAGTTTACGAGCAACGTCCCAATCGGCGATAAACAAGCGTCCGGCGGTGTGTCAGATCTATCCCACATTTAGAGTTTTATCGAGATTTTACGAGCCGTAAGCAATCCTGGTAAACTTAGATTTGAGTGTATGGGGCCCCATTTCAACGCCTCTTCTTAGTTGCAATCTGGGGCCTAACGCGATGAGAACTGTAAGTATTTTTGTATTAATATCTGAAACACAAAAGAGAATATAATAAATACATTAAAGATACAATAGCCTCCCAAAAGAATATAAACGAATGTTAATTCAATTATGCCAAAATTTCAGTAAAACTCTTGCTAAAGACTTTCATACTGTTTGAGAATACTAAACTAAACAGAAGTATAAGTCCACCACCAATAACTTACCTCTTTATTCTTATTATGTTATGCTTATCAGTTTCAATACAATGGGTTAATAAAAAAGTATAAAGTAAGCAAATATGCTTAGATACTTTACACAAAAGTTTCAAATAACAAAACTTGGGGCCCCAAAACGCTTCAAGTCCATGCCTGGCTGTCAGTTATTTAGTGAGAGCACACGTCGTAAAACTAAATTTGAATTGGCCTAGTGCTGGCATTCTTAGACACTCTTTATATTGTCGTTAATCTGTATCACATTATACGTGAAACAATAAATAAAGGGACCGACGAAAAACATAGGATTGTTGTGTTGTAGGCGGAGATTGCGTCAACTCAGAAAAATGGTCAAGAAAGTTTCTGAAAGAAATGCTCCAAAATATTCATACATGATTCTAACCAAATTTAACATAATCTTCAACATTTTTGATTTGATTAATGATTTTTTTCATATAAAAAAATGATAATAAATTAATGTATAAAGGCTAAGCAAAGTTTCAGAATAATATTGACTAAAAAGCGTATATCCTTTATATATATATTTTTGAGTTAACCATGCTGCTTAAAACTACTTAACTACATATGATAAAAATACAAGGAGGTTTTTATAAAGGAAAGTCTTAAGTTCTTTAGAACGTCGTGATGGTTTCAAAGTGTCGATCAGAGTATTAACCTAAATTACAAAGGAATATTGTTTATTTGCGCACGCTTTCCAGATGCACACAAGTGCATGTTTATTGAGCCCTGCATTTCGTCTCACTCACACAACCAAACGCACGTGGCTATTGTCATCCCTGTCCGATTTTACTAGATTGATGAGATATGAATATATGAAAGTGTAGTTTTCGTAGTATATTTATTTTTTAAATAACTTTAACATGACGTTGTAATTTTTGTATACAAACAAATTATATTTGGATTTAACGAATCAATTCAAGTTTCCGTGATATATTGTTTATTTGATTCATAAACTATGATTATATTTAAATGGGTTTACTTAAATATAACTTTTATATTTCTTTAGTTGATTTACTGTCGTGGGTACTACTGTGGTAAGTGCATACATCAGTGACGAGATAAATCGCGACAGCTGTTTTGTTTCACACTAACTACGTGTTGATGAACAATTCGCAATGATCTGATGTTAGGCTTATTCACCTTATACAGACTGTTGTATAAAGATAGGAATTTATTGTTAAATCTAATTATAAACGTAAAATATTTAATTAAAAAATACTATAACATAGGAAAATTAAACATTACTATCGACACAATGACAACCTGTAAGTTGTCTATGATATTTCGTGGTGTTGCTATTCTAATAAAACTTATGACATTATGTTCTCTTATTACATTATCTCTGACATATATATGCACAATACAATGGCGTCGAAATTAAAATATCTGTTTCTATTTAATAATTATAATATTTATGAAATTAGTACGTAAACATACGTTAATTGACGACTAAGGGCGATTTCCTGCAGTGTATCCCCCCCCCCCCTACTCTTGTCAGCATATGTAAGCAAAACTCAAGCATCCTGTAAAAAATATACATTTTAAATCACCTAAGTGGGATAAAATGTTACATAATTTAGAGTTTATTAATATATTGCATATATCATAGTCTGTGACGGAAAAATAATCGTTGAGGTGGCCTCAGTGCTAAACATTTTTGTTGCTGCCAACACTGAAACATCAACGTCAGTTGATATATATTTGAAATAAGAATTATATTAGTTCGCATAATTGCTACGGTTATTTACGCTATTTTTCTTATTAGAATATATTTTACAATCAAGGCACATGGTATTACAAAGTAAAGACGTACCATGAAGATCTGTTTTAAAAACTAATATTAATAATAATATTATTTACATTATATAATAGTCAAAGTCAACAATCATTTATTCATATAGGTGACACAATGTACACTTATGAACGTCAAAAAAAAGAAATTTACATTAAATGCTTCTAATTTTACATTTCTCAAATCAATATTCTAATCAATAAACATTCACTGAAATTATTGTAACAGGTGTAAATTAATTTAACAGTAACAAATAACTGTTAGTTATTTAAGTTTAAAGAACAAAGTCAATTAAAATTTATTAATAAGATACTATTTCTGGATATATATAAATTTCAGCCATCTTTGATTGTCAAAGAGAGATAGATATTTGATGTTACATGATTATATATATACAAGAGTTCTTAAACGCTCATTGAAAGCATACAAAGCAATCGTTTGACCATTGAGCCATAGCATTTATCTAAATATTAAAAACCTTTCCAAGCATACCTAATATAGTACAGCTGCCAGATACAATTTTATTGTAAAGAAGATAAAAATTAAGATAATACTGGGTCGTTGCCCGAATTATTGATACATCCTGATATTTAAGGCCTCGTCAACTGTCGCCATTAATTAATTTTATTTATTCATAAAAATTTGCCAATTAACTGTTAATAGGTTCGTGTTCGAGAAATGCCAAACTATACTTGCTTTTTTATTCTGATAACATTTGTAGAGAATAAGGTCAGACACAATTTTATACCTTATTTTTACCTTCAAATTAGTACGAACTTTGTTGATTCTGAAATTTGTCTCTGGTTTATTGAACTGTATTAAATTGTTGCAATATGTAACATGCCGTACCTCTTTGATAATCAAAGGTGGCTAAAATGACTATATATTCATTCCTAATTAAAAATTTCACTACTACTTTGTTATTTTAACTGAAATAACTGACAGTTATTTGTTACTGTTAATCTATTTTACAGGTGCATGTCCAAGATTCTTAGCGAATGTTTTTAATAATTAGTATTGGTTTTAAATTTAGATCTTAACGAAACAATGACTAAATTATACAATTTTAATGTGTTTACTTTTGAAAACCACGTGCCATGTTAAAATATATGCTAATAAGAATTATATCTTACATATAGTCTGTGGAAAGAACCGTAGCCATTATGCGAACTTATATAATTCTTATTTGTTACGCGTCATTTCATTCCAGTATCCTAGGTATTGACGTTTCAGTGTTGGCAGCAACAAAAAAGGTTAGCATTGCAGCGTCCTCCAAGATTCTCTTTCCTCACAGACGTGAGTACCGTCTATCTATGAGATGCAATATCCTAATAAACTCAACGTTATGTAACATTTCCTCCACTTAGTCGATTTAAAATGTATATTTTTATTGTCACTAAATGCGGCCGCGTCGCTTTCGTTACTCAACTTTTATAGGCCATTAATCTTAGATTAAAACCCACATAAATTGTCGCGATTTAAAAATAAAAATCGTTATATCTACTGCGCGGGATTCGGCTAAATCTTAACCGAGTTTCAAAAGTGTTTCTTATAGGATATATCGACTTTGTTAAAGTTTGTATCTGAAATACTGTGCATAATGTAGTGCGTGTTGAAATATTAAAGGGTTAATATTACTACTTGTTAACACTGACACTGTTTATGAGCAGTGTTGGCCTAGTGGCTTCAGCAAGCGACTCTCATCCCTGAGGTCGTAGATTCGATTCCCGGCTGTGCACCAATGGATTTTCTTTCTATGTGCGCATAACATTAGCTCGAACGGTGAAGGAAAACATCGTGAGGAAACCGGTTTGTCTTAGACCCAAAAAGTCGGCAGCGTGCGTTAGGCACAGAAGGCTGATCACCTACTTGCCTATTCGATTAACAAATGATCATGAATACATATATCATGTATACATGCCTAGTGTTGATCAAGGCAAATAGAATCGATTATTCTTGTAAAGTACTGTTAAATAGCGCGTCTAGTAATGACTAAAGCAGTGGAGGAATTTCAATATAATTGAAGGTTCTTTGCCAATTTTTCTATAATTCCATCTAAAACGGTCTCTAGTGGGTGTAAGATTATTAGCGAATTCGTCATGTCACATTTATGACACACCAATTTATCGCTTTTGAGGTTTTTATTACTTAAATGACCGCGTTAAGGGGACACAAATCAGTCCACACTTGGTGAATCATGTTTCTATGAATTTGTCATTTCGGGTTTTACTAGAAAAAATATTTTCACGTGTCTATATCCGGTGAAAGGAAATTAGCAAACAATTTTCATATTAGAATTTCTGTATGCTGAGGTAGAATGCAAAGTGCGGGCCTCTGAGATGAGATTTTTGTAGTTCCCGAGGGAGTTTTGGGTACACCATATAGGCCCAGCCGGACAAGCGTAAACCACTATAACCCATCTGTAAGTAAATGATCACGTAAAAAGGACAAGTCTGGAGTTGGTTGCAGGTCCCTTGACGTGTAATTTCATTTCCATATACAAAAAATAGAAGCCATGTAAGCCATATTGTATAAAATAAGGTGCAAAGTTCACTTTGGACTAGCTATAATTTTATGACACAGTTTAATTTTGTGTAGCGGAACTCCGGCTGTTTCCGGTCGAGAGGGACATCTTAGTTCAAAATGATGTTATGTACGTAGTTGGGTAGTTTTTGTTAAACTATATGCCTCGCTTAGGACCGCTTTACTTTTATTTGAATTTTAACTGTAGTGTTGGTTGTTTTCTATGTGCAAAGGACTAAACAATAAATTATTATACAAAAATGTGTGACGCATATTAAGATTATCAATTGCATTTTACGTTAGCTAAAGTTACGTAATGATAAAGTCGTAATACTTCAATGGTTTTATGTTAGGCTGCTATATCCGTAGTCGAAATAAAAACGAGTCGTAGATAGTTCCATCCAGGTGTAAGTTAACATAGCTTTTACACATTAAGAAAAACACTTTTTTAACGGATTGAAGCTATGTATTATTATTAAAAACTTATAATTATGCATCGTCGCCGTGACCACGCACGCTGAAAAAATTAAAAATTATGTATATAATTATAAGTGTTTTATTAAAAATACATAGCTTTAATCCGTTCGAAAAGTGTTTTTCTTAATTACGACATTGTTTTTGATATAGCTCGTCAGTCCTTGCTTACCAAAGTTTAGCTATAGGGGTGGACCAAAGCTCCCAAGACATAAATGAAACTGGCATAATGAATATTTGTCTGATAGCGCGTCACTCGTAAATAATAAGACGTCAGAGCGAGTTACTCTGAGTGACAGTAACTGTGTCTGAATGTTTGATGAATGTGGCGCCGCTAACAAACACTAGCTACGTTACAGAAGTTCTATAGAGAATGTATTCGTTTCCTAATTAATAATCATCAAAAAACTATCGTAAAAAAATTGTTTACAAAGCACGATTTTTGCTACTTTGCGACTGAAACTGATTTCTATAAAACTATAGGTTACCGTTCTAAGTGTCAATAATTCAGACAAGCACATTGTAATGCAGTAAGGTGTGAGATTAGACTTGTATAATGATAAAGGATAGCCTTTATGATGTTACTTACATGCAAAATTTAAAATAAAGTTAAGGTTCTATAATTTTTTTATATAACACTTGCTTAACTCATCATTTTTCTGTTTTTAGTTCTCTTACTAGGGTTGCCTGGAAGAGATCGCTTGTTAGCGACAAGGCCGCCCGTTGCAGCCCTTATATTTTTTTATTGCAAGGAATTATTAATTCATTAATTAATAAAAAATATGCCTAATGTAATATAATATTTATTAATCAGCAAACGGTTATTAACAGCTCGTCCTTTGACAAAGGGCTCTAATTTTTACCTACAATTTACATTAGACCCTTAAACGTGTTAAATAAGTCGAAGACATCAAAGTTTAGAAAATGCACTTAAATCTTGAGTAAAAGTTTACTAGAAGAAGAAGTCTACAGCCCTTGTGTATTGCGCTTTTGAGTAGATCCTCTTTAACATATAGCATATATGTATATTCTATTTTGCATTAAACTCGGTACAATTCGTATCGTTACAGATAACAATTAGAACCAAAATGAAATCCGACTACGGATAGTATAAAAACCCCCCGCGAGTTATGTCCACTTACTCCGTTATTACAGCAATAGCCTATCACCCGTCCCTCTCGAACGCCCCACTAATGTCCACCGTCCCCCTCACACACACGAAAAAGGTCGAACAAAGCAAGTACTAAAATTTTATTCGAAGCGCACGTGGTTCTGCCCGCATAATGCAGAAAAAGAAAAGTGCATATTTATACCACTCGATATTTCGCAATGTATACCATCACGATTTAATGTCGGTCTGGTGTGAATATTTGAATTTCGTTTGGAATTGAACCCTATCTGGTCTTAATAAGATCGGAATTAGCCGGGCGTTTCGTGATATATATCGTTTGGCAGTCGCTTTGAAGTCGTATAGTCTAAGTAGTCGCTAGAATGTGACATCCACTTTTATGGTTTTTTTAAACAGCATTTAATTTTATAGAACTTTTTTTCTGACGGTACTTTATGTTGGGTCTTTAATGTTTCAAGTCCTTAATTATTGGACTATATTATCTTACTGCGAATGGCCTCCATGGCGTTTATGTACTTTTTTGTCTCTGTATAGAAATGCCTCTGCTGTTAAGGTATTAGTCGATTCATATAACGATATGCGATGAAACACTACCGTTTTGTTATGATAAAGCAATAACTGAGCACTGAAAATTCTCCTAATTAAATACCGTACACGAAACTCATTAAAATATCTACACTAATATTATGTCACAATTAGTATTCTACATTATCGCTGATGAACATAGGATATACAAAAAAAGTTAGGGATCTGTATGCAAAAGTCGATAATGTAACCCACGGTGTGAAAAATCCCTATATCGCGTAGATAACAATAGTGCAAGTGATGTACTACAGTATTATAAAGCACATCATCAATATCGACAAAATTTGAGGTGAGCGACAGAAAATGGTCGCACACAAGCACGCCGCGTTCTAAATAATTTAATTTTGTTTCTAAATATAATTTAAAAAAGTATATGATAATCACTTTTTTTTTCTTTCAGGTACGTACCAAAGGCGTAGTTACATCGGCTTACAAGGTACAGTGGCTTTTAAAATCGTTTATCTGAAATCGACTGTCAGTCAAAAGACTTTTTATAATCCGTTGACTGACAGATTCAATAATTGACGCTTGTCAAAAGTGTTCTAAATACAATTCATTTGTACGTTGTATTATTGTTTTTATTATTTAAATGTGTTATTGTTGTTGTTATTGTTTTATAGTCAAATAATAAGTACGAATATAGCTCTGGTATAAAAGTATGGATATATTTTAGTTCCTTACCTTGATAGGTATAATTAACTAACCGAGTCGTTCGTCCTAGGGCCAAATACATAAAATTAACAATTTATTAGTGTCGCAATTTATTAAATTATTATTTAAAAACAATCGTCAAATCTTAGCTTTAAAGCTTTTAAAATAAATTGTGCTTTTAATGAAGGGTCAGACAAACCGAAATAGCACATGTCAATTCAGACCTGGCCTACATTACTCTCCAGACTGCTTCGTTAGACCTTAAATTTTGGCGGTTTAATCATAAATAAAAGAAAATCACTTAACATAGAACTTTTTCTATCTGTGTTTTATATGTAGAATTGTTATTTGGTTTTGCGTTATCTGATAATTGAAACCAATTAAAAAAGTGAAGTGTAAAAATTATTTCCTCGTTGATATTATTTGTCCTTTAGTATTTTTAAAGTGCAACCAGGCCTGCAGGAGTAACAAATCAATCAAACGTCAGCTCCGAAGCAGGCATTAGCCAGGAAGTACCAGGGCACTATAAGTACGTAGCTACGTATCAATCACACGTCAAGGCGTGCAGAGTAAACAGCGACAGGTCAAAGGTCGTCCGTGGGTCGAAGAGGGGCGGGGGGGTTTTGATTGATTCGCTATTGACGCACATGTGCTTGACGAAGATGTTTTAAAAATGTCTACTCATTACTTCTATTTCGTATTGCGTCGGAAGTTTTATTAAGAAAAAGGTAAAAAGAAATAATTTTATGTCAAATATTACATCATATAAATATATGTTTTTATACGCTTTTCTGAAATTAACTCATAATACTCCTTAAGTGTCAACCAACCTGATGGAATTTAAGAAGGTATATTCTTTCGTGTTTTAATATGATAGTTGCGCCTTGTCACTTACCATCAGGTAAACCTTTTGGTCGTAGATTGGTACTGTTGGTACTCCGTTTCTGACATAGCAGTAATTGTTAATTGTTTTTTTAAATTTCTATATATATATGTTTAAATGCCGTGCTAAAATAATAGCCTTTATAAATTTTTATTATTACTACGGTATTGTAAAATATATCCCGTTCGCTCCGTCAATTCTATTAACGTTATCAGCCTCTCGATTCTAATATTAATTCTCATCATATCTCAAGTGATTGACGGGTGTCTGCGTAGAATATATCCGTCAACGCCACCCTTATTGGGGCGAAGGGGTTTTGGGAGTTGACCCCCTCAAGTGAAATATCTCAATCTTCAGCGCGATTTATTGATTGATATATCGATTCTAGCTGAATTTATAGCGAACGGTCAGATTCGATTCAGATCTTATGATGTATGTGTTTGCTGGATGCAGGATGACATTGAAATGATTGAGATGGTCTGCCGTTAGTATAACAAACATCGGATATATGTATACAGTATTTAAAAATTTAAATAACATATAGAAAAATTCTTTGACTAGAATTTAAACATAAGCGTTAATTAAGAAAAATAGTGTTTTTTGTTAGAATTATAAATTTCTAATATTTAGATTCTTAGAGAATTTAATCATCACCAAAAATCCGAAGTGATTGTAAAATTACGTTCACGCTACGTGAATGCTACGTTGCACCATTGATAGATCTTGATACATTCAACTCCAATCACTTGTCCGAAGCACAAAGAGAACGGCTATCCCCGCTAAGATTTCAGAGCTGGTGCATTCTCCAGTGCAGTATGCTCGCCGAGTGCAGCGAACGATCATTATTAAAAATTAATTTAACTGTTTATTAATAGATAGCTTTACAATTTTCAAATTAAAAATACAGTCTAAACTGATTATGTATACGACGTATATTATGCACTAATAAATAACGTACATATAATTTGCTTGTTTAGGTGTGTGTGGGAATGTGTATATGTGTGTGTTGTGAGTTCTTTTAACACTTAAAAATCCATTCGATTTGCTTAATTCGTTTTAAAATACGAGATAATATTTTGTATTTTACCCATGTTGAGTATTGCACGAATCTTTGACGATAATCTAAATAGACAAAGTATAACCTCTTCTTACTATATAATACGAAAAATATTTGTACACCATTAGATAACATTGTCTCAAACTGATGACGAATTCAACCGAAAATATGTAAAAACTAAACGAGGTGCGAACAAATCCACGCGACATCTGTACGCTATTTGTCAAACTATTTTTGGCGGCCTTTTATTGCTGCCGACCGCGATTCTTTTTACGACTTTTATATGCACTCAGTTGATGTAGAAGATGCTTTCCTGCTCATTAATATTGTCTATATCTATTCTCCGTGCTGTCCACTACGTCAATTCAGCCATGATTATAAGAGGAAGGACATTTATTTTTATAGAACAGGACTAAACGGGCAGAAAGCTCCTGATGGTAAGTGATACCACCATGGACACACTCAATGCCAAAGAGCTAGTGCACTTCTTTTAGGAATTAGTATAATCTTTTCTTGAAAGACTCTAAATCGAATCAGAAATACTTCAGTGGGTAGGTGGTTCCATATAGTAGTGATGCGCGGCAGAAAATGCCTTAGAAACTCGATATCACTTAGTGAAATAAACTTTACTAAAAAAAAGTTTTGCTATATAATTTTTAATTTAAACACAATTTGGTTCGAACAATTATGAAAATTGGAAGGATGTTCTTGAATGACGTACAGGATTGTTTTTGTTTTGGAACATAAAACAGTGCAAAGAAGGTAAAACTACGTTGTTGTTCTATTGAAAAATCATACAGACATGAGCTGTATAAACGCACTTGCTATATATCCTCAATTTTACCAATTCACGTAACTGCATCTTATACATCATAGACCAATCGCGATCGAAACTCAATGCAGACAGAAAGGCGTCTTCAGACTCGCGACAGCTTGACAACGTTGACAATTTTTCAAGCTCATACAAATAAAAGTAAATTTCATTCGTAAACTAGAGCATTCAGTTTCCACACGTAGAAATGTGTATAGAAGGTAGTGAGTTATGCATATATGACAGCAGACTACCAAGGTCCGCTAACCACCGCTTATAGATAAACCTTTAGTATTTATTTATTTAGTACAGCTAACATATTATATATTTTATATTATTATTATATATCGTTTATATATATATATATATATATATATATATATATATATAAACATGAAATACATAAATATAAAAAAGGTTCAAACGTTTAAGGAAGAAATCAATAAAAGTTCGCTGTAATGTGTGATGGTGTGAAAGTCTCATCCCAGAGGTCGTAGGTTCGATCTCCGGCTGTGCACCAATGAACTTTTTTCTATGCGCGCATTAAACATTCGCTCGAACGGTGAAGGAAGACATCGTACGGAAACCGGCTTACCATAGATCCAAAAAGTCGCCGAAGTATGTCAGGCACAGAAGGCTGATCACCTACTTGCCTTTTAGGTTGATAAGTAATCATAAAACAGATACAAAAATCTCAGGCCTAAATACTGAAACATAAAAATGTTATAGCGCCAATGATATATTTATTTTATTTTGTATTATTATTAGGTCGAGTAAAATTAATAAATTAACTTAAATTTTCTACAACGCCTTTCAGATGTCTCCCATTGCTGCTTATTGAAATGGTTGAAAATCTATTAAATTTAACGTTTAATATTTTATTAAAGCTCGCTATAATGTTAACGCGTGTCATAGTTGGTTTAAGTTCAAAATGGCTTTGATCGATTTTAGTTTCGCCTCAAGGTTGTTGATAGAGTGGGACGTCAATTAGAAGGGCGAATGGTGTATGATTGAGTGCATTGATGCAGATTCACTTTGAAGATATCTGGTGGGAACATACTTTTATCTCTAATCAAATGGTGGAGTATTTGGCACTTAATTGATCATGAATAAACGTGAATTGGCACCACAAATATTTTGAAATATTCATTCGGCTTCAATTTTTAAAGTGTTAGTATCTCAGTAAAATGTACTTCAGCCCTAGTGGCGACATACTGGTTAATCAGAATCTCTAGTTCCATTCACGCAGGAACTTTGTTTCGGATATGCAGCCACCATACAGGCGGGGCTATAAGACTTTGACATATATGACATATTCAATTAACAAAACAAATGTTGACATGATGAGATTCGTATACACAAATACGGGAGAAAAATCGATGGTAGCCACATTGTCCGACCCACAACGACTTTGAGCTGTCAACTTTGATTGAATCAGACGCACGCAGACCTAATAACTCATACATCTGACAACTGTAATATTGTGGCGATTATCTACCGTTAAAAATACTCCCTATACATAATAGTAACTAATCTAACTATTAATAATATTGTGAATACAAATGTATTGATTGCTGTAATTATTGCTAATAATTACTCCACTAAAATCATACATTTCCGATAACAATAAAACTAAGCCAAATGTTTTATTGTGTTAATAGGAGATTTAGAACATAATTAAGAAATGAGATTTTCTCCTTTTGTATAGAAAGCGTGACCCCCACTGACTTTAGCAATTTCATCGAATCGCCTTTTAATTAGGAATGTTCGTTCAAATCACAATTTAGTGTAGTGAGTAGATTTTACAAACTCAACAATCGCTTCAGAACAAAGTTGAAGCAAGTGACCAAATAGCCAGCAAAACATCAACCGTCTAGAAACATAGCCGGTTTTATCCTTTACAAAGGCACTGGGTAAATAAAGCGGCGGACAAAGACGTCCGTCTGTGCGCGACATCTGAGCGACGTGTGTCCCCCACGCCCCCCATCGCCCCCTTTGCCCCCCACCGATAATGATGTTAACTCGCCGCCAGCACCGGCCGGCTTTGTCGCGTTTTTGACTGCACGGCCAAGAAACCTTCATTAATATTGTTTTTATTGTGTAAATTAATTAAGGCAAGACTATGTTTTGTTTTGCTAATTGTTTGTCAGTGTACATTGTGTATACTTTTAATCAATTATGTGAACTGTAAAATTACAGAAAACATATAACATAATCCTTAATCTAGTTTCAGCAGTTGTCAAACTATTCAACTGTTTTAACTTCAAAACGATTAAATATAAGCATGACACGTATACTCGATTTATTCCCTCAAAATAGGTCAGCCCATGTGGTCGTTTTAAGAAAAAAAATCATTCCACGTAATAGTCTTATAGATCACTTACTTAAAACTATTTTCATACTGAATAATACAACAATTTCAACGGAATAACTAAATAAAATTTTACAAAACAAAATTTCATCGCAACATCTAGTACACTCAGTTACGGAGCGAGTCGAGTATAAATTGTCTTCAAGAGCTGACCGCCCCCCTCACCTCGGGAGGTGGACCGCCCCCACCCCCTGTTCGTCTTGCTTATGACTGACAGGCGGACAGCTTGAGTGATTGAGAGTGACTGGAGATATAATGCGCTCAGGCGGAATACGATACAGTCTACAAGATAGCATTGCGCTGGAAACTTTATAGCAATATTGCCTCTATGCTAAAAGAAATATAGATGATTTTCCTTCAACATATTTTACGTTATAATTGCATATGAGGTTGTACTTAAAGTACGTTTTATAATTTTCAATTCTATATGTGCTAGATCGCTGAGGTTCTTTGAGCAATAATAGCGTTGTAACCTCAAAAAAGATAATTTGTAAATGGTTTTGTTTAGCGAAGTAATAACTAAACACATCTGCATTGTTTTGCGAAATATAATTATTATTCTGTAATTAAGTTGTTAATCCAATGTTCAATAAAACATGTATTATCCGTAGATTAATCGCTCCATAAGAAGCGTAGACAGATGGACAGGTAATCAGGTGTATGTATGTGTCAGTTTCTTTGATGCGCCTTTGTTTCTGCCTTTTTGTTAGAAAAAATATTGTATGATACATATATTAATATATATTTGCTTTGGCTAATTCCCCGACCATATTGTCAACGCAGGCATTAAGTTACTTATGTAACATTAGCAATATAGCATTTGTACATACTGGTTTAGATTAAAAATATATCTATCTGTCAACAACTTTTTGTATTATATTTAACGCAAATTTTAGAAAGGCTCAACATTATTTCTTTGAAGTTTATCTGTGTTATGTATGTTCATTGCAATAATTTGTTCAGTACCTGTTTTATTCATATATGGGACAGGCAGTCAGGACATGTGATACAGTCTCTTCAGCTGACAGGCAGGACTTTGGTTAACTCTAAACCTGTGAAGATACGATAAGAATCCACCGTGACCTGTCAACGTCTATGTGATCAATCTCATTGGTTTTCTTTCTTTAACTATTAAATAGGCCGAATCAACCTTAGTTTATTCTTAAATAAAGCCTTAAAGAATGTGTGCCTACAATTCATACAGCCTTTGAGTTCCTATCTATCTATGTGTGCGACACAACGAAAAACATGTCCAACACCGGCTCAAACTTTACGACTGAGCTGTGAAGTACCAGGCACACATAGCACATTAAAAGGTCGCAAATTATTGACCAATGCAAACTTTAATGCAATCATTGCGTCCTTATCCATTGGTAATACGTTCTAAATTCGAAAATGAAGATACTCGAGGTGTTATACGTAGGTGTGTAACAAGATGATGCTTCGACTATTTGATTCAGAATATATCGCTAAGTTGAGTTGTAAATAAGTGTCAACTGTCGTAAGTCGGTTCGATTCCCGTGTTGTGTGGTATGTTTCGATACGACCATATAATGGATATAAGGAGAATTATTTAATGTTATTTATAAATGAATTTGTGGTTTCGCGGAGAGTGGGATTAGACTTTAGAATTTCTATTATTAGAAGAATAATTATTATGTTCATATTTATTGTAGTTATCCAATAATAATATGTTTTCCATTAATTTGATCGTCGTAGTGTATTGTGTGGTACAGATGTACACATATATAAATATGATTAAAATTTAAAACCCATCTTTGAAAATAATTTTAAAGCATTTATATAATTCACTTAAACATAAATTATATTACAATAGAAGCTACTTTCATAAAGTCTTAACCGTACTTACATATTATTTGAAATATTCTTCATTCGTTTGTTATGCAATAAAACATTTTTCCGGTCTTGGATCAAATATATGATCAAATTAATAAATAAATAAAATATATGCACAATCCCTCAATCACTTAAACTCTTAATAAATATCAGTTTTTTTTACTAAACATTTTAATATGAAATAATTATCAAAACGAGGCACGTTGAGTCTGTCAATCAGCCGCTGATTGAATCAGGGAGCGAGGTCAAAGGTCAATGCTACTATACAGTATGTATAACTGCAGTAGTTCATTTGAAAATAATTTCTACCTTTCCTGTCTCGTGTCTACTCAAAATGAATCCAATAAGTACCTACTATATTTGATTTATGTTTGAATTACGATAATATTTTCTTCTTAATACAAATGAACAGGTCCCGTGCCTGATACGTAGGTAACCGACCATTGGGTGTGCGTGCATTCCTCACGATTTTTTCTTTCATCGTACGAGTGTGTGAGTTCACATAGAAAACAATTACATTGACCGTGCCGTGATTCAAATATGTGACATAAAGGTTAAGAGCACGCATGGTACAATATACTATATGTTTACAGAAACTTTAAATAAATGAGTATATGCCTATAGCTCTAATATGACTTCTATTGGTCTGAATAAATCTCAGTTTGAAATAAAATATTATTATTGGAAACCAAAAAGCTAGCTCTATGTTATTCAAAGCTTTTAGCTATTTATTTGTATTATTATAAGATAGCCAATTCGACTTAGGATCCTTCAAGTAAAGAACGTACTAATTTTTAAAAGGCTGGTAACGCACTCGCTATTCTTAGTGCAGTGGCAATCACTTAACATCAGGTGAGCCTCTTGCCCGTTTGCCCCCTGTTCCATAAAAAAGAAGATATTTATTAAGAAAACACTTTTTAAACGGATTGAAGATAATAATAATACAAAGTATTATTATAAACTTATAATTATTTACATAATTTAAATTTTTTTTTCGACGTTTCGCGTGCTTTACAGCGTGCGTGGTCACGGTGACTGAAGACAAAAGGTGTTGAATGTCAAAAGAATCACAGCTGTAGAGAAAGTTGTGTCATCTGTATTTATTTCCCCGGAGTTGGTATCGACTAAAAGATGACGGGTAGTCGATACCAACTCCGGGGTAATATAATAATACATAGCTTCAATCCGTTTAAAAAGTGTTTTCTTAATGTGTAAAAGCCATGTTAACAAAAGATAATAAGATATTTATTTTTATAATAGATACGTTCTTACATTTCAAGCAATTTAAATACGATTGTCACTTGATAAAATATTATTGTAAGCACGTCAGACAATTTGTTAAGCAGTGACCTCACATTACGCCCTCTTGATTCAATCAACGGCTGATTGACAGCACACACTGTTGACCTACCGAATTGGCTTGATCTTTTTACATAAATTGATCAGACGTGTAGATCCATGATAGAATAAACGTGAAAATTGATATTTCGTTTTCGTCTAACGACCGCTTCCCAAAAATTATATATTAATACTATATTATATATATCTAATAGATGTCCAGATTTTAGTTTTCATCTGTTACGTTTGATGATGAATTACAATCTCGAATCCGTATTCACTCGACGTTGTTATGTATTATTCTTTAAATACACCTTTTATATAAATTATTATAGGAATATCTAAGAATACTAGTTGAACCAAGTTAATGGCAAAGTTAATACTTGTCTGTCTGTCCGTGTTAGGTTGACGGCAGAAGACTTCCTGACGGCCGGCGCAGGTGGGATGTTAAGGTCGCGTATTATCATAGACGCGGCGAGAGCGATAATATCTTAACAATTTTACATAGTAAAGTAACTTGTAGTTATAAAAGTTCTTGTTATCCTCAAGTCTCATATCGAGTACTTGCTTGCATAGGCTCCTGAATTACAGGCGCAGTGCTTTCACAATTAAAATCCTACGTTCCTGATGAAATTGGAATGTTTTCAAAAAAGTTGTGTTAAAAATATCAATAAAAATCCCTATATCAATCGAACTATTGGCAATAGAGCAATGTGATGAACTGTAGTTTCATAGAAGACATTATCATCTATGAAAACGTCAGGTGAACCATATGTCTAACGATACAATTTGAACACGCAATCGGTATATAGTCTGGTAGTAAACACGATTAAAAATCCGAAGCACATTGTTTTCTTCAAATTCCTGTAGCTAGGGATTAGATTTTTTTATAACCCTACTGGTTTGCTTATAACTCACCATGTCCTTGCCCGAATGCGCTGACGCATCGTCCGTTTGAGTTGATTAAGGGCGTGTGCACGCGCAGACTGACAAGCAAATGTACACTTTATATTGTTAGACAAATTGCTACGGACTTATTATAAATTTAATGATTATTTATGTTTTATCCAGTACTTTATTAATAATCGTTAATTTTATAAATCCATTTTTTATTAACCGACTCAAACTCAGTTACGTTGAGTTATTTGTCAGGGTTCGATTTTTGTTGAAAGAAAAAAAAATATAGAATCAAGTATTCTTCGTTATAACAAAACTCACGCCCCACTGGATTCTCGTCTTAATAAATAATTTCGTAAAGCATTGTTTTTTTTTAATTCAACTCAGTGTCGTCTTAGTAGTAACGTACGTAGTGGTCTTGGGATCGATAAACAAATAACTCTTTCTATAATTGCAAAATAATATCTATAATTTAAGTTTCTACTAAGCTGTGAAATCGAAGTTTTTCAATATTCCCATGCAATAAATAGCACGGCGGCTTTTATAAGGTTGTGCCATTAATCGCATCATACGCGTTATCTACGATCGGGATTCGAACCCGCGCCCTCCGGCCTGTCGCTGATTGATGCGATGCGAATCTTGATGACGTCTTGATGCACCTCTCCATTGGACAGGGCTGTCACCTGTGAGTACTTATATGTATAAATAAATCTAAACTACCATTCTTGTTCATTCGTACAATTCAGCAATTTAGTGGGGGAATTTGCAAATGTGCAGAATTTCAAGCCCACCCAATGGAGCATGGGAAATTCAAATCATGAGAAATATTTTTCCGGAACTCCCTGTTGGGATGTGTGCCCATAATCAATCCAACCGAAGAGGCTCGCAATAATATACAATACAAAAATCTTAATATCCGATGATGAACAGCCCTACACGAGACATTCGCAAGATACGGTACAGATGAAACAAAGAGCAACAAATAACTATGATGCGAATGTTCGAGACGTAATATATTAATATAAATTATATGTTTGAATGTATACATGTTTATTACGTCGTGCTTAGCGAATTTGTTAACGGTACAAAGATTTTTTAATACCTTCTGCAAGATGCTTTTTATTCAATAGATCAAAATACTTTATTTATGTAAATATAAGTAAATAACGTACTATTACATACGCTGCTAATAAATTTTCAAATATGTAGACAGCCGTTACCATAGCAACTATATCATCTTCGAACCAGTTATCATAGTGACCATAATTCGATTTAAGATCCGATCATTACTTCCGTTAATCACATAGGTCGTTGCCCCAAACGCCGAAGACGTAACTCAAGTTCTCCCAAGAGCGCAGTACTAGCCGCCACGGTCTGCGATGCCTGAACAAGTGCCCATTTGCATTCTATGCTCTCTTGCATTTTACTGCATACACTTTTTAACCAAGCGGGCAAAAAAGTATTATGTTGCATTGATTTCTTATATCAAAACACAGCCTTATAAGTATTATACAAGTGTATGTGTAACCGTTAATAAACATGAATTGGCTTTAGATTACTTAGTAATATAAATTTGGCATTTTAATAGTTTTTGACAGTTCAGATAAAATTTATAAATTAATTACTTTCTTCCTCAAACAATATATGGTTGTCTTTTGCTAACATAACTTTTACACATAAAAAAACACTTTTTAAACGGATTGAAGCTATGTATTATTATTAGTCACCGTGACCACGCACGCTGTAAAGCACGCGAAACGTCGGAAAAATTTAAATTTAAAATAATGTAAATAGTTATAAGTTTATAATAATAATACATAGCTTCAATCCGTTTAAAAAGTGTTTTCTTAATATATGGTTGGTTTCCCAGGTTGAATTAGAGCCTAGGCGCGTATGTCTTTAGGCGGTGCGTACAACCTCCAAAGGCTTTTCCTATACTTGATCATACGCTCAACACTTAATCAACGTTTATAACCCAAAAATCTACGACAGGGAGAGGAAAGAATACCAAAAAACATAAACAGAAATTTGGTCGCAGCGCCATTGGTTTCTGACCGATCGTTGGTAACTAATACAGCTGATTGACGTGAAGGTCAGGTTAAAACCATAATATACGTCTTCATATTAAATGCAGGCTCTAATGAATTGAAATAACAACTATCAATCACTTTTTAATATGGTTAACATAGACATACCCCTGTTTTTTTACAATACAATTTGAGCGTCTTTGTTGATCTGTCGTCTCTGGTTCCTAAGCATTACTTTATAGACAATAATTTATTTAAAAACATTTGAGACTTTTTCTCATTATTGTTCACTGTAAGACTTTTGCACTTGTCACTATTATTACCTGTTTTGTGATGTTTTGTGATGTACGAGTGTTTACGATAATACATATTTAATTACTGTGTGTCGAGTACTATCTGTGAAAACTTGCGTAAGACCCTCAGGAACGAACTATGGTTTTAATAAAAGTAATCGTTAAAACGTTAATATTTCCATAATGTTTAAATGTACGAAATATATGAAATTATTTATTTATATGTTCACGAAAATACATATACATTTATATTATATATTAGAAATACAATATTCAACTCAACTCATCTCGAAATATAAAGTTATTTCATATAGGTAAACAAGTACACTTATGAACGTCAGAAAAGAAGTTAAATTAATTGTAAATTTAGATTAACTACGACTTCCCAAATCAAGAGCGGGCAAGAAGAACTGGGAAGAATCTTTCCGCCACTGTGACCTCACTCTGCGAACATATAAAGATATATATCTATAAGATAAATATATGTCTATATAGATGTTCTTTACGCCTATAAGTTTGCATAAAATTTAAAAAATATTTTACTAGATAAATTTGTATGCAACCATTTATCCTAAACAAAACTAACCAAGTTGAACTTTCTATAAGTATTGTGAATTAAGAGGATTTTAATCTAGGCGTGACTTTAAGGCGAGTAAGCGACAATTGCCAGGTTAATCAGAGCCGGGTTGTGTAAGGTCAGTGTTCGTGTGAGACAATGATCTGTCGAATGGTTTATCTGATCTGTGGTTTATAACCGAGACAGAATTAAATAGGAATCTCATTAGGAAAACTTTTAAATAACAACTCTGAAACACCAATATCATAGTGTATTGCAATTGTAAAATCCTGCAAGTTCGTTATCGGCCTTTTAAATTGCAAAGGTTTTGTAGTATTCGACTTTCCTTATACACATATAATCACTTAAGTTCTACTTGTAATAATTTAAACAGGAAATATGCCTTTCAATATTTAGTAGTTTTCTCTTTAGATTTAAACTATACAAAGCTTTTGTATATTTAGGTAAACTTATAATAAGTACACTACCGATAAATATATTTATTTCTAATATCAAAAATTCTTAATACCGATCCACATTATTCAAATAGCCGTCAAACAATGAAGTGTAAGGTCGCATTGGAGGTTTATTTTTGTAAAGCAGGTGTTAACGTACGCGCGTCACTCGTTATGAATGGGATATTTACAGTACTCGGCCCGGTGAGTGGTCACTGCTCATATGGATACCACTTATATATGTTGTTTAGTTTATTTGAAATATAAAATGTAATTCGAAATTCAAAATCATTCATTCATATATGTAACACAATGTACGCTTATGAACGTCAAAGTAAATTTAAAAATGCTTTTATTTTTACATTTACTGCTAGTTTCTCAAAATCAAGGGCGTAACTCTCCGCCACTCTTTTTAATCGCCAATTTTTTTGTTTTACGCAATTTTTATGAATACCCTTTAAGTTTATACTGTAGGACGAATAAAATATTAATAAATAAATAACTAATTTATAATACTTTTACTGTACGAATGCTCTTTGATTTTTCTTTGTGCGAAACGAGCCTGTTTTCAATGAGTTATAATTTAGTTATAATCTGTAACATTATAAGCGTCTGTTGTAATTAAATTTTATTCTCACATTATTTATAGGAGAACACTTAATTAAAGTGTATATATTCACTTACTAGTCTTTCTAATTCGTGTTAGTATAGGGTCGATGTTTTCTTTATAGACAAGAAGTTCCTACACCTACATCTTACATTACATAAAGTTAGTGAAGGCGGTATTAGTAAATTAATGTGAGTGATTAAACTTTCGACTAAAATCTACCGACTTTATGTCGTGCATATATCATGAAATATCTATAAAATATTAATACATTACATACATAATTTAATAACAAATTTTTATAACGCCATAAAGTATCAGTGCCGCTATGTAGAATTCACACTATACTTTATATAATAGACATACATTTACTAACATTCGTTTGAAAATAGCTTCAAGGATTATCAACGATTCCGTACTGTCATTTTTATTATAAGAACCACTACAGACCTAATCAAATAATTTATCAATTTTTAATCCATCAATAAAAATCTTAAATGGCTACTTAAAGCGTCTGTGCAAATTTAAAAAATGCGCTTCTAAAGCCTTTAAAACAATAGCCTGAAAGTGAGTTTTCCTTTGAATACTAAATTGAAAAGTTCTGTCAATAAAGATTAAGTGAACTCTAAGTGTCAAGTTACGTTGGACGTCAGCCGTTGACAGGTGATTGACAGCGGTCTCAGAGACCGTAAAGAAATACGACAGTGACGGGTTTAGTATGGGCTTTATTTGTTCCCGTTGAATTATCTCCTTGTTAATTTTATTGGACGTCTGATCGATTCGTTTTTTGTTGCTGTTTATAGATTTTTAATGATGTTGTTGGTTAAACGACTTTTTAAACCGTATAGCTACTGTGACAAGGGCTGAAGGTATTGGTTGTAGCTGGAGTAAAGGGAATAGTAATAATTAATTTCAATTACATCAAATTATAAATTGTAACTAAAAAGATTGTGTCAATTTTGAAATTTAGAATGTGTCAACTGTGCTAACAACCTGCTCAAGCTTCTTTAGATAAATAATTATTTTCTTCATAGAAATATTGGTAAATTCCATTCAGTTTCCAAACGTTTCATAACAAACATGTTACGTTGTCAGTAGACTGTTTGTGGTTTAAATCCCGCGAGAGTGGTATTTGGCACGCGCTGGACCACCGTCGACGTAGTCTGTTGAATGACGATCTACGATTGATGACTGACAGATGCGTGGATATCACAAATGTGTCGGTGACATTGCTTAGGGTAAATTTTCATCATTCATATCTAACGTGCCTAAAACCCTGAATGGTATTTATTTTATATTTTAAAGGTATATCAGATCGCATTTTGTCCCATTTAACATCAAAATAGTAGATTTCTCGGAAGAATCGACCACACAACTCGCTGAGTGCTGTTGATATACGAGGCGGGGTGACGTCTGACAGTTGACGAAATATCTCTCCACTTTTGATGTCCTCATGATGACGTGTTGACTCACGTAAAATGTCACTCTACAGACTTAAGTTTTTGAAAATAGAACGGAACGCCAGTACGTCTGTACTCGATCGCTTCGTTTTGAAATGGATCTTATATTTATATTATTTATAAACGGAGAGCTAAGAGAACGAATTAAATAAAATTAAACTTTTAAACAATAACATAATGCACCTGTGGTAGAATGCGAAACTTAATTTACATTATAAAACATTAATAATTGTATATAAGCTCAGTTTAATATAATTTCTATAATATTTATTTTAACGAAGCTATTTGTAACGAGGAGTATTGTCCAAAAGGCTTTATTATACAGCAATCGACGAACAAAGGAGGCAATGAATGTTGATGACAGTCGATCACCGAAACAGAATGCAATCGCAATAGCAATATCGGCAATAACATAAGAAATGCCAGCGATCCGCATTAACGGGCAGCCGACCGTCCCAATCGAAGGAAGCCCTCGTCATTTCTCCGATTTTCGCGGCACGTCCGAGACGTAATAAGCGGACGTCCCCGGTCCGTCAGCGGGAGGAGGCCGGGGCAAACTGGGATGGGGCATCGTTGGAGTTAATGAAGTTTTCTCCGCCGCGATTCCCACAGGTCGTCACATGCGGACTGAGTTTGCGGCACATATTGTGCACGTCGCACTATGGCCAGATATTGCCCGGGTGAAATGTTTTAATAAGCGCATCCCGGATAACGGAGCCTAGCGTTATTCGCTCTTATTAATGTCTATTGTTTGGAGTTTTGCGTTATTGTGTCTGTATTGACGGGTTTTATCTGACGCCATATGTGCGTTATTAAGATATTTGATCGGCTTGTTCTGTTGTTGTAACACCAAAATTACATCGTAAATAAATGCTCATAGTTATACTTCTTTCTGATGTATATAAACAATATTATGTTGCAAAATAATAATAGGTAAGCGTTTTATTAGAAAGACCTGGTAACTAAACTTGTACCTTAATATTTGCTTTTGAAAATACTCAGCCGAAAACTACAGAGTTAAATATAGAGTACAAGATGAAGCATTTATTCTAAACTGTGCAATTCAAAGTTATGCACGTTTCGACGTCCACGCGTTCGGATTGAATCGCTCGTCCAAATTAACAAACTTCGCAATTCCACCGCACCCCGTCTCCCCTTTACAGTTTTGTTTGTTTTTCAATTCGATTTTTATGTACTCGCTTAATTTTGTTACATTTAACTTTTAATATGTTCAGTTTTTTCATGTGTCAGGACTAAATACTTTTACGTTAATGCTAAACCATTATTTTGTTTTTAATTGACTTCAGATGATTATTAGAATGACCTAAATGTGATATTGTTGGAATTATACAATCTTTGTGTATGCTACAATATGTATGTACATGTATATGTCAACTTAGTGTTACAGTCCAATTATCATCAAAATCCGTGCAAAAAAAACCCGTGGTGCAATATTTTTAGGTCTGGGCCTCAGATTTCTGTATCTGTTTCCTGATCATTTGTCAATCTAATAAGTAGGTGATCCCTATAACACACGCCGTCGACTTTTTAAGTCTAAAGCAAGCCTGTTCTCTCACACCGTTCGAGCGAATGTTAAATAGGCGCATAGAAAGAAAGTCTATTGGTGCACAGCCGGGTATCGAACCTACTACCTCAAGGATGATAGTCAAAGCTCTCAAAAATCAGTTCAAAGTTTGTCTAATTTTTAAATATATAACCAATGATTATTAAAATTTTAACTGTATTATAGTAATTTTAATTGTAAGGCTATTCAGAAGACAAAGTTCTAATAGGTAATAAAAACCAACAACGACAACCACTCTTCGTAAGCTACACTAGTCACTAGTAAATTGAGATCAAATAAACAGAACTATTAATCGTGTATGAGCCAGTATTGACCCTCCGTATTCCGAGGGGAGTGCATTAATGACATTTTTCACATGTTTCTTACTCAGATCACAGGTCAAGGAGGGTTGTCTGGGGGCGAGGGTGGCAGGGGGAAGGGGGGTGAGGCGCGGACGTCTCGCGTCAATCAGTCGATGCAGACGTGAGGCGCATGCTAGCCTTTTTCGATAAGTTCTGATTATTTGCGAATGTCTTATTAGCTATATACGTATTATGATTGTATTGCGTAGATATTGTTTATCAGGGTGCTTTATGGGCGGTAAAAGTTTCTTAAAGGTGTTTTAATATGTTTTTAACTGATATTGCGGAATGCCTGTTTGTTTTTAATAATTTCACTATTTTAATTAATAGCAAATGGGTAGGTGTGATGCTAAGGTCACTTAGCCTGAAGCTCACCTTACACCGAGTACGGTGCAGGCAAACTTCTCGCATGATAGTCTAATATTTTCTTTACTCTGACTACCAGGACGACTTCGCTTTTGTTATATAATAAGAAGTACTAAATAAATAGAAATAATACCAGTCTGTCAAAGTACTTGTAGACAGGTGACTGATAGAAACAATTACATATATCTTCTTTTATTTTTATAGAACAGGGGCAGGAGGCTCACCTCATAAGTGCTAAGTGGACACTCAATGCTAGAGGGCTCGCGAGTGCGTTGCCGGCCCTTTAAGAATTTGTCCGCTCTTTTCTTGAAGAACCGTAAGTCGAATTAAATCGGAAATACTTCAGTGGGCAGCTGGTTCCACATGGTGGTAAAACTGCTGTAAAACTTAGTCTATGGTTTCAGGCCACTAGCCACTACCACTACACACACACAGTTTAGTATTTTGCTTTTTTCTTAATCAATTTAATTATGACCATAGTTTATAGATTAAACTTGTAGATGGAAAACGAGTTTTATCCTAAAAATAGCAAATGTCCAGCCCTCGGTTGCGAAACTTGCAAAAAACTAGCAAAAAAAATACCACACAGGTAGTTCGTGCCACCAGTACTCAAAAAATGATTCCAAGGACGCATGAAAAAGAACGAAACCGATCCGTGATCACTCGAAGCCGTTGTGAATGAGTGACTGAATGAATGAGTGAGTGGTTTGGCTTGGGACACCAGTTGATCGGGCATGATGCGCCCGTGTTCGTCAAAGTCAATGTAAATGACATGGATGGGGTAGAGCTGTATTTAATTTTTAATTTTAGTTTCATCATGGACCTTAAACTTCTTAGATAACAACTTTATGCAAGAAGTTTCAATAAGTCGTGATATTTCTATTGTTGATAATTTGTTATATGTAAATATGTATAGCGAAATAATGTTTAGTATATAAAGCATTATCTATACATCCAACTTCCATGTACATAGATTTGTTCACAAAATTTGTCACGAATACAGTATAAAGAGAGCGCGTCACAAATCGTCCGCACTGTTTCATGTCTCCTTTTTTCGCAACACGGGTTATCGAATGCATTAAAATACGCGACAATAGTGGTTGTGTAAATCAAAAGGCCATAAAATGCCACAATTCGACCGGGCGACTCCATGGAAGCGCTGTGCTTGATTTATACGATCGTCGGTGCGAACGTACCTCACGGCTCGGCTTTTTTTCTCCGCTTTATTGATGGTGCTCGGTTAAAAAGTGGCCAGGGCGGGCCGGCTAAGCGAGCGACGTCAGAATTTGTAAATGATTTTTCATCCGACTCATCCCGCGTTTTCGAGCCATTTGTCAGCGAGTGAAAAAGATGCATGTACGCGCTATTTTTTTATTTTTTAGGCTTTTACGCGACTCCATTGACATGTGAAACTGTGTTAGCGTCGATCCAGTTTATAAATCTGCCGGCTTTTACCCTTTCAATCTTTTAATTCGACGTTTTTGTTACATTCAAATAGATTGTTTGCTAACATTGTTTGTATTTTTATAGTTTACTATAATTATTAATCTCGATACTAAAACTAAAGGACATTAAGGAGTAAGGGTTTTAAAAGAAATTGCTATACCTAGAAGACGTTGTATTGTACACCTATAGTTAAATATATCACACAAAAACCAATTCTAAAATCGACTTTTTCAAAATTATTTATGACAGTCTTGTTTTATTGCCTTAAACAGTTTTAATTAATATTTTCATGTTGCGTCAGAGACCTGATGTCATCCACAAACGTTTAGGCCTAAACTTAGTCTTGAATACTGGCTAATTACATAAAATTAATATTAAAAATATAAACCAGCCTCGTAGTGATTGAAGAATCCCACAAAAATGTCGGCCAACAGTTTGACGCCAAACCGCAAAGCCATTTATTTAGCACTATTTACGTGAAAACTGAGTTTTACGAGTGCGACGCCACGAGAACTACCCAATACGGCTACTTTATTTATTATCTATGATAAAATAAATATAAATAAATCAGTGCCAACATTACCATAATTTACATAATAAAACAAAAAGTAAGGGGGATACATAGGTTATTAGGCAACAGGCGGTTTATCGCTAACAAGCGATTTCTTCCAGGCAACCCTAATATGGAACAAAAAAAAGAAACACCTACAGTAGGTAAAGTACATAATTAGTTAACAAAAAAACTCAAAATAACATGCAACTATAACTAAAATTAAAATAAATAAAATCCAAAGAAAAAATATAAATAATAACATGTATAAACAGAGATGTAAAAGTTTTGCCAAAGGGTAATTGACTCACAATCAATATATATAAGTAGCTAATTACGAGGCAGAAGAAAAATGATCAAAAATAACATTTTTAAATAAATTTAAAGACTGAGCTCATCTGATATAAATTTTAGGTCTGGGTCTTAGATTTCTGAATCCTTTTCATCATCATTTGACAATCTAATAGGCAAGTAAGTGATCAGCGTCCTGTGCCTGACACACGCCGCCAGTTTAGGTCTAAGGCTGGTTTTTTGGTTGGCACGATATTATTTGATTCACTGATCTTTCGTAAAAATTATTTACAATCATAGTATTGTCTTTGGTAAACATAGCTTTTAAACATTGAAAGAAAACAATTGTCGCCACCGTGACCACGCACGCTGTAAAGCACGTGAAACGTCGGAAAATTTTAAATTTAAAATTATGTAAATAATTATAAGTTTATAATAATAAAAATGGCTTTAATCCGGTTAAAAATTGTTTTCTTTCAATATTTACAATCATTTTATATTTAACGAATTATATATAAGAATAATCCAGTCCAATGTGACCAAAACAATATCTTGCAAATTTTTCATGAAATTACCGACTTTATTTAAAAACGGAAGATGTTAAACATACGAAAAGGATGTAATTAAAATGCAGTTGCATAAAGATGCACATTCCTTTCAAATGCAAACTTCTTCGGATGCTATGGATGTTAATAATGGTCATTTGAGTATAAATATAAGTAAAAAAAATTGTCTTTATGTCGGACAACTTCCTTACATACAATACATTTTAAAGTAATTAATTCCATTTACAGATCCTCACAAAGGCCTCCACCAGACTCTTCCGGACGAAACCAGTCCTTTCTTTTTTAAAACTTGGGTACCAACTTATACCTATATATTTAGCTTTGCTGTGCAAGACGAGTTGTTGTCCATCTCCACTTGTCCTTTCGACTACTCTTTATACCGTGCTCGATCCATGTCTTTTTGCTAAGGATTTCAAACCCTATTACTTTTGTTTATATTTATTCAAGGCAAACCTATTTTTTTTTTATTTGGGTCCAAGTTTGGCAGCCCTTTTTCAAAACTGGAAAATATCGTATCGTTTTTTTTTTTTGATAGCTGTATCTTTGTATTTAATTATTTATTTAATAACTTCTTTATAACTTAGGTCTGTGAAGGGGCAGTTATATATTTCTGTTACTAAAGTATGAATATAAGGTGCTTTTAGTTAGATCGACATTATACATCATAAACTTAGAAACGTTTTAACCATTACTTTATATCAATAAAGGAAGGCATTTAATTATCGTAACCTAACCGCGGTTTGACATATGTTTATAGACGTTAGCACTCACAAAGCACAACCTAAAGGTTTTCGAATGCGTTGTCGACCCTTTAAGAACTGGTACTTTTCGAAGGGCCGTAAGTCTATTAGTTCTAAAATACTTCGGTGGAAAGTTTCACGTAGTAAATATTAATTCCATACTTCTCAAGAACATAGGGTTTTTAGTAAATAAATATTGATGGTAGCTTCGTAAATATTATTAAAACAAATTTAAATACCAGATACAAGATTACAATTTTAAGACAAACACAGACACAGGCCTATGCTGGAGCAGAGGTTTTTACTTTAAATAAAAAAAACGCAGTTACAAATGACATAATATTAGTGATCACCGTTTGTCTTAAACTTTACACGATATGTATGTACTTGTCACACAAGATGTTACAAATCGCAAGTTTACAAAGCGCGACTAAATAATCGCGAGTATAGCAGCCCGTTAACACGGTTAATAATAGGCTCCTTACCCCCGCCTTATCTGCAGTATTAAACGATAAAACATTATAATTTACTACCCCACGTCGGGGCGGGCTCAGTGCTGTTCAAACTGTTGCAACTATTACCCCTCCGTGCAGTCTTGTAAATACTAAAGTGTATTGTATTTTTTTTTAATTTAAATTATGGTATTCTCGGTACGAAAAAGTGTTACTAGTGAACATAGAAAATTCTATTTCACAATCGTACGTCGAAGTCGCGCTTAACAGGGTCAGATTCAGAGTAGAAACTTAACTGTAAGTATTTCTCTCGTATGTCAAAAAACTATTGCTTTGGGGCTTTCTTTAAACGTATGGTGTCCTTTATGGCACATGCAAGTGTTACTAATGAATATAGAAAATTCTTTTTCACAATCATACTACGAAGTTGCGCTTAACTGACAGTTGGGGTCAGATTCAGAGTCGAAACGTACCTTTAAGTATGTCTTTCGTTATTTTCCTATGCTGTTATTTTCGGTACAAGCAAGTGTTATTACCGAATATAGATAAAATCTATTTAACAATCGTAGATCAAGGTCACGCTTAACAAACATTTAAGGTTCAGATTTAGAGTCGCGACTTAGTAAATCAAAAACGTATTTGATTTACTTACATACGTAACTTTACGTCATCTAGGACTTGTAACGTATAAGTGCTGTGTTCAATTCTACGTGTACTCAGACTAAATCTCAAAATTATAAATATCAGTACTGCCATGTTCATATGAGTATATGTATAAACGAATTTCATAAATTTGGTTTTATTGCATCTGTGTAAAAATCGTCGTTTTATATTTAAATTTAATACAATCAAATCGGTATGCAAAATATTATAATTAAAAACAATGAAATTATTTATTTCGTCAAAAATATTCATTTCAATATTATATTGAAATCGTATCGTTACGTAAATAACTCAACACAAATGAAAGTATACCTATTATAAGTAAATTGTAACAAATAACCGAGTCTTGTCATCAACAGGCGTATAATAACACTACTTAAAATTAACGACATAACAAGATTCCAAAACACATTGTCAAAATGAAATTAAACATACTTGTTTATATTCTATTAGTCCCAATATCAGTATAACATTTCATGAGGCTTCATTACCCCTTGGTGATTCCCCTTTGCCGTAATTTGAGAACCGCTGGCGCGATACTTAAAAATAACGAGATCTAGCAAATATTGTAATATTTAGTGGTGGCTACGTTTTTGCCGATGTCGATAAAACCCCTGTTTGCCTTCCATCGGTAAGCGTCACATCCCTACGTTAACGCCCCCTTAATGGTTATTGTTGGGTTAGAATTAGTGATGTCTGTTCGTTATATTTTAGGATTACGTGTGTTTGTTAATGTTAATTTTGTTTGAATTGCAACTCGTTGTAATTTTGCCCTTTGTGTGTGGCGATAAACTTAAAACTAATTGTGCTAAAATATTTAAATATATTTTATTTAGAATGTTTGTTTATTATGTATTTTCAATTTTAAAATATTATAATCCTACATAGTAACAATAATTATTAAAATTAATAGTTGGAAAATTAAAACCAATTGAGCGTACTTTTAATGCTGGCAGCATTTCCTACTGCGATACTTATTCATTAAGTGGGGAAAGCATCAGATTAACTTAGTTCGAATAATTTGAATTGTCTCTATTCTCTCACGGTGTAAGCGGTACATCGTTAAATTGACTTAGAAATTGAACCCCAATTCTACCACCTTTTTTAATGTTAAAAGCCGTAAGCAGCTTTAAAAGAACCGATTCAAGGATAATTATTTGTCTAAGTAGTTCAAATGCCTAATACTTGTACCATACCGATCTCTTTATCGAACACAGTTAGCGGAGATTACAGTTAATCTACTGATTGTTACAGTATTGATACAGTAACACGTAATCTACTGCAAATGTTTATTTTGATTTTGTAAACTTTCTTATCAACCTGTTATGAAATTCTTTGTCAATATACGTGTATCGTTTAATATACTTAATGCCTTTCGGATTTCTAATTGTATCTGATAATCTTGTTCTGTGTTCTCCCCTGAATGAGCCCCATTGATGGTGTTCGTAGTGTATCGCGTGCGATGGATCATCTATTGTTTTGTAATTTCGGCGTGATGCATGAAAATCTCAGTGTAAAACCATTAACTAAGTAATGCATATGGCAAATATATTAATTACTGCTAATTACCAATGTCAATGTCAAGGAAAATATAGGATTAACACAAGGTGCAATATTTTCATCAATTCAGCCTAATATGTTGAGTGCATATTGTTTATACAAAATTAATTTAATTTAATTTTACTAAACAAAATGAATATTTTATATTTATATCTTATTTACGAAACAGTTATCCGTACTTAAACATAAATAACGTACTTCTCTGCAATGATATTTTCAAAACTTTAATCTGACTTTAATCAAAATCTCATTAGTCATTCAAAATTTTCTACAGACTCTAACGTTAACACACGTGCAGAATGAAATTCTAATCAGAACGTGAAAATCAATATGAAGCAAAACTAAATTAAAACGTAGTTACATCGCGTAAAGATGTATCGGAATCCTTGCAGTACGAATGTGCAAGGTGGTGTGAAAATGGAATTAAGGAGGGGGAATGCAAAGGAATCGACCCGGGGGGGCTAAAACGTCCCCGACCGGACACTTTGAACGAATTATGACGGTCATTATTAGAGCGTGGACAGAATTAAATTGCCCCCCTCCCAACATATAACCCCCTCCCACCCGAGCATGCCCGCATAATGATACCTGTCCGATACCCGTGTACTTATCTTAACCCTGCGAGGGTTTTTTATGAGTAACAAGTTTAAAAGGGTTAAGATTGTATTTGTTTTTTATCTGCAGTTGCCGGTTTAATGAGAACGTTTTGATAGTTTTTCGATATACATCTGAAAATACGTCATATAGGGACCAACACGAAATTTTATTGTATACTTCGGAGCAATAGCTGTCAGTTGTCATTGTCATTATATCGCGCAGAGCACTTTAACAATTTCAAAGCCAAAACAGTTCAAAACCGTAATTAGTTGTATTTGCAAATATTGATTGATGAATAAATTAACGACTTTTCAATGGTCATTTTAAAAGTAATTTCTTATCTTATGAGAGCAATTACTTTACTGTCATTAGCCATTGTTATTATACGACACAGAGCTATATATTTCTTAAGTAAGTCACCAATATAACAATACATTTCAATATTAGCAAACGTTACTTAGGATCATAATCAACATAGTAAGATAGTAAAATAAAATTAACTCTGATTGATTGTTTATGTAAATCTATCAAGGCCTGCTTCATCGCCACTGAACAGACACATCCCTATCTTTCTCATACCCCACTTGCTTCGAACAAATAATTTTAATCCAACTCATATGCAATAACTCAAGGAAAATGACAATTTAACCCGTTCCTGTGTGCGTCTGTGTGTCTGTGTGTCGTTATCAACACGTGTACGTAGAATTAAGTTTGATTTATACGTCTTTATATCGTAAATGGATTAGGGAAGGGCCCTAATGCCCCTTTTATGGCCATAATTGTTGGAAGCATCTGACTTATGTTTGTTAATCAAAATGTGCCTTGACTTGCGCCTTGTCGTACACCTCTTATCATGCGTAGGCTTTTTATTAAATCCACTTGACGCTTTATATGCTCAAGGACACCATGACAATCAAAATATTTCATATATAATAATGCTTTATTGATAGAAAGTTCATTGTTTGATGAATCTACTCTTCGATAAAACAGGCAGTTAAAGAATATATGAAATTAAGGTTATCTTACCAAATTAATAAATATGTAATACATGCATTAAATACATCATAGTATTATTGATTTTAGTTTGACTTTCAACTAATTATATTTTTTTTTGGATTCAGGTAAAGACTGACTTTTTTACACGACTTCGTAAGTCTTTCAAAGATGTAACCCGTGCGACGTACACTCGTAGATATGAAAAAAACTTAAAACATATCTAAACTTACATGACACCAGTAGCAGATAAAAGTTACTCACATTTCATAAACTGTTCATTACACTCCTTTTTTGGTGGATCGTGTCTGACTCGGCTACTGCACGACGCGGTCAGATCTCAGAGATTGCTCTTGGATGAACAAAGATAATCATTTATTGTTTTACGCTCGGTTCACGTAGGAGAAACTAGACTACCATAAGCATTATAATTGCGAAATTATTAACCACATATCTTAGTTGCTGGGGTCGACTCCTGGTGAATTATATACGAGTTACGTAATTACAGAATTATAAGTTTCGAGACAGGTACGTCCTCCGTATCAATATGATGTCAAAAGTTTGAACACCTATTTTGACACACAATTGTTTTTTACCACTCTGAGTGAGTTAATTAGTATAAAATTTATAATAATTTTATTTATTGCCAAAAAACAGTTAAAAAAAGATATCCAAGTCTCCTGATGTAGTGAGAACTGAGCCTGACTTCCCTACATGTATTGTGTAGGAATATTAAATAAACTAATATAAAACATAATTTTAATCTACTCGCATCAAGTTAATTGATAATATAAGGTACATATTAAAATGTCACTTACAATATTATATTTATACTAAAATAAATATACAGCCTATTTTATTATATATATATCATAGGCGAGCATTTGGACCATATATTTGACAGCGATTGTAAATAATTTAACTTTGACATTAATATATGTTCTTAATAAGACATTGTAAAAATTTATATGACATTCGCATGAGTATTAATTTATGGCTGATTGTGCGGATATTTGTAATTGATCGATCTAACCACTGTACCACTATCTTGGCAAATAAACGATTATTATTCATGAAAAAGTAACATTCAAATTAGAAATTTCGAAATCGACCCAGTAGTTATAATCTAAAAATCTTTCGTGTACGCATATAAGGTTCTTATAAGCAGTTTTAACAGTAATAATGTACAGACAATTATTTCAAATAGCTAGCAACGTCTTGAATAGCTGTTCAATGCAATACAAGGGCTAATGATTATTTCGAGGCCCTAATGAATCAGGATTGAGCTGTGTGTGTGCTGTTTATTCAAATGAGTGGTTCTTGTTCACCTGATTAAAGCAATGGACTCGCTGCCTACACGCCTAGACGTATTGTTAACGTTTTCTTAAGACAAAGGCATTTTATTCAACGTGCATTTGGAAATTCAAACTTCTTTCGACTATACTAGTATAATAATATCGTCAACTATCCTATGATAAGTGTATTATATAGGGAATTTTAACTTCGAAAAATATTGAAATTGAGATTTTGACAAAAAATTTACAAGATTCTACTTCAACCTAAACTTATATTATAAATAAAATATGGCGTTTGTTTAAGGCTAACTGGCAGTCGAGGTACTGGCAGTGGAGGTTGTTTTAGTTCAAAACTAATGCGTAAAGGTATGGAAAACCTTAAAGAACTTGCCTGACGTATAGGAACTTGTGAACAGTAACTTAATTACGCTTTCCAAAAAAACTTTCAAGCTAAGAATTCCAAATGGAATTAAGCTCCCATACCTACATATTCCAATTAGTAATATTCCCTATTCTTGTCACAGGATGACCTCCCCTTGCTTCATTTGCAGTCTAAGTTAAAATCAATTATGTCCGCGATTGTTTCGTTAGTAGAAGCAAATGTTTTCCATCCCTCTTACACCCATCAGGGCCACCTACTCGCATCCCTCTCCCACCTCTTTATATTCTGTGGACGAACTGTCTCGTTGCGGATTTCTTTTGATGAACTCAGTCTTGTGATTGTGTGCATTTTGTTCATTTGGTGCAATGTTTTTTCTCCCGCATCGACTATGTTAATTTCAAAGCTTCACGAATAAAACTAACGAAAAGTACTGCAGTCTAATAAGTATATAAATTGTATAGAGACTAGTACTGTGTATGAATCAGGCATGTTTTACAAGGAAACTCTGTTCGGTCTTTCCCTTCAACGTACTCGGGAAAATGTAACGAAAGATAAAACTATGGACGTTTCGTTTGATTGTGATTGGTCAGACGGATTGTGAAGTACGATAGCTTTCAAAGCCTTTATCATGCTGTTAAACTTTTTACTCTAAAGTGTAGTTTATATAATTAATATTTTCATAGCACGATGCATTTTCCTGGACGTTAAGCGATGTTATTATAGGAACCGTATACAAACACACACATATATATATATATAATAAAATTATGCTAGTAATCTCATGTACTAGCAGTCCTATCTCTATATTCACATTAGGGCATATAACGGACAGTAATAAGTCACGGAGTGCCAAGAGGCATACACAGCTCTCCCAAAGCCTCCCTCGCCTTATTGAGGCGTCTTGATGCAGTCCAGGCCAACACAGCCTGCATACTAATTTATCAATTATCGGCCGGACGTTGATTTTAAGTACTTAGTAATTTGATTTTTGTACCGCCTACTGAATATCGGTATTTTTCGCTACACTAAAATTCAATAATATGGGTTTTATGTTTATAAATTTATTATTGATTGGATAGTTAGAACAGCTGTCAATCAGCATACTGGTCTTCAGGACACGGGACTTAAATTTAATTAATAAATGTGTGCGTGTACTAGTGTACACACCAAAGAAGTGAAACTTCTTTTTGACCTTATTTTTCGAAAAATTGATCCTATATCCAACTTTACAGAAATTGGTTAAATAAAGTTAAATTAGATAAAGTTTAACAAAAGGCTTTTATTATCATAGTCATGAATACAAATAATACAATTATTTCATTTCACCTTATTACTACTAAGATTATTACAGAATTTCATTAATTGTAATAGAATTATTACTATCATTCTTATCGTTATGATATATTTATAAATAAAATTATGATCATGTTCGATAATTACTTTAGTAACATATTATATATTTATATTAGTAATTAGTCAAACTGAATTACCAAAATTATAATCAATGCTAGGCAACATTGACAGATCTTCAAACAAGATTTGAGGACGGATTTTATTGATATAAAATATATGGCAATCTATATTAAGTTGATGTCTGGCGTTCTCCGATGAGTTCTTATTAAGTCACTTGACACGCACTGCCACAGAACCAGCTGCCATTCCAGGTATTTCCAAACTGGTACGAATTATTCTACCATTTCCATAAACCACGCAATGTACTTGCAAATCTCCTAGCTGGACGGCAGTGAGCTTTAAACTTCTCGTGACCGTCACTGCTCGTTTGGGCCATGTCCCGTAGACTAATATTCTAATTTAAATACATTCTCATTAAATTCTTAAGAAAACACATTTTCCTTAATCATGTTTTACAATTTACATAGTTAAATGGAGTTATATTAAATAATAAATATGTTAAATACATAATTATGTAATACTAGTGACCGCCTGCGGCTCGCCTGCTGTTTTATATGTTTAAACCGTGAAAAGTTTATACTTTGATGGTTTTGCATAAAATTATTGTGAAAGTGTCGCCGGGTCAAAGGTTAATTGAGATATTAAACAAAAGATTCTATGACATAAATATATATTTAGAAAACGTTTTTAACTATTAATTTTAGTATGTGTACAGTTATATACACTAGTAACTACCTGACTTCGTTCACTTGGAAGCGTGAGCTTAGTTACAAATATCTAACGGTTAACCAGCTCATTGACTTACCAATATACCTTACTTACTTTACAATAGTAAAAGGAGGTTTTTCGCTTATTTATTTCGTTTAATATCGACCAAATTCAAGATAGATCTTAGAGCAGCAGTCGGCCACAGTGTTAATAATCTCTGAGTCTTACGTAATTTAATGCCCTATTCGGCATTAAATTCCGTAGTAAAATCCTAGGGTATACTTGTTAATAAATTAAAACTATTAGAAACTTAAGAAAAACACTTTTTGAACGCATTGAAGCTATGTATTATTATGAAAAACGTACAATTATTTACATAATTTTAAATAATACATTTTGATACTTTTGACATTCAACACCTTTTGTCTTCAATCACCGTAACCACGCACGCTGAAAAGCACGCGAAACGTCGTTTTTTTTTAAAATTATATAAATAATTGTAAGTTTTTAATAACAATACATAGCTTCAAGCCGTTCAAAAACTGTTTTTCTTAATGTGTAAAAGCTATGTTAACAAAAGACAACTATTAGTAACTTTTTTAATAATCCAACGTCAACTTTGCGGCAATAGATGGCGTAAATTATAGACTATATTTTTTTATAGAACAGGAGGCTCAACTGATGTTAAGTGATAACGCCACCCATGGACACTATCAATGCCAGAGGGCTCCCGAAAGTTTACCGGCCTTTTCGGTCGCCAAGTTTATTGCGACTATACCAGTTCTATTTAAAAGTCCATTACAAAATGTGATATGGCGTTTGAAGTAAAACATCGATTTTGTATGTATGACATATATAAATATGTTAACGCCGTGAGATCAAAAAGGGGTATTCATTAAATATTGTAATGTCAACACGGAAACCATAATACATCTCTTCAAAAATAATATTTGACTTCAAAAAAAGTAATACAATAAATTTGTCAGTCGTGAGATTGACTGATGAATCCGATGTAGCGAAGAAAGATTTAGACGGCACATTTTCGTTTGATCTTAAATAATGGGGCACATTGATTTTGTCTAATTAAATCTTGAATTTGAAACGTTTTAAGTCCCAAGTTTTTGAAGCCAAGTTATGACACATTAAAAATACTTTTTGGGAAAAAAACATTTTTGTTAAATCTTTTTTTCTTCAATTAATTAAATTTAGAAGCGAAAGTTTATCTGTCAGTACCTATTGTTTATTTTAATTTGGTCGCATGCAGCAGTTAGTATATTATGTATAAGTGTAATATTATTTATTTATTCATAACTACCTGTAGTAGGTATGTATTCAGACTATAAAAGAAAAGACTTAGAAAATATACAAAGCCAAAACAAAATACATTGTTAATCACAATATATGAAGCAAAAAACATAAGTCAATTGATAAGTACATTCATATATAAAAAAAAGTAAAAAAGAGCAGTGTTGGCCTAATAGCTTCCTCGGCTATGCGCTAATGGTCTTTCTTTCTATGTGCGCATTTAACAATCACTCGAATGGTATAGGAAAGCAACCACCGGCTTGCCATAGACTCAAAAAAGTAGACGGCGTGTGTGTTCGGCGACACAGGAGGCTGATCACCTACATGCCTATTAGATTCGCAAATGGACAGAACAGATTCCGAAATCTAAGGCCCAGACCTAAAAAAGGTTTTACCCTTTTTGTTGTGTTATGTTATGTTAACGCTTTTTATTAACGCTAAAGTGCCACTGATTTTTGATATATAAAAAAGAAAACTGAAATTAAAATTAACCAAACTACAACTTAATATTTTTAATATTTTAAAAATAAATTGTTACTACCACAGGTGAGGTAAGGTGGAAAATGTCGACATTATTAGCTAAACCTGTATTCATTCGTAATTCCCATTATCGTTAATATTCCTTTAAGCAAAGTGTTAGTTTACAAAATCCTGTCTATATGATTCAACTCTGTCTGATGATTTGATCACCGCTGATTGATTTAAGCTCCTTGCGCCCTTTCCGGCCCTTTTCAACGTTTTTTTACAATATTTTATTCGGCGCCACGACGATGACAGGTCTTCTGTGATTGAGTGAGTGTCAACTTAATTAATATTATATTTTTGAAGTAACTGTCCTTGAACTTTTTATATTAGAGTTAATGTTTAATAAGATCTTTGGCATTGATTTGCTTATCATAATCTTCATTTTTTGTTGCGTTAAAGATTATGTTTTTTGTTTTAGGTAATAAATTATCGAGATTTTAGTGATATGTCAACGTTACGTAATTCTTTATAAATGATTTGATATTAGGAATGTACAAATACCTACCCTTTTGACTTGTAAAATAAATTAAATATTTTCCTAAATCGCTTCAAAAGTTACGAACGTAAAAAAAATAAGACAAACGAACTCCCATATGTGATTATCCAATACGTTGACATGCGACATACTTAGCTCTAAGTCTCGGCCGATAGGTGTAGTTATCTATACTGATATAATCTGTGGCGTTAACAGTTGTAACAATCTTCAGTAAGTCATTAAATATCAGTCAAAAGATTTAACTGCGTTTTTACGATCGCAATCCGATACACTTTGTCTTTTTTACGATAACATTAATTTTTACATACGTTTTTATTGTTCCCACATTCTTACGATTGTATAACTGTATTGACTATAAATTATGTTATGTATAAACAAGATAATATTTTCCCAAAATTAACCAACCAGCTGCCAATCGAAACATTATCTAACCAATTTAAGTTAGAATCCTTCAAATAAGTCAGTACCATATAAGTAAAACGAACGTCTCGTCTTGTTGTGAGAAACGATGGATGGCAGGATCACTGTTCTTCAGCCTTCTGCACGTTCGCCATTCCATGTAAAAAAAAACAATTTCAAATACACGTATGAATGAGAAATTACCATTCCCGTAATTTATCTTTAGTACACCTACCTGATATACAGAAGAATAATTGTTGGTATTGTTACCTATAAGTTCAATATCATGATTCCCAATCCCGCCTTAACTCACCATTTTTATTAACACTATCAACCTATAAAAATACCGCTGTACTGCCTTTTCCATAAGTGATTTTGCAATTACTGACACAGGGCTGTCTGCTATTAAACCTAAGGGGAATTCTTTTATGACGATAAATATTTAGGGATTAGAACTTCCTATTCGCATTAGTCCTGTTGTTGTAAATATTTTACATAACTATTTATGGAAAATAGAAATATAATAAGGCCAAGTAAAGGAAAATCTATTCACTTAACAGCATTATTTAAAGAAAAACTGAGTTGTTATTTTCGATTAAAATTATAGTTAGTATATAGACATTTAGTTCAACATACAAAAATCAAACTATATGGCTATTGACAGCCCTGTTCGGTCGCGCGGTCTCAGACAATAATAATACTTCAACGCTATCTAAATGGTGTTAGAATTGTTTTCATCAATAACGCACGGAGTGTGGATTCTTGTAGTTTGACGTGCGGGGTTTTTTAGTGAATTTATTGCTCCGTGCGTAGTGATGAGAGGTTAGTGCTCCGACACATAATAAATCGTACGTCGTGAGTGTAAACTGGCGTTAATTTGACGATTTGTTGCGGACTTCGCTTAAATTGCATTGTATGGTAATTGTCGTTAGGTACAAATGCTAGGCATATTATTTTTAATAAGAAAATGTTGATTCTATACTGAAATGAATATTATAAAATTATGTTTGAAATTTTTACATGCAATTTCAGTTGCGAAAAAAACCATATACTTTTCCTAAATAGCTTCACACATTTTATCAAACTAGAAAATGATATAGGTATCTGATAAATGTGCTGCGTGCAGAGTCAATAGGGTGACAAAGCGTTGCATGTCCCCCGCCAATGTCCCGGGACGGCCGACAGCGTGTTCACACGATCAGATTGCGTTTGCTTTATAGCACCGAAGGGATCCCATTAGTACTGGCCGCTGCCTGAATTGCCTAATTAGAATTACACGGTGCGCGAACTGGTTTTTAGTTTTCGCTATTTGCAGACAATCATGATTAGCACTTAGGTTTGCTTTCTTTGGTTACGACGTGCTTTATTGATACGAACATTCGTTTTATTCATATTCATTTGTATTTTAGTGTTTGCGGTCAAGTTAAAGTTGATTATAAGAAACGTATACAATCAAATACAAAGAATATTAGGCAATCAAAACTCCTGGTGATAACAAGTGCAATGGCACCAGAAAACGAGAATATTATCATCCCATCTCATTTAATATGACTGTGATTAAAATACAATCTTGTTTGAGCGTATTTATGAAAAGTGCAGTACCTGATAAATGATCTAAATATTTTGAGCTCATCCCGCCTCGATCCATAAAACGTACAATTTATACATATTTTATTTTATCGCATCAAAGAAATAAACAGGCGCTCCGCGGTATAACACTTTATGCAACGGCATTATCTGAATGGTATGAACACCCGTGGAATGTACACATAAAGATATCAGTTCCGTAACATGAAAGCATTATCGTTGAAATATCGATACAATTTCCTTGATCTGTTAAATAAAATCTCGTCGGTTGACGTTTTGTTTAAATTTATGCGCGCGCGTACATCGAGAGGTTGTCGTAAAGTTGAGGACGTTATGGTCACTGATAAGTGCGCCGGGAGACTGTCCCGCCTGACATGTTTATTGTGGACACCCTACCGGGGCCAACTTTGCGTTTTTATTGCGATAAGCTTAGAGTGACTAAATCCTTTTTAATGTTTACGCGTGGTGACCGTGACTTTGACGGTTTTTCGATGCTATACGAATTTGTAAAACCTATTCTCTTACGACTGAAGAGCAGTGTTGGCCTAGTGGCTTCAGTGTGCGACTCTCATCCCGGACGTCGTAGGTTCGAGCCCCGGCTGTGCACCAATGGATATTTCTATGTGCGCATTTAACATTAGCTCGAACGGTGAAGTAAAACATCGTGAGGAAACCGGCTTGCCTTAGACCCAAAAAGTTGACGGTGTGTGTCAGGCACAGAAGGCTGCCTATTCAATTCACAAACGTTCATGAAACAGATACAGAAATCTGAGGCCCAGACTTAAAAGGTTGTAGCACCATTGATTATTATTATTATTTTCTCACGACTAACTTAATACAAATAACATTAAAATCTGTACTTTTTCCTTGATTTAATTATTATCGCAGTCCGTTAACAGTGACAATTGCTTCACAAATATTTATTCAGAGTGTAACAATCGATCATCAGGCGTCGCAAGCACAGATAAGATATTATCAAATAAACATTATGAAATAGCTATTAAAAATGATGTTAATAATTGCCACTAATCATGTGAAGAATTTGATATTTGTAATTAAAATATTTTGTCAGAAAAATTATATGAGTACATATTGCTCAATTAAAACAAAGTCAAATACTGGCTCGTTTTGTTTGATTGTGATTGGTTGGTCTATTTCAATCACAGATATGAGATACGATGTGTCATTTCATTTGACAATTTACAATCAAATTAAACTATCTTTTCCGGCTTCGTTTTACGTCCTCATTCAAAGCAAGGCATGAACAGTAGAAGAAACTAATTATATTTATAATTGTTGTCGAAAAACTTGAATTTGAAGTCAGTTGAGGCTCGGTTTTTTATGCGTTTTAATGCAATATTAAAACCCATGCGATGATTGATGCGTCACAGTTTTTCTGTCACTCTGTCGCCAGTCTGTCGCCTCCCTCTTCATCCATCACACCCCTTTATCAACACTTTGTTTATCTCATGTGTAGGTGTGACTTATTTTTAAGATTAGTTTAACGTGGGATGTTTGATTGTCGAGATGATGGAATTTATTGCACCGCGTGTAAATTAAATAGATGAAAGGCCGATAAAAATATCTCAATATTTTAAAACCCCTAGAGAAAATATCATCTTCAGTGGCCAGTAGAACTTACCATTGCTTGATTAGAATAAGAAAGGACGTATCAAAGCACTAGGAATGTATATTCGTATAGAAGTTTTTTTTACAATGAAACGTCTTTTCTAAATTTTTGAATTTGGAATGCACTAAAGACAAATCAAGTACTTTGAGTACTATAAATACATCAGCCTTCGTATTTTGATAACAATTGAAGGACAGTATATAAAACTGTTTAAACATTTTCATTAAATAGAAACCTACCTGTCACCTCACCCGTGCCATTTGTTGAACATTTGATCAGTTTAGATGCATGCCATGGACCAATATAATTGGTATTGCATGCTAGTCCACCATAAACCCGGTTCGCTAATAAGCCTTGTCCTCGGAAACAAGGTGCAAACACTCCTTTACTACTAATTTTACTACTGTAATTACTTACGAGAATCCTTGCATTGGTACCTTAAAACCTAGCTCCTGGTAATGGAAATTTGAAAGTAGAATGTCGATTTCCTTTTACTAATCAAATCACATCAATCACACACACATCACACAATCAGATAATAAGAAAGTTACTAAAATATATCAGAAAGGAAAAAATACATTACTTAGCATACTGTAAGAGACTGGCTGCCCACATCACAGGGCCTAGTGTGGGGGCCAGTGCACTTTACCTAAGTATCCTGTATATATGTATAATAAACTTTTTCTTTCTTTCTTTTTTGTTGTTGTATTGTGAAAGAATGAGGTGAGCAGTGTTGGCCTAGTGGCTACAGCGTGTCACTCTCATCTCTGAGGTCGTGGGTTCGATCCTCGGCTGTGCACCAATGGATTTTCTTTCTATGAGCGCATTTAACATTAGCTCAAACGGTGAAGGAAAACATCGTGAGGAAACTGGCTTGCCTTTGACCCAGAAAAGTCGACGGCGTGTGTCAGGCACAGAAGGCTGATCACCTACTTGCCTATTCGATTTACAAATGATCATGAAACGGTTACAGATATCATTTTATGTTTGATTGACAACAGCAAGCATCGACCTCGTTGACACTCTATTGTGAGTGTTAGATATGTTTTGACCGAAATGTCATCGGTGATAGCTATCCATTGTGTCAAATAGACCCTGGATGTTTGCCAATATTGGGTTCAACTATAACGAGCTGATTTGTCAATCGCATATCGCATCGACGGCCATCTTGTTTGCGTGTAAATGTCACCTGCGCCCGACCAATTACAAGGCTGCGCGGGCGCACTTGACGTATACAGCGTACCTCTCGATACCATAAACCTTCGCGCCATTTATAGGAGGTGAAATCTCGGATCGTTCCAATTAATGCTAATCCGATGTTGAAGGCTGGACATAAATCGACACACGACAAGAATTCCTGATCTGACGCCTTTGGACGAATGAACTCAATAATGGACTGCTTTATTAAAGTATGCTTATAAATATAGCACTGTTATTATATATTGGGAACAATTATTTAAATATTAATAAATAACCTTTATCAAATTACAAATGTATTTACTATATGAAGCCTTTACGATAACGATAAGTCATAAATCGCATTACGGAAACTTAAAATAATAGAAATAAACATTAGATAATAACAGTGTGCCACCCGCGTTTAAATGTAACGCCAGCGGGCATTAATAACTTTGCTCCAGTCTCGCCCCTTGCGCGAGCGCCGGCAGAGGACACTCACGATCGCGAAGTCATCGGTGCCTATCTCGTAAGTCCTGCGGTATCCGATTCCATCCCATGTAGAGCCTAACTTAATATGTGCATCACGAAGAGTCGTATATGGCCAGCACCGCCCAACACCACCGGCCAATCCTATCGCGCATTTAAATCCTACCCAGCATTGTATGTATATCTGAGATGCCTCGAATAAATTGAGTTTTCCACGCATTGACGCTTCGAGACGCCGTAATCCGAGCCTGCCGGATTTAAAAGCACTTATCCTTTTTAAAGATCCCTTCTAAACCTACAAATCAATCGTCCACCCGCACTCCATAAATTAAGAGGCGAAACAATGACCCTAAATTATTGGAGCCGTCTCTTTTATCGGTATTGCTCTTTTTTCGAAACTCCTTACACAAATGAGGCCGGACGACTTATTAGGTTTCGGAATTTCACCTGCAGATCGACAGGGTCGATAGCGCGAAGGGGAATGCGTCGGTCCCGCGACGAGCCCACATTAATTATACTTCCTCGTGCTCGGTGCTACAATGGCGTCAGTAATTGAAGCCGCGTCCCGATCTGCCGACTTGTATCTGCTATTTCATCACTGCGTGGCCGGCGACGGCCGCGACATTTTTCGCTAGCAGTTTATACCAACATTAACATAAAACAAGGAGGCACGGCGAGCCTCCATATTTCTGCTACCGTCGTGACGCGGACGGTATTGTGCCCGCGATACGGATCTCCGGACGCATGCGCACGCCGCAATATTTAGAAGCTGTCTCTTAAATTCGCGTCCGAAGCGACTTAACGAGTCGCATTCTGCGTACGGCGACATGCGATCGGCTATTGTCCTTTTCCTTTATTTAGAACCGTTCCATAACTGGACACTCATTCTGTTCGAGATAAACGACTCACGTTGTGTCAAATGGCTTCATACTAATTTAGCTGAGACTCGGGAACTAGAACTGCTTAAGTGGATTTAATAGTTTCATTGTTACTTTGTTTCAAGCAATATAATCTTAATAACAAAATAAAATTTTTATTTAAATATGGAAACGCTTAAGTAAAATGCCTGTGACCACTGCAAATATGACTGTACAATATCCTCAAAATATTATCTAAAACTCGAAGTCAAATTCTATTACTTTGCATTACATAGTCGTAGCAACGCCGGCGTACATTATCTTGGCTGCGAATGCTTTCTCTAATTTCCCCGGACGTTAATAGGGGGCGACTTTTCCACCGCAGCGTTGACACGTTCCATTATAGAAGGACGCCGGCATAAATACCTTATTGGTGTTGGTCTCCCACCTTCCTCATTACGCTCGAGATCATTAGGCGGTGATAAAATGTGGTCGAGAACGTCTCACACAATCGTTGCATCTGGGACATATTCTGAAGCTAGCTTTATTACTTAACCTACCTTTGAAAGTATTTTTGGTTCCTATTTGAACGTAAATTCGATTGTATGCTTATTTTTGTATCTGAACTGACTTAAGAACTTATCTCTTAAAGTGCTACCAGAATTTTCTTATTTGTGTCACATTTAGAAACGGTGTTTAAGAATTATCAAAACTAAGCAATATAATTTGCGAAATTTATAGATTTTTGATAATGATGCGATATTTAAACATTTTCTCGAACCCAGTTGTTTTATTTTTTGTTATCTTAATGTGTACCTAATTAAAAATTTGTTCCAAATTTTGCTAATTACAAACTCCTTTTAAGCCTTAAGTCTGCAAAGAATATGTAAATAAGCCTTTTATCTGACGATAGAGCTAGACCAATCTAGACGTATCATAGACCGTGGCTGGAGCCTGCGCTCAAGTGTCGGGGTATGGTAATGAAATCGACATTCCCGAGTTAAAGATGACTCTTTAATGCATCTAAATACGTTATAAAATAGTTAAAATGGGACATACTGTTATTAAAAATGACCAACTTTAACGAAATGTGTACTTACACTTGATATGGCATACGTCATTAGAATTACATATGAAACATCGTGATTTTGTTTGAAATTGTTGTGTATTGCGTTACAATTAATAATATCCTAAATATATAATTATTACAGTAATCAGGTCATTATAATGTAATATAATCTTCTCTAATTAAAAACAAAGTAAAAAAATGAAACTTTACAAAAATAACTGACGTCTAATAAAACATTACTCAAAAAATGTGTGTGTTTGTTTGTGATGACAAATGGGTCTAGGCTTGAAATGGCCCAGTGGGAAGAAAAAGAGAGGACCCCCACTAGAAACCTTGGTAGGTGAAATAAAGGAGATAGCGTTGAAGGATATAGTAGCGAAAATGGATAAATTTGGAAGAGGCCATCTCTCAGTCGGAGGTCATGAACTAATATTAAATATAATAACATATACTTAATGTAGTCCTTATAATATTACTTATTTATTTAATGCCCTGCTGAAAGAATTTATCTTGATAATTAAATCTTGAAATAAAATATAATATAGAAATTATTTCTCAATCTTCGCGTCGGTGTGTTCAGTGGTCATTGCAGCGAATGCTTGCGATGCACTTGCGTTATGGTAATGAGATCGAATCCAAAATTGGATGCAGTGTCCAAGAATCAGCATATTTCGATTTATTTACACCTTCATGCAGAAAAATCCTTCGATCAAATATCTTATTGTGTTTTTACTTAAGTTAACATTTCCACCATAATTTCTAATAAAAATCTTATTATGATTCTTTACCATTAAACCAAGATATTAACGCATATATGACAGTCAAGCCCTTTTTGGAGTTTACTCCTTAAGAAACGATTTAAGTTATAAGGCCCGGTACGGAAATTTTATGAGGAGTAAAATCAAGTGTAACACGAAAAGTTGAGGCGTTACGTAGAAAGAGACAAACATAGAGATATATCTGTAGGATTGAACGTGTAAAAGATTGATTCCATCTCATTCTCTCTCTAAAATTGGATTTGTATAAATTAAACACAATTATTATTATTAATATTATTATTTATATTGTTTTGTAACATACTTTATGTAATACGCTTTATTGAAGTAAGATAAAAAATCGGAATAATTACAGATATATGTTTGTTTCTCTTATCATTTTAGCAGATGCGTCATTTTTTTCTATTCGATATATATCATAATTATCGTTCGTAAGGAGTAAACTCCAATAGTGCGTCGTAGCTGACACACACACACATTTTTCCTTCTTCCTACGAGTTCCTACATTTCAGAGCCATCGAATTAATTCATAGATACATATTGAGTGCAGAATTTGTTCTCGACAGCGAGACAAACCGTTCTTATCTAAAGTAATGTAAATATTAGCGTTATCTGTTTGCTGGTCGCTAGTCACGCCCTCTATTGTTTCTGTTTCAATGTTTTTGCAGTGTTTAAATGGCCAAGATATGTAAGATTGTTTAGCTCCATTATTGAGAACGCTCCTAATTCTACATGATCATTTAATCTCTTTACTACGTCTTATACTTCTTTGTTTATCTATTGTATGGTAATGTTTGTAATTGCTCCCCTATACGTTTTTATACTATTAAAATTTGGTTCTGTGACTAAACTCTTAACTAGACGCTAATCAAATAACTTCATGACAAAAGAAAATGCGCGACCATAAATACATTCCCTAGATGGCGCTGTCAACCGCCATTGTATATCAATATTGCGCAAATGTATTCCACGTATCGGCTCTGTCGCTGCGCAAACGCATTCACCTGTCTCTCGATGGGGCGGAGCTTCGACCTTCGTTTTTTCCGTCTGTTTTCGTTCTTTTTCGCGCTGTCAGCGGAATTCGGGTGCGATATTTTCCTTTGGAATGCGAAGAAGTTGCGTTATGCGAATGTTAGATGTGATTTGTGGTTTTCGGTTCTTAACAAGGATGGTATTCGTCAATTTTGAAAATAAAGCAGTTGTTGAGTTTCTATAGCTACAGTTTTTTGGGTATTATGGAAGTCGGTGAAAACGTTTTCATAGAAGACGGGTGATTTAGATTTCCTGGTGGTCTATTATTTCTGTATCATACGCGACACTAAACTGCTTTCTATGTGAAGTAATAAAATTGTATCTGTATTGTCTAGTCAAACTGTCCTATAATTTTGACTATTATTTTACTTCAAAATTTGAGCAAGACAAAAACGTATGCTCAGCGTGGTCAGAAAAGGGATGATAGGCGATGCATCATGATGCATATGCATATGCACGAGAGAGACATACAACAATGAACAATGGGAGCATAAATCAGAATAATTAGTTTTGCTTGAGCGGAGAGAAGTCATTGGTCAAAACGCGAGTGTCCCCGCCCCTTCAGTAAGCGGCGTTAGAGCAGGTACTGAGGATTGGATCAATGGTAGCGTCAGCAATGACAGTGACATATCGAAAACTATCCTTCAATGTCGTGTTATGACAGGTGACGTTAAAATTCTCGGTTTGAACAACTATATACCTTCACATGTCATTTTGTTCTTGATCTTCCCGGCAACACACACGCTAGCCCCTGGCGTTGCAGGTGTCCATGGACGGCGGTTATCACATTGTTCAAAGTGACTCGCCTGATCGTATACGTCCTGTCCCATAAAAAATGATTATTGTTAATTAATGAATATGATACCAAGATTTGAGTTACTAATTACAATTACAATTCCATGAGTTAACTGCGATTCGCGGTACTGTTAAGCCAACATACTATGATATATAAATGTTCTACAAAAGGCGTATCCTTTTGTAATGGCGAAGAAATGCCTCTCCTAATAAATCATCTAAATTTCTAGAAGTTTCTAATATTTTAAATATTTAACTCAATATTAAGTAAGGTAATATTCACTGATATCTATCTATCTTATCATAGGGATAAAATACATATCAATTAATTACTAATTCCATTTGATTGATTGATATATTATGTATAATATCACTGTAGTGATTGATAAGGTTTACGACACATCACCAACTGTAATTATCGTTATCGTGATAACTACAGGAATACATAGATAATGATTTTTGCAGATTAAAAATAAATTGGTTCGCCGTGAACACATATGTTCTTCATATCTGCCCTTATTTCAAATTAACTTTCCAATTAATACCATAGTCGATAATTTTTATAATTTTTCATATATGTCAAAATGTTTAGTACAGTGCACTGCGAAGCGCACCAATACTTCGATCTTGACCAAACTCCGCGTACAGACTTGCCTATCTATCATATGCCGACAACTAATTATATCATACTCGTCGTTCGGCCAAACAATGCGCAGAGGCAGATGCATGAGTACTTGGAGAAACAAGGAGAACTTGATAGTGTTTGGTAACACAGAAGGCGAAAGATCACGTGGCGGTTCACCAATCAGACGGAACAATCAACTGAACAATCATGTTCCTCAAAACGGTAAGTGTACCGTTTTGAGGTGAAGGCTGGCAAAGCTAGTGAGCTTTGCCAGCTTTCATTTAGAATTAGCTAAATAAACAGTGGAAGGTCGAAAAACTATGAACATTGCAAAAATAAACAAATGTTATATTTTTTATACATTTTTAGTAGTTTTAATGTAATTACAAAGATTTAAGTTTAAAAAAATTATGGAATTGTTTGTGTTTTTCCTTCTGTGTGTGTTACTGTATATATTTTTATTCTTTCTATTTGTCCTTTAAAATTGTAACTTATGTGTAAGCTTAGAGTATTGTTTTTACTTTATTTAATATTGAAATGGGATATTTAAGTATTGCAATCATTAATTTTCTTTAAAATAAGATTTGTTTGTTACACATATTTATTTTCTGTCGGTACGTAAGTGTCCAAAGCATCGCGTGCTAGCCCATGTTACTATTGTGAATCGTATGTTTTTCTCTGACTACAAGCCTATAATCTGTAAAGTTTTATCGACGCTTCGACCTTTCTACTATGTACATATTTATATAGATTCAGCATTCATTTTGTGAGTCCATAAATCGGTTATATCTGATTATTTCTGCCCAATTTTAGTGGTAATTTAGTCCCGGTTGCAACTTTTAAAAGATTTTGCGTTATCTGTAGACTATGAGCATTAGTGGTAAGTTTATTTAAATAAATTTCATATTTGTTTTTAAGTGTAAATGCGGGACTATAAATATATAAACATCGGCATTTTACACACAGTCATCATTTGTATCTGAGCAATATCAAATTCAGAGTTCACACAACACGTTTTATTTTCCGATTTAATCCCAGAAAGAAGGTTAATGTACTTTATAACAGTTGGATTACCCCCGCTGGCTTATATTTTTAATATTAATGTGTATAGTTTATGATTATGTCAGCTTTAATCATAGTGTTGACATTGTGACCCATCAAGGGTTACTGTTTAACCTTTTAGGTCAAGTAGTTTAATACTAATTATTGTTACTAGCGCCGTCTTGATTTGGCGCCATATTGGTTAGGAGGTTTATCTGTTAACTAACACATATATTAATGTGTGATTCGTACTATTATTATAAATGTCTCGACAGCGTGCTATAGCAGTCTCGCTCTCCACGATAGCTGAAGAGTATGCAAAGTACATAAAATAAAATACATTTTCTCATCTTTTCTCTTGACAGTGGTTGTATTGCCCAATTCTTCAGTCTTTATTTTTTGAACATTATCTTGTATTGATGTTAAAAATATATTTAAATAATCCGATGGTATATACATCCTACCTATGTAAATAACATAATAAATTGTATGTTTTAAAGTAGTTTTAGGTGCGATACAGTTTAAGGTATTTACCTAAATCAGTGAAAATCTACTACTGTGTTGATAAATGCTAAATTTTGATTACTTTATTAATGATTCAATAGATTAAATTATATAGTTTTTATTTTTATTTCCTACCATAGCAACTTAAACTTACAGATAAACATAGGCTGTTGATTTATTCGTTTTAAGATAACATATCGCAATTGATCATTGTCAAAATGATTTTTTTAATTATCTATTAATTATTATTTTACATTTATCATAATTAGATAAAAATAAATAATCTACTAACTATACGTATACTGGGATATTCTAAACTTGTTGCACATGGGACTTCGCTCGTGTTTGAAACAAAATATGATAACTGTGAATGTACAAATATTTATTTAAAAAAACTTTTTTATCTGTGATAATGTAGGATGCTAATAAAGTTTTCAATCTTTCCTGTTTATTAGAATAGTATAGAAAAAATAGAAGAAAAAATCGTAGTAGTAAAGGATTTATCTATTGTAGAATTATTTTTGGAGACATTTTACAATACAATATATGATTCATTATTATTACTTTAAGTCTTTGAGTATAACTAAATAAAAACTTCAGAAAATAAAAATTGCAATTCAACAAGTATATAAAAAGCAAATATAGAGTAAAAACAAACTATAATTTATATTATTTTAACAAATATACATATTGGTACTTAAACTCGAATCACAATACTTTACCTATAGAAAAATCAAAATGCTATAAAATTCGGTCTCTACATCAAAATGAACGAATTGTATGTTTTCAAAACCTTATTCTTATATTATATATGTATTTTCACGCGGGAACAATTGGGAATAACAAGGGTTTTAAACATTAGGACAAATGGGTGAGTGTCCAAATGAAAATGATGTCAATGCGTCCTACAATTGATAAATATAGATAGCAACTTAGGGTCCGATTTTTGCCGAGATTTTTCATGATTTGTTAAACCTTTAGGAGTATCTATTATTCGGGTTGCAGGAATGGGTATTTTATTATACATTAAGTAATATTTGCATTTTTATTTATTTACAATAATAATATTTCAATTGGTTGTTATCATTTTAATTTCAAACTTATCTTATATAATGAAATGATTTAGTGTTGTAATTGAAAAGGATATTGATTAATAGGATATTTTTTGAAATATGACACATTTATAATTATTTTGAACCAGCTAATTACACTTATTTGCCCATATAGGTATAATTAGCAAAACTCTTCGTGTTTATTATCGGTTGTAGATTAGAGGCACTTACGTGTTTCTTAAATTTCAATTTTTATAATTATTGCCATGATAACTTTTTAATCAATTGTTTGATTTGAATGATTCATAAGTAAATTTACACGTAGATAATGATATCGAACTGAACAGGGATTGATTTATTTGTGAAATATTTAACACCAGATACGAGAAAAAATTAGTTTGTTAAAATTCTAAATCATTCATTCATATAGGTAAAAGCTTCTAATTATACATTTACTACAGTATATACATTAAAATGTCATTGTAACATTATTGTTATAAGTATACATTATATATATATATTGACAATAGAGCAAAGTGGTTACTACAGTTTATAGAAGATATCAATATCTACATAACCGTTATACTATATATATTTATATAGTATAACGGTGAGTGTCCAAATGAAACGGTTATGTAGATATTGATATCTTCTATAAACTGTAGTAACCACTTTGCTCTATTGTCAATAGTTTCCGCGTATAGACAATTAAATAACCGTGTTTTTTTTACGGATCCCTTACCTTTTTTGAAAATATTCTATTGTCTATGTTCATCAGGGACAGTTTAGGATTCTAGTGGTAAAATAATTGTTATTATCGGTACAGTAGTTTTGGAGGCTATTCAATCTAAACAAACAATCAAATCTTTAGCCTTTTTCATGTTACACTTAAGCCGTGCTTTATAAATTTTGTTCAGAAATAAATGTTACACAAACATTCATTTATCCGCTAAAATTTTATGTGAAATCAATATATATACACAATTAATATATCTATTCGTACTTGTTGACAAAACCATGTCTAATTTCGACCACACCATTATGAACATATTAAAATTAATTACATCATAAATAAACATATCCTAGACAAGATGCTGGGTTTAGAGGTCTCTAGGCAACAAAGAACTGAAGGATTCCTGTCCTCAAATTGGCTTCCAAATAAACTGGAAAATTTTTGTCACTTGAGTTTTCCAATAAATTATTTATTTTGAAACCAAGTAAAGATTATTTTACTATAACTCTCCCTACGCAAAGTAATTTCCTCTTAAAATATTCAACACTTATCATCAGCTCCTAGCGGAGTGCCTGGACGAGCTTAGTCTTTACATTAATTTCCGAATGATATAATTGTTTTCTTGTGTGCTGATAAATACTCCATGGAATCCGATTCAGCCAAAGTCCGTAAGCTCGTAACCTTGAGTACGATTTTCGCTGACGTCACCCATCCATCACAGTCGATGGCCGATTCATAAAGGTATTAATTTAACTTTGCGATGACGTTGATTGATATTATCGATATAATATTCGAATAATTACTGATGCAGCGATTACTCATATTCCGCGGTTATCTGCGGATTTTGGTTGACATTGTCGATGTTGTTTTTACGATACACGATAGAAATATTAATGACATTATTTTCTGATGTAATTTTTTTTAAGATATATTTTTTTATTCAGTCTATGTCTCTAAAGCAGCATTGACGACTCGTAGAAATTACGATTTCGTATGCCGTCGAAAACTTTATTTCAACATATTATGATTAAAATTAATGAATATGGCATTGAAAGAACATTTGTTAAGTTCATACATTTTAGGAGAGTTTGAAGGTGAAAAAAACGTACATGATAGTCTTATAATTAATCCTATGTTTTTGCTTTATAAATCACGTTGTTTTTTAAAAATTAAAAGTCTAAAAATTGTGATGTAACGACTGATTGATAGTTTTGCTGTAAATTTAAATTGTAATTTATTATATAAATATTGCATCGCTTTATCTATATATTAATGTTTGATTGATCTTAATCAAGTAAAGTTATGCAAACTATTTTCGTCTACTTAAACTATTACAGTTTATAAATGATATCAAACAAAACTCTGTGGTTTCGCGTTAATATTTTATAGCCTTTATCAAAGGGCTATTTAATTTACCAGTAATTCCTGAGATCACCATTTTGAAACCTTCCAATCCTTAATCTTTTCCACTTTGTATGATAAGAAGAATGTGTCACATTGTTGTAGGAAATGTACAGATGTATCATTTAATACATAGCGGTGTTGGCCTAGTGGCTAATTCGTGCGACTGTCAAAACTGTGGTCGTACGTTCGAATCACGGCTATTTCTATGTGTCTACTTTCACGAGTAACTTCCGTACGAGGTCGACTATGGGTCCTTTAAGATAAGAGCGTACCAATTCTTAAAAGCCCGGCAACGCACTTCCGAGCCTTTTGGCAGTGTGAGTGTTCACGGGCGACAGTATCACTTAACATCAGATAAGAATTTTTCTCGTTTGCTGTTCTATAAAAAAATATAAAATACATCAAAGAAACATGTCCAATAGGCCTGAGCCATAGCGTAGCGCCACTGGATTATTTTTATCATATAATACATCACTTAAAGCATCTGGTCTTACGGAGCTAGGTTTCGGGCACGATATAGATTCGAAACTTACACACTTTTGAAATAATCTATGAAGTATAATAAAAAATGAAGTCTGAAAAGCCTCAAATAAATCTGTTATTCATCACTTAACAGATGAGTGTATACGCGTGATGACTGCAGCCCTAATTTACCGCGACGCCGCTCGCGCCTCTGACAAATGATACTTGTTGCTTCTAACCGGCCTTTAATGGAGATGCGAACGTCAATGGTACTGCTTTATGTTTTGTATTACTAAGGCTGTACTGGCATACCTATCTTCATATTCCTATAATAATACATATGGGCGTTGCTAGATAAATGTTAATGACGTTTAAAGAGTGTCGTTCGTTCCACAACTGAACGTTTATTTCGACAGTTTTTGCCTCGCATCACCACTATGTCGAACCAACTGCCCACTGAAGTATTCCGAACTGAACTTAGGGTCCTTCAAGAAAACAGCGTATCACTTCTCACTTCTATCACCTATCACTCTCACACTCGCACTTGCGAGTTTTCTGGCGATGTGAGTGTAAATGGGCGGCGGTATCACTTAACATCGGGTGAGCCTCCTATTACATAAAAAATATTCTTTAAAGGCCGGCAAGCTCTCTCCGCGGGCGGTGGTTCACTTAACACCAGATGAGTCTTCTGCCCGTTTGCCCTCTGTTATATAAAACAAATGAACAATTAAATTATACAAAACCTTATTGTTAAACTAATAAAATGTGTCTATTGGAATACTTTAATAATATTCATCGGACCGTAAATAATTAATTTACGTACCTATTTGATAAATTGCAACTAGTTATTCTAGTACGATTGACTAAACGCTGGCAGAAGGCTTAGCAGAGGACAGTTGAGTGTCAGGACTCGTAGGGTTAGTGACAGCTACAAATGATACTTGTTGCTTCCACCAAGACAAACGTTTGTCGACCTTTATCTAACACCAACCATTTTTAAACGTACCCTATATAGGGTTCATGTAAGTTTAGCAAAAAATATAACTTTTAAATATTACACTACACGAATAATATTTACTTTCAGACTGTTTAATTTTAAACATCAGACATAACTTATAAATTTTATGAATTGTAAATTATCTATGTAATTATAAAAGTCATTCTCAATTTAGAGAGCAATAAACTGTCGAATATTATACTATATTTTGAAATCATCTCCAAAAAATACATAAAACAAAAAACCCTCACAAGAATTGATAACAAACTATCATAAATAATGGCGTATTAAAAATACCCGTACATTCTTAGAACGCGAACTATCTAGCCTGTCCACGTAGAGGCGCCGACAGGCTATCTGACAGTTTACGACCCCACCTGGTCAATTACCAGGTGATAAAACCCACCGCTCGATAAAAACCCAGGTCTACCGTAAGCTACTGCTCAGGCTTCGTTACTGGTTCAGATTTACGAGCTGTTATCGGAAGATGCGAAACACTAGCTGAGCATTACCTGAATTTATTGGACAATACTAAATTAATTACTGGGCGAGTAATGGATTGAATAGCATAGCTTTTATCGCGAGCAATTTGACTTAGAGATAGGTATTTTGCTGTTGTGAAAGTTTAAATTGAACAATTTAATTCAATATAATAACTTATTTTAAATTACCTTTTGGAGTCTTGGTATTTGATGTAAACATTTGTTCCTAGTATTGTCTTTTGTTAAAGCTATGTAAAATTATATAAAATAATTATAAGTTTATAATAATACATAGCTTCAATCCGGTTCAAAAGTGTTTTCTTTCAGTAAACATTTGTTTTAAAGAAATTATGTAATCACCTTCATGCGCTTAACATAACTGGGAACACTCTAGACTTCAAAGTCCCTAATTTTGGTTATCGCTCGTTAATATATTGATAATGGTTACTAGGACATCGTTGTTACATGTTACATTGTGTATGATAAATACCGACAATATGCAAGATATATTTCTTAACTTAGTAAATCACAAAGGTACAGCCAAAGTTGTTTACGTAAGAAGTCTTGATATAATTAAATGAATAGTGGGTTTCAATCAGTTCGCGACGCGTAATTTCCTCAGCCGCTATCGAGCGCTGCACCAGACGGCCGCTCCACAAAGAGCGTGCCTTTGTTCGCATTCGATTCCACAAAGACTAGTTTTTGAATTAAACAACTGACGGACCATAAGTTTTTGTACGTCAATTTCTGCTTCGTTTCTTTCTAGGAAATGTACTTTTACATTATATTGAAAATATTTAATATCAATTCGATACGGGCAGTGATAATGGACGGTGCAAAAGTAAATATAGTAGCGAGCTTACAATGAATTGGAAGTTTATCGCGGCTAAAGTTTGTATTGCGAAACGGTGTCACATCGGCGGATTACCGCTACCATCGCCATTTGATTGATCATTTGATAAACACGACATACTATCTGTTTGAGTGATTATACCATCCGCTGATAACTTACCTCGATCAAAGCTCAACTAAAAATCATAATTCAAAACAATTTTATACCATACCACCGTTTATTCATGTAAGTCTTGTTCCATTACAATAAAGTCCATTTTCGCAAACAATTTATCGAAACCTATTTATGATGGCACGATACAATCAAGATTTATAACTTTTATTGCGACCCAATGCGTTTCGTTAGCATTGACATCCGTATCGCTAATCAATAATTTACTATTATCGTAGATTTTCGGAGAATCCAATACAGTATTATTTTGTGTATATGTCGATTGTCCGAACTGTAGGAGTCCGTCAGATAAGTCTGTTGCTAAAGGGGAATCAGAGGGCAAGCGGTGTGGAGCAATAATTCAAAAGCATCACGATAACGCCACGCGTCATTTATGCCTGAATTTGAACGCAAGTTCGCTGTTTCCTTTGATCTGAATAGACTGAGCTTGTGAAAGTTCTGATTGCCCCGGGCACGATGCGCGGTGCATCGCTGTCCGATGAGGATTGACATGATGCGTTTTAATCAATTAATGTGCAAAACGCAGTTTACGAGTCAGTGAGCAGTGAAATAAGCGGACCGCGCAGGCCACCGTGTCGCTACGTTTTTGAACGATCTCCGGTTACAAAGCTTTTTTCGAATGGTTTTTCGTGTGATAACTTCATAATTGAGACGAAAGTTGATCTCGGTCACTTCAGTATGTCCGGACGATTATGTCTCGGCATTAGCGAATTTGATATTGTGTAGGTCTAACCCTTTTTCGTAAAACTCAATCAGTCTAATTGCATTATTTTACTTATGTTCTCTCGTCTCTTTCTACCAATTGAGTTTACGTTGTGATAAAAAGAGACATAAAGATAGAATCGCGTATTTGATACTCGCGTGTGTCTTATCTGCCTAAATTAGAATTGTCATTCGAATTTAATCACATACCGTGGCGCACACGCAAACGATTACTTTCGATTATCGTCGACAAATTAATACTGGTGTTCTTAATTGGGCAGACGATTCGAATTGATAAACCGATAATATCGACTTTTCGAAATTATGTCAGATAGCCGGTTTGAATAATTGAGCAGGCTATAACAGAATGATCAATCAATCACTAATCACATGTTTGCGCAACGTCCACTGGCCTCGTTTAGGGAAATTTTCCTATTTTTTATCACTGATATCGTTTAATTATTGTCAGTACAGTTATTATTTTCTATTTGGCTCAACCTAAATAATTTTTATCAGATTCCCAAATCTATTGTTGTACTGTTTGCGCTTGAGCAATCGATTTTACTTTTTCGTTTTAAATTGTTCCGTTGACCGGCAATGTGGTTAATATCTCAGATCTTAATTAAACCTGTTGTCGATAAAAGATATAAAAATCAGGAAAAGTATCGATTAGTTCTGCAAGATTTCCGTTTAGATTGTAACATTGAATATCCAGTAATTACGGTTTAAATATAGTTTATACGGTGATGCCAAAGTAGATTGTAACAATACAAGAGCCACATGCTAATGGAAATATTCTCTTTGTCCACAGAAGAATCCACAAGTCCCGATAGCGGGACGAAGGATCAGCGCGAGCGGGGCAGGGGCGCGGCGCGGGGAGAGGGAGAGTCCTCTCCGCTCGCGTCCCCCGCGTCCCACGCCTCACCACCACCAGACGACATCGAGCACAGCATACCAGCCACGTTGATACAGGACCCCAACGCTGAAAGGTTAATCTAAATTTTTATTTGTTTTTACCACGACTGGACAAGGATGTAATCTTCAATTCTGATACTGTCAATTCATCCACACCCGAGGGTTTTATTTATAGGTTTAGCAATTATACATCCATCGTAATTTTTGCGTGAACTATCTGGTTAGTTAAGCCAACCTAATTCCTACCAGAAGCCCAAAAGCCTCCTACAGTCACCATTGGCTTCTTGGACAGAAAGCGGCTTGTCAAGGAATTTTGTAGATTGGCTACTCCCTGGCTCTAGATGACGTGATAGACTATTCCTCAGCTATCAATCCCTTTATACTGGACTGTCTTATAGATAATAACTTATTGTCCAGCGTTCAATCAATACACCGACGTATGACATACTTTATCTTAACATTAAATCTAGTTTAGAAATGTAAAATCAACTTGTGATTTTTATTTGTCATCGTTATTGACATAATTACATATTCCGATAATTCCGATTCACAAAAAAACATTTATGATTACGTTATGACGTTATAAATACCTAGAAAAATCGGTTATAGCAGAAAATATGAATGGTTGGTTAAAAATATTACTTTCACAATTGATCATACAAGATTATATGGCCGCCATGGTGGTCGTGCCTTCAATCCCACACTTAACGATGCCATTGTTTTAGTTGATCCGTTGTCAACTGCTGTCCAAGACGCTATAGAATCCACCAATCATAACTTCGAACACAATCCTTATATTAAAGCATTAGAGTTCAAAATAGACAATGATTTATTGCTTGTAGCAATGGCTACGATAGTGACAGTTGGTAGTGACACTAAAAATGATCACAAACTCCAGGTTTGACACTCCATCAATAAAATATGTTTAACTGAAGAAGCTCCATCCAGGATAGAAGATTGATCGATCCTAGATAATACCTTTGTTTAAACTTATATCTATTTCCGGTATCAGTAACTAGAGTCTGTGCGCGAATTGTTGCCGTAGTGCTACAATCTTGAATATATAAAAAAAATAAAAGTATATATATTGTCAATAATTGAAATAATTATATCAAGTATTAAAACATAACCTACATAGTAATCATTAGAAATTATTAAAAAAGAAAATTAAAACTAATTCAAAATTTGGTCCCTGTGGCAATTTCAACGCTGGCAGCATTTCCTCGCCGTATTGGGATACTTATTCGTCGAGCTTGGAAAGCACCAGCTCTGGGGTCACCGCTACTATCTACCAGGGGCCCAGTTAATTCTTTAATAAGCGCCTGTGCACTTGAACCCCACGGCCCAAGAGTACTCCAAAGGGAACAAAATCGAAGGGAACAAATCGAGGAAAGACTTTTATATTTGTGCCGTTTATTATTTTCCGCCTGCTCTGCGGTCGCCTTGTTCTTGCTTGTCCGTAGGAATAATAATATTATATTAGTTCGAATACCGTAACATTAAATCATAATGAATTAAACAAATAAAGTATATTAAATAACATAATATTTAAATAATCCAAAAACCAGCAAAACAAAATACACGAGTTAATAACAACTTAATTGAGAATATAAAATTTTATGAGAAATAAAATCTATAAGACCAAGGGCACGATTTGAAACAGATTGATTGTGGAAAATTGATTCTTATGTCAATAGGAATAGGTGCTAACGAATTGTAAAGTTTTCTAAAAAGCAAGTAATGTATTGGCAGGCTATCCGCGTTGCCTGTTCCATCACTGTCAATTAGCTGCAGTGAGACGTCATCAATCATAAACATTCTCTCAGAATATCCATCTCAGACTATTGTTTGGATTTTTATACAATTTTTTTTCTATAAAACAGGCAACATTTTAATTACTATAATCAATAATTGGCTATTTCCACCGGGATTTTCATGTGTGTGTTATGGAATTGTTTTAACTGTTTTTATTCAATTTATATATGAATACATATTTTCATGTATATATGTATATAACGTAAAGGTACAATAATAAGAAAAATAAAAGGAGATCTCTCTAAGGCAAAACAGATAGGAAATTTAATCTAGATTTTGTTTAATCCATATTCTTTTCTTAATTGTGAAATATATCTTTAAACATTCATAAAAATACAATATTTGGTTTTAATAGTATTTAAAAATTTCATGACTACAAAAGATTTTCCAATGTTTACAAAATATGCTTGAAAGATTACTTCCCCTGTTATTTTATGACACACAATAATTTCTGGGGTTCGAGTCCCGCTCTTTTATAGCTTCAGACATCAGCTGTTTGTTTAAAATTCACCTTGTTACTGCGGAATTATTCAAAGTGTCAGGTGTCCCCAACAAGTGCAGCCCGCATGACGATATGACGTCAAACTAACGAATAAAAATTGAATATCGAACAAGATATTTTTTTTAATTCAATATTCTAAAAAAACATAATAGAAAATTAGTAACTATATTCAAAAAAAACTATCAATTTATATTGCAAACAAATATTCATTATATTCGAATGTATGTTCCAAATTCTAAATCAGTGCAAATAGATGTTGTCAAAAATGCGGCTACTAAAACTACATTTACTTATTTATTAAGTATGATATTGTCCAAATAATTAGAATAGTTTTTTTTCTTTATTTTAACTAGTCTTTAATTATAAAATATTATTTTATACACAGAATAGGAAATAGATTCAAGTCAAAACTCTTTACTACATATCGACTAGAGCGAACACTATATTTAATTAAAAACCCTAATGTTATTCGTGCTAATCAATTTAATAAAATTTGACAACTGACTCAGTTTTGACCATTTTTTTTCAAATTTTATAAAATGTGCGTCGTTTCCGAAAGTGTGCGTGCCGAATGCAGGGAAAGAGTATAATACCTGTCACATAAATATAAGTGATTGATTGACCCGCACCCGACTAATGCTTATAGGAAGCAATAAACAGCTGGCGATCCGTTTGAAATTTCATACGTTTGTTTCAAAAGTTAGCTCCGGTTATGGTTAGAATCAGATTAAAATGTATCCGTCCCATCGTTAGATTTTATGCGCTTTCATGTTAATATCGATTCAACTAATTCGTATTAGATTCGTTCCAGCATTTTTCATAACGTTAGAGTAAACAAGACATTTTCCTTTGTCAAAGCCGGAAATCTGTTCATGATACACGTAAATCCATCCCCTGTCCCCTGTCTGTCCTGACGTTGAAAGGTCTCGTCCCCACGTTTTGTTACGCTCCTTGTCAGCGCCTTTTAATCCTATAAGTCGACAATCTTACGTCTTACATTTTATACTAAGAATAAAACACGTTCGTTTATCTCATCGACAGCTCATCAAACTTTTGATTGGTGTCAGGACGGTGACTCAGCTATGCGCTAGCCGCTGTCGAGCTGTCAACGAAACGTTCGGTCGTCATTGCACGTCCATCCACCTCGCGCAGAGCACGCACGCTTGCATTACGCAGCGCACCACCCCTCGAACGTTGAACACGTATACCCGTCTCTGTCCTGCGCTCTGATTCGTCCGTTCGTAGGACGACTATCTCTGTTACTCACGAGGCGTGCGGGGGGAGGGTGCAGCAGGCGGGTCGTAAATCACGAGGATCTCATTCCACGCGGGACCTCCGCCGCTGCCGCAGGCATTGCGCATTTACTTCTCGACCGCCGGCCGCGTCTTTCGTGTCGTGTTTACATTTACAATACTTCTTGGGAAATCTATCTCTTGTGTTGTAAATTAGTGTTTGATCGATAAGTTGTGTCTCTTAATGGATTCAAAAACTTTTCAACATTCGCCGTTTTGAGAATTCCGAAAAAATTACATCGAAGATGATCGTTGAGCCGGACCACATGAGGTACGCCTTTTATTTATACAAGTTCACTGTTTTTTTAATTAAAATTCTTTCAATTTATTATTTACGATTTACATATTAACATTTTTGCTACTGTTTTTTCTGTTTCTATACTTTAAAAAACTAACCTTGAGATTATGATATAGATTTTTGATTAGGGTTTTGTTTTAAACTACATTTTACTATTTTTGATTAAAACGTGTAGATAATATATATATATATGCGTAATAAGAAAATTACACTACCAAAATACAGCTATATTTTTTTTAATATTCTTTGATGTTTGACTACTTCAGTCATGTGAAACTTATAAAAGGAAATTAATATTGATAAGTAGCACCTGTGTTCAGTCAGAGGTGGCGTGTAGTTGGCAACACTAGCCATTGGCGAACTTTAACGTCCCTAATCTCTCTATTCTCGTTGACAAGATTTATTTTTATTGTTTCATGTTTTATTAGAACACATTGTTTTATCTATGTTTGTAAGGTATAATTATAATTTTCTTGTAAATTGCATTTACTAAGCCCAGTTTATGGTGACTATAAAACTTTTATCTGGACATTATCAATAATTTAACACAACTATTGCCGTACAATATCAATAATAATGTAATTTAGTTAACGTAAACGGTGATATTAAATTACAAATGCCAATAAAATGCGTTGATGGATAATATTTTAAAGCGATTCGGAACATTAAGTATTAACAATGTTATAAACTTTTGTCCTAAGTTTGACGACGTGATTATTACTTCATATTATTATTATGCGATACCACCCGGATCACTAATGACTTTATCAGTATTGAAATCTAAGATTATTTAAAGAAATTGTATGATTTATGAATAAATGTATGTACTTTACCAGAAAATTTCGTCGCCCTCTATAATGAATAATGGTTTAAGAAATCGAAGCGTATTTATCAATAATATTTATACCACTCGTGTATAGCCGCCGCAAAACTCGTTTTGTTACAATTGTAAATGTAATGCGACTTGAAATTATTAAAGATTTATGACATAATATTTATTGTTGTTATTTCATTGTCAACAGGGAGAGTCCGAGGTGCTTGTCGCGCGAGTCATCTGGTGCGCCGCGATGTCCCTCAAACGACTCCGTGTACTCGGGTCGGAGTGCGCCCAGCCTCCCCCTCCCAGCCGCCCTCTCTGCCGCCCTCCCCGCTGCCTTGCCCGCTGCCCTGCTGCCCCCTCACTCGGCAGCCGTTGCAGCATACCTTGGAGCGGCAGCTGCAGCCGCGCAACAACGCCTCCTCATGTCCTGCCAGGAGGACCTGGCTGACGCCGAACGATCCGACGCAGTCCTGGACTTCAGTACAAAACGCAGTGAGTCGCCCCCCGATGATGACGATATTGACGCAGATGATGCTGTCAATCTTAGCAAAAATGAAAACTGTCCTTTAGACTTGTCAGTTGGTACCAGGAAAAGAGGACCAGAAAATTCACCCTCTCCTGTTCCGACTAGAAAAAGTTCTAGGTCGGCAGATTTTAAACCTCTTACTACACCATGGACGACACCCGTTGCCCCACATCTGCCATACTTTGCTGCAGCAGTGGCAGCTGCTAGCTTGTCTCCTAAAGGAAGCTTATCTAATGATTGGAACGGAAAATTGAAGCATGGCGCACCTACCCCTAGTGACGCAACAAAAGCTCTAGAAAAAATGAGTGAATTGAGCAGATTAGGAGGAGAAGAACTCTTTAGATCGGTTCAAAGCGCAGCTTTGGGAGCTGGGTTGACGCCGAACGCAGCGGCTAGACATTCAGCATGGCAATCTCATTGGTTAAACAAAGGTGCGGACCAAACCAAAGACGTTTTGAAATGTGTTTGGTGCAAGAAAAGCTTTAATTCATTAGCTGATCTAACTGTTCACATGAAAGAAGCTAAGCATTGCGGTGTTAACGTGCCTATGCCTCCTACATCAGGAGCTCAGATGCCACCGTCACTTCATCCGCCGTCAAGTTCACCATCGACGCCATCGCACAATTCTTCATCTTCCACTAGTTCATCAAAACCTAATCATAATGACCTAAATATGCTTATTAAAGAAAATATGCCTATACCTAGAAAGTTAGTACGTGGGCAAGATGTATGGTTAGGAAAGGGGGCTGAACAAACTAGACAAATTTTGAAATGTATGTGGTGTGCTGAAAGCTTTCGATCATTAGCCGAAATGACCAGTCACATGCAGCGTACTCAACATTATACAAACATAATATCACAAGAGCAAATTATATCGTGGAAGTCTTCTGATGAAGCTAAAGGTTCAAATTCAAGTACTCCGGGTACAAACAATACCGTACCCCCTACTACGGGAACAAGTAGTCATGTTAGTGCAGTTTTAACTTGTAAGGTTTGTGACCAAGCGTTTAGTTCTTTAAAAGAATTGAGTAACCATATGGTTAAAAATTCACATTACAAAGAACATATTATGAGATCAATTACTGAGAGTGGAGGTAGGAGACGTCAAACGCGTGAAAAGCGAAAAAAATCTTTGCCAGTAAGAAAATTACTTGAACTCGAAAGAGCACAGCATGAATTTAAAAACGGTGAAGGTAATGGCGTTCCCATGGGAAAGCCTATTCGAGATTTTGGCACTGGTAGTCGAATTACTTGCGAAAAATGCGGTGATAAGATAGAGACTGCACTATTTGTAGAGCATATTAGACAATGTATAGGCGCGCCTATGTCAAATAGCCAAAGGAACTTTCTGAAAAGTGCGCTTCTTTCTAATAATATTATTCCTCCGGATGTTCCTGGACACGTCACACCGACTAATCGCGATGGTAGGAAAAGCATTAACGATGAAATTCCCTCACCTGGATCCGGACACCACCGGTCGCCTTCTTCTATGAATGACTCGTCTCCAAGCTCCAAAGACCCTAATGCTAGTAACGATAAAAGCTCATCGCCTTCTGTTCTAAATGCCATCGAACAGTTGATCGAAAAAAGTTTCGACACTCGATCTCGACATTCAGTACCTGGCATGCCTGGTGGTACATCCCACGCACCAATCGGTTCGAGCATCTTAAAAAGGCTAGGGATAGATGAAAGTGTCGACTACACAAAACCATTAGTAGATCAGCAAACAATGAATATGCTCAGGAATTATCACCATCAACAAGGCTACGGTCGTCGTGAAAGAAGCGGCAGCGAGTCTAGTTCAATGTCTGAACGCGGTGGGAGTAGAGTCGAATCTCTCACTCCTGATAGGAAGTTAGATTCCTATCACATGACTCCCCGTACCACACCAGACACGCGAGGTTCACAGACACCAGCGTCTGAAGCAGACCGTCAGTCCGAAGTTAGGATTAAGAAAGAGGTAACAGACGAAGATGAGTGCGAGAACGGTGTTGACTTAAGTAATCAGCCTGTTAGGGTAAAAACTGAGGTTGACGACGATGAAGAACAAGCGCGTCCAAACAGTTCAGTAGATGAGGATGTCAAACCACCTCTACCAAAGCGTGAAAGTGAAGGCCCAAGTCCAGTTCCCAGCCCTCGCAGTCCTTCCAGTGATCGCTCCGCACCAACTCCCGGCTCTGATAGAAAACCAGCTTCAAGCTTAGGTGCTTTATCTTCAATGTTCGATAATTTAGCTGGTGGTGGATCATCAACTGAACCTAGTTCTTCACGCCGAAGTGGCAGTCATCCATTAGCCGCTCTACAAAAGCTCTGTGACAAAACTGAAAATAATTCCACTCGAGCGCCTCCACCCGCTCCGTCTCCGGCCGGCCCGCCCAGTATCCTTACATTCAGCTGGGCTTGCAATGATGCTGTCGTGACCGATTCTATTATGAAGTGTGCCTTGTGCGACACGCCATTCATATCCAAAGGTGCTTATAGACACCACCTGTCTAAAATGCATTTTGTTAAGGACGGCGCTTTGCCTGACCCAGTTCCAATGAAAGCCCCACCTCCGGCCGCCTCTCCCGGAACACATAAGAGTGGAGGGTCTAATGCTGCTTCGCCTCAAGATCCTCGCAGTCCATCGCAATCGTTTGATGAGAGTCCACACTCGAAATTTTTAAAGTATACTGAATTAGCAAAGCAATTGTCCAGCAAGTACGTGTAAATGTGACGCGCTGACATCTGCCGTGATGATACCATATCCTGCATTGAACCATAATAGGTTTAGGTCGCGATGCGACGCTAAGTATTTCGAAACTCTTTGCCAATTTAATTATTTAGGTAATCGTTAGAGGTCACCGCGTAGTACGGTTAGTGTAATTAATCTAGCGACATAAGTATACGCCAAACGTCTTACGTTCATTTAGGTTTAAGAGAATATTTTTAAAATATTGCCTTTAGGTGAAGAGGTTGTTGCGGTCATTTGGCCTATCTTCCACAATATATTGTAATTCCATTTCGATAATTGTAAATATAAGTCACACTAAGTCTTGAAATTTAGATTCGATCTCTTGTAAATGTATATTTTTTGCTAATAATACTAAAGGGAATTAAACGATAAGCGCGTCGGTGCCGGTCGGACTGTCGCGTTCACGTCAGTATTTTTAACAAATTCGTTGCAATATCTTTCGTGTTACTTAATTTTTATGTAAATCAGAGTTAGAGTTAACATGTTTTAATTTTAATCTATGTATATTTTGATGTTTTTGTTTCTAAGATTTCCGTCGATCCTGTAATCTCGGAGATCCAATCTCACGTTCGAAATGTAAATAAACGCAGCCGCAGTCATAGTATGCAATATTAAATCTCGTTAGTGTAAAGTCGCTCTAGGTACTCTCTTCGCGAGATCGCTATTTATTATTTAGATTAAGTAAGTAAAATTAGATAACCTACTGTGAACACGTGTATACCATTGTAACAGCGCATAACGGTTGTCCGATTAAAATTATATTTAAAATTATTAAAGTGATATGTTACTATTTCTTTGAGGACAATTACATTCGTATACGTTTAGGCCATTCGGTATCGAGAGAATCTTCCAGTTGTAACAGTTATACGATGATGTATATACGGTCTTATGAGTGAAAACTCTTTTATATTTAGTAAAGGATATTGTAAACTTGTATTGTGTAAGTCAGGCGAATGAAAAGTGGATTATCGGAACACATTCTAAGGAAGCTAAAATATCATGCTGATCGATTAAAGTTATACTATTTTTTAAATTCCTTGATGTGTTTCGAAAGTCGACTCAATGATTCATAAAATATCATTTAAATGTAACTCAAAACGAAATAAATGTATACGCTAGCTCTGATGAGTATTGCTCATTCTTAAAATGGTGTTAAAATTGATTTTACCAAATTGAATAATCTTATTTAATATTTTATGTTGTATTTCAAAATGCAATTAAAAGCTCAAAGAAATATATATGTTAAATACTTTAAAGGTTATTTTATTTATCTTGATGTCCATATTTTAAGTAATACACGTTTTTATTTTAAAATAAATGATAACGTAATTATACTAAGGTCTCTTTTATTCTAAATATTTTGATAACAATTTCAATGTCCTTATATAACGCAAAATAATTGCAAAGATATCCCTCAAAAATAGGTCATACTGATTTAAGGTCTTAATATATGAGCTATAATTCTCTAATTGATAAATATTGAATGTACTTAAGTACTATTTACCAAATTGACGCTTATACGAACCAAAAGCGCGTGTGGATTGTTGTCATATCAGGCTTACTAATTGATCTTTCTTACTTACAGAGTAATCATAAAACATTTAAGTACTTACTATAGTTAAAACATATAAAAGTAGTTAGTTTTATAAACAAAATGCCTCGTGTCTTCAACTTGCATATGCAGCTACGTTAAACATCGAAACAACCTATAAAAAGGCAAAAACACAATAAAATTAAAGATGAAAATCACAGTTATCAGTGCAAACTAGAACTAGACTAATATATTAGGGAAAACTACTTAATTAGCCACATTGGAGCCCCCGAGGAATCGGACAGGCATCTCGAGTAAGCAGGCGTCGACTTAATCACAGTAACGACGCCACATTTCATGTTCGACGTTAAGAATTGTTCACTGTCTATCGCCGGTCAAGTTTGTATTACTTTATATTAATGTAGGGACAAACAGCAATGGTTAACGTGTAACGGTTTTCTTTCAATGTAGGTCGGACACGTTATTTAGTTTCTAGCAAGTGTACATCATCCTTACAAAAATGGCTAAATATCGACGCAGTGCTCGTAAACTATATCATTATTTGTCGTTGTTAAATGGTAATTTTGTCAAGATCTGACGCTATGATACCACATCTGAGCGTCATGTGACATGTCATAACTTACTCATACCAAACCTTGTTTCAAACTTATGGCTAGTTTTGATGACAATTTCTTGATGGGTAGGTCATGCGGCCAAATCTTCAATAGTGCAACACAAATTATGGAACCTGTTAGTATTATAGACCTGTGCTGTATAGTTCAGCGATGTGCCTACAGCTGAGAGTTACAAAGTAAGAGAGTCTTCAAGGAATTATAAAAGAAGTTTATGAGGTGGAAAGTAAAACAGAAGGATTGAAGGATCCTTGATTGATTGGCGTAGTAGGACCTAGGAGTTGACGGAGACGTAGGGAAATTTACAATGAATTAGGCACAATAAAGAGAAACCGCGAGTTTTATATTATGAATTGTGAATATATACTTATTTATTATAGTCCTGCGGCTAAATTATAAAAATTGAGATTTTTGAACTGATTTGACTTTGACGTTGTTAATTTATACGATCTGTGACATAATGACAATGACAGCAGACAATAATACAACAAAACACCATTGCGCCGTCATGTATTTAGTACGCTTTATGGTTCATCTGTTAAATTATTTCTTTAATGTAGAGATTGTATTTAAAAATATATGTGTAAAACAACTATCACTTATATATAAATATACTAAAATTATAAAAAAAATATTTTTTGTAAATGAATTGCACATTTATCTTGTTTATAGTCGAAAGTTACTTTAAGCTCACTCCTAACAAAAGAAGCGTAAACCCTTTGACAAATGCGAGGCTATCGTGAACATCAGTCCGCTTATTACCCCAACTAAATCATTTATTGTGCTAAATCTAGCCATTTACTCAACGAGAGGTCGAAGAGACCGATCACTCAAGTGTCACGTCCGTGACTGACGGGTTAACGTGTTGCCAACTCCCAAATACAAAAGTGTGCTGAACGTTTCTAAAAGCGCAAATCTCTTTTACTACATAGGGCCGTTAAATAAGACTATTTTTTGACAAACAAAATCCCAATTTAAAGAAACCCTTTAAAGAAATAGCGCTAGGCGCTTTTTAATTTTGAGCGCTACATACTTCAAAATTCCGCTAGCAAAAGCGCAGAGGCGCTGAATTGGCATCAGTCAACGCGATCTTTAGAAGTCTGTAGGGTTGTGCATTATTGCGAGCCAGAGCAAAGGAATCATAACATTAAAGACATTTATTTGCCATAAAACCGGTACGTAGATTTAATGTAAAAAGGGCATTTTCCAATGTTTTTCATAGCTTATCTTAATCCAGTATGACTACTGGCTGTATTGTGATATCGAGTAGACTACGAATATTCTTAAGATAATTTAGCGATGTTCTAACGTGATCTGTTATGATATAATATACTTTTTATAACGAATAAATCAGTCCTTGTTTCACAATGTTACTAAAGTAAATACTAGCCATAAAGACAAAGTTAGCGCCATTCGTCTGATTGTGATTGGTCAGCAGCAATTCAGCAGACCAACAGTAATGATTATTATGCAAAAAATAATTAATTTCCATTATTGTTAAACATTTGCATTTACAAACTTTTTTTAAAAAATTTTATAGTCACCGATATCTTTGAAGAATACGTCTATATAATATTTTTTGCTTGTACCGGACGTGTTAAAAATTAAACTAGTGATATCATCAACTCACTATTATAAATACATAATTAAAATTAAAATCGAATAAGGTATTTTTTTGTACCTTAACAATAATTAATGAGTGTCTATATATACCTAGTTCAGCCATAAGTTCTGTTACAAATGTCAATGCATTATTTTCAACGTTTTAATTATTTTGAATTTGGAAAACGTATTTTATTTTAAAAACTTCCATCAATTTTGCCCCACTATATATGTATATATTCGTGTTCATTATCGAATTACAATATGGTATGGGATGTTAAAGAAACTAGGATTGCAGTGATCGCCTTGCACAAAGTGGGTTTGGAGCCGTCGTCCATATTCCAGACACTTCAAAAGCTTCGTATCAGTTGTACGTTCGTATATCGTACTATCAACAGATACAACAACACTTCTAACTACTTTCGTACGTCAATTTTTTGGTCGTCCACTAAGGTATTATTATAAATATCTTATAACATTAATACTATGACACTACATTTTCTTTTAAGTGATAACATAAAAAAATCCGACATAGTTATCATCACCATAGCTTCAAACCTCTTCAAAATGGCGGATGACGTTCAGATTATTTGCATTGTATTGTTATGAAAAAACTTTCAGAGATATAAATTAAAAGATACAATTGAGGAGGCGATATAAGTGAACTTCAAATGGCGTTTCTTTGTATTACATGTGAGAATAATTGTCATAGTTAAACAATAATTGCTGTACTATTATAAAGGCGTGATAAATAAAATAAAAAATATTTGTATTTTCAGGGGATTTATTTTGAAAATCTTCAGTAATATATCTTATATATAGTAAGGATGCAATACGACTGATTTAGTCCAATAAATTCAATACGTAATCAGGTAGAATTGGTTGACCTCCTTCAATTATTAATTATGTATAGAGACGTCTACTTATTCAATTAACCTCGTACGAGTAGCGCCATCTGTCTGCCGTGATCGATGAAACATATGTTAGCGCCCGCAGATTCGCAACAAAGCACAAAAAATGGACACAGTCATTAATCAAATTAAGTGCAATTGTGCATCTTTCGTGATCGTTTATTGATTTTCTATATTTTAATTGTTGTATGTTGTTAAAGCTTTTACTGGGCTAGCAGTTCTCAATAGGTTAGTACGGATTTATTTATATTTAAGATGATCGTTAGCCTAGGTGCGTGATAAATACATTAAAGAATTTAACTTGGTTCTATATCCAGGTGCAGTCTAAAAATAGCGAAATTAATTTTAATTGTTTATATTTTCTGATGAATAAACTTAGAACTTCGTATGTAATAAATATTAACAAAATCTATTGACATTTAATTTTCATCTGTTCTACGACCACGGGTCGGACGATCGAAGTGTCTTCTAAAAATTTGCATAAAAGTATCTTTGTAACTGTATAAAGATATATTAGTCATTTAAGTATAACAAGGTTAATAAATAAATACGAATTAGAAATATTTTGATTTTACATTTCACTCAATTTCGGAAACGATTATATTTTTTATGTCAATCACAATTGTTTGATTTAGATTCCACTCCATGCAATTCAAAACCTAAAATTTCATAATGAAACAGCATGATTCATACTAAAACTATAAATCGCAAAAGCCCGTTGTCCAAAGCCCTGACGATGACGGATGAAGGATGGACGTACTTCCGCGGAGCCGCAGAGACCCGCTCCAGATGTATTCCCGTCGATCAATCCACGCGACGTTGACGGGTTAGGATATTTTAAGACCAGGTGAAATGTTATATTTTAATTCTCTGATACAATGCCATATATATATTATTTATAAAGCCTAAGGTCGACCCTGCATTAACACCTGTCAATTATGTCATACGGCCAGGGAAAACATATCAAACGACGTACTTATACCCACTTGATGAAACGTCGGGAACTGTTCCTACTTTGCAAAAACAATGAAGGAGACAGGTATGTACACTTGGACTATTCATAATTCATTTAAAGGTTCTAAAACAACATGCATGCTTAAATAAAACAAGAAAAAAAGAAATACAACTTAGTGTTTACAAACAAGCAAGAAAAATAAACACATAAAAGCAGATAATAATTATTAATCGATATTGTATAAAAAAATTACATACTAACACACTATTTTGTCATACATTTGCTTCGTAAATGAGTGCAGTTTCTTGGACACGAGGACATAAATTAATAATATTGTATTGTCCACAAATATTATTTATTTGCCCTTATTGTACTGAATGTTTATATGAGGTACAATCGAGCCTAGATAACCGACCTTTTTGAAGACTTAATAGTGAATAAATTCAATTAGATACAGACAATAAATCGATTAAGCAGAACACAAGATTTTCTTTTAAAAATGACATTCTAAAATCGAGACCCAGGTGAAATGTTCTGACGTCATTTTGCGATCTCAATTCCATTTGAATCATCTTTGATATGTGTCACGATGAGGTAAACACACTTGATTTATTTTATGTGGGTTTTATGTAAAATACAAGAAAAATACTGCGGTATTTTTCCAAGAATTTTATATATAGTCACTCTATGTTTTAAGAATGTCTGGACGTTAAAAACTAATTAAAAACAAGACAGGAAAACCTATAACAATTCACTTGTTTTATAGACAAGTGTCCTTTTATCAGATAATAACGCCTATTATTTATTTATTTACACTTCCTTACACTACAATAAAAAATATGAACATAATTAAATCAAAAGGAGGGCAACTGGCGGCCTTATCGCTTACGAGCGATCTCTGTCAGGCAACCACTGTGAGTAAAGAAAAAATAAAAATGGTATTAAATTACATAAGATAGGCAAGTAGTGCAAAATTTTATTAAGACAAAACAACACAGGATCAAAAAAAACAAACTAAACTAAAAAGATGATGCATTTAAAATAGAAAGTAAAAAGACACATAAATCACGATAATTTAAGATAAGTCACGTCAGTTAGATTTTTTATTTTATTAGCTTTTATTTACTGTTTATTGTGATAATTGTTCTCTATACAAAGTAGGTGATCAGGCTGTGTCCACCATCATAATATATATCAAAACGTTAATACTAGTTAACGTTAAATATACTCGTGCTCCAACCAAATTAAGAGTACTTTAGATGTACTTCCATGTCTTTATGTAATAGTATCATCCAATAACTGTACTAAAGTTAAAAAAAACAAACAACAACAATTAGCAGAGCTACGTTATTCACCAGATATGACATTTTTGCGACATTGAATCAAATAACTCATTTAATCTTGCGTCAAAGATTCAGTCTATTTAGATTTTTATAAACTTCTTAACCCATCAATGCTGACGTCCTGCCGACAGCTGATTGAGGAGTGAGTAGGGTTGCCATTTGTATTATTGTGACAGAATCAGGTGCGCGCTATGCCCCTCTGACATTTCATATTTTGAGCTCTTAATTTGATCGGCTGTCACGTGAAATGGCATTTTAATTTTCGATCACTATTTCACAATTAATACAACTTTTACTTTTTAATTAAATTTAATCTGTGTAAGACATGATTGATAAAAAAATAAAAATATATTTGATAAAATTGATTAGATTAGACGAAATTAGTAATAGTTATGATTATCACAGTGATGTGTTCAATTTATTATCCACACCCACAATAACAGCGTCTTTGATTAGACAAACTTTGACAAAGTTGAGTTTAATAATTTAAATTTCAGTTTCATGTATAACTAAAGTGACCATTTATTATTTGACTTAAAACGGCATTGGTTTAGTTTAGGTCAAATAATAAGTAGATAATTTAAAAAAAGAACACTTTTTAAAGTTATTTCTTTAGAAAAAGTTGGTTGGCTTAAAAGTTGTCACAAAATATAGGTTCCAAAATGTTTAGTAGTATTCATATTTATTTGAAGAACAAATTTGTTTTAATATAGCTAGTGACGATTTCAAATATGACTGAAACTCTTGTCACGATTTTTTTATTTGCTGCAGCTCAAATTGTCGCGCGGTTTCTGAAAACGGGACAATTTTGCGTCCCACAGTTCATTTCTGGGACACCGGGACTCGTAATTGGAAAAAGGGACAGTCCCGTTCAAAACGGGATGTGTGGACATAGGTCTAACCTACAATTGGTCAAAAGTGTCACCATAAGTCGACACATCGCTTACTCTTGTCTGTGGTCAAAAATTATTTCTACGTTATAACTATGACAGCTCATGAAAAAACACTTCACAAAGAAGCAACGCATTATAAAGTGATCAGCGGAATCAAGCGACCTCGCCCTATTTAAAACAATATTCATAACCGACTAATTCACGTAGCACTTAATCGATTGAAAAATACCCTCAACCGTAGTATTATTGTTTAATTGCTCGCGTAATTTGAGTCTTAATGCCCACGAGATAGGGTCGCGAAATTACCTAGTATGAAATATGAGTGGTACAGTCGCCGTCAACAGTGATTGATGTGCGCTGACTGACGTGTGCACGAAAGTAGGGTGTGGAGATGTAAGGTCTAAGTGACGAGAATACGTAGTAACATCGCTTACAAAAACAATTGAATAGAGATTTTATTTTGCTGTTTGCTTTGTCTCGAATCAATACGATGCAGTAAGATAAAGTCTGTATTTGCATTAAAAAAACTCTAGTATTCTACTATTAAATAAGGTAAGTTTTCTATATACAACCGTTACTGTTCATTACTTCTTTAATTATTATCAAAATCTTTAAATTGCATTTAAAGAAAGGGACAAATGTTTTCAATTTAATTTACAAGGATTTTTTTCACATCTCCTTCCATCTTTATTGTATTCAAATGGTTTTTTCCTACACAACTGGACAAACGTATGCCACATAACCACCTAATGTTAACTGAGATGAGGCCTTTTGAGGGTCTTTCCAGGGTTAAATAGGCTTAACCGCCACTGATATTAAATAAATTTCATATATCTGTGGCTCTAGTTACTTTCTCTTATGACATGCGCCTATAATAGTTGGTAATATGTAAACATTGTGTTGTGCGCGCACAAGGTGACCAGTTTGGACCCACCTCCCCACGGATGGGTTACGTGTTTGTCGTTTGGTATTGGGTTTTAACAGGAAGACGTAATGGAAAATCAACAGGGGGTTAAATTAGGGTTTTTTTAAGTAATTGAATCACTGTCTCTATGACTTAGATGTCAAGCCAGCAATTTCGAGTTCTGAATCTACGAATTTCAATTTTTTTTACTCTTTACTACTGATACAGTGATCGTGCCATCGCGTGTCGCCAAAGGAGCTTATAAATAGAAATTTTATTATTCATATACATTTATTAATCGTAATAATTTATCTAAGTCTAGTAATACAATATTATTAGCCAACATTAACAGGTATAGACTTATAAGAAAGGAAAGATAATATAAATAAGATACTAAGTAGATAATCCTTATGTGACTTCGACCGAAATATCTTACAGATTTTTTTTTTTTAGAAAAAACAGCAAAACGGGATCACCTGATTTTAAGTGATAAATACCCATGGAGACTCTTAATGCATTGCCGACCTTTGAGGAATTGGTGCGCTCTTTTCTTGAAGGACCCTAAGTGGAATTGGTTCGGAAATACTTCAGTGGGCAGCTGGTTCCACATAGTGGTGGTGCGCAGACAAAACTACCTTAAAAACACTCAGTTGTGGAAGGAGGGAAGTCCCGCTGATACTGAAACTGAAATTTTGTATTCTGCCTCGACGACCTATGATGAAACTCAGCTGAAATCCGAACAACTCCTCTGACCACTCTTCATGATAATAAAATGGCATGTTTATGACAGTTATGGCAGTTCAGGACTCGAATCGATTAACAAATGAACCAATTCGGGAGAGTCTTCTCAAGGTTCGTGTACTGGCGATACAGTGGTGACTGACCTTGAAGCCAAATTATCAAAGAAGAGCAACCTGAGACTAACGCCCAAAAAGAATTAAACTGGATTATTATTATAACACACGCCAGATCGCACAATTTGTCCTCACGATGTGTCAAGTGTCAATAACGCATATAAAAAGATAAATCTACGAGTGCTTTAACCACTTTCACTATCATGTATGCAACCCTGATTATAATACTACTATATAATATTTCGTTGTTCGTCAAAATGTAATACTTCGGTATACTCGCTCGCAGGTTACCTGTCGGCTCTCCTTTGAAGCTGACAAAAAGCTGGAACTATTTTACGTTGGTCCCACATTGGGGCCAACATATGACATCACTTGAAGTATTCATTGCAAGACTTAATCGATTGGCTCCCACGACCGTGAACAGTGAGCCACAACATTTCAATATTTACCGCAGACTGTACACGCAAGTTTATGCGTTATTCTCTTAAGAATAAAGTTTGAAATGCATCGTCGTTTCTGTGCGTGAGTGCTGACTTGTCTAGCGCTCTGTACAGTTTAACGACAGTTTTTGTAACGTCAGAACAGCACTTGGTCGTATTAAACGAGCATCCCGTATGACAACGCCCTTCGATTGCGGGAGATAATATGGATACGTCACGGGCTACAGTAGCTATTTAAATTTACATAAAAGATCGTTGAAAAAAACATTTTCCACGAAACTGTTTCTCATACAGATTCAAACTTCGAGTCTTGTAAAAAGATAGATAGATATTATATCAATTGCATCGCTAGACGATTGTCTGGCAGGATTCAGGGATCCAGTACATGTGTATGGATTATAGGTTGTTTAAAGTAATTGAAAAATTTCTTCACTGACCAGTATATAAATATTACAATGTGATTTTTTCGATTCTTGTGACGAAACCCTTTGTTACGCTATCATAGTAAGCGATTTAATTGAATACGTTTCATTTCAGACTAAACAAAACAGGGCTAACCAAAAACTGTAAGCATCGATAATTACGCGAGCGATCAATCACAATTTCCAATTCAAATGAACTGTTCCCGTGGACATAATTATTCAATTATGACATTAGTTCATTGTTGTGGATTGTAAGGTATAGAGCGAGAGTTATGCTCATCCCGTTTTTATTATTCTGGTAACGTTACACGGGAACTAAAACTACAGGTGACTTAAATAATAGGTACTCTGCAGTAGCAATAATAATGAAATTGCGCCTGTACTGTTAGCTGGTTCCACATAGTGGTCCGCGACCTGCCTTAAAAAACGCTCAGTCGCGGAAGCAAAGATTGTTTTTTTCTTTGTTCATGACAGTGTATCGAACTCTAGATTACGCACCATAGTGAATTTATAGAGCGTGTCCATACGTCGATCGTCGCGCGCTATTAGTCTCTCAAGATTAGTGCGCTGGCGGTTTTGACAATTGATTTATGTCTGTCAAGTCTCGTCACGGCGGCGGCGCAGTAACCCCTCTGCGCCCGCGCACCACACTTTACCAACAGTACACAGATTATTTCATGTAGATACGGTTTGTTTGATAATAGGCATATGCAGCAATATAAATGTTAGTAATTTTGGTAAAATTTTCGTGTTCCGGCATTTTTAGTGGGAAAAACCTTTAAAAAATTACCTTGCTTTTTTTACATAATGAAAACCAGGTATATATAAATACATTATCGGAAGTTAGGGCAAGTTACTACAAATCAATGTAATTTTTATTTACTACTATTATTTAACGAGTTTTAAATATAGCGATACATCAATAGCACATCTGTTATATTTTCAACCAATCAATATATCATTGAAACGAAAATAGTTGATCTCTGTTCGCGGGAGAAGTTTTAGCAAGAAAAGAAACAATTCATTTTGATCTATTTTAATGTTTAATCTCTTACATCTGGATATAATATTGACATGTTTATTTCTTAACATAATATTTCCTCTACGAATTATTTATTAAAAAATAATCCAGTGTGTTAGCTTCTAATATTTATTTAATTAAATTCTAAACATTTTTATGAAACATATTCTTAAGAAATTTGCTTTAAGTGCGCATGTGCAATAGTTGCTTATTTGACCCGATTTACGAATTGTTATGAATTGACTCGAACATTACTCCAAAGTGGTCGAGTCAGAGTAGAGAAAAGATTATAAAAGACAGTTGTGACAAATGCGCACGGGCAATTCCTTTGTTTAAGTTTGGTGTTATAGTTTATGTAAAATCAGTGAAATGAATTATAGTGAATCAAGTTATTAGTCGTTATCCTACCCTAAGAACTAGATCAACCTTACAAGTGGCAGTAGGTAACACTTTATTCATACCCCTAAATTTTTCTTTATTCGTAAGGTGAACAGCCGTAAGTCTTCCTTTCCTAGCCCTTTCAGCCAGCTCATAGCGCACGTAAAACGAAAAGATCTATTGTAGACAGTCTAGTGACAGTCGCTGACGCCAGTCTTGCATTTTGAATTGTGATTGCGCAACTACGAATGAAAAGTGTAATTGGTAATGTGTAAGTGAAGTGAAAGTATGAATTGATAAGTGGCCATTACCACTTATCTCCTGCGACAAGGGTGGTCTTGCAGGTGTGTTGCCGCCCTTTTGAAATATCGAATTATGTGATGATTTGATATTCGTTTACATGATAAATGCAAACGGATGTTTACTTTTATCTTTTTACGTAAATAAAAATATTCAATTATTATATAAATTATAATTGTTTGTTGCGTAGTAAACCTACAGCAACCTACTTCTAGTGGCAAGACGACATTAAATCCTGAGGTCGTCTGTTATCGAACCAATTGATTTTACTTTGTATTATAAAATAATACATCATGAGGAAACTAGCAGGTCTAAGACACAAAAAACGACGGCGCATGTCAGACACAGAAGGATAACCTACTCACCTATAAGGGAAAATTATTAATACTCTTACTAAGATAAATGTAACACTAGTTCGTACTCTGCGATTAAGAATCACTTAAAGCCGTATTAAAACCCAACCAAAGACATTGCCGAACGAACAAATTAGCTTTGAATATTTTTAAAAAACAGAAACTCATTGAGAAAGGTAAACACATAATGTATGAGTCATTGTTACGCTATACAGAGGCAATTCGTTGTTACAGTCTAATTAACTATATGTCACTCGGCGGGTTGACAGGTAAGTGACGTTGACGTGACATTGACGTGACGGGTGACAGGTGATGAGGACGTGACGCGGCGTCGTAATGAAATTGACTCTGTGAAACAATTTTATGTAAATGCGAAGTAGTTTGAATTTTAATTTTATAATTTATATTTTGAGATGTTCACAGTTAAGTAGACCTGCAGTAATTATAAAATATACATACAGTATCTTTTAAAATAAGTACAGTTTAAAAAAGATTGTTTTTTAATTAAGGTAAATATATCCTGCGTAGTACTTTGTAACTCACAATCGATAGCGATTCATTGTTCAGTTTTTGAGCTGCACGATCTGAAGCTGATCAGCACTTTTGATATTGGGAGAACATACATTTGCATGAAAAACATAGGGATGGGTATCGCTATTGGTTAAGTTGCAGAGTAGTGGCGCTGCATATAATTCAGAATATGTAAACTATCAATAAAAATACCCAATAGAAATTATGATCTTTTAAGAACTTTGATTTCAATTTATTCCCTCTTCCTTTTCTATGAACTAAAAGATGTATATGTACTCAACAAGTATTTGAGTGTTTTTTACCCCTAAAAACTTACTAACTGAACATATTATATAACTTATATATTATTTAACATTTGTAATAAGTTTTTAAGTTTAGGTTTAGACATCATTCAGAGGGTAATGATCCCGTAAAGGACTGTTTCAATTACATGACACTCCTATCTACAAATAAAAAATGCCATAACTATTGCCTTCCATAAAACGTGTGTCCCACTTTTGACATCTGACCAACGTATTGCAAACCAAACTATCATCAATAAACGTCACATGAATTAATATATGGCCAATTTACTGTACGATTTCACAAAGATGTGCAAATTTAGTAAACGTCCCGCTACACCCACCCGTCCGAAACTATAATAATAAATCAATTTTATAGAAAACTAAAAATATAATAGACAACGTGCTTCGGTCGTGAGGATTTGCATTAGTGATTGCATTAATCATTTTCTCGCACAATTGAAGCAATAAAACCCATAAAACTTTGTATAGGCCGCCATTAATTGTCATTGACAGCTGACAGGAGGGAGATTGACAAATGTCAGACGCGCGCGATTTTTTGAAAGCGCGCTTTTTTCTTTTAATGGTTTTAGTGTGACTTGCGATTTCTATTCACTGTTTATCTATGTTTTTTGAGATGCATTGAGTTGATTCCTACGGATGACTCTTTAAAAATTGTATAGTTTTTCTATGCATACTTTAGGTGGAGTGGCTGAATAATTAAAGACTATTGTTGACATCTGTTTATGATGTTATAGACGCCTGGTATATATCATATAGTAATTTAATTATTAATTCAGATGAGGTGATAAAAAGTTTAATACAATGTAGGATAAGACAAAAAGGGGAATTAAAAAATTATATTTATTTAGTATTGTGGTTGGAGTTTGAATATGTAAATAATGGAAGAAAACGTTTTAGTTTCGAATGTTGGAATGCCTGTTTAAATTACATATAAAATGATTGATTTCCGTTATGAAAAATGTACTTCTCTTCAAGACGCGGTCACTAAAACAACCTATTGATATATAAACGTAAATTACGTAAGACACTAAAAAGTGTGTAATGTTTCTATTATATATTAAACATGAAGCAAGTGTTTTAAAAATAGTCCCCTCAAAATTGATAACGTCCAACAAATGGCATGCCGCATGTGTATTTCTAAGCGGTATCTCGCACTGGAAATTAATATCTTTCAATAATAAATGCAAACCTTCCACTTACTTGACTTACAATTCTATGTAAGTAGCAGACGATGTACTGCGTTGAACACAAGGCAGCTTCACTGTCGCCACTACATTCTACAATGATGCTTCGTTTCCAGGTCTATTTGGGGAAAGAAAAAGGCGAAGGCCGAGATTCTTCTTCCAGTCTTGCTTGGCAATTTAACCTGAGTCCCTCTGGAGCGTGTGCCCCACCGTCTTCCTTTTTAGTTATACCTTTCATGGATGGTCTTTCACTCAACCCAACATAAAATATGTTACAATGAATGGTGTGATATACTCTCTCTTATTTGGTATGTATTAACTACTTTAGAACTTTGAAATTATTTATTACAACTCCTGTGTGACCTCCTTAGAAGAGAAACGTCGAAAAATAAATTATCATTAATAAATTAAGATTGTATTGTCTTACGTCAATAATTCTTACAGTCGTATCTTCGTCAGGCGTTATCTGGCACTCATGACGTCTGTCCGTCTGGCCGTCAGTCAAGCAGTCATTGCGATGTCAGTTCTGGCACTTTGAATGAAATGTCAATGTTCTGGTAATGGACTTTTATTTTCAATCGATAACAGAGGAGTGATGTGTGAAAGAGATTAGATGTTTTATTTCATTTAGGGGACGTTTAGGAGTTTCGTAACTGATTGTTTGTGGTGAGTTGGTTCCTATGCAGGCTGTTTATTATACCTTTGCTTTGGAGTTGTTTTGGAAGGCCTCTGATAGTAGGAAAGTAGAATAACATGATTAGCATGTTTTGATGTTTATTTATATTACTACATATTTATTTATTTCAAAGTTCTGAGGTATAGTAGCTTCAACAGAATCCCGGGAGAACTATTTGTGAGGTTTTTTCTATACTAACAGGCTGATTGTCTTAGTTGTGTCCATACGCTCATTCCCCTTGCCACTCGTTTGTCTTGCCTGTCCACAGTGACCAGTGTTTTGCTGTCAAAAACATAAATAATTAGTTTTGCAGCAGTACGAGAGTCATGATCTCCAAAAGTAACTAAACGGCTTAAATAGTAAACTCTTATTGAGCGATATTTTATCCCAGTAGTAGTCTTGTCACTTGACCAGAAAAACATGCTCCTTTAGTAGGAGTTCCCCAAAGAACTTTCTCTCAAACCGAGCAGTAGCTGACTGGAATAGGCTTCCGGAAAGTGTAATTAGTGCACTACACCCTCTTTGAACTATTTTAAAAACAGATTGGATAATTTCTGCGCGTATTCGCATATGCATCAGCCTGTTAAGCTAGTGTGTTTATCTACAGAATATTATTATCAAAAACCCAAAAATCTACTATTTTGTATAGATTGCTATACTTTAATTGAGTAGAAAGCATAACTATAACTCAGCGCCCCCGACCTTCATATTTCCATCACACGGTGCCGCCAAAAATACAACTGGATTCATTATCTGGGCGATACATCACGCGTAATGTTTGGGGGGGTTGATTCATAACCTATAAATCAATGGTGTTGGGGTGTAATAGGCCAAATATTGTGCGGGGTTGTTCCACAACTTTCATTTAGTCTTCTAAGGATGTACAGGATACAGGAAATAAAGACATTATTATAAAGTAAATTATTTTTCTTCGATTTAATAGAAAATAATTATGTATGATTTATGTGTAGGAGTGTTGGCCTAGTTGCTTCAGCGTGACTCTCATCCCTGTGGTTCTAGGTTCGAACACCGAGTGAGCACCTAAGTTTCTGTCTATGTGCGCATTTAACACTCGGTCGGAGGAAACTGGCATACTTGCAAATAGTCTACAAGTTAACAACATATTATATAATTATTTGTTCCTGACATACTAGGTAAAAATATATTTATATATTCATATATTTTAGATGATTACATATATTTATACTTTATTATAGATGATTTCATCTAAGGCAAACAAATATACACATATTTAGTTAATATATCAACGTTTTTTAAAAATAGACAAAAATTGTTATAGTATAACGAGTAGCGAAGAATTCTAGCAAGTGTAATTTTCGTATAAAAGGCTTTGACCTCTGACAGAGAGCTTTTTCGAAAATGCAGATTGCACTTAAATTGACACATAAAAAAGAAAAAACATCAAGTCCTGATAAGTACAACGCTATAAAAACCCCTTTTTGTTTTTCAAAAGTCAGCTTGACTGGCACACAGCATAATAAAATGAAATGGAACAATTCTATGATTTATTTTATAACTGAGGATGGGTTTATGCAAACTTCACAATTGCTTTATGGATAATTATATTATTAAATTAAAACGTATTTGTTTCTGATCGGTAAGTTCTATTTAAAAATGTGTGCGTGTACTAGTGTACTCACGAAAGAAGTGAAACTTCTTTATGACCTTATTTTTCGAAAAATTATCTGATATGTACAACTTTACATAAATTGGTTAAATAAAGTTAAATTTGACAAAGTTTAACAAAAGGCTTTTATTATCATAGACATGAATACAAATAATACAATTATTTCATTTTACCTCATTACTATGTTATCGTTATTATATATATATATATATCGATTCTCTTCGAATCAACTGTGGTAGGGACAAGATAAATATAGTGCGTAACGGAAAAATGTGACGGTATTTTTTTTCCAACGCAAAGAAATTACAATTTTATTGTTGTTCGAGATTTTAGTTCTTACGGAATATAGTCAGTAACAATAAAATATTAATTTATTTTTTTACAGTTCAAAATTTAAGTTAAATAGAAATAAAATAAATTTAAGGTAAGAACACATCGTTTAATTGCCTAAGTTTAAAAAGCTCAATCAACATAAGCTCAGTTTCCTCAATATTTTTTCATAAAAGCTCTACCGTGGCACGACATTCGACAATCGACGTGTATTATTCATATCGGACACACGACACGGTGTCAGGGCAACTGATCTACGACACTGACAGCCGCGCCTACATCAATTTTTGTTGCCGCGTCAAATGTGGACAGTACGATTGATCGCTATATAAAAACTCGTATTGATTTCAGAGAGAAAGTGCTTGCGAATGTTTTTGTGCGTCTCGAATGTGTCCACTGCATTTTGTTTAAATAAGGGTTTCTTAAGCTTAAGGTTTAAAATAGAAGCAATATGTTTTTGAACCTCTACTTGGCTTAGTGGTAACTGCAATTAGCTTCTTCGACTCCGGATGTGACGGAAGAACTTCAGGGATATAGAAAATTAAGACATGCATAACGTTGCTTAATTTAATATAAATAAGTTGTCCCGTACAACTCTTATCCCTAATGTCGTTAGTTCGACTACCGGCTGTCCGACTTTTTGTCTATGTGCGCCTTGAACACTCGCTCGTACGCGAAGGAGACCGTCATGCCAAAGTCGACAAGGATATTAAGTATATGTTTCAGGAGAAGACTTATGAAGAAAAATGACAATGTATGTGACCCTTAAGGTATTATCTTAGAGAACTATCTACTTGTTGCGTAAAGATGTGGGGTGTGCATCTTCTACTGCATTCACCACGATAATTGTGCAGTGTTGTTAGGACTAATACCTGTAGCTGAGTTTCATCATCGGACCTCAAGGCAGAATACCAAATACCATCACCGTATCACCTCAACGTCCGTCGTTCCACCACTGAGCGTTTGAAATATTTCCGAATCAATTCGACTTAGGGTCCTTCAAGAAAAGAGCCTACCAATTCTTAAAAGGCCGGCCACGCACTTGTGAACGTTTGGCAATGTGAGTTTCGATGGGCGGTATCACTTTTTTTTTAACTAAAAAGTTTGTGCACCAACCATTCAACATATACAAATCGCTCCTTTGGTCTACTAGACATAAACAATAAGAACACAATGTATAATTTTTTGGAGATAAACAATGACCTCATTCGCATAACATAATACAGGGGAAAATATACGACGGACATAAATTACATTAATTACCGACGTTACCATGATTAATGGCCACTACCCGCTGTAGATTTAACAAAATCACGTTATTAAATAACACATCGGTCAAGCGAAATTCGGATTGATAATGTTCGTTTTGATATAAAGGAAATTGTATGTTTTTTTAGATTGTCAAGCCTATCAGAGCTGCTTCAGTTGTTATACGTGTTAGATGTCGTTCAAACCCATCTGTACACCTATTAGACCAAGAAATCTGCGTGGAAGGAAGGCTTGAATTATTATTACTAAAATCGTCTATCATAAAGTATGGTAAGAGCTCTAAGCTCTAGCATTGATCTTGGTTCAAATCTTTCCGTACACATCTTAGACCTAGAAATCGACGAGGAAGGAAGGAAGGTTTGAATTATTAATCCTGAAATCGTCTATCACAAAGTATGGTAAGTGTTCTAACCTCAAGCATTGCTCTATATATTGTATAAAAAAATCAATGGCGCTACAACCTTTTTAGGTTTGGGCCTCATATTTCTGTATCTGTTTCGTGATCACTTGTTAATCTAATAGGCAAGTCGGTGATCAGCCTTCTGTGCCTGACACACACAGTCGACTTTTTTGGGTTTAAGGCAAGCCGGTTTCCTCACAATGTTTTTGTCCTTCACCGTTCGAGCTAATGTTAAATGCGCACAGAGAAAGAAAATCCATTGGTGCACAGCCGGGGATCGAACCTGTCGTAGGTTCGATCCAGGGATGAGAGTCGCACGCTCAAGCTACTAGGCCAACACTGCTTTTATATATTGTATATGTATTTATTTTTAATTTCCATAACAACCCACGATATCATGTCTGTCATGAAAGGCTTTCACATACTAAAACTAGAACATTTTCATTTAGCAATGTATCAGCAAAACGTTTACGAACTTGAACTAGTCGAAAACTACTCTCAAAAACAATATCCGCGGCCAGTATGCGAAAATAAGTTCTATAACTTATTACTCAAAGTTCATATTAAAATAAATTACAGGCACATGCAACTTTGTGAATAACTTTTTTCAATTATAAAAGATAATCTAACACAACCCCTCAACTGCAAACTGAACCGTTTATTTGTCGATTTTGGGTCGATTTTGGACCACATCGCAATAATTTTAAGACCTTGCACACCCGAAAAGGTTATCCACGAAAATGTTAATATAATAGTTGCTTCAGTGCCACGGGTTTTGTTGGCGTGAAGGCATAAATCAATTTTATAGCCCCATCTAAATCAAACGCGTTTTAATGGGAGGCCCCCGTCATATCATAGCCGAGTATGATAATTTACGGCTACTATGTGACGAATGTAGGAATAAAGGATCCTCCCCCCTTTAGGGATTAGTTTTATGTCCTAAGCCGTAAATATGTCAAGCGGTATCTTGGCGAGGAGATAATTTTTGGATTTCGTGTTCTTGATACGGGTCCTTCTTGTGTGTTGTTGATAGCGTCTTCAGTGAGTGATTTAGGCGCGCCCGTGTCAACGTCGCGTTAATCCGATGTCAGGCTAATTTATAATGGGCCAGAGACTATCAGATATCTTCGTTCTTAAAATAACGAATATTTTGGTGAAAAGTCCAAAATCTAAACATAATAATTACGATATATATAAATTTATAAATAAATCAGTGGTGCTACAGCCTTTTTAGGTCTGGCCTTCAGATTACTGGACATGTTTCATGATCATTTGTCAATCTTATAGGGAGGTGATCAGTGTCCTGTGCCTGACAAACGGTTTTTGGGTCTAAGGCGGCTTGCTTTGTATCCAAAATGTCGACGGTTTACCCACGATGTTTTCCTTCACCGTGCGAGCGAAAAAGCGTCAAATGCACATATATAACGAAAGTCCATTGGTGCACAGCCGGGGATGGAACCTACGACCTTAGGGACGAGAGATGCACGCTGAAGTCACTAGCCCAACACTGTTCTAAATAAATACTTAACTTTCAATATACAATGATTCATAGAGATGTACGTAACATTACTAATCAAAATCGGATTGAATATTGATGAACATTTATGACATTAAATAAAAATTCACTTAAATAGTGATGTCAGAATGCAATCTAATATAATTAAGACCAAGTATTTAATGATGTGTCATCACATTAGCACTACGGATAGTTTTGAAGATTACGGGGCGGATCCTTTAATCCTCATACGTATTAGAAGCTCAAAAAGCGTAGAACATTATTTATATTATTTACGACAAAGTCACCATTGGCTGTCCCATGTCAGATGTGACCGTAAACTGTACGTCACACGATTGGAGCAAGCAAACTAAAACTGATTTAATGGCTAACAATAAAAATCGTGGTGTCAAATGTATAGGGTATCATTTACATAATTTATACTTTAATTCAGACCAAAACAGTCCATTTTATTATCTAGCTTCAGATATCACGGTATGATGAATAAATTTCTTTGATAAGTGGTCTCGTAAGTGGTTCTGTAATTGTCTATCGGCAACCCTAACCTAGTCATAATTTTTATCGTGCTCCATACTTCCAAAAGCACGTGAAAATGTACGAACTACTAGCATAGGCTATCTATTTATTTTCTTATTAGTTATACTATAATAATAACAATATAGCTTTTATATTCCGAAACTCTGTGATCTATGATCTTAAATATATTTTCTCTAAGGTATATCTCTGAGTTCGGTGAGTCTCTTGGGCAAAGGTATTTTTTTAAATAACAAGGTGATACCGCCGTCCATGGACACTCAAAGTGCCAGAGGGCTGGCGAGTGCGTTGCCGGCCTTTTAAGAATTGGAACGCTCTAACCCTTTCTACTGTTCTCTATCCTTTGCGACTCTTCTCCAGTTGTAGCCTACTGTTATTTTGAGTTCATCCTCCTATCTTTTACGTTGTCGGCCTATTCATCGATTTCCGTTACTAGGGTCCGTTCCGTCAATATTTTGTACCATTTTTCTCTACTTACTAATTAGTTAATTAGCCTCAATTAAAAGGTCCAGCTTCTAGTGTGTGGCACTTTACAGAACTGGCTACGCAGTACCTAAAAACAAAAATGAACTATAAAAAACTCCAATAATATCTTCACAGTTGGGTAAACTAAACACAACATTACGTAAGCTAAGTAAATCATAAAACACATAAAACCGTCCAACTCGTGGACGAAGTAAACACGGCTACGAACTAAAAAGAACGCGGTTGTGTGACAGACTGACAAATTGATTTATGTAGTGAGGGCTGAGTTCGAGCGAGCCGACGCGTCACGCGACATACGTTCAAGGTGAATGTGATTATAACGTAAAATTCATTCGTTCAATTTCAAATATCTAATGTCATTTGAATTTGGAATATGGTACAGTACATTAAGGGAACGTTACGTTCTATATTTTTCTCTTTATAAATTTCAATTACTTTATTGATGGTTTCTATATATCAAAGTCAAAATAACTTTATTCATATAGGTAAACAGGAACACTTATGAAGTCAGAAAAGAAGTTAAATTAATTCTAAATGTACATTTCAACCAGTCAGGACGTAGAGCGGGCAAGAAGAACTAGCAAGAATCTTTCCGCCACTCTTTTTAATCGCTAAGTTTTGAGTACCAATACAAATTGTTTGAACTGGAGCAAATCAATCCTAAGGATTAGGATAATTTATATATTCGTCAAATTTATAAAAGGCTTTATTGATTAATTTACGTTTAACGAGAGCTTTGAATTTATTTAGTGATAAATCTCTAATTTCGCTTGGTTGATATTCATTATTGGTTGGTTCATTAGTGTAGGCAGTGTTGGTTTGGCTTCAGCGTGCGACTATGATCCTCGGGGTTTGATCCTAAACTGTGCTCCAATGGACTTTCTGTCTATATATGCATCTAATACTTACTCGTATGTTGAAAACATAGTATGTAAACCATCATGCCTTAACAAAATTCGATATGTCAGGCACAAAAGTCTGACCTACTTGTCTATCAGAAAAAACAAATTATAGCGAAACAGATACAGAAATCTGAAGCTACCTAATAGGATGTAGCTCCAAGCTTTTTAATTAAAAAAAAATAAAAAAAAACTTCTATTCTAGAAGTTAAATATTTTTATATTTGCAGTGTTGGCCAAGTGGCTTCAGCGTGCGACTCCTCCCTGAGGTCGTGACACCGACAGGCCTCAAATCCAAGCATCGTCATGTCATGCTGCTCACCTATACGGATTAAATACGATCAAATGAATGCAATCTGAATTGATTTTATACAAAACTTATCTCTAAAACCAACCTTATTTTTTTATTTTTTTTGATTTTCGTTAACAATTTATTGTATTGTAATCCAGGTGCAAACTTAACGTAATAAATGGCATATCATTAAACACGCCTATTTCTTGGCTTGACTAACAAGCTTAGGAAGTGCAATTTTTCCATAATATTGTTACAAATCGGCACTTTGTGTATACTGAGATATATAGGGGCTGCACTCGCTATGAAACGATCTTACAGCATGTGTTTACTCAATAATTCGATACAAGTCGTATGGTTTAAGACATAAGCGATTAATGTATTTTTTGTAACTTGGTTTTGCTATATACAGTATAATATTTTTTATATATCTATTAATGTAGTACTTAATTAACTTATGTTTTTATCCGTATATTTTGTTTAACATTGTAATCTGTTTTGGTTTTGTATATTGTTAAGTATGTTTATGAGTAGCTGTTACTTATAAATAAATATATGTCTAAGTCTTCATCCACAAAGTATTTTACATGATGATTAGTTTTGAGATCACTGTTGGTAAATTATTGGGAGTAGCTTCGAGTTTTCTAATATAACCATAAAAGCAGCAAGCAGCTTTAAGTTTTGACGTTAGCTGTAATCCGGATGTAAATTCAATTACCTTCAATGAAATTGCCGGTCCATTTGCAACTCATACAGATATAACATTTGCATCAACCTTTATGACATATTATAGTTTAATTATTAGCATAAAAATTTGAGCACATACACAAAGTCTGCAAAATTATGTTCTCTCAACAAATCGCTATTTTTCCTTACCTTAAACCATACAAAGTATTGCAAAGCGATCCGGTCGCGACTCGTCATTTCTCGCATTGTCGTAATCCGCTGATTTACTAGCGACATTAATCAGCTTGACGGCCGATAGGGACTAAATCAGAAAACAACACATGTACACTAATAACGACCTTATTACAACATCTAATGCACTAAACTCCCCTGTCTTCAACAGTTATAACTACTGCATGTTATTGCTTGTAATTCTTTTTGCGAATTGTATAGAGTTACGTCTAAGCACCTTGATTTATTGGCCGTTTCGCGGTATGCCCTTTATGAAAGATTGTCAGCGGCTTGAATGATGAGTGATATTTTTTGGAATTCAATGAATTATTTGTTTAGCTTTTGTGTTAAGAGAAAGGGTGAAACTTGAAATCCCATAAAATGTTTGTTTATTCATTATATTTTTAGTGACTTACCGACAACGTATACAATTATTTATAAATTAAATAAACAACCTTTTTAGGTCTGGGCCTCAGATTTCTGTATCTGATACATGATCATTCGTTAATCTAAAAGGCAACTAGATGATCAGCCTTCTGTGCCTGACGTTTTCGGTGTAAGGCAAGTCGGTTATACGATGTTTTCTTTCACCGGTTCGGCGAATGTTAAATGCCATAGAAAGAAAGTCCATAGATAGGTGCATAGCAGGGGTTCGAACCGACGACCCCATGGATGAGAGTCGCACGCTGAAGCCACTAGGCCACTGTTCAACAATTATTTATTAATCGTTGGGTCTTACTTTAAAATAATAAAAATAAATAAACTTAAAATTATTACGAATATTAAGATAATGTTTGACCTTCTAACGACACCTCATTTGTTAATTTTAAAAGTATTTAAATATAAATTATTCATTTTCAATATACATATACAATATAATATACATATAATATTTTTCGATATATATTATACATATAATGATATAGATACGTGAGCAGTGTTAGTTAAAAGATGTATGATATACAAGGCAACAGAGAATGGCGAAGTCGTGTTGAGTAGGCCTTCTTGTACATACTTGGAGTAAATCCAGGGAAGGGACTACTACTAAAGAAAGGTACTGGAGAAGGAACATGTTAAAAACCGTCGAGATGATGAATGTCATGAAGATGGATGAACAAGAGGTATGTCAGGACAGGATAAGATAAGACATGAAAAGGCGTGATTATTTATATATATATAAACAAAACTATAATATATATACCAAATATTTTTTGTTTATTTTCGTTTCTCATTATAATATAGAAAACTGATTGCACCTTTGTTTATAAACGTACATTAAAATAGTTATTTTGTTTGTTTCTCTCGTAACTTTAACTCTTCAATAAAGTCAGAACTTGGAATTCGGTACATCTCTAACAGTGGCAGTAACAAAACGTTACTCAGAATGAAAACACCATAATGATGTCATTTTGAAAAAGTGTTAGGTGAAACGAGAAACAGAGTCCAATAATTATTCATTGTGTTTTTAACAGTTGCGCCAGAAACGCGAAAATTGTAAGAGGGTAGAGCGCTGTTTGCCTCAGCGATGTCGTAAAAATTTGTTCCTCGAAGCAATAGAGCCGTTATTTACTAAATAATACAGAAAAATAGTTATTTAATTATACGTAATCTATTGTATAAAGTAATCCTGTATGCAGTTCCCGTAGGGCAAGAACAAAAACAGATGCGTTTATTAGTTTTTATTTGTTACTTACAATGCGTCACAAAGGGGTCATATTTGTAGTTTATCAGTAGGAAGATACTCAAACATTACCCATAAAAACAATCAATTAATTTAACAATTGTAATAATATAAAGGCCAATCAGGACGGATTTTTGCGTAATAATACTATTTAAGATTTATTACTGCTTACCACCGCTCATGGATATCTGCAACAGGCTGGCCTTTAAGGTAGATGGTCTTCTCTGCTTCTTTTGATGCCTCTCCATTACTGAAAGTTAGCCGTCAGTCTGATGAAGCGTGTCTGTGGCAGTTGCAGGAATTATTCCACAGTCGCAATACCCGTCCTAACCATATCTTAAGAAGCCATGATGTTTTCCTGCTATCAACTTGCCCTATCCTGGATTTTACCCATTAATTGAAGGATGTGGTAGCGGTCATCATGCAACACGTGGTTCAGGTACGCGAGTCTCGTTATTTAACGTTCTGTTTAAGTTTTCGACATTCAAGCACGATTATGAACTTCTTCGAAGACCTTCTGGTCCAGAAAATACGAAGGATAGACGATATCATCACATCTCAAATGCTTCTAAGCGCCGGCGGTTATTTAATTGTATTCTTCATCTCTTGGAAGCCTGAAAATGGTAACTGGTCGGAAATATTTGGAATGGCAGGTATTGATAACAGTGATATCTCACTTTGAACCACCACCTATCGAATTATGATGTATACTGCCATCTATACTGTAGTAAATTGGTATTTAAAATACTAGCATTACATCAAATAAGACTTGATTGGATTGAAATCTGTACAACACGTCAATAGCTTAGTATCAGCGACTCCATGCCATTTGTAATCCGCCCGCCCAAGCATCTCCTGACTTGTTAATGCCTCCAGCCTACTATCTTAGCATATTGCAACACTCTAAATAACACCATTATTCGCATCCCACCCAAATATAGAAACGTTAAGGAAAATATTTGAACGGCAAATTGAATTTATTATTTAGCGCTAATCAAGTGGAGGTCGGTGAATATTTATTAACTAGTTTCGGGGTATCTTTGGATTTCTTTTAATATTTTATGTTTTATCTTTAAGAGTATATCCTTAATTGATAGATTGTATATAGAAATCCGTCTTCAGTTTTTGGCTTTTTCTTGTTCAAGTGGGTATAATCTTACAATTAATTAGCATTGTATTTTTAGCTTAAACTTATGTTGTCCAGTAAAAAAGCGGCCGTTATGCTTTCCTAATTGGCTACAATTTGCTGTTCTTTTAAAAATTCGATGACACGCCTTTCCTATTAGGACTAGTCTCTCTATACAATCTGTCGGAGACAATGCAAACTAAAAAAACAAATCCTTGATGCTTATAAAAAAGGTAAACTTAGAAGATATATTCCAGTCTACTCAATTCAAAAGTTATATCTAATATAAATAGATCTTTCGGAAATATTTAACCACATTATTTATAAAATAATCATCTTAACAGTACCATCTCGGAGTTCATCAACAACTGAGCTTTTTTAAAGCGCATTTTCCCACGATGTTCTTTCACAAACTGTGCCACTTGTTTATGAAGAAAGAAAGCAAGAAAAGAAACAAGTACCAAGTCCAAAAAGGTACGTAGTCTAGTGAGATTTCAAAGTCAGCGGCAGCGCTTAAGAGCTTTCTATCCTTGAAGAAGAAACTACGGAAACCTAAATATAGAATCAACCCCAATATGATTGCACAAGACTTAAGTAATTAAAAATTAATTAACTTTTGCCTATCCGGGATTAATTCCGAGAGATTAAATCCAGTCGTCAATAAAAAGTCAAAGAACGTTAATTAAGGGTTGTGAGTTACAAAAATTATGGAATTACTTAGATCTTCGAAAGGGTTGTTTCCCCAAGAAAATTCCCCTTAAGTTTTTTGTGCCATTGTCTTGTCCTCGAAGGCTATAAATCGAGCTTCTAGTATGAGTGTATACCGTTATTTAATGCCCCTTCTAAATCTACTTCACTGACTTCCGAAAGAAGTATGTTCATCCGATTCATTTAATTTATTGTTTTTCGCGTTGCTTTAAGTGTCGTGGGGATTTGTTGCGACGATTTTCAGTTTAGAAAAATAACGGAATGTAGTAAGTAAATTAAGTTTGCATTCCATTTCCTTTCCTTATATCTTCTCACTCTTATGTATTTCCTTATACAATTCTGTAATACCGCAAAATAATACCTATATGTGTATAGGTCTCTAAGGATAAGGTTCTTAAACGAGTTGGAGTGTCGAAAAAACTTATGGAGAACATTAAACTATAGAGGGCCTGCTTAGCAATACCAGGGCCACGTGTTGCGCTTTGCCATTATAATTAATTGAAGGATGTGGTAGTGCCACATCCTTCAATTAATTATAATGGCTAAAATTCAGTGGTAACGGCGATTTGGTGGAAGAAATCATGGCTTCGCAACTTTAGGGAGTGGACGAGTATTGCGACTGCGTAAGAGTCGCTGCATCTGTCACAGGACAAGACACGCTTCAAGACCCTGACAGCCAACCTGCAGTAATGGAGAGGGACAAAAAGAAGATACAAATTGTATAAACTTTTAAATTAGTGTGATACAGTTTTAATGATCATAGATTTCATCAAATTGACTAAGCCAAGTAAAGTATTTAAAAAGCCAGTCACTCTCTTCCAAGATGACAGTAGTTACAGATTCGATATTTTTGAACTAAACAAGTTTTTTTCTTTCTAACTAACAAACTAGTAACAGATAATAAAGAGACATTTATATTCAAGTATATAGTTAAGATTTTTACTTTTTTAAATGGCAAACGAACCTACGGCACACATGTTAGTGGGTGCGTTGCCTTCTTGTAGTAGTATATATTAAATAATAATCAATGACAAAACATCCCCTTGTTAGACTCCTGAAGTATATTTCGTCATCGCGATCTTAGTGCATCTTGGCTCCAACTTCGAACGCCTATTGTTTCGAAGCCCTTGACAACTCTCGGGGTTTCTCTTACCACCAGGTTAAGAGTTCAGTATCACTTCTTATTTTTTCTAAAACTCATATCAAATAATATTAACCTATAGAGCTAATAATAACGAATCATATCATATTAAATATATCACACTGCACGACGCCTCTATGATGTCGTTTAGAAATAGGTTACATTTTTGTGAAATTTTCTTCTTATTAGTCATTCTTTATCATCGAAGCTTCAAACATCTCCGCCTCTGTTTATAGTTTAGTTAATTTACTTTAAGCCGCCATAACCACGCAATAACCTAAATTAATAATCTCTAACAAAATAACCGGTAGCTATCTTATTTGAGTAACAAATGTTTGAGTGTGGTTTCAAGATGTCGTCTAAGTAAATGCGGGCTTTTTAAAGTTTAAAGTTGGCACTCAAGATTAGGTGCAAAGGTGCCGCTTGATCTAGAGAGATAATAATTTCAAATGAAAATGTACATATGTAGGCCTTTATACAACCATTCTAGGTAAATGCAAATGTGTGCGTGTACTAGTGTGCACACGTAAGAAGTGAAACGTATTTATGACCTTATTTTTCGAAAAATTATCTACTATATGCAACTTTACAGAAATTGGTTAAATAAAGTTAAATTAGATAACTTTTAACAAAAGGCTTTTATTATCATAGACATGAATACAAATAATACAATTATTTCATTTTACCTCATTACTATTAAGATTATTACAGAATTTCATTAGTTGTATTACTATCATTGTTATCGTTATTATATATATCGATTCTCTTCGAATCAACTGTGGTAGGGACAAGAAAAAGATGGCACGTAACGGAAAAATGTGACGCGTAACCCTAAAATTTGACGGTATTTTTTTCCAAAGCCGATAAAGAAGTTTCACTTTAATTATATATGTATCTAAAGAACAGTGCGTCGGTACGAAATTTGTTGTCTGCTTAGTAGGAAAGAAAAGTTTTTTAAACTTTGTTTAGTGAAGATTTTATTAGTTAGTTTGAGTTATTAACACAGGTACTATCACAGCTTTTGTCAGACTTTAACAATTTTTTACTCTTATACGATTCGCGCAATTAGTTGAATTTATTAGTTATTTTTAAACTTTAAACATAATTCATATTTAGAACATGTTTGTTTGACATCTAAGCCGAGTAAAAGAAAAAAAAAAACAATTTTAATATACAATGACAACACTATCAAAAAAGCTTAAATACTAAAGTCATTATAGATTCAGCTCACGCCATCTATCGCTATGAAACACTAACATACGTTAATATGCCGCTTTTGCCGGTTTGAGTCCCGCCGGAAGCCATGCGTCTTGTTGATTTGTGACAAACACAGATGGATTGGAGGACACGACTAACATTTGATTTGTTGCTATATTCAGATGCTTTTAACACCAAGTGGCCGTTCAAGATTATGTGTTTAGTTAGGGATATGGATTTAAGTTTTAACACGAATATATTTATTTAAACAAATAGACATTTCGTCTTTTGTTTTCTTGCTCATTTCTGGATATAGATATAAAGGTGTTCATTGTTAACATATAGAAAAGTTTTAGACATGTGTATCGAGTAAACTATGCGAATACGACAAGATAAATGGATTATGCATTCATATTTACTATCCAAAAACAAACTGACAATATTCAAAGTATTTTGGTGTTGCTTTTTTTATTTTATTGAAATATATACCATGTTCTCCAGTATAAGTAACATCCTAAAATACATAACAGTTTCGGTGAACATAAATTTGACCAAAAATGATAAGTACCATAAAAACCACTACGCACCACTATTTAAAAAAATACCTATTTAAATCGCTTAATCGCTTGACAAAGCGGATTAAGCGTTTTAACAACTATTTTTTTATAATCATTATATGTAACTTACGCATACAAAATGAAAATTACTTTTAAAAATTTCCTTTTCTTCCCTTTGGGATTATTTTCGTAATCTTCGATTGCATTATTAAAAAGCATTTCAAGCGACCCAATTACGGGGGTACGTCACACCCCGACCATAAGCCGCATACACACTGGCTGCTTCGCGTTTTTTCCACTTAATGATGTGATTTATTGTTTCCTTCACACGGGATTAGCGCTGCATATTATTGGAGACGTTCCTTTACAGAGTACGATGTAGCATACATTATTTAAAAATATTTGTAAATTGTATATACCTTTATATATATGAATTGAATGATTAAATTTTATTTGATTTTAGGTGCTGTAAAAAAATTATATACAATTTCGTCACTTTTATCTGTATAATTAAACAAGTAACGCCATCTATTGGTAATTATATGGAAGCATCTCAATGGTACTAAACAAATACAAAAATCTAAAGCCATGTAGATACACAGGAATATGGGTAACTAAGGGTCACAAGCATTTAAGTATTATTTAAATCATTAGAATACATTCCCTATTGTTAATCTGTCGTATTGAAAATCGTTGTGAGAGATTGTATACGCAAATATTTTTTCGCCTTCATTAAATTAATTGGATTTCAGGTATTTAGGAAACTATAAAAACGATTTAAAAAATTTACCGGTACAAAGGAATATTGTTTTCATAATTTATACATGATGCAATAAAACTTAGTACACTTTACCATGAAGCTTTTTAACCTTTCCTCTAAAACTACGAGCTTGTCCAGTTAATATATCGTGTCGTGTCCCTGTCGCGTCGTATAAATGCCACTCACACATGTCTGTCACCTTGCGTGCAGAAGCGCATGCGCGCCTCCATAATTGGACTGTGAAATTTTGTCTTGTTTTAGACACTTTTAAAATGTAAATGAAGCACATGTAAATATGTCCGTTGATAAAATTCGATTCCATTTGGAATCTGTCAATACAATTTTATTGCGTGTATGTCTGTTTCTTTGGTCTGTGTATTATTCTGTGGAATGTTTATTTATAACCGTGACAATGCATCATGACCAAGAATGGATCAAGGATTCGCGTAAGGGATCATACAGTAAATGTTTATATTCAAACGAATGTAACTTAATACAATGTAAATACAAGTTTTGTGGTCTCTTAATATTTCGTAAACTTATTTGTAAAGATATCAAATTCAAGATTCTGCAGGACCAGGTCCGGATCTTAAAAGAAGTCCCCAGGAGGTTGCATTCCACCTATGAAGATAACAAATATAACACTAAAGTTAATATATTAATTATTTAGTTTTATATACACGTACTACACACAGATGAAACACTTTAAATATACTATAATAATGAACGGTTAATATTTAATCTCATAGAAACAATACACACTCTACACTATTTAGCTAATTAAATCTGTATAACTAAATAACTAACGCCATCTATTGACGATTTTATCAAAACATCGACAATGTTCTCTATTACTCTAATTAAAATGGGTCTAGTATTTATTACAAACATACTGTATGAAAAAGTTACTTGTAACTACTTGACTAAAAAAATAAATAAATACAAAAATCTAAACCCACCTAGATACAGAGGACAAGACCAATAAAATAACCATTGGTGACTAGATAGCTTTTTTTAATGTTTTGGTTAATTCCGAGTTTTAATGGTTTCCGCTCCTTAATAATCATCACAAAGTCAAAGTCAAAAATCATTTATTTATATAGGTAACACAATGTACACTTATGAACGTCAATGTGTGTATTACACAGTAATAAGCAATTAAAAATTGTATTAACTGGGTGGCAGAGAGTTTTATGAACAATTGGTCTCGTCCATTTTGCGCTCTATGAGCTAGTGCTTCAGTTACTTCGAGTATGATCTAATTTCTAAAGTGTTAAAGTAAAATCAATGAAAGCGTTCAAACATATTTAAGTTTATCGTAAGAAATAGTAAAAATACTACCAGAGATGCAAAATAAAAACGGCCGGATCTCAGTAACAATATACGTTTTGATGTGATAGATTTATTAGTGTAAGACCGTGTCATATTGTTCCGTGATTTATAACTGACATTTAGAAATGAAATAATTACGGGGCGTTTCGGAGGGAAAGCTTCGAACCTTTGAAAGTTCTATTCAAAAAATGTTTCGTTACAATAACATCATTTGTATTTTTTATTAGACTTTAATTCATGTAGGCTAAGTGGTTTGAGTATGCGACTCTCCAGCCTGAGGCTGTGGGTTCGATATGCAGTGGAATTTTCTAAATACTCATTGAGTACTCGCTTGTCCGATGAAAGAAAATCTTGTAAGGAATTGCTTAGAAAAATCATCGCTGCTCAGATTCCGTTATAAAGTTGGTCTGTCATAAAAACATGATCAAGAAACACATACATACATCTGAGTCCAACACATATGTAATTAAGACATAGTTTAAACTCTTAAAGATACTGTCTTACTTAAATAAATGTACACAGGAGGCATGATTGTGGTTACGACAAAGTTAAGTTATAATAATTTCACAATGTTACATTTTTTAAATTACTGTACCACAATCAGGCGTGGATACTTATAACATTTAATAATCTGTAGACTGACAAGCAAGATATGTATGGCCGTCAAGGGACGTGTAAATTAATATTAAATATGCATTTATTTCGAGTCTAATTCTAAGTTATGGGATAACTTCTACCAGGTGCTTCCAATTATATGATTTATTTTTATGTTTTCCTATACTAAACATGTTTGGATTTGTAAATGTTTAGGCTTTTGCTAATCCGTTAAACCATACTTTCATACACACAATGTTTATGTTATTCTAATAAATTTTAGGAATATACAAATGAAAAAATAATCAAATTACGTAAAACGATTAATTAGTTTATGTGGAGATTGTCTTTATAAAATATACTTAAATAAACTGTTAACAACAATATTAGCTAAAATAACATATAGTATAAAACATTTGTACAAAATATAAAATAAATCAATCAATGGCGCTACAACCTTTTTAGCTATAGGCCTCCGATTTCTGTATCTGTTTCATGATCACTTGTTAATCTAATAGGCAAGTAGGTGATCAGCCTTCTGTGCATGACGCACACTGTCGACTTTTTCACTCACGATGTTTTCCTTTATCGGTCGAGCTAATGTTAAATGCGCACATAGAAAGAAAGTCCATTTGTGCACAGCCGGGGATGCAGACTGAAGCTACTAGGCCAACACTGCTATATTTAGAGACCACCTATATTATATTTTTAAATGAAGGTCTAAATTATCAAAGGTAAACGATAAATCGGAATCAACGCCATACGCCACATTGGTCACCGTCTATATTACGAATGACAATACTATAAACAAGTATTGTCGCCCTTGTTCTTGGCATCAGATTTTTGTATGCTTAATTCGTAAGGTCAGTGTGAACTCACTAGTCAGTCTAAGGCAAGCCCTTCCTCACGATTTCCTTCACCATAACAGCGAGTGTTTAACATAGAAAGAAGTCCATCGTGCACAGCTACGATCGTTGCGCATGACCAGGGTTGAGAGTCGCATGCAATTGTCACTATGTTTAGAACACAATACGGAACCATAGGTTTTTCGAAAAGTAATTCGCAGACAATAATAATAATCTTTATTTATTTTCTCACCAAAAACTTCGAACATAAACAAGTTACAGTTATTTATTATTATAAATTAATAATTGTCATTCTTCTATTGAGGGAAATGCTTGTTTGTGTGAGACTGATGCCTGCTAAAGGTAAGTATACCTGTGTTACAGGTCATCAGGCCAATATATGAAACTATAATGAAAAAGCATTCTTCTGCGATCACGTTGTCAATTCAATATATAATATAATGGCAAATGGAATAACATTTTATAGAAATAGCATTTTCGACCCTTAAAAGACGATTAAAAGTGCGTTCGATTGATTTCATTGTTTCAGAGCACAATGGTGTCTGAATCGCTAATGTCACGCGATTTGGTCTTCCAATTGAATGCAGAGCAAAGAGCTTTGATTTCCATATAAATCAAACGTTCCTGAAAATAATTACCTTATGTTATTATTGGTTAAGAAATGAAATGCACTATTTTTGTTTAGGACTGTTTTTATTTATAGACATAATTTTTGTTTATATTAATACGGAGAGATGTTATAGTCCTCGTTTACAATTTTATTTTTTAAGTTAGAAATAATAATAAATGTGATATTATTTATTGCGATTTACTTCTAAATGTTTTCCTTAATGATCTTGGGACAATGGTCAATGACGTTGCGATCAGTTGCCATAGTCAGCATATATATCTAACAACATATCGTTATATGACACATTGATTGTCTTGTGTTTGTCTCCGTATCGTTTTTATAGATATAGTCATTTTGGTAAATCTAATAAACTACTTGTATTAACGGTTTTGAAATTATTTGATCGGTGTTGTGAATTTATAAGCTCTTTGACGTATAATAACAATGACAGCTGACAGTGACGCCATTGCTCTGACGTGTGTAATTATTACAAAATATATTCTTAAAATTGTTATTCTATCTAAAAAAAATATACATGACAAAATAAAGTTCGCATTGACAGCGTGATTGATAATTTATAAGTAGAAGTATTCGGATATGTAGAAGCACGAGTGAATAGAAAATAACCAATCACTTGAATAAATTAGATTGCTATAAATATTTATTTAAATTATTGAAGCTACAACAATATTCTTATTTATATAAAATTTCGACTCTTAAGATTTAGTTTTCTAAAAGAACAATAAATTGGATAATTCAGACGTATACTTTAGATTACCAAGAACATTGCTCCAGTGGTTACTTTAGTGTTAGAGCGAAAATCTTATAAAAAAATACATCAATAAATAGAAAATTTACAAAAATTAAACTTTCATATTGGCAGCATGTTAAATGAATTAAAGCATTTAGTTTGTAATGATCCCCACAGGGTGGTGGGGCCGGGGGCACCCCCCCTGGGTGGAAAGCACCCCTGGCCATTCCGTAATTTTATCGGGTTATAAATTTGAATTTGTATAATGCTGGCGCATTAACGCATGATTTATACAACTTGACTCTGCTAAGATTTCAAAGATGAAAAACAATAAATTTCGTGTCCGTAACTATTACGTTTAATGGGAAACGCTATTGGTTTTGTGTGGATATACCAGTGGACAGGGCAGAGTACAGTATGTTTACATATTAATTAAAGCTGCGTCTACCTATATGAACGTATTTTTACCAATAGTCAAGAATTTCTGAGTAAATTTAGGCTACATGAATTCAACCGCGTGAAGCTGTGCAGTTATAAGTAAAAAAATACTACTTTTTTTTCTACTTATAACTGCACCTTATTGTAACTTCAATGGCCACAGCGATACCGTGCCTGGTATCGTTGATGTCGCTACATTGGGATGTCGCGGAACAAAAACTTATTCGGATCGTAATCGCTGTCGGTATGGCTATTGAAAGTTACATAGTAACGGTTTTGAGATTAATGTATTTCTCGAGTAACTCTCAAAAATATTGTAATAAAACAAATATAGAGGATAACTTTCAGTTTAGTTCCAAACGTTGAACTAAATTATAACACATTAGAAAATTTTGCGTAAGAATGAAGTTTTAATCCCGAGCCATGTCCATACTATCTTCTCACACAAAGTTGACGAGTTTTTACTTGGTCGATTTATGCGATACATTTAGGTGGTGCCCGTCGTATACCAGTCAGTTAAATATTTAGCTTTCCTTCTAATTTATCCGGTTCATACCGGCTCATTTGGTTCCGCGCCATAAATACACTAGATTGATATACTTTATTGTTGTTTTTTACAGGTTCTCGATTCGTTACAGCTCCATTCATAGTTTATTGCCAAAATGGCGTCTTGTTAGATGTTTTTTATCTGTGTTAGTTGTTCAGCAATATTTTACATTAAATGATAGCAGTGCGTTTATAATCATTTCTTATTTCTATTATGTGGCAATAAAATCATTGTCAAATAACATATGCCACTTTTACAAGAAAGAACTTAGACTTAATATTAGAATGCTTTTTGGAATCTTAATAAAATCCGGTACAATAATTGCAACGCAATGTTTAATAGTTTATTTGTGCAACGCCGTGATTCGTACGACTTCAGGGTTCAGGATCGCATGCTTAAGCCAAAAAGCTTACACTGATTTAATGAATTAATAAAGTAATGTACTATGAATTTCAAAGTATAATCATTTATTTAATTAGGCCTATAAAAAAGACACTTTTGAAATTTAAAAATATTTAAAAAAAAAACTAGTTGCACCTTCCAAAATGTAGTTTCATATTACATATATCTTTTTAAATAGTCTTTACAATATATGTATACGTTGATTTGATATGTATATACCTAGAAAAAAAAATAATACTAAATCGTTACACGACATTAAGTATGTCTTCTAGATGGGGCACAGGGCGTCCACAGTGAAAATGGCGCTAGATCCTTTATAGGTCTGGGCCTCAGGTTTCTGTATCTGTTTCATGATCATTTGATAATTGAATAGGCAGGTGATCAGCCTTCTGTGCCTGTCGCACGCCGTCGACTTTTTGGGTCCAAGGCATGCCGGTTTCCTCACGATGTTTTCCTTCACCGTTTGAGCGAATGTTAAAATACGTACATAGAAAGATAGTCTATAAGTCTAAGATCGAACCTACGACCTCAGGGATGAGAGTCACACGCTGAAGCCACTAGGCCAACACTGTTCCATAAAAAAATGGCTGCATGGTGTTATAGAAAATAATGCAGCAGATAACTAAATTATTATGCAGATACATGGTGCTCACATATTTACAATTGTTGGACATAATTTTAGATTTCGGACCCTTGGTCATTTTGACTTTTCTTTTTGGGATAATGCTTTTCACCTACTTCGTGTTGGTATTGTAATGTGTGAAAATGTCTTCATATATCATCTTGTACTGGATCACTTAGTGCGGTCCTGTTTCCATTGTATTCGGATTCAGATAGTAGGAATAAATACAGGAACATCGTGTGATAATGCCACACTCAACAATTATGAGTTTTTTGAGTGACTGGAAAATCTTTGTGTCATCAAGTTTTAAAGTGAGATTAAAATACAAATTGAGGATTTATCAGCAGTATAAGAACAGTGTTGTCCTAGTAGATTCAGCGTGCGAATCTTATTCCGGAGGCTCAGCAGTGCACCAATGGACTTTCTACGCGCGCATTTAACACTCGAAAACATCGTGAGGATATCGGGATACCTACCTAAGACCCAAATTGTCGACGACGTGTGTCAATCACAGAAGGCTGATTAGTTGATCACCTACAGTCAAAAATGACCACGTAAAAGTTATTTTGACACGTAAATTTGAGTTTGAATCAGTTTTATTCAAAGTACTGCTTGATATCTTGCAAACGTGCAAAATAGGTATTATAATAGCCTTTGACAAGTAAATCTATTTTGAAGAATTTAGCTCATAAAATATTTTTAATAATTAATAATTGAATTATGTCAAAAACCATTTTGTTTTCTATATAAATTAAACCTCTTGTTAAAAACATCTATCAGGTTATAATTACCTGCTTCATAACATCACAGATATCGTGAGTCGTATGTCAATGGAAACACTTTAACTAACCATGGACAAGCCTGCAGTGGCCAGATAGTGGCCGATGATTTAATGCCAACTTTTGACACAACTAAGCTTTTTGGACACGGGACGTATAAATTACATCTTACAGTGTCTTACATCAGGGAGAGAAGAAAACAATATTTTTTCATTCGAATAGAGATTTTTTTTATTAAAATACAAATAAACAAAACACTTATGTCACAGGACAGACGTATGGTTAGATAAATCTAAAGTTTAGCTGACCCTAAAGCGGGAGATAAGGTCAGCTAGTGTTCTATCTTTACCAAATTGCTACTACAAGCCCCAGATCTCATGGTACAATTAAAGAATTTTTTTTTTACAGAAAACGTAACTAATGACAATAAGAACATATCCGTGCATGTTCTGAAGCAAGTAATATTAAACTGATTTAAAAAAAACAAAAGGATTTGATTTAGAGAGAATATTTCATGGACTAAATTCTTAAAATAGATTTACTTTTCAAAAGCTATTATAACATCTATTTTGAACCTTTGAAACATAACGCAGTGCTGTGAATAAAAGTGATTCGTGTAAGCTATTTGTACAAAAATCACACTCAATAACACTAAAGCTGTTAAAGTTTAAATAACCCTATGACTTCAAAAAATATTAAGACGTTTTAGTCTGAAAGTTGTGTTTCCCTGCGCCAATGCTATGTAACATTAAGAAAAAATATCAATAATTAACTATGGCCAATAAAATTAGAACTGCTAGCGTAAATTATAGGCAAACCCCGTTATTCATAAATAGTTGAGTTTCATTGCACCACAAAGTACTCATTTGTCTCTCTTTAAAACAAAGAAATAGAAAGAGACTCACAAATTATACGCATATTAAAGTAAAAAAAATGTCTAAATTATCTGTTACTTCACGTCGGACTTGAGGCAAGAAACTCTCCCACTCCTTTAAATCGCTAAATATTTTATTATACAAATTATTTGTGTAATAAACTGAAAATAGAACAGAGTGTCTTCCCTTTAATAGAGACTGTAAGTTGTGTTATTGGACTCTTCCTTATGTTAAAAATCCTTTTTAGCAAATTAAGTTAGACTAAAATTACTTATTAGTCTTAAGTTAAGCTAGATCGTAATGTTCCATGATGTCGTAGTAAAGACGCATGTGAAACAAATTTAAAAAAATACAAATTATTTGTGAGGTGCAGTAACCATGACATGGAATGAATCATATCTTTATAAATAAAATGGATCGCAAAATATGTTGCTAAGCGCTATTTTATGGAGCTGGTACTTAGGTTTTTATTCCCGAACGGCAAAATGTCTTGGACGTTGTTGATGTTCCATATGTTAGTATGCAGCTGCTAAAAAGATATACAAAAAAATCATATTAAGGCGAAACGAAGTTTGCGGGGCAGCTACTATAAGGAGCTAATGAGTAAAAGCATAAAGATATTTTAGATAATTACATCAGAATTATTTAAAAAAAACAAGTATATATCAGCAAACTATAATCTTTTTAGGTCTGAGTCTCAGATTTCTGTATTTGTTTGCAACACAGCCTTCTGTGCCTGAAACACGTCGACTTTTTTGGTCTAAGGCAAGCCGGTTTTCTCACGATGTATTCCATTGGATGTCCATTGGTGCACAGGGGATCGAACCTACGAGCTTAGGGATAAGAGTCGTACGCTGAAGCCACTTGGCCAACACTGCTCAATACATAAAAAATAAGAAATTGAAACTACGTTATAATCATATTGGTAGTTTTCAGAACTAAAATGTCTAATAAGCAATCCAAAAACGCGCCGATGCCCATTTGCTAATAAGAAAGTTTAATGAAACTGTTTAATTTAGTGCAGTTGACGTCGGTATTATATATAAACACTTCTTTAGTCTTTCGTTATCTGCAATTCGTATTTTATTGTTCAACTTCCTCCCTTATAGGAGGATATTTTTTTATTTACAATAATAGGCGGGACCATTGGCTATTGCGATGCGATGGTAATAAAAATTCATGATGTTGACATGTCAGGAATGTTAAGAAACTAGTTAAGTAGCGTGGTCTCGTTATCTTTTAAATATTTTAGACGATTTTTAATAAATATTGTGAATACAAGTTTTTCTGGGCCTTATTCCATTTAAATTTTATTTAGAATATTGATAGATCGACGGAATCGGCGTATAAATTAAAAGCTAGTCTTGTGACCTAATGTGACATAGAGAATGTAAGTGCGTGCTACTATTTCACCATGCCTACTGCTGATAGAGGACAAAACTTTGTTATTGTTTTTTTCGTTTATATATTTTTTATTGGTTCTTAAAGATGTCATGTGGGACATGGTGTAATAGTTGCAGCTCCTCACAATCAATTAGTAAAACAAAAAGCCAGTTCTTCTCGTCCGTTCCACTCCCTTGATTTGAGAACTGGCAGTAAATGTAAAAAGAGAAGCATTTAATACGCATTTCTTCATAGACGTTGATAAGTGTAAATTGTGTTACCTAAAGGAATAAAAGATTTTCAATTTGAAAGAATGTTTTACCCACCCACCACTATGTCAAACCAACTATCTCCTGCAGTATTTCCGTACCAATTCGACGAAGAAAACAGCGTATAACTTCTAAAAAGCCGGCACAACTGCATTTGGGAACCCTCTGGCAATGAATATATCCATGGCCATCATCACTTAACATCAGGCGAGCTTCCTGTCCGTTTGCCTCTATAAAAACAAATATATAAGATCGCGCCGATAAGGCCTCTGGGAATAATGATGTGGAATATTAATTGGTACTAAATAAGTTATAAATGTAAAGTCGTAGTCAAACTAAGTTTTCACTTCTCGTAATATCTTTTCAAATTCCATAATACTTGGTCCATAGCGTTCTGTTGCTTATAGGTTCTTTGGAATCACTAGAACGGTTTTAAAATCCATTTAATATGTAATCGGGAATATTGACGCAGTTGATTATTGTACTCCATTTCCACAGTAGTTAGTACTTAGATAAAATTTGATTTTATGTTATTTAGAAGCCTCGTTCATTGTTTACCCATTTTCACGGACTTAAACATGACAAAGAGATTAACCCTACTTAACCGACTTCAAAATCTAAAGAGTTTACTAATTCTATGTTTAATCTTCGCAAATATTATACTGCATACCACAAAAAAATTAAAATATAAAAAAAAAATCATAAGATAAGGAACATAAGGAAAAAAATTATATCTCTTGTAATTATTCTTATAAAAATTAAAAATTTTACCTGTTTAATTATTATCAATTAAACGGTGAAAATATATCTATAATTAGGTATTTATTGTGTATGTTAAATAAAATTAAATTTCGAAACAATAACGATATCCACAATTGCGCATTAAAAACAGCTAAATAAACTGAGCAGTCGTTACTGAATTTTAAATATTAACTAAAGCAAACGCTTGCGGTTAGTTCATATTGACTGGAAGTTATGAATACCCGTGATTCTTAATGGGTAAGTTTTGTGTTAACTTTAATTTCTGTTTATTAGGCATCTGGTATTTTAAAACTAAAGGAAATATTAGTCTTATTAGCGATCTTATTCAGATATAGTGTTAGTTGTGGTTTGTTGTGACTCTCATTGCAGAGATTGTAGGTTCAACTCCTAGCTGTGCTTTCTGTACATGTTCGCAGTGCTTGCTTATTGGCTATAACAATATTAGATATAAATGTCTACTATATAATATTATTACTTATTTATCAATAACGTTAATACACTATGTAATTTGTTAGATACAATATATAGTAGGGTTAGTACAAAAAATACATGCTCATGCTTATCATGATGAAGATTAGTTTTTTCTTCAAAAATTTTTGCTAGTTCTGTATACTAAAATGTAATCTTTTGTATTCAGTTAAGTATGCAAGCAAGTAGCATTTGTAATTAGTATGATACTTATTCTGTATTATATACTTATTGTGTATTTCTGTTAACAATTTGAATTATTTACAGCAAATATTAGAATGGACTCTTACGTTTGTTCGCTATCAAAAGTTTTTTCTGTTATGTTAATTCCTATAATTTGTACGATGCCATTTCGTAGCCATACATAAGTCATGGTTTAATATAAAATGTTATTTGAACAACCTTTCCTTTTTTCTTTTATTTCATACTTAAATCAGAGTAAATATTGCAATAAAACAGTGGGTTTAAAGTAAAAGATTTAAAGGATTGATAGTATATATAATCACGAATATTGTTTTTGTTTAAATCAGTTTTAGTATAAAGAATACTTTTCAGTAAACACATTGTATATGAATCGTCCCCGGCGCATAACGGATTCAGGGTGACCTCAGGCGCCTATTAAAAAATTATGCGACGACACCTTTCACATCGATACAGATAATCGTAACGTTGATGTGTCGCAATCATATCACCACTGTTCGACGTGACACGGCCCCATTATAATACGGGAATGTATAAATGTATTGTAACGGTCCATCCAAATATTAGCAGTTAGGATATATTCATGTAAATGGACTGTTTCAGATATATATTTTCAAACATTCAGACGTGATTACGTACGACAATTTAAATTTATTTTAATAATATTTATTAAAAAAAAACACAATAATAACTTTCTCTTTCGTAATCATGTGTTGCGATATATTATTGTTCCTAAACCAAAATTTTGAATTTATTTGAACATTTTAATTGGCGCCTGGTAGTACCGGCAATAAATGCTGCCAGCATTAAAGATGCCAGCACCACAGGGACCAAACTTTTTAAATTTATTTTATTTTTCATTGTTATTAACACTACAAAGTATTATGTAGTTCTATAAGAACTTTTTATCGAAAGAAGTTATCCAAAAAATTTGTTCGGTAGCTGTGTAACGGAAGCTCGTAGTAAAATGGAGACGCGCAACACTTGTCGATCTCAAAGGTGTCAATTGGTGGAAAGGCGGGAATTTGATGATTCTCAATTCAAAACTCATAAAAGTTTACAGCTTGAGAAAATATTTGAAATCAACTCATCGATTATCAATTATTGGCGGAACAAAAACGGCTTTTAAAACGTTTAATACAAATACACGTAGCGGTTTCGGTAATAATTGAATTTCCATTGAATTTACAGAAATTCAATTCCGTGGATTAATTTTTTAGCTTTTATAAAAGCACATCAGTATATTAATTTTAATCATCATACATTTCAAATTACATTCATATTTTTAAACTAGAAGAAACAATGAGTTCCCCCATAACAGAAACATCAGTCTTATTTGCGATCATATTCAGATAGAGACGATGAAGCCACAACTATGCTAGTTGGCTGGCCCTGGCTGTGCACCGGCTTTCTGTATTGGTCCGCATTTATGGCTCGTACGGTGAAAGAAAACATAGTGTGACATATCACAAAGGCTGATGATCTACTTTTTTATGAATTTGAAAAAAATGATATAGAAACGGATCGCAATCTGAGGCCAAGATTTAGGATTGTAGTGTCACTGAGTTATTATTACTAGTTTAGATTTGTACATAATGATAATAAATTACACCCATAATTCATATTCGAGGATCTTAGGGGTTTGGCCTGGTTCAGCAAAAACCTTCTTCTGTACTCCTTCCAATTCGTAAAACCCATCATCACAAACTATATAATAAAATATATTGAAAAGTCAGACGAACTGTCAACTCGGGAAAGATTTTAAAAATTCGGAAAATTGCTGATCCAGAATGGGCATGCATGTTTGCCCGCACGCAATATTGTTTACTCCAAACAGTATACCAATAACGTAATAGGATTGATAAGAAAAGCATACGGATGTATGATCAGGCTCTATATTAGACCCAAACCAATATATGTCGGAGCAATGATGTCACTGTCAGCTGTCATTGTCAAGTCACAGAGCTTGACGGCTCAATCTGCAGTTAGATTGATAACGCAACTGACACTATTATTTAATAATAATTATTATGGGATCACTTTGTTGTCCTCTCAAATAGTCGTTAATTTCTACATCTATTAATATTGGCAAATCGAATAAACCACTAGTATTAACAGTTATAAACTGATTAGACTTTGATGTTGGTATTTTCAAGCTTTGTGACAATGACAGTAACGATATTGCTCCGACATGTATTACACATTATTCCGGCTAAAAACTATTACATTTGGTAATGTCGATAATGGTCGAATTCTAATTGGGAATCTTATATCGTATTAATAGAATTTTGTACATAAAGAATCCGCACCTCACTCTTAAACAAAACTACATAAATCTCGCGGCTTTCGCCGAAATTCCTATGTTTATAGCAATTAACAGTAGATGTCACTCCGTTGACATGATTTCACGTAAGGAGTAATTTACACTACAACACTAGAGTGTTTACTTGACTTTGGCCCCCAAGTCAGAGGGCACTCAGCGTAGAAAACTCGCCTGATCGCTCCTGGATGACTCTTTTAATTTCAGTCCACGTCATACCAGCTTCCTTCGCCTCTGCAATGATGCTTCGTTCCTTTTTTTTTGGGCGGCCACTTTTACCTTCAGGATTCCAGTCGAGGGTTTCCTTCACAATGTGACTTACATCCCTTCGGGGCGTATGGCACACCTATTTCAACTTTCGGCGTTTTATAGACCTGTCAATTGGCACCTTTGCTAGAGTTTTTGTTATTGCTAGAGTGTTTAATTAGTGGCGGCTTAAAATTGATGTCGTAACTTCGAAGCCTGCATTTTTTAAACTTCTCTTTCCGTTTCCGCTTCAAAGTTCCATTTATAATCTTCTTTCCGGGAGTTTTGCTAAATAATTGAGGTAAAATTTGACATTTTGGCTATGTTTATGTGCATTTCCATTTTATTTCCTACATCTCGTTTGAGATTAGTATAGTGCTTCTAGCTTCTTGCTAATGAAAAAACTCAATTAGCGTAATAAATTCTTATTATTTAAAACTGGATTTTAAAAAAGGTAAATACAGGCGTGCTGTGTAAACGCAGCTTTACCGGACCCCGCCTTTTAGTAATTTATTGTCGTCTTAATTACTAACTTTCAATCCTTCGTCTGACGGAAGGGAACTGTGCTTCGTTGTTTTTGAATTTTACACTATTCCAAAGTGAATAGATTAGACTAAAGTGCTTAAATAAAAATGGCTACATAAATAATATTATCGGTAATTCAAATTAAATGACTTAAAATATATTTAACTTTAATCGTAAAAAATATTTTACAAAGTCGATATTTCTTACAAAACTATATGACTTCTAAATTATAACAATTGTTATTCTTTTCTTAGTCCTTGTATGGTTTTTCATTGTTATGATTATTTATGTCATGATCTTATTTTGTATCATCTACACGCATTTGTGTGATGTTTGTACGTAATTATTATTTCCCTTTAAAACTGTTCCATCATCAAATACTCTAATTTTATTTTTTATTGTTAAAGCAGTGTTAGCCTAGTGTGCTGTGCACCTATGGATTTTCTTTCTACGTGCTCATTTAATATTCGCACAAACGGTGAAGGAAAACATCATAAGGAAACCGGCTTGCCTTAGACCCAAAAAGTCGACGGCGTGCGTCAGGCACAGAAGCTTGCCTATTCGAATGACAAATGATCATGAAACAGATTCTGATATCTGGGGCCCAGACCTAAAAAGATTAGCGCCATTGATCTATTTTATATTTGTTTCTTCTTAATAAATAAATTAATAACCACTACCTTAGGTACTAATCTTAACTATGTACATTGTCACAAACTGTGACAAATATGAATCATGAAGCTGTTACTAAGAGATCTTTGGACATGGATTCCTTAAACTATAACAGCTTAGGTACCGACGGTATATCATGTAAGATGTAAATTCTTACATAATACCAAAAAGCGAATTAAACCTTCTAAATAGCCGTTATTTATATCCGCCCATGCCCCGCCTCCACTGTATATTTCCATACATAATAATACCTTTGGAAAACTGTAGCTCACAAAAAATCTAATCAGTCAACGTCAAGAATCCTATAACACTATCTATAAAGTCATAAAGTTGAAAATGTTTAAACTTACAAACCTACATATTTAAGGCAAGAATGTTCCTTATTTCTGAGACTATAAGGTTGAAATTTAAGAGCATTATAAACAGTTGTAATATAAAATAAGTTGCTCTGCTCGCTATAAAGGTAAAGGACTTGAATGCCCTTATATTGGCTGTTGGTATTTATTGAATTATCGATTTTATTTCTATGATGCAAAGGGCTAAATTACCTTGTTATGGGGGTTATATAGGATCAATCACAAATCAATAGTGACGTGGTACGGCCCAGTACGAATGGAGTTTAATTGTCGGTTCGGTATTATCATTAGTGCGCGGGCGCATCTGATGGTATCTCGATCTTAGATCACAGCTGATTTAATTGTGTTTTAGTCTGCACTTCGCCGCTAGCATTTTTATGGAATAGGCTCAAGCTTATTTATGGATAATTACGAAATATCTAAAATGCTTAAAAGGAAACTTTATACTCGTAATTGTTAAAAACAACATTTGTTTTCTAGTAATTATCATTTCATTAATTATCTTTAAAAATAGGTGAGGTTAATGTTATTAATTAATAAAATAAGTTTGAACCCGATGATCCGTTTCTTTAGGACAGATAATAAATACCACTTACGTTCTTTGGAAGATAAAAGTGTCTGTTTTATTAATATTTTTAGCAAGTGAGTAATTACATTGCATCACTCAGGTCACTCTGCATCTTCTACCGCATTTACCATGGAGTTGTTCGGATATTATCTGCAGCTGAGTTTCATCATCGGACGTTGAGGTAGAATACGAAATTCCACCCGTATCACTTCGACATCCGCCGTGACATGACTGAGCGTTTTTCAAGGCAATTTTTGCCGCGCACCACCGGTATGTGGAACCAGCTGCTCACTGAAGTATTTAGGAACCAATTTGACTTAGAGTCCTTCAAGAAAAGAGCGTACCAATTCTTAAAAGTCCGGCAACGCACTCGCGAGCCCTCTGGGATTTGAGAGTGTCCATGGGCGGAGGATATCATTTAACATCAGGTGAGCCTTGTTCCCGTTTGCCCCCTGTTCCATAAACAAAAACAATAATTAGCATATGTCTAAAACAAATCGCTTTTTGCTGCGACATTTTAAAGCATTGGCCAGTTATCACAGTCTCTCTGATAATCAACCTTCTGTTATCAAACAATATATTCCAGGCACAAAACCCAGTATAAACAAATAGACAACGAGTTGAAGCCCGCAATGCTTTGCCCAAAAACAGTCGTATATTTGCAGGCAAATACCGCGGCCGCTGCAAGGTGTCCCGACAGATGTCTATTTGCATACGGTATTCTGCTGGTATATTTATACGATTTTATATTACCATCTTGAGTCCTATATTACAAATAGCAACTACTTTATGACCTCAGTCACAGATGCAAAGATCATTTAATTGTCAAACTGACCTCTTTTTTTGTTTGGACGTCAAATTTCTAATTACACATACATGTTGAAAATTTTCTTTGAAGGTTCTTCGACTTTATCGACTATAGTACCTACCACTACTATACTTTATCTGCTAATAATTACTACAACCAAAGCACTAGTATATACTAAATCTATCCACGTGCGCTTGCGTTGTTTTTAATTTTTAATCAGATTTCTCTTTCCTCTCATACACTGTGTATTCATATATATTTACGTATCATCATCATCATTTTATCGTCAAAATAAAATAAAATATGTTTATTATGGAACATAAGATACAAGTATCACTTATTCCAGGTCATTAAATTTGAATAGGTAGACATCCCTACTCATCGGCAAAGAAGACAGAGGATGTAGGCCGAGAGAAAAAGCCGGCGTAAAAAACTCTCGGTACTCTGTTAAAATATCAAATCATCAAACAACACTTATTTTAAAACAAATATCGCAAATGTATTAGAAGTAGCCTGCCTAGCACTAGTCCCAGGCCCTTTTATCAACTAGATAATCGTTAACTTTGTAGTAAACCTTTTTACACAGCGTTTCTTTAATACATTTCTTAAATTTATTAAAAGGCAGAGATAAAAGAGCCTCTAGAATTTTATTAAAGAAGAGTGTCCCTTTTACCAATAATATTACTAACTTTAGATAGTCTAGTACTGGGAAATTATAGTCTGCGTTTGTTCCGAGTATTAACATTGTTCATGTTCTATTCTAGTAAACTCATCACTATTTTTAAAAAATACATAATATTTTCATAAATATATTGCGAGGGAAAGGTAAGTATATTGTCAAAGGCCTGAAAGTTCTACAGTATCGCATTTTAATTATTATAACAATTTAAGTACAGCAACAATAAAGTCATTTTAATTGCACCGTTAAACTAGGTTGTCTATTCCTATCACTTACAGCGCAAAAACAATTTGATAGAAAGAGACAAAACGATAAATTTAAAGGTTGCAGTTGTACTGATTTACTTTTTATAAGAGGGTAAGACATATATGTCATAGAAATGGTTTAAATTCATATCAGTCCCTTAGCTATCAGGGAACATAAATTTATATAGAAACGTCACCCAAGCGATACACTAATTTATTCAAGGTGTAGCCGAAGGTCGCACATATGACGCTCTAAAAAAAACTAGCAATAAATATGGACTTATCTGATCGGGGATTTAACGTTTTAATAAATAACTCGTTCGGGATTCGTTTCAAATTAATAATAATAGGGAATAAATCAATACGAATGGTTTCTTGAATGATTTGTAAGTGCCGACTGGGAGATGTGGGGTTGGACATATTTTGATACTTGTTAAAATTTTTTACAAATTTAAACTTAATTCTGAAGACTGGCATACCTATAATGCTGGCAGCATTTCATCTCTTTATTGCGAAGCTTATTCGTTGAGTGAGGAAAGCACCATCTCTGGGGTTGCTGGTACCAGGTGCGTACTTAAATCTTTGATTAGACCCTGTGCACTTGAACCCCTAGAATGGGATCGAAATCAAACTTGGAAGTTCATGGATGTTTTATATCTGATAACAGATTCGATTCTATAGTCATTGATCACTTTTGAGTCATAAAAATGCATGTAATGTTACTAGTTTTAGTATAAAAGGGTGCTATAGAGTCGCATCTTTCTACGAGCATTTGGTTTATACTTTTCAATAAATATAACATTTAGAAAGTATCAAAATTATTATCACGTATACAGCGTTCGCCATCTTTCACGTGAAGATTTTTAAGATGTTTCTATATGACTGCATTCTTAACTAGTTGTTGACGAATTTGTTTAATATCATGACCAAGCAAGGTACTTTCATTAATACGATAGATTTAACAGAATTGTTGTGATGTTTATTGTTATATATAACATAACGCTAATTCGGTTGACATATCGATTCAAAAAAGCTCTTTAAAACAGTAATTTAGTAGTAGCTGAATTTATCAGATAATCGTTAGTGATAAAAACATTAATATATTTTTCAGTACCATGTTCAGTCATTTTGTATTCCCTATCACTAAACCTATTCACCAAACATTTCAGATAATATATCGACGGAAGTTTGACATATACAAAACATTGTCGAAACGAGCCAATTTCGGTGCAATTCTAAACAGAGGTAACCGTCCAATATGTAGTTGTCACCTCTTGATAGAACCTGTCTTTCGCACTATCTACTCTTTACGCACTCAAGATACACATGAGCCCTATTTCATAGGAAAATCTACTTTAAATTGAGGAATGCTAAGCCTAAAATTGCTCATATCTATAAAGGAACATACGCATTTTTAGAATAGTACCTCTATGTAAACACGTACAACACCTGATTGTTAGCACCGAATTGGATATAACACATTGCTTGTTTTCTTCATAAGATTTTGTTTATTACGCTGCCAAAAGAGCAATGTAAAAGGTTTAAAATATTATACATTAATAGTGCCTGCACAACTGTTGATGTCTTGGGAGCTAGCTGTTGAAATGATCGCGGTTGGATAGATCAATGATATGTCAAAATCGTGTTATACTTGTGGGATTTGAGAAATCCAGACAGTGATAGATTCAGCCTGGATACGAGAAATGCTATCAACGTTAACTCGAACATTTATTGCTGCATATATTCTGTAAATACAAAGATTGCATTTAAATTGGTATAATTATTTCTTAGTATAATGTAACTAATGCAAAAAACAATAAAACATTTCTTTCAAAGTTTAAATAAAAAGAGAGTCTGTGATAACGCTGAGAATAATCTTAGGTCTCGTCTGATTTTTTTTGTAAAAAATATGTAATACAATATTTTACTATTACAGTAAAATATTGTATTACATATTTTAGATTATATATATATATATATATATATATATATATATATATATATATATAAGTTTATGGATTCTTTAGATCTGATAACACTAGGTAGGCATTAACACTTTTTCATAGTGTTTGATTCTATAGTCACTGATCACTTTCGAATAATAAAAATATATTACTTTATTTTAATACTGGCAGCAATGCAATACTTCGTTGAGCAAAGAACAGAGCAGAGCACCAGCTCTGATCACTGGTACCAACCGTCTACTTTAATATAGTTCGATCTGATGCATATTGAAGGATCTCTCTTCTAATTTCTACTCTGAGTAGTAGTTGAAGTTAGTGAGCTCAGGTTTTCTATTGAACCTTAGTGTATCCATGTTGTTTTGATGGTATGAGAAATGCGTTCTTGCTACCAAATAACACTTCTTTGATCACTAATAACAATATTGATGTTTTTACAGTTTTGTTAGTTTTCGTACTTTCGTGTATTATGCTTTCAATACGGTTTTAACTTTTATTTAAATTTAGTTTTTATATGCGTTTTTTGCTGTTTCTTAGGTTTACTTTGTATCTTCTTTGATACTTTCGAATAATGTAAGATGTGAGTAAAATTTTAGTGTAGTAAAAAAAATCTACATTCAATATTTCAGAATATATCTCTTTCTTCAGTGTTGGTGTCTTAAGTGTTGTAGTCAGCAAGTAAATCTGGGGCGGACAATCTGTTTCCACCGGTTTCTGTCCATCGCCTCTCTTATAACAGAGTATAGTTTTGAAGACTTTGAGTCTTTCACTAGATCGATCCATTTAGTTGGCGATCGGGCACGTGATCTATTGCCTATCATAATATGAAAAACCCATCAGTAAAATACCAGGAGTAACGAATAAAAGAGTCCTTTAACGAATCTAGAGGACATGAAGGACAAAATTCTAGGCAAGAGACGGGCTGGTAGATGAAAGAAGTCGTCGTTGTGGAACGTCTGGGAGTGGCATCACATCCGCCAATGAACTTTTTAGACTACCGCAATCCAGGTTGTTAGTTGCCAACCTTTAGTTAGAAAGTGGAACCTGAAGTTAAGAAGATAAACATAGCTAAATACGTGGTCTATGACAGTCTTACTGTACATTGTAATTACTGGGTCTTATCAGACAAGTTAGAAATCTCTAATTAACAATAAATCAAATCGATCAGAAGTCATAGACAAAGGTAGTGAATTAAAGTTGTCCAATAAATAGAGTCGTTATCAAGAAGTGTATAGTGCTATCGGCCGACCGATCTGCGTGTACGGATGGATACTACGCTTAATTACTAAAACCCCTACACGTTGCGGTTTTGATATGACCCTTGCCTAAACATCTCTGTATAACAATAATTGTATAAAACAACATGCACAGTATATAGAACGTCTTTTACCGTCTAATACATTACTTAATCGTAGTAAGCCATAGTTTAAATTGAGAGGATATTTCTTGGACTAGGATATTAAAATTAGTCTAACTGTAGTTACTTTCTTGTTTTATTACATCGTATATTATTTATAGTTTTTACGTCTGGTTTGTCTGGAAAAACTACTTTGGAGAGATGATGTTTTCCTTCACTGTTGGAATGTTACTTTGCATTACAATAATAAATTGTAACTATTATTGTGAGTTTAATAAAAACATTTACACTGTCCTAGTGTATGAATATGAATGAAGGGAAGTAAGTATGTGACGATTGATGACGTACTTTACACTTTTTATTTCAGCTGTCAAGTGCGTATTCAGAGGAAACATATGTAGCAATTACGTTCTTCGTAATTTAATAATATCAGAGTTTACCCTGGTATCAACCTTATGTTATATTTACTTATCAAAACCTTTATGTAAATATTTAATTTATTTCATATCAGCCTCTTGAAGGCTCCAGGCTCTATCAGACACACAAAACAAACAATTTTCAAAAGACACAAGCAAAGGGGCAATGGAAAGATTATAAATTAGATTTAAATAAAGGCGTTCCTTTGAAAATAAAATGTGACAAACGCAGAGCAGCGCAGTATCGTCTTTGCTAACAAAAGGTTGAAAAGTCGCGATCGCACGTATCATGTTATCGTTGTTCAAACCCTTACGGTGAGGGAAAATTACGCGATAGCACGGTTAAGGGACGAGCTGAGCGCGGTTCGCTATTATGATTTAGCGAAAATTCAAAGGAAGCTATGAACTATTTAAAGTGTCCCGAATTCGTAAGTCGGTCCTGCACATAATTGAAATATTCTCATGTCAGACTACCTCGTGTCATATGAGGAGCTCTGCACTAACTACACCTTCAATTCTATGCACACACTTTTACACTGTTGTGTCCCCAGTTTCAATTGAGAAACAATTATCTTCTGACTGTTCGACGGAAACCTCTAACCCTATTAACTTTATCTAGTTGTTACTCGTAGCTATAAATAAATAATATGTGTTATTTTAGAGTATCAGTCTTTATTGTAAAGGATTTGAATGTACTAATATTACCGATACCATATAATAAATAAGAAACAAAGATTTTAAAACTGTATTAACAATTCCAATTTTACATAAACTTGTAGTTCTTGTAGCTGTACTTTCGGAGCCAGCAAAGTTGTAAAAACAAAAGATCTATAAAACTGTCTTTCATACGAAAGCTGTTATGTCGAATTGCTTGTACCATACATTTAGTTAAAAGGGAGAATTATCAGAAGTCGTTCAAATGATTTATGTACACAATTATTGGGTTATTCAGGTACGAGTGTCGCTATCCCCCGATCGATATGAGACAACAGACTTTAATTTAATGCCCTTTGACAGGAGGAGGTATTTATCACCGCTATTTCGAATAGGTTATATTCATTATTTTTTGAAGTGAAACTTCTTTATCGGCGTTTTAAAAACTATACCGTCACATTTTCGCTTACGCGTCACATTATTCCGTTACGTGTCACATTTTCCGTTACGCCTCATATTTTTCTTGTCCCTACCATTAATGATAGTAATAATTCTATTACAAATAATGAAATTCTGTAATAATATTACATAATGTATTATTTACTATTTGAAATAATTGTATTATTTGTATTCATGTCTATGATAATAAAAGCGTTTTGTTAAACTTTATCTCATTTTACTTTATCTAACCAATTGCTGTACATTTGCATATAGTAGACCATTTTTCGAAATAAGGCCTTAAAGAAGTTTCAATTCTTACGCACGCACGTACACTAGTACAGGCACACATTTAAAAAAACTGTCTTTTAAAATAGAAAGATTTTGTCTGTGTAAAAACAAATGTACTATACGTATGTATTAATGTAATAAAGATTTCAGGTTCGATATAATTATATATATATATATATATATATATATTTGGAAATGTATCTAATATAGAAAATTAATTTAAAAAAAGGTTTGTACACAGCTAAAATAATAAAGAGACAATAATGTCTAATGAGTGTTGGTCTAGTGGCTTGCGACTCTCGTCCTCGGTCGTGAGAGGTCGTAGGTTCGATCCCCGGCTGTGCACCGATGGACTGTGCACGAACAGTTAAGGAAAACATCGTGAGGAAACCGGCTTGCCTGCGACCCTAAAAATTGTTGTTGATAAAATTGAGACGCTAATTATTTGCCTATGAGATTGACAAATGATCAGGAAACAGATTCAAAAATCTAAAGCCCAGACCTAAAAAGGTTGTAGCGTCACTGATTTTTTTTATTAATATCAAATGAGGCAACAATGTTAAGATTTTCACTGTTTAATTTAGAATTAAGATAATATCTTAGTATTAACATAATCTTTGACAAACGGCCATGTAAAATACAGAGCGCTTCATTTTTAGCGAGGCTAATAGATTTTCCTAAGTGCTTCGCGAACAATTTCATAAATAAAAAAAGTAACGTCCCATTCATTAGTCCCCGTACGGCGTCACGTGATGATTTAGAGGTTCCCGCGATAATGGCCCGATAAATAACCCGGCAGGCCACTTGCTAAGTACACGAAAATGGCTTCACTTATCCGCCTAGCGCCACCTAGCGGTGGAGTACGACATCTACATAAATCATTGGGCGTAATAGATTTTTGTGTATTTTGGTAGTTTATTGTTTGAATATTATTTCATGATATTGTCTATAGTGTTTTTAATTATAGATAAGCTTAAGCATATTACTACGCGAAAAAAGTAAAAGTAATGAAAATTTTTAGTTTATTATTTTTACTTACTTCAATTCATATTTTTATTATTCTTAAATAGTTATGTATATATAATTTACCTTGGGATATCTATGATATTTTATAAGGTCAATATGGTCTAAAGAGTTTAACACAATGTCATTAGATGTCGTTGTTGTCAATATAAATGATCACTTGCCAACTGCTGTCATTAATTTGTGACATAGCCTCATTTTCATTAAATTATTTTCAAACAGTTTTATATTTCCTTCCACTTTAAGGAATGAATTTAACCACTCTGCCATCAAATCGATTATATGTATAATCATTACTTAAAGATCGCTAGATGGCAGCACTGAGGTTATGGTCTATGGCCATATCTAAAGTCTTATTTGTTACTTCATCATCCAACAGGTGGTGCTGTTACTAAATGTTTTTCAACCGTAAACCGAACTATTATGCTTCAAAAATTACAATTTCTTAGAAGTGAATATAATTAATATGTATATATTACAACTTGGTCCAAAGTTGTTTAGTTGCTTCTGTAGGAAAGAACCCATAACTATATCTAATCAAATTTATACAATCAAATTGGTAACGATGTAAGTATACATATATAAATAAAACGCAGACCTAATTTTATATTTACTAGCAGTTCCCAAATCAAGGGCGTAGACATGGCGAGAATATAATATCATGATAAACTAAAATTATAACAGCGTCTTTATTGTTGTGTGTATGGATGTGTATTGTTTAATGCATAAGGCTTAGAACAATTAAACCGCGAAAAAATTACTAGAAATAACATAGCAATAATTACTTTAAATGATTACCTAAGATGAAAATTTACGAATAACGATAATGGAGGCTTCCGTAACGATGTTGCGATAGCGGCAACGGAACCACGTCCGCTGTAAATCAACAAAGAATGCTGTACATTCATCAATTAGAGTTGATGATATTAAATTAAATCTTTTAAAATTAATTTATTTGCAGATTTCTTTTTAATTTGTAGATAGGTATAGAATTTAGTAGTGTTAAAGTATTAACTTTTATGTATTAAAATAACAATTTAAGCCATTAAATCTCACAAATAAGACATTCAAATAAATAAGTGTTCCCTTTTCAATTACTGAAACAAGCCGTTATTAATCTAGTTTAGTTAGAATCAATAATAAATTCGCATTAACTTTAGAAACAATTTTAGAAAACTGTTTTTACTACCTACAACTACGGCTACAACTGTAACAATAACGTGAACGCATCAAGCTAATTAAGCTTCTTATCCCGTTTAAACCTATAAATCATTAGGTATTTTCAAATACATGACACGTAAACATAATAAATAATAACAATATTTACTGAACGTTCAACCCGCCGCGCTCGTCCGGGCCGATAGTACCAAGCGCCTCAAAGTTACCCAAATTTTAATAATAATATATCTTCGTAATTTATTCGATCCGCCAGCTAGGCGACAACGTTTGTTCGTATTTTAGCTCCGATCGACGTGAGTGTGAGTTACGATAGAACTTTACGCTAATAATTGAGTTTCACGAACGATATTGAGTAAATGTTTAATGTGATTTCATAAGGGGATGACAATGTGTGAAAATTATATCTAATTGGTGAGAGCATGATTATGTTGAACATATTTTGACCACAATGTGTTGAATACTAATATAGGAACAGCTGTTATATAGATGAATAATGTATGACATTCTTTGACGGTGTCGTTTTTTTATTACGTATACTACTAATAAACAATTAGAAAAAATAACAGCTTAATGTTAAAATATTTCATTTTTTTTTTCATACGTCACTTCAATATTATGTGTTGTTCAAAAGAATTGTTTAGAAAACGATATCAAAACAAAACATGAAATATCTTAAATCATTTCATAAGCTGATATCCATTTCCTATTCAAAGTATTCACACAAATTTAACCGGGCAAATGACATTAGGGCATAAAAGTCCCAAATGTCGATCTAACCGGTCGGCTGCCAAAGATTTGACGCCAATGGTAGCGAATCGTAAATTACCATTATCTGCAGACGCACGGTGCTAGTATTTATTATTTATGGGTCGGATTGACTCGCCTCGGGCCTGATACGAGGGCGTTTTTCCCCAAAGCGCGGTCAGGGTTGAATTTTCGAGGTGTATGATTTGCTAATGTTCCAATACGGGAGTTGAAATCTGATTTAATTTGAGCGTAATGTTGTCTTATTTAAATTCTCCGTTTTGTACAACCTCTTAAATAAACTTCGGAATTTGGTCTATATATTCTTCGCGAATCGGCAAACCAAGAACTTAACGAAAACGAATAAATTTCAAATACTCTACAACCCTCAGATATAACGACATTAGCGATATACGAAATCGCCATCTTTCGAAAACTGCTAATTAATAAAACTTGAGTCATAAATAAAGTAGGGGGTGGTGGGGGTGGCCGTTAGCAAAAACTGTTAGGATCATAAAGCTGTCAACGGATGAGGCACTGCCTTTGTTGCTGTTTCGTCGTGGCGCGCCGATAAATCTAATGCGAGAACAATTTGGAGCGGTCGCGGGGCGGTTCTTTGCCCATCTTTTGCCTTACAATTATCTAGCCTTCCAAACTCGCACGTTTATTTTAGAGCGATAATTGACTTTATATTACTTCCTTCGTTTACTTCCACGGTGACATGTCTTTTATCGTTCATTGTTCAATACTTATCCAGTTTATTGTTATAGGTTGTACGATGTATTTATGTACCCTCCTATGTCCATGTAGTTTAGAGACTCAACTGTTTTAACGCATTTTATTTAGATCAATTATGTATTAGATGTTTAATTAAATTACAAATGAAGATTTGGCTAAAGCTTTTTCTATAAGTTTCAAAAAGGTATCAATTATCACAAGTGGATAAATATTTTGATAGTTCGAAAATCTTGAGATTAGGACGTGTATAAAAATATCGTCAGGTGATAAATCTTTTATCCCGCACTGCCATCTATCACGCGGTGGGTGAAACATCAGAAGTAATGTTTGGTGTCGATAGATAGATGGCATTGGCCGGCGCAAGCGCAGGAAACGATCTAATGGACATTATTTGCTTACGTTAAGCTATAAATGTTATTATCAAAACACGTGTAATTGAATGTTTGAAATGTACTTGATTGATTTAATTATTGTGATATTCACGTCTATTACAATTTGAATAAGAGACTATTATTTTATTTTTATTAAGAAATAACATGTAGAGAATAATATTTTTTCTGACGTTCTTACCTAATAAGTACTTACTGTAATCAAAGTGGTTAATTTGGCAAGGTAAGGTAATTAAAACACTATTTGTTATATGGAATATCCGATGTGTACGAAATAAAAATCAGTTAAATTTTTTTATGAAGTTCTCACCTACTAAGTGCTAACAGTAAAATATTTTTATTATCAATATATCCGATGTGTACCTACAAAATAAACATTAAGTAAACTTTAACATCGTCCAAATTAAATGCATTTCGCCATTACAAAAGTTACTGTAACAGAAAATACATAATATGTCTAGTATGAATGAAACATAATATGTATAGAAGTGGATGAAGCACCCGCTTGGGAGTATTACATCAGACTCATCACTCACTGTACTTTAATTAGAATCCTTTTATTATAATTATTAACTTAATATTTGTTATATTTTGTTATTTATGTCAAGGGCCAGCAGGAGAAGTCTTGGGGTCATGTTAGGATTTACGAACTTTGACTATGTGACACCCGGAAGCTAGAATCGCTTAACAGCTATCGCCACTTTGAGGAGGCCTTACCTTTCTTGCTCTTCTTCTAATTTATTAGGAGATAGATATTACTTAGGACCGATACAATGTTAAAAAAAGTATAATTTATTATCTAAAAAATGTAATAGGATTCAGTTTACTTAGTTTTATGCAAAAAATAAAAATGTTTTTTTTTTGTTTCTTACAAGATCGAAGATTAACGGGCAGGCGAGTCACTAACAGTTAAGTGCTTACCATCGCCGATCGACACCTGGAACACCAGTACCATGGCTGGCAGTTACTACACGTTACATGTTCTATGAACTGAAGAAGTGTGTTAATAAGGCAAGATGACATCTATGGAATTCATTGGACACACAAGATCCTTTACAAGATAAAACATACAGAAGTGGTCAAGTGGCACGGGAGGCGGTCCCAACCGCTTCATCACCTGCGCCGTGTTTTCATTAGCCACTGTAACGTATGACGCGACTAGGGACTATATCTTCATTTTTGACGTCCCTCGGGCGAGTGACGCTTTAGAGAACTGGAGACGGCAATGTTAAAAGACACGTTATGGGCCGTGGCGAGATTTAAGTGTGTATTGAAATAAAACGATCTTAGGTTATACTTCATGACTGTTTAACTTAAAAATTAAAATTGTGTTCCTAATTTATTTTTTACCTATTTTAATTTATTGAGTACTGTTTGACTCTTAAATATATTTATAAATGAGTGTGTATATTTTTTTGCTTCTATTACGCTCGCTAGCCTAAATGCTGTAATAAGTGTTTCGTAAATATATAATAAACAATTAGCAAAATCTGTATTAATATTAAATCTTTGTTATTACTATTTATGTGGTATAAAATAGACGTACAAGCATATCCAGTAAATTATACTTCCTGGTTGGACCTGTCAGGGGTCGGAGACAGCCCTAATGTTGATATATCGGACACAGTTCGGACGGACAACGGAGTTTTGTGCCATCTCAGACCCCGTGTCAATGTGTCTCATGTATTTATAAGGTTTAATTATAAACCCCACGAGCATGTAGATTTATTATCATTGGCATATAACACATAGTTTAAAATAAACTTGCATGCATGAGAAATAAAATATATTACAAAAAATACAACGTGCATTAGATTTTATTTAGTATTTTAATGATGTAATTTATTTTTTAATTTAAAACGAAGTATTTATTTCATAACGCACAAATTGTATTGACAATATTCTTAACCTACATAGTAATAATAAAAAATTAATTTGTTTATTTATTGCTTATCTGTCAACTCATATTTCCTTTCATTATAAGGTCCTCTTCCTTTGCTTGATCTTTTTCCCTCACAGAGTAGAGCGCTCGAAATGCCTGAAATAATTGTAATTAAAACAGAATTGAAAAAATCGTGAGATGAAATTTGACACATAAAAAATGTTTTGTTTAATTGTTATTGTTCATGGCCACAGAGCCAGAAAGTTTAGAAAAAATTGCTTACCAAAAGGAATGTTACTAATATTATATGGAAGAGGAAAATGTTGAAATTATAAATCAAATCAGTAATCAATATATTGCTATGATGGTAGTGATCGTGGCCATATTTCAGTCTGCTAACTTAGCCCCTCAAAATTATCCGAGTTTATCCTATGAACGATTCTGTTGATGCTCTACTATATTTCTTACGTGTTGACAAACAAATTCTTACGATACTTCTGTACCCTATAAACAAGATAGGTTTATTAAGAAAACACTTTTTAAACGGATTGAATCTATGTATTTTTATTAAAAACTTATAATTATTTACATAATTTTTATCACAAAGAAGTAAAACACAATTTTTGAACCAATCAGTAGTTAGATTGGGTTACTATAATATAGTTTTAAATGTTTAAAGATCTTATGTAGAGTATCCAGTCAGCCGTTCGCACTATAAGTAGCCAATCTCGATCACAAATAATTTATGTCGGCGCATCACGAGAGGGTTTTGTCTTATGGGTTTCCATAATATTTCCTTCAGTTTGATACCAATCGAAATTTTAAGTGGACTACTCAATTATATAGTTTTATACACATACCAAGCTGTTGGTCTAGTGGCTTAGGCGTAAGACTTCCTGAGATAGTGGGTTCTATCGCCGGCTGTACACCAATGGACTTTCTGTTTATATGCGCATCTAACACACGGTGGTACGGTGATGGAAAACGTCTTATTGATTAGTTTGCCAATTACACATTACAAAAACATATGTCAGTTATATATGTTTGTAAATAGGATTAATATAATAAGCCTAAGGAAACCTGGAGAGGAAGTCGAGCCCATGAACACTTTTACGCAATATGCGTTAAGATACAAATCTGATAAAACGCAAATACTAGCTGACCTGGCGAACTTCCTGCGTAACAGTCAATAAATGTCGCGTTACAGATTAGCTGAACATAATTTATTATTTTATGAATGTAATAATAAAGAAATAAGCGTTTGAACGATATTTTAATTATTTGACAATCAATATAAATGTCTATCATTTCTGTTTACTGACATTATTCTATATTTTTAATCTGTAATACGCCATTATACGATTATTGCGTATATTTATTTATTAGTAATCTTACAGCTAACATACATATTATAAAACAAAACACTTACACAATAGAAAAGCCAAAACAGATGACATAGATAATTAATAATGGCTTTGTTATTCTTCCTTTATATTAAATATTTCTTATAATGATCAATGAATCTTAGAACTTATAATCTAGAATTTAGTATGAATTTGCACTTCGTTATATTTTTTGTATAAATAGGTAAAACTGTGCTTTATGTTTATGTTTGAATGTATATTCCGTTTCTGGCTTTTGTGTATAATGTAATTGTTTGAATATTGTTTAATGAGTAGCTGTAGGTAAAATTAAGTACCTACATTAATAGACAAAAATATATTTAAAAAAGAACGGAAATTTAACAATTGAAACAACAAATGATAACTTGATATTTCAAATTACTGCTTAAACAAAATCAGAGTTTTCCCGCCTCTTCAAATATCTTGTATTGATTCGAAACCGTATCGTCGGGATGAACATAAAAATGTTTGACAGTTACGTAAGTTTTGTATTAATTTTTTTTTTGTAAATTTGCCAATGGTTTTACCAAAAATCATGAAAATCCGTCCTGTCGTTCTCGAGTTATATGTTTTGGAAAAACCCAAATTGATTTATATAACACTGAATATCCAAATGAAAATTATAAATAAAGGTGCTGGAGTCTAATATAGCGGTAATAATCTTAATGCGTTACTATTTATGTACCAGAATGGTTTTAATTCTCCAAGCCTCAGCTAATCGTCTACGTAAATATAAGATACACTTAATAAACAGCTAAACCCCGGAGAAACTTTAAATTGAATTTGAAAAATCCGGCCACGTTAGCAGTTGAGCATTTTTACTTATCTTCCTTCATAAACAGGGCTCAGAGCCTTACCCTTTCGCTATAAATCTGGTGACCCCCCCTAAGCCCCCTCCAACCCCGGACGGGAGGTCCCGAGGTGGTTTTGAATGGAGATTGAGCCAATTAAAGTAATCGCCGTAACAGTCGGCGTTGCCTTGGATTAGTTTTGCGGGGAACAGAGCTGTGGAGTCAATGTTCATTTGTTTATTCGTAATAGGCCTTAACACGATGTCACCCGTGCTTTTCTCCATACAAACGTATTCCCCGATATTTTCCTAGCATGTTTCTGATTAATATTATTCATTTAATGCCGGATGACGATCATGCTTGTTCAATTATTTTTTTATTATGTATTGTGTTCATATTTCAATGTTGTAGGTTGATTGACATTGTCAAATTAAATTTTTATTGAAATTGAGTGGAGTAGAAGACAGATAAAAGACAGTTAGTTTACATAGAATAGTTTTATGTGTTAAATGTATGATTTCATTGTATAAGTTGTATAACTTAAAACGCAGTCTGTTTTGGGTTTAGTTAATTGTATTTAGTGACCTTTGAGTTGTGCCAGACCTTGTAAAGAAAGTTGATTTTTTATGTTGTTAGGTAAAAAAGTAATTTACGATCAACTAAAACATTTTTTACAAATAGTCGTCTCCATGCCACTCTTGTTCCAAGGATTAGTATCATACAATACAAGCAACGAGTGAATCCTTTTATTTATTGCTATTTATTGTTATTGCATTCGCTCTGCTCATTTCTCTCATCTAATAATATTGTCTTGTAAATTTTGCTTAGCGAATAAAACATTTGTCTAATTAGCAATTATATCACCTATTAAATTACCGTCTATTAATTTCTCACTATTATTTTATGTCTTGTGTGGACACCGATTTTAGTGGGTGCGTTGCTGACCTTTTAGGGAGGAGTATACTCTTTTTTAAAGAATTGGAGGTCGAATCTCTCAGGGAAGACACCCACCGGGAGTCGATTCCACAGTTCGCTAGTTCGCAAAAGAAGCGGGCCGCGGAAGACTTCCAGCCAACAGGTGATGCTGATGAGATATTACTTAAATATAAAAAAAATAATTTTCTAATTTCTGAAGTTGTTTTTAGTAGTGTGTATGCATCAAGATAATTTAACAAATTTAGACAACATTTTAAATAAGGATCTGTTTATCAAAAATGCATTGAACAGCTTATTGTAAGACAAGCGAGGTTCCACATAAATATTTTCTTACACCATAATAAAAAAATATAAAAAAATGGTTGCATTCGATTACTACATGGCCAAGATTACATTAAATCCATGTCATTATGTGTACCACATATGACCTACGCCGGAGTAAAGGCCTCCTTCAAATTCATCCTCTTGACTCTCATCCTCGCCACCATTTTATAATGCTTTCCCGATATCCCTTTTATCCCAGGTTACTGGTGGGCATCCTCTCTTTTTTCTTCCCACTAGGCCATTCCAAGTAAGTGTCTTTCTGAACCATCATATTTCTTCCTACGAAAGAAAAATTAATAAAGACACGCTCAACTACCCGGAGAGGTACGAATGATTTAATTTACTTGATTGTGACATTTAGGTAGCTAACAACGTTCCTTTAAAAACATTGACATTCGTAGTCACTTAAGTAGAAGGACGTGAAAATAATTTATTATAATAATTGGCGAAAGTCTTTTGCAACTGCTTTTAATTATTCAGTTTTAATTGAATACGAATTACATGGTTTCGTAAAATTTTATTATTGGATTTTTAAGCTATGTTAAAACAAATACAGCATAATATAGCTAATAGTTTTAACAATCGAATGATTCCAGCTGTATCACCTGGATGTCCGTCGTTTAATAACTGAGCGTTTTTACGGACAGTTTTTGCCGTGGATTACCATATCGTAGAACCACTGGTGAAGTATATCCGAACCAATTAAACTTAGGGCCCTTAAAGAAAAGAGTACCAATTGTGAAAAGGCTGGCAAGGCACTTGCAAGCCCTCTGGCAATAAGAGTGTCAATCTGTCACTTAATATCAGATGAGACAATGATCAATGATGACAATAATTTTTTCTAATTTTCAGGACGACGCACTGTGTCGGCCAGTTACAATGTAGGTTTTGAACTACGAAAATACTTGTAAATAAACAGTCTTTGTCCATAAAATAATCTTCTTAACCTAAAACTTTGACGGGCTTATTAAAAATGCATGCTGAATATCACTGTAACCATGGTTACCAAAAAAACAATTTTTATTTCCTCTACATTTATTCGGAAGCGGTTTTCATATTCAATATTTTATTAGTTCAAAAAATACGTTGGGCTGTGGAAATAGTGGCAATAGTGGATGTAATAAATATAGTTCATAATGAATATAGTCAATATAGTGGTGATAGTGCATATAAAGTAAACAGTCTTGTTTATGCTTTAATTTCAAGTATCTCTCACATTTGGTGATTATCGAATAAGCCAACGATACATTACGCCGGAGCTGTGGCATATTATAATTTCAACATAATAATGTCCGTATTTTATGAGGACGTAAACAGTAGATCATCTGTGTACGCATTACCGGCGTTAATTTATAATAGCTGTTACATTATTTATATTGTCGTTAAGAAAATTTGCCGTTCCCATTTTAATAGTTAACCTAATGTTATATTTTTTATGTCTTATGAGATCTTGATAATTTATAAAATATATTTTTTTAACTGTATTTCATATCACATGATTAATATGATAGTCTGCTTCAGATAAAGATGTATTTTTATATTTTTCTTTACTTACAGTGGTTGCCTGGAAGAGATTGCTCGAAAGCGATAAGGCCGTCAGTTGCCCTACTTTTGATTTAATGATGTTAATTTTTTCTTATTTTCTGTAATGTAACGACGTGTTAATAAATAAAAAATAAATAAATATAGAATATATAGGAAACTGTAAAAAAAACTATCTATCTAACTAGTCTGGCCATAAATACTGTTACATAAAAACTTTACCTTATTTGAACTTTTTAATTATTTTGAATTTGGAACAAAAATATTATTTTTAAAACTTCTTTCGATTTTGCGCCATTTTACATATTTTTTGGTGTTCATTATCAAATTGCAATATGGAATGGATTGTTAAAGAAAATCTAATTGTCGTCGTGATCGTCTTGCACAAAGTTGGTATGGAGACGTCGGTCATATTCCAGACATTTCAAAAGCTTGATATCAGCCGTATGGCCTGATCTAAGCGACACGGAAACGAAATTGAGTCTCTTAAAAAATCTTTGGAGCAAGCAGTGGCAAAATTACCCTTGGAGACAGTGCGTAAATCCATAGATTCGTGGCTTAAGAGATAAAGGCCTGTCTAAAAGCCAAAGGTGGCCATTTCGAATCGAATATTTTATTTTTGCTGTGACTAATAAATACGTAGGTATAAATTTAAAGTACTAATTTAATATTAAATTAGTACATTAAAAAATAAAATGCATTTTCATATGTTACAGAACTTACGGTTAATTATCGTAAAACCTCGAATAAATAGTGTAATCAAAAGCTTCCTCTATTTTATCACTCGATCTTCCGCGGAAGCATTATCATAAAGAGAAACCCATTATTTAATCATTACGACGTCAAAAGGTCAGTGAAATGTCAGGGCGATCTTGACCGTTCAGTCGTGGGTTCAATGTAACCTGCCTTGTATGGTCCCATCCAGATCGTCAAAAGCATTTTTGGAACATATTATTAAGGTACTAAGTTGTAAAAGTTTTTTCAGGCCTGTTTTTCTGTAATTGATAAAAATTTAAATAACAGCCGAAATCATTTAATTTATTGTATTGGTCTATTTCGCATTTTCAGTTGCAGTTGTTTAAAGAGTTTTATTAGTCAAGTAAATACCAGATAAAACTATTAACTGATTTATTTATATTATTAAAGTGATTTCTCTTTCTTATAATAGTGCTTTATTTATTTTCTCTTTTAAAAAGCGTAAAACCTATCACACTGTTAAATCACCTCATCGATGGATTTCCGAGTCAAATATTGATTCTAACATTAATAGCAATTACAATATTCTTAACCTTAATAGTAATAAAAATTAGACATTGATAAATAGATAAAAATTAAAATAAATTTCAAAAGTTTGGTCCCTGTGGTAGTGTAACTGAAACGCTGGCATTTGCTTACTGTATCACGGGACTTATTGGTTGAGCGAGGAAAGCACAAGCTCTAAGGTCATTGTTACTATCTACCAGGCGCTAACTTAAATCTTTTATTAATGTCTGTGCACTTGAACATCACAGCCTAAAGAGTTTCTATTCCAAATGGAACAAAATCGAAGTTGGATGAAATAATCTTATATTTGAGCCGTTTATTATTTTCCGCCTGCTCTGCTTTATTCGTATTACATATCCCGTTAAGTAATTGTGTTAATTCAATTAGACTAAATAATATGTTTACTAAAGCTTAACACGAGAGTTAAACCATTATCAACCGAAAATCTAGTATGTTCAAAACAAGTTAAATTATAAGTCTTGTATGAGCAGGTATTTTAAATTGTATGCTCATCAAACACTTTAAAACAAGTTTCTATTTGCATTAAAGTAACCTTGACTTATGTCTACACACAAATTAAATAGGATTTGTATTTTTTAACACGCAACTTCGTTTATCTTAGTCATCAGAATTAATATTACCTATCTAGAACCTGTTTATTGTGTTGTCTTCATTATAAAGTTAATATCTAATGACAATATCAATGGCGCTACAACCGTTTTAGGTCTGGGTCTTAGATTTCTGTATCTGTTTCATGTTCATTTGTTAATTATAAACTCAAGTAGGTGATTAGCCTTTTTGTAAAAAACTGAAAAACTACTTTCAACAGACAGTACCGCAGTCCCACAGAAGATACACTGCCACAGAGGCCAAACTTTTTAAATTGCTTCAATTATTTTGATTAACACTTACGGACCTGACAGACATTGTCCTGCATGATATTTCAAGCGATCAGGATATTAAACAATCATGTTATATGTATATGCACACAAAAAAAAAATTCAAATTGGTCCAGCCTTTAAAGAGGAGTTCAGTGACATACACACGTACAGTAGAATTACATATATATATGTCAGCTATCCTTTCTTTTAAGTTAGATCAAACTGCACACGGTGTGCATATTTGATTGAAATCGGTTGAGTAGTTTAGGAGTCCATAGCGGCCAAACAACGTGATGCGTAATATATATATATATATATATATATATATATATTAAGACTATGTAGAACCTGAAATGGATTGTTGCATAATGTGGCAGTTTTTGTTTCTTTGACACTAAATCGGATTGATCTTTATGTTTCAGATATTGTAAAACAAAATAATTCAGGGAATTACACATATTTCACATCTTTATATATTAATAATTATCGGTCAAGCGATACTTTTGTACGGCATTTAATAAGTATGATATGATAATTTTAGTAGGAAATAAATACTATCGTTTTTTTTTTTATACAAGGAATATATTTGTTACGTTTTTCTTTTAATGTTGCTAGATAATTACTCGACTATGTAGTCGTCCGAGGTATTAAATAACTAAAGTAAATAGCAATGGTAACCCGAATTAAACACTGCTACCTTATTCTTTTAACAACTTTTTGTATGACCTTCACAGAAAATTCCAAGAGAATTCACAGAGATACCTCTTAACCTAACGTTAAACATTATTTCCTTTAAATTAATTTGTCTATGTTACTTTTATTCCCATGGCTTGTTCAGTGATCCATATATGGGACAGTCGGTCAGAACATGTAACACCGACTCCTCAGCTGTATTGGATAGGCAGCACTTTGTCTAATCCTGAGCCTGTAAAGATACGCTAAGAATTCACCGTGACCAATCCCGTTGATTTCATTTGTTTATTTATCGAAAAGGCCGAAACAACATTTGGAAGGAATAACTTACTTATTACAGCTGTTTCGCCATTGATCTGTGATTCCATTTTTCTATTCATTTTTCTTCAACTTCTGTCAGTAAATAATGATGTTTTAAATTGCAAAGTATCAGCTAAGGTATGGCCATTTACGTAAAAAGCAACTTTCAAATAATAGTAATTTATTAGTTATGTGTATCGAGCTTCTGACCCGCTTATAAGATAAGACAATACAAATAAGACTAAATGTACGGTGACCACTCACTTTCGACGTTGCGTCATCGTCCGGTCTTTGTTCAACAATTTGAACTTAAGGAAAGGTTTTCGCTTTCATTATCTTAAAAAAAACTACTTGTTCTGACTTATCAACACATCATAGAGACTTGAAGATTGACAGTTATAAACCATTATATATAGTTTTAGGACTTATGGTTCAAGGCTAATAATTATATAGTTAAGAGGTCAGGTGTTCGGGACCGGACCAACCATTTTTCTATCTATATTTTTGCTTGGAAAATATAGACAGATTTGGTGATCACTGCAACTAAAGTAATCTTAAATCCCATATAACTAGACAAACAAACAAAAAATAGGAAAAATTAAAAGTAAAAATCAATGAAACGCCTTCATGTACAATTGATGCAATACATTACATTCCGTCTGAATTTAAAATCAAATTGGATAGAATGAAGGGTTTGATCACAATCATGATAATCTTGGTATATAAACTCACAGAATCTAATGATTTGTTATATTTACTATAAAGAGGATAGAAAATATGAATCTTAAGGACATATATTTATAAGAAATGTGAATTTAAGTAGGCCACGATATATAATGGTTTAAATATAAACATTTGGTAACAATAGTGAACTTTGCTTTTTGTTAACGCAATGATAGTAAATTTCATTAAGAGGCGAATTCATTGCATGTTTTATATAATCCTTGGTTTTAAGTTATCCTATTATTCTGTATAACATAATACACATACATAATAAATATACTAATATTATTAATATTCGTTAAAATGACTATATTTTTCTAGATGGCCATGCCATCGAGAACATGTGGCTATGCTAAAAGTAATAGACGAAGTGATAGTGTATACTCGGTTTGAAAATTAAAGATATGGAAAGAGCTCTTCGAGATATTAGTAGATAAATTTTAAGAAAAACCACTCAACAGGCGTTATAGTCGACCTCAGAGAGTATTGTTTCGGAAATAGGATTCCTTATTCATATTACTTTAGATTTGAAATATCTTGAACAATCGGTTAGTGAAAACTTGATACTTTAAATTAGCATCATTAGCAGAACTATGCAATTCCTTAAAACTTTCGTCATCGTGTTGCAATTCCCCGTAACCAAACTCATAGTGCTAGAGACACGTCATATCATGTGTCAGTTTTTATATCGAAATATTGAAGGATATATATTTTACATTTAACTCCATATTACAAAGAAAGCGTTATTCTTATTTAATATTTCGTTGTATTGACTCATCGGGTTTGTAAGAGGAAATGGGTAATAACGTTCTTAAAATTATTTCTTCTTTCAGAGAGACACACATTTTTGATCACGAATTTATGTTTACCGATAAACGACGCGTACACAACTTATTGTTCGTACTTAAATTGTTTATATCGTATACGATTGCATATTGCATCAAATTTGGTAACTTTATAGCCAGGTTGACCGACTATTATTTCCTTATTACATAATATATTAGATGTCTTTATATGCAAGACGCAATCCTTTGTATTTCGGCACAGATCCGAAATAAATTATGTTAATACATCCGCAGTAATAGATGTGTCCACTCTGTATTAAATTTGAATAATCATTTTTTTCTTAATTTTAGTTTATTAAATTGCTTTGGATGATTTGGTAATGTGCTAATGTTAATTAGTAGACAAAGTAGGGATAGTGACGCAAGACACAAAACGAGTCTTATTCTAGAATTAGAGACCACAGTCTAGGCATTGGTTTAAGGGTAAGATACACATATTATCACTAATAATAATAATTTATTTATGGTACAAAAATAATGTGGTGGTACAAACAACTTCGCAAATTCTGCCACACATAATGGCTTGCAAATTTGTCTAACTTAATTAAATGGCAGAATTTTACATTACTTTGTATTATATTGTGTTATAGTTAAATATTTAATTACATTATCAATCATATCATCATAGTTTTTTTTTATATTATTTTAACACTACATCATAACGTTATTATAATATGTTACAGTATCAAATTAATATTTATTACAATGTTTCACTCACTGAAGTATTTTGGAAACAATTCGACTTAGTGTCCTTCGAGAAAATAGCATTCCAGCGTTCTTAAACAGCCGTGCGTCTTCTATAACATTAGAAGAAACTCATTAATAGAATAATATGTATGTATACTACGGAAATTTGATAATTATATTAAAAAGAAGATAGAAGCAGTAAAATTATATGACTACGCTGTTCAGAAATAGCGTATTACTTCGTTCATTTCATATTGTGAGTATATTTTCCTTGTCTTCAAAAAAGAAGGTGGAACGACGTGACGGAAAGTGTAAATGTTTTATATGGTGATAACTACAATACTTTACATTTCGGACAATAATTATTAAGTATTTGTCTTTTCAGGTGCCACTTTATTACAACAACAGTTAACAACTTGAACCTGGTATCTTACGCACTATCGTTAAACCCGGCGGATATAACGATGCCGTATTCTTGTACGTTCCGCAATCTCGACTTCTTCGTTCTACCAGCTCCTCTCGCCTTGAATTTTGCCCATCATATGAGTTGCAACAAGTATTATGAAGTAGTATAGTTGTATTCACTCCTGTGCTTTTAAGAAATGACTATATAACTCCACATCGAACCACATTGGAACTTATATGCCGGGAACGTTCGTGTACGCCATTTTGATGAAATGGTGTATCAGTCAATATTACTTGTTCTAAAAAAGCGGAATACTAATGCAAGTGAAACAGATGCACTTTCTAGTGTTACGTGATGATGAGTGATGCGGAGATGTCGCGATACAAGCTTTTATTACGTAAACAATGACCACTTTGATCCATCTCAATCGCCACTGCACGAGACTGCTGCATGCTTGATATTCATTACATAAAGCTAAGTAGGTTAGAAAATGATTGAAACTCTCGACACGTATGCAAGATAAAAATCCTCGCCAAGAAACTGTTTGGCACATCCGAGGTAGATATACGCATCGCCGGAGTACCCAAAGTTGAGTATGTATCGACACCAGTAATACTTTATTTTTTATATGAGGCCAAAATGTGTGAGTGCCACACTGCTATTCAGAGGGGTGCAGAGCGAGGAGCCAAGGCATTCATCCCAAAGACGTATATCCGACTTAGACCCCAGTCAACACTGGTTACGGTAATCAAACTCGGATGGATGCATTGGCGTATTAAGAAGACCCCTGAAATTGTAACGTTAGTACTATTATTTCAGATCTCCGGTGTAGTATGGCCTCCTCCATTTCCCCCTCTCATTCTTAGGCAATTAATTGATCTATTCTAGGGAATCTTTATGTCGAAAATCGTACTAAACTCTGCATCTTAAAAGATCTAAGTGTAAAGACGACGGAAAGAAACGCTACCTTACCGTGTTATGACCTATCAAATAACGAAACTTTGCCACTATGAAAGTTGATATAACCAAATAAAGATATCAGTGCCAACTAATGATGAAGCAGGAAATTGATGTGAAATCATAAAAACAAATGGCCATACATATCATAACTGTATAAAAAGATAATGCGACTTGGACATTTTGTATGTTAATGGAGGTGCAAAGTATAAGTGAGAGCGTTTTATGGCCTTCGTCATAAGTTATGGCGAGTTTTAGTTATAAGTAGGGCTGCATTTTATCTCTAACGCTCTTGGTATTAAATTGGTAGTGAAGTTACTTCATGTTAGATACACTATTACTAGTAAAAATATGTTTTTTTTCTGATGTCAAGTTTAAGCCTGCCATTTCACATATTTCTGTTACGACCTAAAGGGCCTTCATGAGAATACTACTAATTAAAAGACCGGCAATTGCAAACCGAGGTTATGGTGTCAATGGACCGAGGTAAGCACTTAACTTTAAGGGTTACGTCATCCCATAAAAAAATAGATTTTCACAAGTTAGGATAGGTTGTATCAGAATATAGCATGTATCATGAATGCTGTGAAAGTAATTGAAAACTTGTCAATTATTTAATAATTTGCTAAAATAAAGTTGAAGTTGAAAAGTTACAACTATGCTAGATTGAAAAAAAAAACATTAATATTTCATATTAATTTAAGTAATTCTTAAATAATTAGATTATAAGTAACGTTCATCACGTTCAACTCCTGTAAGGTGTGTTTTTTTAATGTTTTCGTAAATCACATTTCTTTGTACCCATTATGTAGTAATCTGTCTCGTGCTGTCACGTTGTGTAAGAGAGCGTAAGGAATAACTTTTAACCTAAAAGATACATTTCCGTAAATAATGTCAAATACTGCATTGCTTAGTTTACACATTGAATATATCTTGATTAATTTATAAAATCTAATCTCAACTATGTATGTTGGAATCGCTTGCCTCTCGCTGTCCAGTATTTTCAAAATGTTTAACATTTTAGTACGAATTATATTTTTGAAGGGAAACTTCTTTAGGCGCATGAGGGATGAAACGGATGAAACGTCACAAAGATGAGCAGCGTTTTTGTGGAATAAAAGGGAGAGGTGTATGTATTCGTTTAATAGTTACATATTAGAACTTTAGATAGCAATTCTGTCGCATAACGTCTTGTGCAGTAAACGCAGATTTTGTATTTATTTATATTATCATTATCACGTGTACAATGTGTAACCAGTGTGAATATAGATATAGAAATACGTGGAGTGATCATATACTGGTACATGGTCATCTATTGGGGCTTTTACCTTAGTAATAATTAATTTACAAAGAAGTTTCACTTCTGACATGTCTACTTTGTACGCTCGCACTTTTTTTTACATCTATCATTCCAGTAACAGTTACATTAAATAATTTCAAAGTAACTCAGGGGATTAGTCAATGTATTATATTTATTATGACGACTTCCATTCATTCTTTCATTCTTCCATTGGGACCTAATGTAGAGGACGGCGCCAAAAGAAATAAAACGATTGATGGAGGAATAAGGTTCATCATCACGTGAATATCGAGTCTATTCAACTTCTTGACACCACTAGTATATTGCAAAGGCAAAAACTATGTGTGTTAAGCGAACTAGTATATTAGGGTTAAGTGCTAAAGAGTGGTAAGTGTACACAAACAGAGTTTTCTTAATAGAGACTGTAAGTAGTGTTATTGATCATTTTCTCATGTTATATATCTTAGTAAATTTGCTTAAACTTAAATTACATATTCGTCCTAAGTAAGGCTAGATCGTATGGTCGATGATGTCTCAGTTAACAGATACTTTACAAAATAAAACGAGAAAGATTCATACATTAATTACACATTCATTTAATTGACTACACTATAGTTCATTGCTTTTATTGTGTAAGACAAAGCAAGCGTTGTCAGTTTTATGTTTTAATCGCGAAATACAATAATGATAACATATTAAATTATTATACAATAATGTTGGGATTGCCATGGCGCAGTAATGCATCAGAAAAATAAACTCCTGCGCAGACTGAATCTGACTGATCAGACAGAAAAATTCTGCATACGTACCTTAAAAAGCGGTGACAACCTTTCAAGTTTGACTAAGCTAATTAAACAAACCTCAAACATATTTTTAAGTAAACTTTTATACTGATGTCTTTTAAATATGGTATTACATTATTAGTCTATCGTAATATGGGTTATGGGGCGTGTCGTAAGTCAATTGTTCTTTGATAGGAGTAGTGCTGGGTCACAGGTTAACATATAGGTATAAAGTAACTTGAATAATGACGTCAATTTTCTAAGAATATGTCAAAGTGTCAAAGGTAAACTTAAAATGATGGACAGTCTTAGCAGCAAGTTCTAATAAACTTTCTAAGTAAATGGAATGTCATATAGGGTTATGTAGATAATTACACCAAAATTATAAAGAGGAAACATTTATGTTTTTCTGTTTGTAAGTAGTAGAATCCAAAAGTTCGTTCACTATTAAAATTCATTTCCGTACATTATCCCTAAATAACATAAGCCTATAATTATTTTCATAATATTTTTAAAAGATGTTTCCAGCCATGACAGTAATATGAAAATTTTACCTAATTTTAAATAAAAAGTTAGATTTTACGTATTCTTTCGCCTCTTTTTTTGTATTTACTTTAGTCAAAACGGTGAAATTGGTTTGATTTGGTTTTATGAATACACTTTAAATTTCTCTAAATAAAGTTCTTAACTGAACATAGTTATTAATATAATTAAAAAAATGTATGTATGTGTAGCATACCTTCAATCCTAGCAGCATTTTCTCGCTGCATTGCGATACTTATTCCTTATATGAGAACTTCAATATACGGCCTATTATGATTCTATTCTTATAAGCCATCTTCCAGGCAACCGGAATAAATAAAATACCAACCACGTCACGTAGATCGAGCGGTGTTGACACTCAACCTTTAGTCGTGCGTTCGAACACCGGTAGTTCATCTATAAATAAACATCGGGCAACTTGAATATTTGAAGAGCAGTGTTGGTCTTGTGGCTTCAGCATATAACTCTCATCTCTGTGATCGTAGGTTCGATCCCTGGCTATGCACCAATGGTTTTTTTTTCTATGTGCGCATTTAACATTAGCTCGAACGTTGAAGGAAAATATCGTGAGGAAATCAGACCCAAAAAGTAGACGGCGTGCGTCAGGCACAGAAGGCTGAGCCCTTACTTGCCTATTGGATTAACAAATGATCATGAAACAGATAAAGAAATCTGAAGCCCAGAACTAAAAAATTTGTAGCGCCATTGATTTATTTTATTTTTTATTTTAAACTTGAATATACCAAAAGAAATGAAGCAACATTTGCAATCTCTAGCGCTGCTTGGTGATTAAGTCTCGCTTATTATTTTAGTTAAGAAACCGCGCTTGTAAAATGTAAAATAAAAATGGCATAATATATTTTTAAATTATATTTTATTGAAGTGAATTCTTTATCGGCGTTGGAAAAAATTTACGGTCATATTTTTCGATTACGCAAATCTTTTTCTTGTCCTACCACGGTTGAATCGAAGAGATTATAACAAAAATGTATAATGACGATAACAATGATAGTAGTAGAATTACTACAATTTACAATTAATGCAATTCTGTAAGAATCTTAGTAGTAATAATTTAATTATGTGTATTCATGTCTATGATTATAAAAGCCTTTTGTTAAACTTTAACTAATTTAACTTTATTTAACTAAATTCTATAGTAGATCATTGTTCGAAAAATAAGGCCATAAAGAAGTTTCACTTACGTGTGTACCCTAATACAAGCACGCATTTTTTATTTACTTACTTTTAAAGATATAATTTTTACACATTGAAACCAAAAAATGGACTGCACCTATTGGAAAGAGATGTGTAAAACGCTTTAGAACTAGCGGGAAAAATGAATATTTCTCAAAGGGAAATGGAAAAATATAAAAGAGGCTTCTAATAGTACAAATACTAGAACACTAACTAAACTAATCTTAATTTTTGGAACTATACAAATACATATACTATGCAACGTATACTAAACAATTATTGTATGGATATAATTAAACATTAATAATAATAATTTTTACACGTTACATTTATTAATGACAGATGTCCGTCTGATAAACACGGATGGACAGGGAGTTCCTTAATACACGGAATACTTTCACATAAAGTGGACTGATTGATGGATGGAGTTATTGACTGTAATAAATTTAAATTGCTTATATACAATTTTGACGTACACAATTATATGAATAAATTATATTTTATTTTGAGTTTCGTTACATGGAACATGACTGGTTGCAGCTCATTACAAACATTGCATTCGTTCGTTCTACGCCCTTGATTTGAGAACCGGCAGTAAATATAAAATTAGAAGCTTTTAGCATTTAATATGTATTTCTTCATTGACGTTCATAAGTGTATATTGTGTTACATAAATGAATAAATTATTTTGAATTTGATAACAGCGACGAACTAATACATACATTTAGCCATCTTATAAACGCATATTTTGCTATGGTAAGCCAATTTTAGTTCACCTGTTTCATACACGTATTCAATTTTAACGAACGGGAAAAACTGGATGTTCTTATTAAATCAACAAATGGAGTTATATAATTTTTAATGTAAATAACAGAACAAGTGGTCATTAATATAGCGTAAGACAGAATTCGAAATCTATGTGAACCTTCCCAAGAATTTGCATTGAATGACTCTCATGCGAGAAAGTTATATCACTTTAGTTTTTTGCAATTTTTACATTCTCCAAATTATTGTAAACACATTCAAGCGTTCAGCGAAGTGGAAGTCAAATGAATGATGCTTTTTATACTCGAACATTGATTGGCTGCCCAACCTGTAGAACTCATTAAAAAAATATATTTTTATTTTATTCCATAATTTACAATTTAAAATAGGAATAAAAATGAAACGATGTGCTTGTATTAAAACAATCTCTTCTAGGCAACCAGAATGTATGGATATATAAATATATAAAAATTGTAACGGTAAAAAAATGCGTAAGTTATTTAACTATAAGTTTATAAGTTTATAAAATCCCAAAATCAATAAATGATACTTGTCTCTGTCTGTACGTAAGCACCGATATTTAATTTATGGAAAATGGTGAAAAATTTCATATTTTGAGTTTGCTTGCATACTTGCATTACTAATACCGGAGTTCGTATGTCTTCAGGATTTAGAATCAAAACACGCTTAGCTAATTGACCAGCTAAGTGTCCTCGGCACACAACTACCATTGAAAACGAAACAGTTTTGTGTTTCCTCATAAGCCATTTGGAATCTATGGTATTTCATATAATTAGTTTAATACATCAGCTTCCATATATTTTCCACACGTGTATCTTAATATTATGACACGCAATTAGCAATCAGAGTAACAGTGCAACAATATCTCATACGAAACCAGTGTGACTACAATCTATAGAAAGGCGAGATGGATTGACCTGAGATCGATCCACTATTACTCATGGTTCCTATATTTAACGGATTATGAAACGTATGTACGATACGGTGCAATATAACGTAACAAGCTTAGGCTACTTATATATTAATTTTATTAAAGGATCTGCGAATATTTTCAACCGACTGCTCTTGCCGCTACCGGAGATATTGCCCTCAGTGCTGTCATATCATTGCCAGTGTTAACACTTAGCACGCCTATACCGAATGTCCTGGTGTAATGATAATAACAGGGTCTTGAGCTTGATCTTTTGTTCACGTCCCTGTCTGTCAGAACTGTGTTTAAATATGGAATTAAGAGTGATTATAATAAGGGGCTGCTTGCTGACGTGTTATTGACTAATAATTGTTTTGTAGGTACAAAAAATATTTTTTATACATGTGTCTTTACTAAGGCATCATGGAATACTACGGATCTAGCCTAACTTAAGACTAATAAGTAATTTGAGTCTAACTTCATTTACAAAAAGGGATTTTTAACATTAGGAAGTGTCCAATAACACTACTCACTCTATTAAAGGGAATACACTCTGTTCTTGTGTTCTATTTTTTCACTCATTGTTTAGCACTTAATACTAACGTGCACAAAATATAAAGTAAAAATTATACCGGTTAGGTTATTTTACGTGTAAAAAATTAAGATTTATCTTATATCCTACCTATTCAATTTTTTATAGAAAATCTCAAATATAAACGTATATAATAATTAAATAATGGATTTCTTCGTAGTAGAAATTCATACATATAGCATTTTATATTTATCTTTATAAATAAATTCGCAGAAAAACATTACGACTATTTTTTTTTGTTTTTTTTTTAATGTAATAGGAGGCAAATGGGCAGGAGGTTCACCTGATGTTAAGTGATACCGCCGCCCATGGACACTTACATAGCCAAAAGGCTCGATAGTGCGTTACCGGCCTTTCAAGAATTGGTATGGAAATACTTCAGTGGGTAGCCGGTTCCACATAGTGGTGGTGCGTGGAAAAAACGCAGTCTGTTCTGTTCTGTTCGTAAAAAACTGAATATTTATACGCCATAATAACTTTCGAGAATTAGAAGTACGCAGTACAACCTATTTTGACAGGTAAGTAAGGCACTCCAGCAAGATGTTAACTTGGAGGTAGTGGTTTAGGAAATAATTTTTTTCCGTAAGACCATCATCGTAATGCCGATAATTACGAAAGTAAATGCCGAAGGTTACTTTCCAATATATGTATATCGCAAAATAGAATGTTTTTCCTACTCTGTCGTAACCTCTTTTAGTCATAATTTTATGGCTTTCGTTACTTAGTACTCAGTTAGATGTAAGCCAATTAGTCTGTGAATCTTAGCCAAAGATAAAAGCATTTCTGTATATTTTGACGTTAACCCTATCTACATATTGGAAACTTCTTTTGCAACAGAAACCTAATTCGTAGCTAAACTAAATATGTAGCCTCCGTATTCTGTAAAAGCAATCCAATTCATTTACGAATAAACTTCCTCCAGTGCAGTAATTGGTAGATAGTTGAATTAGGCACTTACAGAATCGACTGGTCAGTAATCTGCCTCATACTGGATTTTGCATCTCTCCCTAGAGGAGTAGAATATTAAAAACCGTCGTTCCCATATTTTAAACAATTTGTGGCGATATTGAATATATCACTTGGCGCTCATCGCCGGTGGCAAAAGTTAAAATTTTTGGCTTTAATTCTGAATTGTTTTGCCAATTACCACCATGTTTGTTTTATTTCATTACAAGGTATCGCGGAAACTTGATTTATTTTACGACCAAAACTGCAAATATTTAAGTTATGGTCTTAACTGCTGTGTTATGGAGGAATGCAGTTTATCAATGACATTAAATTTTCCTTGACTTATTGAGATGATAAGTTTATACTTTGGATAATATTAAAAAAGGTCACGATTCCTGTGTCAACTAAATACGCTTTTCGAACTATGAAGCGATATTTTAGAAATAAATGTAATTATTTACTTACTTCAATGCTTTAAAACTGTATTTGTTTGTTGCTGTCTATTTATCGCTCGATAGGGATATTAAATTTAAATTACATAGAATTATGTATAACCTCAGGACTATTTGACCAACTTTGTATAGCAGTATGTAAAAATGATAGAATATAAATTAGATCAAATTAATATAATTCTTATTTAACAATATGTTGTTTTCTTTTCGTTCTATAGATGCAGCTTTTATATATGTATTAACCGTAAACTTTGACTAAAAATGTATTACAAATAAACAATTGTTACCACATAAAATATACATTGCCCCAAATATCGTTTTTAGCACCATTTTACGCAAGAAGGCTCGTTACACTTTCGAAAGCTCTTCGAACTTGCAGGGTCAGAACTGGTTATATAACCTCTATATTTGCAGGAGAAAGTGCGTTAACCTAGGTAACCTATCAATGACGTAAAACCTAACTGGTTTATATATAGGTAATGTTAAATGCAATTATGTAAGTAACGCATGTGATGGGTTTAGTTATATAATTAGCTGCAAATCTGTTTTATTAATTCGATGTAAAATTTCATAGTTAGATTTACATTTTGCGATACCTTAAGCCGTGAGATGTATGCTTAGTAAAATTTGTGACAATGTGCGTTACGTAAGTAACTATATATAATAATTAATTAATAATTTTATTACCTTATGTTTGTCATAATGTTTCGCGATAGCTCCGTATTTTTATGTTATGTGTGGATAATCGTGTGGATTTGTATGAATAAGACTTTTTAGAGCGAGACGCGGATAGTGTTAATCTTTAATCAATTTAATGTGACTAAGCTGTATATGTGTCTAGCTAAATATAATTTACATAATTAAGATAAGTGTATCGAATAAATTAAGATATAATAATTAGATGAGTCAAGGATCAAAACGTATAAACCAGTTGTAAGAAAGTAAAAGTAGGTTTAAAACAAAAGTGAAATGCGCAATGCCACATTTGATATGTTAATTGGATCATTATTGACTTACGGTTTTCGATACCAAGTAGCACTTCATGATGGCGATATTTTGATTATTTACAATGGGGATATATGAAAAATCTTTAATACAAAAATAGATAGAATTTATTTACAGAAACTTAAAACAATTCGATCACAATTTACTAATTCGTTCAGTGGGGCACGCCGTATGATGATGATGGGGAAGGGATGCCGTATGACCCAGAGGGGGCGTTGATGGTCGAGTAACCTTGACCGCTGGAGTAACCGCTTGGGTAGCCGCCGGAATAACCGCTGGAGTAACCGCCTGAGTACCCGCCGGAGTATCCGCCGGAGTATCCGTTGGAGTATCCTCCGGAGTAACCACCGGAATGGTCCTCAACAGCCTGGTGGTATTGAGCAACTTGGATACCTTGTTGAAGGGATTCTAATTCCACACCAACAATTCTATCTTGGGGTACTCCGTAAACGGGAGCGCCGTAGTGAGATGAGATTCCATGACCGGAAGCGGAAGATTGGTAAGCCTGGTTGTGGATCTCGTCCTTGAGGATGACGTGGCGGATCTTCTCCAATAGATGGGGGTCAATGTGGTAGCCTTCTGAGCTCTGGTGACCAACTGGGACTGAGCTGTAGTGCCCACCTCCACTTAGGAGGGATCCAGAACTGCCGTGGCTGAGTCCTGGGGCGGAGTAACTGTATCCAACTGGGGGTTCGGCAACGGCACAGCCGATTAATGCCAAGGCGACCTGTTGACAAAGGGTTAGTTATAATTAACATTTGTTTATTTTAGCGAAATAATGATAAATATATCTGATTAAATTGTTTTTGACTTGACTACAAAATTAATTTATTTTCTGTTCTAGAATCGAAATCTAAAATTTAAAATTCGAACGCTAAAGTTCTAAACGCTTATTCCCCGATCCTTTAAAAGGATACAAGGATATTTCACAAGGACACAGACACTGAACACTGACACTTGTCACTACACTGCAGTCCACTTACGATTGTCCACTGAGCCATGATGTGACCGGATCTGTTGCTCGTAGGTGTATGATGCCTCCAAGAGTGGTCAGCGCTTATATAGCAAGTATTCTGCCTTAACTTTTACTTACATCCGCGCAGATGAAAACGAACGCTGTGTACGAATAAACTAGTAAACGTGTATTTTAAGGACCACACAAGACATATTTTATTTTTTAACGTTTGGGTGACTCAATCGAAATTGTCAACTGCTTTGAATTTTATTTTGATTTTCATTGTACATATATGTCTAAGTGCTTATTTTAATTAGTAAGTGTGTAATATGTATAACTTGCGTTTAATAAAGTTCATGTATATCATATTAATTCTTTATTACACATTATTTATAAATTAAATTCAAGGTCATATATTTTCTGTGAAACATTACGAAATCACAATAAAACTGCAATTGTTATAATAAAATACAGCTTTACTTTAATTAAGAATGCACATTAATTAAAAATCAAATTAATGAATTATAAAATTTATTAAATTGTGTAATAAAATCCAAAAGCCAATTTGTGCGAAAGTGTACCAAAAAGATTAAAAATGTATATTCTCAGCGATTGTACTAGAAAGGAGTTTTGAGTAACACAATTACGCAGTCTCACATATACTTTAATATGTATACATAATATTAAAACAAAACTAGTTGTAGATCATACGATATAGATTGAGCAAGCGTTGCTTCTTTAATACACGGTCGGGTGAACCCGTGATGATTGTATCCATGCAGGTAACAACATAAAAGCTGACAAGGAAATTTGAAACCAAATTCTTAGATATAATATTATTATGTTATTATTAGGAGATCTGATCTCAAGTGATACCGCCATCAAAGGTCAGAGATAGTCAGAAGGCCTGCTGCTCTTGCTGCTCCACTGCTGGCCTTTTACGGGGTGGTACCCTCTGTATATACTTTGATGGATAGCTTCCAAATAGCGGTGCTGCTTGGCAAAAAAGTTCAAAAACGCTTTTTTTCTCAACTCTGCAAATTTTTATCTTTAAACGATAAAGAACATAGCTGCGAGACAAGAAGACGATACTAGATACCTGCAGTTGCTCGATGCTTCTGCCCAATGGGATTAGAATGAAGTTCTGAGTTCGATAAAGAATATTTGGAACAATGAATTTTATAAGAAACAAAAGCACTGAAGGCTAGCGGCCGAGATTTACTCCATTATTACTTGCAGCAATTATAAATGGTTATTATAAATATGAAAACTGAGTCATACCTGTTTTGTTTTAATTGAGTGTCTAGTATTGTGTGAACTGTATTGGTCAATTTATTTCGATGTTAGGTTTCAACATATCCTGGGTTCGAATTCCGGATTGGAATTGTATTTACGGACTACTACTGTATACTTTGCGGTTAACTGAGGTGTTAATGTTTGTAACAGCGCAAGAATTGAGTCTAAAGACGTTAAGTTAATAGGATAATTAATGTTTTTATCCAAACAGTAAAAAACCGCATATTGCGTTTAAATCTACACAAGTTTACAAAGATTTATGTGATATGCGAGAACATAATCACCTTACATAAACAGGTGTAATTGTTTATTTTTACATAATTACAGAGTTATGTGAGTAAATTTTTGTTATATTTTGAGTGGAATAAAAACTAAACTGTATTCCAGTAAGTCCTTGTCTCAATCTCTCTCTAGGTTCATGAAATTGCTCTGGCGTAAATATAACGGTGATTGTGAATTTTGTGAAATATGATCCAAAAATGCATATTTTGGATCTTCGTACACATTAACTCAGATTACACCAAAAATTATTTTGATCACTAACACAATCACAAAACAGTACATAGTAAAAGTAGACAATAGATGTAATGGGTGGTCTTAACACTATATAAACCTCATGATTAGATAAAGTTTGTAAAGATTATTTCTTAAGATATAATTAGCAAACATCTCATGCTTCAATATTTCAAATTAAAGGCAATTAATAAGGCTATCGAAGGTAAAAACGTTTGGTGGTCGTCAAGGTAAATGCCTTCTGCTATTAACGCTTAATATATTCACGAGGTAAATGGTGTACTTATTCATATAAAAATATAGTTGATAAGATTATGTCAACATATAAAAAGATTATGAAAGAACAACGGTAGAAAACTGTTGTATATTCTAATTGAGACTAGCCATGTGTGTCCGTGGGACAATTAGTATATCCTCTATTTCGTAAATCTTTGGATATAATCAAGAGTCGTCGAGAGTCTAACCGTAACTTCCGTTTGTCAAATTCAATGCGTTTTTGACAAGCGACAATCGCGATATCGAGATTGTCAGATCAACTCAATACGTTTCGTGTAAGTCAATTTAAATAATAGAGAATTGTCATTAAGGCGACGTAATCCATTAAAAGATGTGCTTTGTACGAGTAAAATTAGATGGTGTTAACTCCTGTAAATATATAACTCTTTTAATAAAATATTGATAATAATATGAAGACTTAGGCTAGACAACAAACATTTCGTACATATATCCAACGTGCAATGCATTCAATCGACGCAGTGAAAACAAAATTTAAAGAACTGCAAAAATTGGCAGAAAAAACTTATAAATAAAAATTAAATTCAAGTTCATGGAGTTAAAGCGAAAAAAGATCATATCTATAGAAAAATTCTCAATTAAATCACCCTGCATTTCATAGCTTATAACTAAATTACATATTGAACCTCAAAAAGAAGTAAAACGCAACACGCTATGACATAACTTTTAATTACAATTAAAAAGCATATAAGTAATTGCATTGGAGTAATCTAGTTACACAAAGTGCCTTGACATACTTAGTCCATCCTATCGGATGCTGCAATCGGATATTATCTATTAATTATGTTCTAAATGGCTTTATATAATTACGACCGTGGTGTAGTCCTCAAGATTTCACGACTTTTTATGTTTGAAAATATATTTACGCAAATTTGCGCAAAGTGTGGTCTTCTCCATGTGCCTATACTTCCGTCAGCGTTTTGTTAAAACGTAATAAAATTGATATTATGCATTAAAAAATGCTTTTTGTGTTTGTACAATTGTAATATGGATTTTGAATAACTAGACGGCAGTTAATGCATTAATACTACAATAGTTGCAAGGAACATATCGTGTTTGTTTTAATGGATCATATTTTTACACGGAGAGGTCTATATAAAACTACTTAAGGAAAACAATCCGGTACTGTTCTTACTATTCGTGCCCTAAGCGAAAACTAACCTCCCAAAAGGGGACACATGACGCATTGTATGGAAATAATTAATTAACTGCATAGATTAACAAACGTTTTTAATTTGCCATTGACTCAACTGGCAAGAGGTCTGCTTATGTCATTTCTAATACTGTAAGAAATGGCTAGTTTTAGATCAATATTTTTTGTCTATATAAAAATAATGTTGTGTTTCTGTGTATTCTTTTTGGTATGTGATATAAAGCCTTCCACGTTGCCGTTCACAAGTATTTTTCTTTACAAAATAAGCTACCTATAATGGCATAATGGTTAACTCTAACGTGACAACTATTTACATTTATATCACAAACATACCTGAACTGGAAACCCATCCTCTAATACGTAGGCTGCGTTTGATCGGTCCAGCGTATCAATCAGCAATTAACAAGGCCTACCCAGTCGCTGAGGATTAATGAAGGGACTGGAGGAGACTATGCACTAACATGGCCAGGACTGAAGAGTGCGATTGACAGACATTTCACATACATCTTATTAGTTGAAGATCAATTACATACTGTGCTGTTTTTTATAGATCGAATTCAAGAGATATGCTGTGCAATCGATTTTCACAATTTAAATTCTGCATCTGTCAGTTATATCAAAATAAATTAAGATCATAATATTGTCGTTAACATGACTTCGTGTCATGTCACCAGCTACTCAGAGTAATGTTTAACGGAGGCGTATTTTCTTCATAGCAAGTTCTATTTGTGTATTAATTTTTGGTACTGTAAATAAATAAATGTCATGTGACACGAAGTGTATACGTGTAACTAACAGACAGACTTAATATTATATAACAAATTTCAAATGTGTATTTCTTTTGCGTCAGACCGTTCTGACCACTCCACAATGTATTATGTACACTTAATCACGCTTTTTATAATGCTTAATGTAAAAAAGTTTCTTTTGTTGTTATTGAGATTTAAATTTGTACAAATACGGCTTATTTCCTTAGCAGAGATCTCCAATAGAGATCCAAAAGGAAAGATCAGTGCTACCATAGATGTTGATACTTCATATTCAGGAAAAAACAATAATAAAGCCCGTTTAATTTCCAATCATGGCAAAAAAGATAATATACAGCTTAGATTTTTTACATTTCATACATTATTTTATTTATCTTGTTATCCAATATCTTAGCCAAATTCAGTACCGTCGAACCCCTTCGCGGGTAAAGGCCTCCTCCAGCTATTTCCAAATCTATCCGTGGCTTTCTTTTCCATTCGCTTCCCTTAACCGCTTCTAATTCTTCTATGCACCTTTCTTTGGGGCGCCCTTATCTCCTTCTTCCCCTTGGTCCTTTCCATACAGTTGTCTTTTAAGTCCACCTTTTATCTGTGTATCTTGCTATATGCCCCCCGCCCATTGCCACTTATGTTTTAGGGCATATTGAAAAAAAAATAGTGGTTGTTCTAAATTAAATTCATTGCGTTGCTTCGAGTTTCTTTCCAACCACATCGGTTTTCATATACATATGGAAAAAAAAATATAAATGCCTATCTTACGTTATTTATTTTTGCTTTATTCAATGCAAGTAAACAAAAGTATGGATCGATCTAAATGCTTAGTACTCTGTGCGCAGAGGCAAACGACACGCGTCCGGAGGCTCTATTGTGTCAGAGGTCAATGGCACGATCATCTCAATCATGCGATCATTCATTCGTATTTTCTAACTTATTTATTCTAATAGGCAAATTGTCTTGTAAACAGACTCCGAAATGTATTGGAATTACTCTCTTTTTCTCGATCGTCGTCATTTATATGCGAAATGGACATTCCTTGTTCCCAAAGGTAACTGGAGATGTGGGATTCAACTAAAATCAGAATCTCTACTAGTGAAAACGCCGGGTGGGCCTGGGATAGTGAAAAATGTATTATTTATTCGTCATAATTGAGTGTATATAACTGTAACTATTATAATAACGTGAGAAAAGAATACGATTCATTTCAACTATAAATCTATCAAAGTTTTTTAGAAATTAATCATAACTTTCAAATTGCTAAATAATTATAAGTATGACCTCTTAAAAATGGCAATTAAACTTTTACTATCAATCTTTAAATTCTCAAATATATTTATGACGGCCATTTGCGAGTCTGGACCAATTCGGTCAATTATAATCTTGAAATATTTGTGGAAGTTCAAGGAAGGTACAAACGGTGGGAAACAAGTAAATAGAAATACTAAAGACAATTGCATTCTCCAAAAAATGCTCTAGCTGGAAAATATTTGATCTTTTATTATTAAAAAATTGGCACTTAGGTGTAGTATATTTATAGTTGCCGTTGGAAATTTGTGTTTCATAGCTGTAGTATAAGGTCCAAATTCTAAGGTACGTTAAAAAAATGTATTAAGTTTTAACACAAGTATATGTATGTAAAACACAGTTCATCAAATCAAATAAATAAAAACAATAAGTCATAAACTGTACTTATTTTTATTAAAATTATTTCATACATTAGTAATAGTATTACCACTATTTAGCATATCTCACGATAAAGGTCTCCTCCAAATATCGTTATTTGGATCTGTTCCACAGAACATATAAGGAGATACTCAATGTGGCTACAGAATACAATATTGATATTTGTGATAATGACAGATCTATCTATAAATCTGTTTACAAAAGACCAGGTTTCGTATGTATCAGTGAAAGGATATATTTATCAATTGGTTAAGCTGCTCTGTCGTGCGGTATAAGCGTGCCGGTTTTGTTTGTTATATCGTAGATATGAACATCTTATGAGTTCTGTATTAACATTTGGTGATATTTCAATGAATTTCTGCTTATGGTTAGATATGAGAGGGCATAGTAGTCTACACCGAAATAATAGATATATTTAGATTTTTTCATTCGTTTTTCTTTCAATGGCAATTATTTGACATAATTATAAATTAAAACCAAATAAGATAGAAAATAGTTTAAAATATATTCGTTATAGAACAAATGTGACTAAGCTAAGAGTATAAAAATATTATAATTGATATTATTTTATTCGTTTATGTAATAATCGAATTTATTGCTTTTCAGTAATTACGTTTGAGTGACGCGTGTACTTGGTATCGCTCTAATAACTTTCATTCGCATGCTGAGATCATCTCAACCGGGAAGGACGCCGGTTCCATTATACGAAAAGCATAACGAAATTGTTGATATTCATATAATGTATTAAAGGGTTGTTGCATCAAATAATGAAAACATTGAAACTATAATACACGAAAATGTCTGGATATATATTTGCTTTTGGTCATTTTAGCGAACACTCAGAGACAAGTTAATGCGTGATCTTTCTTTCAATTGCTCTGTTTTTTACTCGAACAAGATTTTTCGTATCATATATATGTATGTATCTTGCATAATGCGGAATATTAGAAAGACTGGGGCTAAGCGTGCCCCATACACTCGGCCTGGTAAGCGGTAGCGATTGCTAGCTATGCCGCGAGCGCGTACAAATTCTCTCAGGGAACCATTTTTGCGCGTCGCTCACCTTGAATATTATTGTATTTGAGATGGATATATTCAATTGCACACTGGCTGAATTCACAAGAATTACATTATTAATAATTTGTTATAAAAAGGTTTATGTGTTCTTGTTTTATTTTATAATATTATGTTTTTAAGTTTAATTTTTACATTAATAAGTTTTCTATTGTTTTAGTATTTAAATAGAAAATAAGTCAATAAATAAATATACAATGATCACAAAACTATAAACTTTTTAAATTTCTTCTAATTTTCTTTTTAATAATTTTTATTATAACTTTGTAGGTTAAGAAAATTGTAATTACGATTTATACGTATGTAGCATGATCAAATGATAAGTATAATTAAAATAAAAATAAAATATGAAATTAAACACTATCTTAACTGGTATATATAATGGAAACACTCAATCGAAGCGATACACTCATACGCAGAGCACATTCACCGATCATTATGTAAAGTGTATTTTAAGTCTGAAGGTGCGGCTCAAAATTTCGTAATAGCGATTGTTATAGTTTACTAAAGTGAATGTTTTCGAAAATTGTATTAACGCTTAAGGTCATAAGATTTATCTATATTTCATTATCTATAAACTATATAGAAAGGAGAATTGTCTGTAAAAATAAAAATGTCTGAGTATCAAATTTATGTATCAGTTTCGTGATAAGTTAGGAAAGTATGGCCTTAGTGGCGAGTATTAAATGTCCACTCCGAAAGATAAATCCATTGGTGCTGCCGTGATACGAACGCATGACCTCCAGCTTGAGAGGCGCATGCTCAAACCACTAAGCCAACACTTGCTCTGTCTCTGTGTGGTTGAGCAATTATTGTGTCGAACTGACAGAATCGACATCGGTAAGCGTTTTTTTAAAGACATATTTACTTACTTTATATCGCATGCAAAATAAGCTTTGGAACACGTAACACCAATTTAGATAATTTAACCAAATAGGAATAGCTTCACTAATGTACTTAATCAAGAACAAATAAAACTGTTTTAGATACAGCCACAGCTAATATCTATTGAGAATTGCCGTCTGTTGGAGATTTTACAGTTTACAGATCGAACATCGGATAGTACTGCTACAAGGCTGACTCCTAGTTAGAAAGTAAGAAAGTCTATCTTATAAAGTTCGGATACAAATGTTTGCGGTAGAATATTGTTAAAGCGCAGGAACGTTTGTCCAATGCGACCATAAACAACAAACCATTCTTTCAAACTACGCTTATCTAAAAAGATGCTGTAGCTTAACTCTTTTATTGTTGACATCCCCTAGTGCCGTACTGCATGATTTGAGAAATCAGCTAAGGAGAGGAATCTTACCTTTCCAGAGTAAAACATGGGTTCTTTCATACGTCAAATATTCACCTCCTGAACAGACGTCCTCGAATAGGCTACATCCCACTAAACATCAAGCATTACTGTCTGTCCAGTTTTATATTCTAATAATAATTTTATTGTAGTCATTCACTATATTTCCACGGTTTGTTATAATAAATAGTATAATAGACTGATAGGTAAACAGCCAAAACTTAAACCATACACGCAAAGGCATAAGTGATATAAGCGTTTTGTAACAGATGTTATCTCAATCAAGAGCTGCCTGTAATGACAGCCATGACGGATTATGCCAACTCAAATTATGTTTGCAACGCCATACTTTCCCACCGATCTTGTTCTATTATGAATTTTTATACATTATTTATCTATTGTCGTTTAGAATCGTATCCAAATAAGGGTCTGTTTCACAATGTATGGATAAAGTACCAAATAGCTATGCAACACATATATAATTTGGAAGATAAAAGTTCCGAATAAGAAACTTCGCGTTTCATCGGACTCATAACTTATGATAGACTTTATGTGACGAATAACGCTATCTGACAGTCGCGAAACGCAACAATAGTGTTAATCCTACCGATAAGTAATAAATAGCTTATTTGGAACTTATGTAGAACTAAAACAGACCCTAAGTCTCAAAAAGCTTTATAACAGAGATTTAATATAAAGTAGAATCTTATTCTAACAATTCAAATGGTTAAAACTTTAGCTGTCAGTATTGTCACGCTCTGTTGCGATTCATATACACTGTGCAAGGAAAAAAAACAGCTTTGGTATCACTGTCATTATTAATTATATGATTTATTAATGACTTAACATGGGCAACTCCCCAGTAGACTATGATGTTAGCTCCAATAACATATTTCTGCAGATGTTTTATGAACTATTTTTGTAAGTTGTTTATAATTCAGGGGGCACACAGGCACGGTCACCTGTTGTCAAGTGATACCGACACCCACGAAGGCACACTGCCAGAAGACTCGCTAGTGCGTAGCCGGCCTTTGATTTATCTTGAAGGTAAAACTATTCTGCTAGTCATGAAACCTATTTGTATCGTACTAAGAATAGATATAAATTTAAAATGGAAACCAATTGATGCGTTATAGGAAGTCTCAACATAAATAACTGGTGGGCGTATGAACGTCTGTAAAATCGATTATTCCAATACGGATATTATATCACTAAGGTTAGTTGGCTAGTTGCTTAAGTAATAACCAACTATTTGACATAACTTAGATTTTAATAAAGTCGAAATATATTCATTCCTGTATCTACTTCCTCGATTGCGTATCTTCATATACTATTAGATCACTTTTAAGCCACATACATGGATTATGCATATGTATGTACAGTTTTCTCACTACGTATATATCTCGCACGATATTAAGTGATGATTGCGCAAATAGAAGGAATATATTGGCATACCGCAGCATTACTTGAACATCTCACTATTGAGAATTGAACTTGAAGTGAATTTACAAGTATTAAACATAGCTTCAAAAGCTTATAGTTTATAAATAGATTCGGTATAGATTTATAATTTAAGTTACGTAAGTCGTGTTCCATTTTTAAATTGAAAATTTATAATAATTTAAATACTAAAAATACTTCTTGACTGTTAATTCTTAAGTGTTACCAAAGGTGGGCAATATCTGCTAAACGGTTGCGCGATGCGTTAAAAGCCCTTTCTCCGAATGATACTAAAGTTGTTGAGTAATGTGAATTATGTGTATTACAGATTCGCTTACAAACCCAGTTATAACAATTTAATAATCATATTTCACAATTGTTCGCATTATTTCAAGTTTGGAAGCTTTCGTTTGATATGCATACCCAAATCTAATCCCGTATATAAAGTTACAGGCACATAAGGGATTACAAATACTGTTATACCTAAAGTACACTTTCGTCTCTTTCAGTCAAGTTCAAGTTTCTTTTCTTGAATTGGAGAAATGATTTGTTATTTATGAAAAATTTTGATGATTAAACTGATGAATTAACCTGATGAAAACGTGAGAAATATCTCAAAACTCTTTTACCATGGAGAGTGTTCAGAGGAGTTATTCTACCCTGCAGTTGAGTTTCATCATCGGCCCTCAAGGCAGAATACAAAATATCACCTTGACGTCCGTCGTTCCACGAGCATTTCTTAAGTTAATTTCTGACGCGCTCCACCACTATATGAAACCAGTTGCCTACTGAAGTATTTCCGAAGCAATTTGACTCAGGGTCCTTCAAGAAAAGAGTGAACTAATTCTTAAAAAGCCAGCAGCGCGCTTTTGAGCCCTCTGGCAGTGCGAGTATCCATGGGCGGCGCTATCACTTAACATCAGGTGAGCCTCCAGCACGTTTGCCTCCTGCCATAAAAAAATAAATACTTTGACATTGTAAAGTTTCGTAGACTATTTAAAAAAAAGAGGTTTAAAAATGATTATTATTTGTATACGGTTTGTTAAAACCCACTTGGCAGAAAGTCGGTGTATAGATAGATAGCCTCAATAAAAAAGCTTTCACGTCCCCATAATGATTATCTATATAAATCGTATAATCGTATTTTTCAGCAGCAAATCAGCTACATACCAACAGATTTCCATATGTTGGTATGTAGGTGATACAAAACCCAAGTAGAAAATCATAAAAAGCGAAACGAATTTCGCGAAAGCTAGTATATCACCTCGTTGCTTATTGGACAATGGACGTGTAATTTTTTCGGCAAAATAGCATTAAAAAAATGCAATTCGATAGCCTCGTACCAATTACGGCGCAAGAGACTTATTTTAACATTTGAGTAACACTCTCACGGTCAAGTAAACGTTCATCTCACATTAAATGATAAATAATTTCCATTCACCTTTCGCAATGAATTTAATATTATTCAGTGCATATCCCGATAGTTACCTATAAGTCCGTTTTATTACATCTTGAGAAAGCATTGTGCGGTCTGAATGTACAATGGCTATAACTCTGATATGATCATGATGACCTAGTACTTTTGTTTGGTAATGCGTAGTACTTTATTATTTTTTATAAATATAAAAAAATTTGACTGTCTATTCTAAAGTTGATTCGAATTCGTTGTTGATCGAACCTTGAATGATGGCCTCACAATTTCTTTTACTGAGATGCTCCATACACGTAACGCAGCTCACGAACGTCAATTAAAATAAAAACTCACAGAAATTACACTCACTCATTTACTCACATGCACCCACATACTGCCACCCACATAATGCTTCGCGTAATACTTATTGTTAAAAAAAGGGGAGAAGATGTTATAAAAGTTTAAAAACCCGATAAAATACATAATTATAATTGAATAAAAAAATGTTACGTAGTTAACTAAAAGTTTGTTATGGAAGAGCTGGGAACTGTGACATAAGGTGCATAAGGGTTTCCAAAAGTTACACATTGAATCAATCCATTGATATTGTGAATAAACACATGCTTATTTATATTAATACTCATAATTATGAGTGACATTTAACAAAAGAGAGTTCATGTGAAATCTGTCGAAAAGTCTGACATCTCATCGAAAAGGCGTCATAGACAAGTTAAAAGACCTTAATTATCATAAATATGCCATAAAAATGCGCCAAAACAGATCGGTCACAAAGAGGTAACAGTGTCAATAGCAGGCCATTGTTAGTGATTGTGCGTTAAAACCCAAAGCGCGTAGTACAAATAATAACATTGTGGTACAAGATACACGCGAGAGTTGTCTCATAATTTAAGTTGCACAGGAAAGAAAATTAAGACATTTTTATCGGAAAAAACTGAATAATGAAATGAACTTGAGCTTTACTGTCATTGCAGCGTTCACTTCGATACTAGCAAGACTTGTCAAAGCGTACTCGAGCGCGAGTATTATGGAGCCAAATAAATTTTCCCGAGAGCTGTTACTAGAGATTTTAATAAAAATTGTATATTTTAAGAGTTATTTAAATAAAAATCATTTGGCGTTTACTTCATTTTTGTTCCGCGAAACGTTCATCTCAAGCGAACTTCAGCATACGTTTGTTTCACTAGTCACTAGAGCGGGCAGAGGGAGACGCGGGATGATATCAAAAATTTCGCCATCATAATGCGCGCTCTCAACCAGACCAAGCAATAGAAATGAGAAATATTATTATTTAATACGATTTAGTGCGTTTATTTAAACGCTGCACCATATACTTTGTACCACATATGCGACAATAAAGTGATTTTAACGTTACATAAGTGCGCCAGTTAGAACACGTAGTCATGCGGGGTTGAGTAAGACAATAAAAAGAGTAATGTTCACTTTCGAAATTATACCTAACATGTAAGTTACCCGAGATTTACAGCCTTTTTTTCCTTGGCCTAAATTTTGAGTTAAAATAAATAAATCAGTGGCGCTACAACCTTTTTAGATCTGGGCCTCAGATTTCTGTATCTGTTTCATTATTATTTGTCAATCTAATAGGCAAGTAGGTGATCAGCCTTCTGTGCCTGACGCACACCGTCGACTTTTTGGGTCTAAGGCTTGTTGGTTGTTGTAAGGTTTGTTCACATGCTCACAATTTTTTCATTCACCGAATTTCGTTCGAGCGAATGTTAAAGCGCATATAGAATGAAAAGCCATTGGCATAGCCGAGGATCGATTCCATCTCGATAAGAGGCGCACTCTGAAGCCACTGCCACTGTCCGTGCGTCGGGTTGTCTCTCCCTAATATAGGCCAGGGGCCGATGGCTGGCCATGCGTGATACTCATGAACGGGTGCTACTTGTGGTGACTGTCGTACTTGAATTCGTGTATGCGGTGATGTTTAATTTATTTAATTATAATTTATTACTTAAGATGTCATGTGGAACATGGTGTAATGGTTGCAGCTCCTTACAAACATTGTGTTAAACAAAAAACTTGGCGATTAAAAAGAGTGGCGGAGAGTTTATTGCCAGTTCTTCTCTACCGTTCTACGACCTTGAGAACAGGCAGTAAATGTAAAATTAGAAGCATTTAATGTATATTTCTTTTTTTTGACGTTCATAAGTGTGCATTGTGTTACCTATATAAATAAATGATTTTTTACTTTGACTACGCCAACATTGCACAAATTTCGTGTTGTGTGTATGAATTTACAATATTTATAATATTCTCAGTGTTCTTTAGATACTTTTGGGCCGTGAGGTTCAAGTGCACAGACGCCATTTAAAGGATTAAGTTGGTGCCTGGTAGATAGTACCGGTGACTCCTCAGCTGGTGCTTTAGACCGAGGAAATGTCAGCATTAAAGGTGCAAGATACAAGAATTGACTATTATAACTCAAAATGTAATTGTAATTTATATTATATGTGTGGTAGAATATGCGAACTGTAGATTGTACCACTATAACATTTTTATCATATTCTTGCAAATAAACTATTATTTCACTGCCATAGGGATCAAACTTATTGTTTTTTAAATTTTCTATTTCATATTTTTCTATGTAGGTTAAATTGTATTGTTTTAAATCCTCTATTTTATTTACTCAATTTGCGTAGTTTCAAGAATTAGATCCATATGAAGTAATGCGTAAGTAATTTAATGCGTGAACGCGCTTGCATAGGTGACTGCTTATGACCACAATGCTTAAAATTTGTATGAAAAATCAGACATTCTAAATTCTTTTTAAAAGTATATATTTCAAAAGTCACTACCGAAAAAACGCAATTACATAATAGGTCACATTGAAAGTAGTTTTTGCTTTAAGCTGAGAAACCGGGTAGTACATTCATTTAAATAATTTTTTTATCTAGTTTTTCATAAAAATATTGACTTTTAACTTTCCTTTCCGGATTACTGTAGTAAATTTGATTAGGGTTCCGAAGCATAATATCATCAAACAGTGTTTTTGTACCCCTTATACTGTTAACTATGTCTCTTTTACTCGTAGCGTAATCACAATTAGACAGAAAGGAACGAAAGATTTTGTAAAAATTTTCATGTAACAAACGGGCTCACCTGATTATAGACCCTCACATTGCCAGAAGGCTCGCAAGTGCCTTGCCAACATCTAAGAATTGGTGTGCTCTTTTCTTGAAGGATGCTAAGTGGGCAGCTGGTTCCATATAGTGGTGAGTGGCAATGACTATCTTAAGAATCGCTCAGTTGTGGAACGATGGAGCCCTGCCTATATATTTGTTTATTGGGTAGAATCTCTAACACCTAAACAAGCAGTCGACGAATCGTCCTTTTTATTGACGTTATATTAACATAACACTTGTTAGAGTAAAATTTAGTCGTATTATGATACAAAATGTAAATATTGACAAACAAGCCCATTATTTAATATATATTTATAATTATATAGATAGCACAGTTACGCTAATTTCCTGTGAGGCCTAAAGGTCAAAAGTGGAGGCAAATGACAGGAGATTGTAAGTAGAGCTGCGGTTGCGTCGACATTCTTATGTATTTGTTAATACTTGCTGGAACTATACGAGCTGATAATACGCAAATATAGTTTTTATTTTTCATTAGTCATTGTAATTTTAAATAAAACTGCTACGTTCATGCGTCTTTTTTATAAATATTGAGGGTATCACATCACATCGAATAAAGGCAAATTAGAATATAAACAATTGGTATTTTATTTAAAAAAAAAAATGTCGTTTCAGCCTTTTTAGGGCTGGACCTCTGCTGCACGATCATTTGTCAATATAATAGGCAAGTAGGTGATCGGCCTCCTGTGCTTGACACGCCGTCGACTTTTTTGGTCTAAGGCAAGCCGGTTTCCTCACGATGATTTCCTTTACCGTTTGAGAGAATGTTAAATGCGCACATAGACAGAAAGTCCAAGTGCACAACCGAGGATCAAACCTACGACCTACGGGTGAGATTCGCACGCTGAAGCCAATACAATACATAACAGGTAATTATTTAGATGTTTTTTTTTAAACTGTAAATATCATACAGTAACCAAAAATACAATTTAAAATCGTATATATTCTTGATATGATTAAATTGTGTTGTATTTATATAGTTTGAAACGGTCCCTGATTTAATAACAACATATACATGATTATATACATACAAAATATATGGTTGTAATACCTCTATGAATATAATACGTAATCCATTCAAAATTGCAAGTGAAAGCACAAGACCACTTTAAATTTGCTATAATTCAGTATTATGTTAAAATGCCACAATTTAGCAACGCTTATTATAATTTTGTGTAATATATCGTAAGTATGACGATAATATAAAGAATCATATTAACTCTTTTCATGCATCAATAGTACCATAAACGAAAATCCCTTCAGGACCAAGATGAGGAGATACGACAGTAAACACTACCTGATCCCGAATTCACATACAAAGTTATGGAATTAGTCATAAAAGGTATGCGTGACTCAAATATGTAACCTATGCAAGGGCCCGTACAGACAGAAACAACACAACTGCAATACCACTCACAGGATTAAGCTCTTTATGACATTGTGTTAAAGTCTGTTTCCCGATAACCAAGTTTTAATTTAGGAGGTTTGGATTCGTTATTCAAATGAGTTGACATTCGATAGGGCTGTGACGTCATTAAATCAGTAAAGTAACAAAATTTAGGGGTTAAGCGAGGGCTGAGATTGCTATGGCTCCTTTGTACGTGGTTTATTTGTTTATACTCATAAATTATGGCTTATTATTCCAAAATAACATATGTGTAAAATACGTTTTCATATAAATTATTATTGTTCTATAGCTTGATGTCAAAGAAGTATCCGTAAATGCAATTTTGTTCTTCGAAAAATTAAAAAAAAATCGGAATTATTAATTATATTTAAAAGACCAACTACAATATAACATAAGCAAAAATTTCCACTTTTACCTCTTAAATCTAGCTAACGTAATGTTTCTTCTTCCGATAATTGCAAAGCTAGTTTAAAAACGTCGAAGCGAGAGCGTAGTAACTCTCTTTTTCTGGTCCAGATGTCGCTTTACAACATTTTTCATTTAACCAACAAGACATGATAATAATAAAAACTGTAACATTAATATAATTAAATAATAAATAAATAATTAACGTATTATAATAAAACATAAATAAACACACTTTTACATCCCATAAAATATTGCCTCATTAACAGTATTAGTAATCAGTATTAACAGTATTTATGTGTAAAAGTCGAAAAAATAAAAAAATCAAAAATAAATAAGCTTGCGATTTAGAAAATGTTTAAAATGGACCATTTGAAACATATAATGTATTATTATAAATTTAATTAAAATTAATTTCCATCATATTATTCCCAAACGGTAAGGTAGTGTTGAAATCAAAACAAAACAATATTACACGGCGGTGATAGACACATTTTTGTGCAAAAAGGAAGCATTGCTAATTTGATTATCAGTTCAAAAGGCCGTCATACGCAACGATCCTTTGATCGGCAAAAATACAAATATGTGCTCTACTCAAATTGTCGCATGCCATAAGTTATAAACTTGTCAACAACAAGAATTAAAATAATATAAGGAAACATATTATTTTGTGATCTATTCATATCATATATTTGTCATAATAGATATATTATATCTTCATTTAATTAAAGAATAGCGTCAAGAAAAGAGCGTATTAATTCTATCCTATGTTTTATAAAAGGAGAAATATTAATCTATATATCTGGTAATATTGACAAATAATAAATCTGGTAATAATGACAGTAAATTTTATTATCATTGTTTTAAATAGTTTTCGCGGCACCGGTACTGTATCGTTTATTAAAAACATAATTTATGCCCCATGTGATTTCATTTTTGATTTCGTATAATATGAAAACTTTGAGGCACTCCGTTATTGTTTTGCGTTAACATGTTTCAAGTTGTAAAATAAAATATGACTTATTTAGTTAACAACATAATGCGCACTTATATACGTCAAAAACTCGCAATCTACTGCCAATTTTCAATTCGAGACCATAGAACGACAGAACTGTCAATAATATTAAAATTAACTGTAAACATTGTATCAAATATTCATTAATTTGTATTAAATGTCATGTACTTCAGTCTATACGACCACTGCTTTTTCGGTACAAGGACAAGACAAGAGAAGTTACACTGTCTAAATGAATACAGTCACTGTATGACTCTTAACAAACTGATTATAAGCCACAAAATCCTCGAGGTACAGTTGTTTCAAGACCTAAATAAATACATTTACACTGTCCGTTTAGCGGATCGCTTATCGCCAATAACTTGAAACTTGTACCAGACAAGTAGTGCCTGAGGCGTATCGTACTCGCTAAGCTAATGAGATGTCAGTACAATCATTTGTGCTTAAACCTCGCACGACCAGGTTTTTGGCCCGTCTTTATTCTAATATTAATTAAACCATCAAATCAATAAGATGTTTGCGAATATCTTTTTAATATGTTAACATTTTATACAATAATTTACAGAATACGTCAAATTTGTGGGATGGAACATCGAAAGCCTTAATGCAAAAATGTGTGCGTGTACTAGTGTAGCTAAGAACTGAAACTTCTTTATTACCTTATTTTTCGAAAAATGATCTACTATATGCAACTTTACAGAAATTTGTTTTATAAAGTTAAATTAGATAAAGTTTAACACAAGGCTTTTGTTATCATACATATAAATTAAAATAATACAATTATTTAATTTACCTTATTACTACTACGATTATTGCAGAATTTCATTAAATGTAATATAATTAATTACTATCATTGTTATCGTTATTATTTATTTTTGTTGTCAATGGCTTCGAATCTCTTCAAATCAACCGTGGTAGGGACAAGAAAAAGATGGCGCGTAATCGAAAAATATGACGTGTAACCGAAAAATGTAACGCTAATTTTTTTTCCAACGCCGATAAAGAAGTTCACTTCAATAAAAAATATGTTTGTGTACTAATTATATAGTAGAAGAGAAGTATCATTTTTTAGTAAAATAATTTTCACGTTCAATTAAATTTCGAATTGAAATATTTTTTTTGTTTATTCATTCCGTTTTAATTCTATAAACACAAAATTAACCTATTCACCGACATACACTACTTAATAATACTAAGAAATAAACATATGCATTATGCAACTTTTTATTTATTTATTTATAAGTTCTAAAATAACGTGTATGCATAAAATTATACAAGAAAATATGACATCACAAATTTTACACACATACACATACAAATCAAATAATACAAAATAAAAACAATAGTAACTAAAACTAATTGGAAACTCAAACCTGATAAACAAGGTTAAATATATTAATTAATGTTAGTAATCAAGTTCTAAGAGCGAGACAGCCTTTTCACTGGTCGATTAAAAGTAGCAGATAAGCGAGCCGTAGTTAGGTACGTATAGAAGACTTTTTAGTTCTAGTAACTCTAAGAATGCAAAAGGAAAATTTTGCAAGAAGGTTAATACGAGAATTATAGTTAAATATTTTATACAATACGATCAATTAAGTTACGTCAGAGTTTAAAAGTATCTATCTACCTTGAAATAGTCTAAATGAACATCGTACGTTTCCAACGCTTAATATGTAAAATAATATTTAAAATGCAAAAAAACCTGCGAAGTTTATTTTAGTTTATTTTTATCAGAATATATTTTCTATATCCGTACCCGCGTCCCAAACGTATGACGATTACAATTTAAAAGCCAAAGAAAAGAACAAAGGAGAGGAACACAAAGTAAAATAATAATTATCCCTCGCCTATGGCATAACCCAGATACCTGTGAGGAAAACATTCTTATAAACTTATGGATTATGGAGTATTATCATATATCTGTAAAACAAGAGCAGTTTTAGACGTTGTTTTTTGTGAATTCCTATGCATTTTTATTGTGCAATATAAATTGAATGTGAAAATAAAACGCAGCAGCTGACAATAGTTTAGAGTTTATTGCCAGTTCTTCTCTTTCGTTCTACGCCCTTGATTTGGGAACAGGCAGTAAATATAAAATTTAATGTATATTTCTTTTTTTGACGTTGTGTTACCTATATGAATAAATGATTTTTGACTTTGACTTTGAATAATATCTAATATTATATTTTTGTTATAGGTGTAAGTAGTATTTAAGATTTATTTTTATAATAATAAATCAGATTTGAATATAATAGAACAGTTCCTATTAATTTATCGCTTCCTCAAGTGAAGACTTATTCATAGCCTTATTATCGAGGTGAGCCTGCCATCCAGGTGGTGAGATTATCTCAAAACTATCTAGCTATGGGAAGATCCCACCACCTTGAACCTTTGAATCTACCCGTTGAGCTCCGTCTGTTACCCTAGGTCTTATGGTGCAGTCGTTCCGTCCTTATTTATATATTTACTATACAATCACCAACCTTAATCTATTATTAGTAATGCTCTTTGACGTACACGCGTTACCAAAATAGTAAATATATTTTGACGTTGGCTTTGTTTCGTAAAGTTAATCTAAGTTATCGCACAGACTAGCAATAAAAGAATACTCTGTATAGACATGAAGTTGACATATTAAAACATAACTGACTGAATGCACTTTTATTGCGACTAAACCCACTCGTTTTTTTCGGGATTAATACTGACAATTCACGCGATGCAAACATTCTATTACACCGCATTGTAATAACGTTATTACGATGAATTTAAGATAACAATTATCAGCCATATATCGGACATAAAAGTGTGTTAGTTACGCGAGTAACAATTAACAAATGAAAGGTTTATTTCATGATATTATTCCATATTCGTACTCAGTACTTAATGTTAATTGTCATTTTCAGTGACTGCTGAAGTTATTGTAAAATTTTGATTTTGACTTTAGGATAATCTATTCAATGTATAAAATCTGCGTATTTAAGAACCCTATAGTGACTCAAGGAATCGTATACACATTATGCTTAGATATAAATAGAAAGTGCTATGAAACGACTGGTCTAATACTAAATTGTTGTATTTTGAATTAATGATTAAAAATCATCTACATTTATAATCTAACTTAAGATTGAGTAAGGTTTGTAAGTAGTTCTCTACTTGTTTGATCAATTAGAACCTGAAAAAACATTTTCTATCACCATGAAGTACTCAGGTGTTTTTATATTATACGAAAATTGATAATTACTAAACGGTGTCGAAACATCCGTTAATGAAAAAACAACACATCACTGTACACCTCTTTTCCATTGCGTCTATGCATGGAAGGTTACACAAAAAACTCATTTAGCAGGCGCAATGTAAATTGTACAGATCAAAAAGTTCAATTTCCAAAAATATGGAACATGTCACATTTTAATAGCTTTATCGATACAGTTAGAGGAGTGGTTGATTTTTTTGCAAAAATAAATAAAAGCCGAAATCTGTTGCATTGACGAGTCACTATCGTCCGTTGACAGCATCTGGCTGAATACATAATTTTTTATTCACGCTCATATTAAGATGGACGGGAGCATTTTAAAAGTTTGATATCGTTTATTTTAACTATAATATAAATAGGACTATTCTATAATATCACAGATAATTTGAGAAGATAAGAATGTTAATTGTACGCTTCCTTGGTCAGTGTGGATGTTTTAAACAATCTAAAATTAAAATATTTTTTATTTGTTTTTTACCTTAACGCTGGGTGAACAAAATGTAATGAAAATACTATGCTGTGCTTGTCCTGCTTAAGTGCCTACGTCTCGCAACACTCTAGGGAGTAACACCGATAATTTAGTAAATCGCCGTATTTATAAAACTAAGAAAACCTGAATGGTCAAGCCTTGGATTGTACAATCATAATAACAATAAAACCCGGACAAGAGTCGATCACTGGAGGTGTCCGTGGAACATTTAACTAACTTATATTATAAAACATAACACTTAGAAATTATAGAAAGCCAAAACAGATTACATAGATAAACAATATTATCATCATAATAATATATGAAACAGAAAACAAGACAAAAATATATTTAAACTTATAAACTAAAGAAAACTGAAATATTTCATTTGAGACAACAAATAATACTTTATATTTCAAATAGTGCAGTGTTAGTCTAGAGGCTTCAGCGTGCAACTCTCATCCCTGAGGTTGTAGGTTCAATGCTCGGCTGTGCACCAATGGATTTTCTTTCTATATGCGCATTTAACATTCGCTCGAACGGTGAAGGAAAAATCATCGTGAGGAAACCGGCTTGCCTTTAGACCAAAAAATCGACGGCGTGCGTTAGGCAGGCACAGAAGGCTGATCATCTATTTGATTAAAAAATGATCATGAAACAGATACAGAAATCTGAGGCCCAAACATAAAAAAGGTTGTAGCGCTATTGATGTATGTATTTTATTTCAAATTACTGCTTGAACAAAATCAAATTCCGCCTCTTCAAATATTTCTTCACATGCTCTTTGGTGAGGTGGAAAAAATGAATATCCTCATAATTAGTGCATTATAATGCTTAGCTATTTACATTTTTAACAATTAATCTAAAGCTTAGCTTGTTGATATGAATGAATTGTTATTAAGCGACGAAGTACAATCACAGTACTTTTATTCCGAGTTTATTATGAGAATTATTCGATATATCAGTAAACTGGTACTTAGAACTTATGGTACTTAGAACACGCTTAGATCCAGGAAGTCCAGAAAAACTCATCGTGACTGGCATAGTGGAGGATACGAGACCTCGAAGCAGGCCCCTTACTCGTTGGACCGATCAAATAAAGAGCCTTACGGGCCTTAGCATCACTCAGGCGCAGAGGCTTGCTGAAGACAGGGGATAGTGAAGAAGTTTGTGACGCCGCTAACACGACCTTCAGAAATGAAAAGTGCGACCAACAACTAACTATTATATTTGATATATTATTCATCGTCACCTTATAATAGTATTCTTATACAGCAGGTACCTGCGGCAATATTTCATCATCAGACGCCAATACAGAATGCGAAATTCCACCATTTTCATCTTAAAGCCTCGTGTTTCAAGACAGAGCAAGAAACTTCTTAATCACCGTGTTATAGAAACATCTGCCACAGCAGTTACGATTTAGTATATGGTAACCTAACGAAAGAGTATCTTAAATGTCGGCAACGCATTTACAAACCTCCTCTTGTTGCGAGGGTCCATAGGTGTCCGTAACCACTGAGTGTCTGTTCGATTGCCTCCTGTCCCATAAAATATAGTAGAAATTTACATTTTGAATTTGATAGTAAATGAAAGCATATGGTATTCAGGATAGGAATGGGTATGTAGACATCGTCTTTCTGTTTTGTAACTACCTTCAATGACAGTATTTTTTTACGGATTGATAGTCATATAGTATATACTCTCTCGTACACATAACAATATTTAGATTATACAGTATACAGATTTGTCATGTTAATGTAACTTAATAATTTGTATGTATCATGTTTACTTCCAGGCTTAACCTTAAAACAGCTTTAATTTTTTTTACACATACATACATATTTTCATCACTTGGCAATGATGCTTTAACCTAACCTAACCTGAAAATAAACGCCACTAACAAAACAAAAAATACCTAACCTAACTTAATGTAATTCACTAGAACCCACTGGGAACTGAAACATCGTCCTTATCCATATATATATATATATATATATACATATAATCAGTTTTTTTTTTCAGGGGTCCAGAGCCATGCATCTTCATCATGCCTTAATATTACTATAATAATATTACTTGGGGAACTACAAACAAGTCGTAAAGAACGATAGATTATTCGAAAAATTTACCCTGTACATAATATATATGACTATTTATCTATATTTATTTCAGTAAATTATTTATTATTGTTTAGATTAAACAAGGACAGGACATTAAAAAGGGGCCGGACCACAAGAGAGATTAACATAAAACATCAATGGCGCTACAATTTATACGTTTGGAATTTAGACTTCTAACGTATGAGCTAGGCGATCAGCCTTCTGTGGTTGATGAACGTTGTTCATTACTAGTTTTAACATATTTCATAGGAATGTTGATTCTACTGTTCAAAACACACTGTGCCGATTCTTATTCCGTGCACATCAGTACGTAAACGCCGAGTCAGCACAACCGGCCAATTTACTGGGCCTTAATTAACCCTCCTTGACCCCTGGACATCTCCCAATATGCTGAGCTTAGAATTTTCCTTAGTGCCACGTTAGGCGTCGAGTTTTGCAATTATTAACTTGGACATTTTAGACATAATGTACTTATGTAATATTTCACAAGTTATTCAGAAATATTCAATTTTGTTATGATTATGTAGAATATACAGACATATAAACAATCATTCATCTATACGTGACCTTTTTATAATGGTATGTTTATAAATCTAAACCATGTAAGAATGATTTGGGTGACATAAATATTTAGACTTCAGATTTAATAGGATCATTTTTTTTCATAGCAGGTAGGGTCAGCCTTTTCAGTCCTTATCAGTATTTGGATTAAAGACATGGTTTCCTCACAATGTTAGCCTACACCGTACGAGTGTGAAAACGCACAACGCACAACGACAGGAAGTTCAAGCACAGCTAGGATCGAACCCACGTCCTCAGGTGTGAGAGTCGCATGCTGCAACTTTATCCACTACATATATAGCCACCACTTTATATTTACACGTGTAGTTCACCTATATAATATACCTCTTATTCTTCCTAAGACTATGAAAAATGAATTATTTTTTATATTCTTTTATGTATACATACAAATAATATCATTTAATCCCGGCTTAGTTTGTTCTTGTCATTACACCCGCTTTGTTTATTTATTTTCTTTTTTGCAATAACTTAATATTAATACAAAAGAAAAGTTATTAATATACAAATCAAACTAAAAACATAAAACAAGAAAACATATAAACCTCAACCTTTTTATAACTAGTTAAAAATAATGCAATTGTTGTGAAATTAGCCAGTGTGCAACTAAACATACACACACTCACATACAATCATATTCAGGGTGCGCAAGACCGTAACAATCCTTCTATATACACTGTTGTATCTATACTTTTATAAATGAATTTGAAAAATAAGGTTGTATAGCTCATATACGAAATAATTACAGTAAGCCTTTAATAATCATTGCTAATACTATTACATTATGTTAGTGTTCGTTTCGTGTCATTTTAAAAGAAATATTTAAAATTTAACAGATATATCACAGTAAAAATACTAGTTATTCATGATTATGAACACAGTACTGTGTGACCAAGCAACAGATTACAAGAGTCGTCGCCAACAAATAACTCACCCGCGAGATTTGTTGTCGCCATACATCGCCGCGGCGACACAACACTAATGAAAGCCGCTTATCTTCGCCACTGTACCGCTTATCTCCGTCACTGTACCTCAAGACGGCTAATCGAGCATATTTGAATAGAAATTAATGTGTACACGACTGTACTGTACGTAAATTTGCAGTCATAGAGCCTTAATTAAAGTTATCGCTTACTCGACGAGAGAATTCAACTTTAAGAGCGTAACAATGTTTGATTGACCGGCTACGTACTTGTAAACTTTCTGAGGGCAATTCCGCATCCAGTATTAGTGTATATCGGGTGAATCTTCTGCCCGTTTTCCTTCTGTTCTATAAAAAAAGAAGAATACTTTTATAGTCATTGACACTTTGCAGAGATAAGCATAGATTAGATCTATGGTAAACCTGTTTATGTTTTTGCCAAATAGCTTAAGCTAATTCTTGATGAACGAAAAATGTCTTAATACAGATATTGGTTGTATATCGGAAATAACAAAAGAATTTGTTGATTTTTTTCAACTTATTATGCACCTGTAAATAACCAGATATTTACTTAATATACCATATATTATTTAATACATGACACATTTAAAGAAAACAAATATTTGTGAGATCTATAAAATTGTTACTACGAAAACGCCAGCCGAATACCTTTTCCTGAAAGTTTCGACTAAGAAAGAAATGGACGTTAAAATGTATATATTTGCAAATTAAAATAACAATTATAGTTTATAGTACCTTTAATGTACCTAGTACCTAGTAATGAACAAATACCCTTTCTAATTAACCGCCTATATGTGACGTCATAGGACATGACACTTGTCTCGTTGACAGTTGACAGCTGACAAGCGCGAAACGCTGACACGGCCAGGAAATTGGCAGAACTGACGAGTCTGTATTTTTCCATTCACAAAAGGACAAAGCGAGCAATCGCTTTAAGGGTGAATGGGAATAAATGATGTTTGGATGTGAATGAGGAAATAAGAGCTGGCGATAAAATTCATATTTAAAATCAAATTGTTATTACTCCTTTCTTTTTGCCTGAAAAACATTGACTATGAGTTGTTTTTATACAAAACATTTTCGGTAATTATCTTATCACTAATTAGTAGTGTCACTGAAAAAAATACTGATTATCCACCGTTTGCCTATTTTTTTTAAGTTTGTATTACCGGTTCTAAATTTGATTTCTTGGGATACAAAAATAACACGTCATACAGAAAAATCTCAAACAGATGAAATCTGCACAGAAAATAAATCTATCCGTACAGTTTATATTGCCTCTGATTTTATTTCAGAGGACCTCTTCTGCCAAAGAACTTTGATAGAAGATAGTGACGATCACAAAGTTACAAGCTAGTGGAGATTTCAAAAATGATAAAATCGAGTTCTAAGGAAGTAAAAGGAATTAATGCAAAACAAAAGTGTTCTATCTGTGGGCGTCGCTGGCAGTAAATTACGAGATGGGCGTCACCCCACCGCCATGTATCAATCAGCGGCAGATTTATGGGACAGCGTGCTTCGGAATCGTTAGCCTTCGCGACGAAAATGTAACACTCTTATCCATCTTTCGTATTTTTCTCTTGTTTGCTAATTTCTATTGGGGCTTATGCCGTAAAGGCGTGGGGTGGCGTCGATTATCGTCAAGGATTTTCACAAATTCTCTTGATATAGAATTTTCTCTTGCCGATTTTCCCTAAGTTCCATTTTTGAAATTGTTGATTCTATTTGAGTTTATTTAACTTCAATATTACTTAACATTATTAATTTAGATTTTTTGTACAAACTATGTGTTATATGGGCTATTGTGGCGTATCATTAATCGACATTGCAGAGGAGTTACGAAAATATGTTTCCTTAAAGTTTGATATAAAGACATAGTCATAAATTTATAATTAAGATTTGATACATTTTTTCTACTAAATCTTAAGTAAACTACTGTTGACAAAACTAAGTAAAAATAAACTGTTTAATATAGCAAGTAAAATATTTATACCATATTGTTTTATCTGGTATTTATTGCTTGCACTTAAAGAGTCGATCCTCACTTTCTGTAAAACCATTCAATTCAATCCGGTAATATGCTATAATTTATTTAAACATCATAGGCGTTTTAAGAAATTGAGCGGTTTTGGCTTAAGTGTGTGACTCTCATCGCCTCCATCTTTGAATTAATGGTATTTTCATTTAACTCGCTCCAGTTGATGACGCGTTTCAGACACAGGTCGTATCCACTGGTTATTTTTACTTCAATAAAATCGTTATAACTTAGGTGTAAAACTTTCTTACAAACCACACAAGTCTTCATTCGAACGTGATTAAAACTCAACCTACTGCCAATAAGCATAAAAAAACTTTTAATCAAGACACAATCACATCACAAAACAGAAAATAGTTTCAACTTTCAATCTACTCTTAAAAAAAAGTAATTCTGCTGTGCACACGACACAGGCGCAATGGCTTTCTTAAAAGCTAATCTAAGACAAAAGCGTTATTACGACTGGCCTCGGGGTGTGGGACGAATGCTCGCTTTGTTTATTTTAATTTTTGCATGGCGGACGTCTAGATGCTACTAAGGAGATTGGTATAGGATGTTCGAGAATTTTTGTGGAACTTTTTAAAAATGGAATTACCTAGCTTCAAGCTGTTTGATCAATTCATTGTACCTACAATTAAATGATGTGACGTAGTGTGTACAGTAAGACTTTTGAAAACCACACTTTTCTTGGATGTTCAGCTGTTGTAGCAAAATAGCTGGTCATTTATCTTTCTTTACTCGTTCCTATCTAACCTACTTTGATTTTAACACTTATCCCACGTATTTTTCAGATTTTAAGTACGCTTTTTAATTCAGATTTTTTTAATGAATGATATTTTCAACAGAAATATCTATGTTAAAAGTTGTAGTGAAATAGTATTCTGTTTAATTGTATTCTTAGTCGCTAAGTAAATTCTGGACAAATATTTTCTTTATACCTGAATATGACTCTCCTATTTTTTTTTTGAAATAATCACTATTACCAAATTCTTCACACAATAGCATCCTGTATAATGCTAGAAACTGTGATATACAGCTCATTGTGGGCCCAGCGCTGGATTATCAGCGACGCGTGATGTCCGCCTTTACCGATGATTAAAATAATTTTTCTTCTATTTATGTAAATGTATCAAGAGGATTGTTACATTTTTCATGCTCACTCATTTCACTGTCGAAAAGTTTTCATTAAAAATACGGTATTGTTCTGATTTTAATAGGCTCAAAGAGGCTGAAATGTCATACAGACTTATAAACAAAAATAATTCCCGAAGCACAACTCAAAGTCGTTCATTAAGAGTTAATAGTTACCAGAAGCTGATAAAAAAGATCGCCATAGGTTTAATCGAGCTCAAAAGTCCTTCTAGAACATTTAAATTCGTTTTTTATGAATAACAAAGGGCAAGCGGGCAGGAGGCTCACCTGATGTTAAGTGATACCACACATGGACACCCTCAATGCCAGAGGGCGTGGGCTGTTGACGCTCCTTTCTTAAAGACAAAATTTCGGCCCCTACTCGTCGTAGCTGAGTATTATATAAAAATAATGATTAAACTACAATTTGTTTAATAGAGTACTGTGTCAGGCTATGTTATCTCTCTACATCTGGCCTTTTACTTTTACAGTACGGCTTAGATAAATCAGTCATAATTTTACCTCATAAATAACGCTTTTAATATAATACTTACTTTCTACTAATACTTTGACTATTCTACTACAAAGTAGCACGCTTACGGATAATCACGTTTATGGCACGTGGAATTGTGCAAGTTGTTTATAATTATATTTTTATTGGCGTTCACTAAAGTTACTAAATTTTTAAGCATTATAGTTATAAGTGTACACATAAGTAGTGAATATATAACTAACTTTATGATGCATCAAAATACTTTAGGTACACCGTAGCTCATGAGGTTGGTCATTGGTTAAGGGGTGGAATTTCCTCAAAGCTATTGGGTAGGCTCATTAAGAATTCTGGTTTAAGAGCACTAAACTTGTTAATAAAATTTGTCTCGCTATATTTTGTAAATATAGTGAGCATAATCACCCGTATTTTTGACAGACAATGTGACGCGAACACTGCCAGTGGTTTCAGTAAGAACAATAGCGTTTTCATTTTAGTAGTTTTTCATATGAGCTGTAATATGACTGGGCGTTGGTTTAACAAAAAAATATGAAGCTCATTTTAGGCTTTTATTTTGAAGTATGTTTGGATGCACTTTTGATTTATAAAAACGACTAGGTTTGTGACGCGGTGATAGTGGGGTGTAGTTATAATTAGGACGCTTCAGGGGTACTTTTTGTTACTATGTTTTGAAGACAAGCCTCAAAAAATACATTTGTATCGCACGTGATCGCGTTTGACGGTTCGGAGTACATTTCTACGAATATTACGTAAATATTTTTTTTATGTTTTCTGTTAACAGAATACTGTTAGTTATGTCAAACTAATAAGTTTGAGATCCATTAAATAATAGTTGGATATAATAAAAATGTCTTGCAATATTATCACCTGTACGTAGGTATGTTGAAGGGAAAACATAAAGTAACGTCTTAGAGTCAAAACGAGGACGAGAGTCAGGCGAAACTGACATGCATAGACAAGTCTGCCCAGTCCTAGTGAATCCTAATGCTCCGAGGAGCACAGCAACACAGAAATTGAATCCGTCATCCCCTTTGAAACTAGGCTCGTCTAGGAATGTCCAGTTCTGTATGAAAAAACAATTGAATACGTACATTAAAAGTACTAAAATGTATGGCTACATGATATTATTTTACGTACGAATCGTGTCTCAGTTTAACTTCAAATAGAAATAAAATATAAGGTTATTAGCACTTGACATCATTAGATTTTAGAACTGAAAACTCTGCACATGCTTTTCTAAACCCTTTCTAAGGATTTGTTTCAAATGCAACTTAGGTTAAGATTATATTGTAAATTGTTACTTATTGTTCTTTAGTTTAAGTCTCATTATAAACAAATATTTTGCAAAGCGACACGAATGATAAAACATATATAATAATAAGAATTTTTGAGAAAACAATTGCCATGGAATTCCATCAATTGGCAATTATTCTTGGCATTTACTACAATATGTTGAGTCGAGGTTTTTTTTATAGAACTCAGGCAGGAGGGGCAGGGGTCTCACCTGATGTTAAGTGATACCACCGGCCATAGATAATCTCAATGCCAAAGGGCGTTTTAACTACATAAAACAACAATTATTTTTTAGGAGTTTGTCACACTTTTTTGTGAATTCCTTTCAGTCCAAGTTAATGGATACCCCTTGGAATACATCTACGAAGGCGATCTATCGATAGGTGATCTTGGATCTCATGTAACAAAAACTACAGAATGGAGCCAATTGGAGTATGCTTATATAAGAGGTAATTGAAATTTTTTTTTAAAGTGTGTCTATTTTGTAAATTTTTCAAGTTATCAATGGGGCTTAATTATTATTATTATAGGCATATACATTTAGTTTTAACTAAATGCTTCAAAGCAATTACTAAACTCAAAAGAGCTTATAAAATAAGGCCACGGGAAATTCGCCTGTAAATATATGGAATAAGTCAATATATAGCTTGAAGTTATTTGTTTGATACATTTGGTGCAAGGTGTTAACACTCGTGTGTAGCAATGCAAGTTTAATGGCGGTCACTTTGTGAGGACACGTCGCTCCCTGAGGAGAGCCTTTCGAAGAGTGCGCTTTTCCATCGTGCGAAAGTCGGAAGGTACCCGCGCTAAAAAAATAACAAGATAAATATCACTTCTATGGATTGAGAAGTGTCAGCAGAGTTATATTTTGTGCTTGGAGATTCTGAGTCTTCCAGTAAGAATTATTTATTTCTAAAGTTTAACTGAAAATATTTTAAAATTAATGTCTATTAAATCTAAAGTGTAATCAGGTACTGTAAAGTTTCATGTGAAGTTTACGCATAATTAAAGCAATTCCTACACACATACACATCTGTAATACATCTGTGTGTCTGTTCACAAATCAATCAAAAATTGAATAATACCTAAAGACGATTTAAATTGTCTTTAAACGCATTATTTGTGGTCCATTTGTATGCTTTGTATAAAGGGCACAAACCTTAAAAACTAGGAGATAGGTTATTTTTAGTTTCTCCATTCAGACAAGTGGTTGAAGTTGTTTGTAATAAATAGCGGTTATCATTAAATATTATATATAACCTTTGTCAATTTAGAACAAATATTTTAATAAGTCAATGGAAACAGATTCACAAGTACGAAACGTCTCCATACTGTCTTACGTAGCAGCTCCTTTGTAAGGGTCACACTCAATACCATCTCTGCATATTTCACCCACCGCGACCACAGCTAGCTCTAAACGCTATCTTTACGTTGACCCCCCAACTTATTCCTTCACCTTATTCGCACCAAAATCAACCTTATTTCAACCCATATACGGCGTATATGGAGAATTTCAACGCGTATTATAATTATGTAGATAACAGACGCGGTCGCGCTTGAAATATTAGCTGGTTCAGTCTTCTAGATGCATTTAAAGCACGTGAGATAGAGAATTTGATAGTCTTTGAGTGCTCTCAGGTTTGGGTAATGATGCAAATTGATAAGGGAATACGTACGTGATTTAAACAAGGTATGGTAGCCAAGAGTCCGTTCGAGAGTGCGAATATACTTCAAATGGATTCTGTATTTGAAATTTTCATACCAAATTTGTACTTAGCAACTCCATTACTGATTCCTTTGGAGTAATACATATTCAATAACACACTTCTTATATTAAAATTTCCTATAATATTTCCCAAATTTTTACTAGTAAAATGTGAGTTATTGCACACAATTTATCACGTAATTATTTGATTCGATTAAAATATATCGTAGCTTTGCAATCGTGATATTTCTGTTTGTTTGATAGACTCTGATGAATATAAATGCATACTGGAATCGCTAATAAATTTCTTTTGAAGCTCTAAAGCGAGCTTTAAAGCGTAAAAAATATCCGGAAAATGCAACAATGACAATATGAATATCTGACAAGAGGTTGCACTCCTCTCTCGTGTCAGATGCACTGCAAGGATAAGCGTCCGAGGGAGCGATCGATGACGTTTGACCTCCTTACCTGCCCCCTGGACGTCTTTACTATTAAGGGGAAGGTGTATTTTTTCGTTTGAGAAACAATTACGCAATTCAAAGTTTACTGAAAACCAACATGTTGGCTTACTTAATTTTACTGTTACAATATATTGTCCTATCAAAAAAGTGTAATGAATATTATGAAAATACAATTAATATTTTGCACGCCTGTTTCTTAAATAAGTCGAGACTCATTTAATATAATTGTCACAGTGGTTTTATTACCGTGAATGTTTGGGGTTAATAAATAAAATAACAACAGCGACCGCAGATCACCATTTGCTAAAATCCTGACATACCTCTTTTACTTCGCTCACTTTCATATTATCATTCGTCTTACCCGACCATAAGTCCGATCAGTAATTTTAGCAGAACGTCCTATTTCATGTTCAGAAATGTATGAGCCAATTAAATTCGTTTAAAATATTTATAACTGTGCAACTATTTAATCAATTACCATCTAAAATTCGCAATATTAGCGCGTTTAACAGATTCAAAAAGGCATAAAAAATACATGTCAGAGTGAATCTACTAGACTGAAATTTGGACGTGTATCTCGCTCGTATATACATAATGTTTCTCATGTAAATAAAATATAATTTTGCAATGAGAAATAAATTTCTTAAAACATTATAAATAATTATGGCTAACACGCAAATAAAAAATAAAATAAATCAATGGCGCTACGACCCTTTTTAGGTCTGGGCCTCAGATTTCTGTATCTGTTTGATGATCGTTTGTGAATTGAATAGGTAGGTGATCAGCCTTTTGTGCCTGACACACTCCGTCGAATTTTTGGGTCTAAGGCAAGCCGGTTTTCTCACGATGTATTCTTTCAGCGTTCGAGCTAATGTTAAATGCGCACATAGAAAAAGAAACCATTGGTGCACAACCAGGTATCGAACTTACGACCTCAGGGATGAGAGTCGCACGCTGAAGCCACTAGGCCAACACTGCTCATGCTAACACACAAATACATATATATAAATAATATATATCTACAATATTATTAACCTACATAGTAATAATAAAAATTATTTACATTTTTAATTAGATAATAATAAAAAATTTAAAGGTTTGATCCCTGTGGCAGTACCTATCATGCTTACAGCATTTCCTCGTTGTAATGCTATATCGAGTCACCGGTACTAGGCGCGTACTTAAATCTTCTGCCTATGCACTTGAACCCCACAGGCCAAGGGTATCTACTCCAAAGGAAACAAAAATAACTATATACTTACACTAAATATTAATTAGAAATATTTTCGAATGATTTCTAAGCTACCCCTTAACACCGATAGTCGAGTCTGCAATCTGCCATCTTTTATACAGTTCCGAAATGAAGCCAGTTTCAATACACACCTTCGCTACTTGACTTTTCAATCGAGAATCTACATTTTTATCCTTAATTTTAAATATTTTGTTGGCTACCGGAGTATTTATATGGGGCTGTAGCTGATAACGTTATATAACAGTAATAAAGCTAGATGAAGAAGATAGTACTTCTTACTTTATTTTTCTAAAGCAGACATAAAATGATTAATAAAATATAAAAATAAATCAGTGGCGCTACAAACTTTTTAGTTCTAGCTTTCAGATTTCTGTATCTGTTTCATGATCATTTGTCAATCTAAAAGGCCACCTGTGCCTGACACATTCCATCGACTTTTTTGGGACTAAGGCAAGCATTTCTTGCGATGTTTTCCTTCACCGTTCGAGTGAATGTTAAATGTACATAGAAAGAAATTCCATTGGTCCACAGACGAGGATCGACCCTACGACCTAAGTGATGAGAGTCGCACGGTGAAACCACTAGGTATGCTCGTAGTTTAGTTAATAGTTCAATAAATATATAGAATAATTTTAGATATGTGTAGAAATATATTTGCAAGCAAATGTAAATGAAAACATATCGCGTTGGCTATAGCGAAACTCGTAGGCGTGGACGCGGACTGAAAATTTTGTTGATAATTAGTTTTTATATAAAATAACAACCAGTCTAATGACTACGCTTGTTTTCAGTAGGAATAAATCATTTACGTAAAAAAGGTTGAGCACTTTCTATTGACGTTGAGATATAAATAATAATAAAGATACACAAAAATATTCTCTTCTACAATATTTGACAAAAAAATCATAATTCTGGAGACTGTATTCATAAAATAATATTTTTATTTTTCACGAAGCTTCCGCAATTGTCTCCTACATTATTTTCTATATTTAAATTCACATGAATTTAATCTAATCGTTTTTATTTACGACAACAATGGAAAACAATATGTGTACATTCGCTTACTTTTATACAAAATATGGAGCGCACTATTGCGTTGAAGCTTGCCAAATCGAATGCTCAGCTTAACATTATTAGACACAGTACACACTGCTTGAAATAAGCTTTTTACGTAGACAAAGATAAAAAACTGTTCGATGTAATTGGATTTTTAACAAACCAAAAAACCAAAAACGAAGAATGTTGAGGAAGAGGTCTGGTCAGTTTATAACAATTATGACTACTCGTCCTAAAGTTTCTCGATATAAGTCAAGGTAATATACTTATAAAGAATTGATGAAATGTAACCAGCATATGCCTTATAGAAGCATATTCGTTTTAACACGCTCTTTTATATCATGGTCAAAACAATGACGTGGACAATTACGGGCCATTGTCTTTTTAATAAACATTTGTTTGTCCTAGGCGCTGGAAACAGCCCCATGTGCAGAGGATGTTTCAGCGCATAGGAATCAGTCACCCATGTAGTCCTGGAATGCGAGGCTGTGGCTAAACAACGTGCAGAAATCCTCGGAACAGTGAGGTTGCTCCGGAAAGCCTGCGAAAGGCCCAGGAGGCTTCTGTGATTTTGGAAGGAGTTAGGCTGGTTTAGTTAGCCAGGACTTTAGGCACAACGGACCTATTGAGAGTTTAAGTGCGGAAACTAAATCCACAAACCACTAACCAATAACCAATCATAGTCCATGTTAAATTATAATGCCACTTGGTACGTAACGTAAGCTGTTCTTTAAAGCTTGTCGTTTGGCGTTAGATACGTCTTTAACGATAGAAATACTCCAAATTCTTACTGATATCTTTTATAATGGTCTTTATTAGTAATATTTTAATAAATAAACTAATAATCGTTTTGTAAAGTAATACTCTCTACATTGGGATTATATTTAAGTTGAGATTTAATGTGAACGTGCCTTTATCCGTTCAAATCGAGAGTCTATGGAAGTAATTTGCATAAGGCCTTATGAATCTAATACACGCGTATTTATTTGTTTTTACAGTGCACCTTTGCCTTTCTCCACAAATGTGAAAATATCCCCAGAAATGTCGTATTTCGGAATATATCGGTCTCCATACTTAACATAAAGATTGTCTACGGTTTATAGAGAGTCAAAAGTATTAGTAAAGGTTAGCAATTGCTATTAATAAAATAATTTGACATTATATATCTATTGTCGGTAATTTTTGCTTCAAACACTCGTTATAAAAGAAATGCCTTATTGTTCCTATGACTTCTTCCCTTTTCTTAAAAAAAACAGTAAAATAATTAGCTTATTCTTTTTATATAATAGGAAGAAAATGGGCAGGAGGCTTACCTAATGATACCCGCCGCCCATGGACACTCACAATGTCAGAAGGTGCGCAAGTGCGTTCGGTAATACTTCAGTAGGCCAAACGTTGTGGAACGACGGACGTCGAGGTAATATGGATGGCATTTTGTATTCTGCCTAGACGTCCGATAATGAAACTCAGCTGTAGGTATTAGTCCGAACAACTCTTCTGAACACTCCCCATGGTAAATGTGGTAGAAGATGCAGAGAGACCCAACATCTCTACGCAACGCCAAGGGATCAAGCCGCACGGAAAGTGATTGGTCGTTGACGATTCGAATAGCTCTTCGTTGAATACGCTCCAGCGGAAGGAGCTGGTACTGTGGTGCCCCGCTCAGAGGTAAGAACAGTACTACATGTGGGGGCCGACTTTGCGCTTTATAGAGTTGCAAGCGTAAGTAAACTTACGTCTCGCCTTACACTAAGATTCAGTTTTAAGTTAAATGTTAACAGGAAATAATTTGGTTGTTTAACTAATCAAACTCCTAAAAACTCTAAGACAAGAAATTAGTTTTCCATCAATAACAAATCAAGTTTTAAACACTAATATTAATTCTGTCCGTTAAAAGACATCACATATGAAATACATCAGTCTACAAAAACAGTTACAAATGCCACCCAACCCCATTCCTAGACTGACCCGCCCCGCGGGATAAGGGGGCAGAACGTCAATGCTTGTCACGTGAGAGCTTAAAGATGCTCAATGCACGTAGACGTTACGTAGCGGAATCTTGAGAAATAAAGTGATTTTTGTGTCCTTTTAAAATATAATTTTTGGGGAATGAAATTATATATTAAAAGGCGTGATTATGCAGAAAATTTAATTGAAAAAGAAAAGTGTTGCCAACGATACGCTGAGCCTGGTTTATCTAGATATGTATTATTTTATAGAAAAAGAGGCATATCGACATGAGGATTACCTGATATTAAGAGATGCCCGCCACACTCTTAATGCAAAAGGACTCGCGAATAATTTTCCGGCTTTTAAAGAATTGGTACGCCCTTGTCTTGAAGGACCTGAAGTCAAAATTGGTCGCTATGTACACGTTATGTTTACGTGTACGTGTGTATAAGTAAACATTAGTGTATTGCTTTCCTTTTATTGTTTGTTGCTTTCATTAATGTTTGGGTGTTAATAAGCCATTTATCAAAATAAGGTTCCCTAAGTTTTTTCTTACGGTCTTTTCTAATGCAGTACTGGCTTAAATTCCCCGAGATTACAGGTCTTTATCCATTTGTTCATGTTCATTTGATTGTGTGTTTTGTTTGTGGTTTATGTTTGTTTTTAGAATAAACAGAGGTAAAATAAAAGAGGTGTAACAGACATCAATAACGCTGTATTCACGCCCAATGGAAACCAAATGACAACTACAGCGGTAGGTGGCAAATACATCATTTTATTAATTGTAAAATAAATTATTCAGAATCTAACAATTTGAATGAATCACCACAATATCATTTTTTCGGTATTTTTTAAAAATTTATTTCTAAATAATCAACGATTATCTATCGGTAGATATATCGTTGTTACAACTATAACGGTGTGCTTTACTATGCGACCTTTATACGATTTCTTTCACTTAAATTCCGAAAAAAAAATAAACCGTGTTTTTATCAAGAACGCAATCAAGCAGATGTGTGACCGAGAAGCTACGCAACACAAGAGTGTAGTGTGTGAGTGTAGAAAGGGATTTAATTTACTTAAAAGTGGTTTGGTATACTACTAGGATACAAGAACCAAATAGTAAGTTACGTTTACTTTTTTACTAGTAATTAGGTTACAACTTAATTACTTAGCAATCTTGTATAAATCAAAACACATACACTCGCTATATTCGTATTAAAAAAAAATCCTTGTATTAAATCTTATATATTCGGTACAAGAACCGTTGGAAAACAATAATAATTACATTCCAAAGCGTCTATTCGCGAACAAACGTCCCTTATCTACGAGCAACAAAATTATAAAAGGGTAAATAAAACAGAAAGCTTACACAAGTCATAAATTTGATTTATAGAGATTAAAAAAGGCGCTTTAGACGCGGCTCGAACGAAAATTTTCGGTAGGACGGATCGACTTGTCGTACGGTCTGAATATATTTATTTGTTTATATGTTGTTTTATTTATGCATTACACTACAATTATTTAAGATTATTTTTGGTTAAACTTATGTTCTTTACAAATAAATGATAGTTAATTTAAAAAATATCCCGATTTTTATTAATTTATTTTATACTAAGAAAGTCTTAGTATTCGTTTATACCAAAATGGATCTTACATTTCGGTTTTTAAATTTTTGTGTGTGTTTTTTTTTTTCGGGTCACTTAGAGTTAACTACTGTAATGACCGCGCATAGACAACTGCAACACCGGGTTTGCATCTATGTTTATTCCATCAATAGTATATGAAATAAATATATAAATTTTTTTTTAATATAATAAAGTCTTCATTCAATATTTTCTAAATTTATCCAACATTACATAATATAATATATATACTTAATTTAAGGGTAGAGAAGGCCTTTTTTGCTATCCATACACTTCATTGCTGTCGATGCCGCCGTCAGTGGGGGTAAGAAAATTTACCGCCACCGACATATTTCAGCCGCGCTAATCCACCCCTTAATGCGTCGCTTTGTTTACCTGCTGACCCTACAACGTTTAATGAACGATTATTTCATACGTACCGTTCGCAAAATCACTTTTCATTTTAATTAAGAACATTTAAAGACCACAAATTTATTGAGGTGATAATTTAACAATATTGAAGATTTTTATATTTAATACCACTTTACGATATGAACTAAAGGACAAATATGTTTTCTAATTTATTGTTCTTCTCTGTGCTGCTACGGCGTAGAATCTTGGACGCTGACATAGACTATGTCCAGAAAACTGGAAGCGTTTGAAATCTGGGTTTATCGACGTATGCTTAAAAATATCTTGGAGACCGCATACAAAATACCGCAACAAAGTAGTGCTTATGACGGTTAAGAAAAGTAAACTCGAGTATTTCGGACACGATGTACGCCAAAGTAAGGGCGCACGTCTTGGTTGAAAAACCTAAGACGATGGTTTAGTTAAAGCACCAAGTAAACTAGCCATGATGATCGCCAAGGGAATGGCACTATAAGAAGAATGTGTTGTTTTGTAAATGATTGAGTTATAATAATTTACAATACATAGCTGACACATTTCTACGTCTATTATGGGATTGGATTCTGTGGCATTACGCCATGAATTGAACTAAGAGACTCAGGGATTTCGCGTTAATCGCAACGAAGACGATTATTTCTATGAAAAGTATACAAAAATTTCTGACAATTATGCCATACGGCCTATTCATACTGGTATCATCACAGTATGTTTTGACCGTATAAGTAAGTGTTTATTATACAGAAAAGAAATCTGAGTTAGTGAGGCTTTGGTTGCGTGGAAATAGAAAATAACAAAATTCCTTAATTATGATTAAAAATGTATACGACACTTATAATCATGATTAAATCTTTAACAAGCTTCCCACATTTCCAAAACATTGTTAAAATAGTGTATATTAGCTTCGCATTCTAAGCGCGCATACTAAAAAGCCGTTGAATTTAATATCTGTTTAGTTGTGCTAAAACCTATTATAATTCTCGGGGACCGCACAGTGCTCGTAAAGAGGGCTATACACTTGCAGTTTTTGTCTAGTGAGCTCGTGGTCACCGCATAGTTAAGGCGAAGTCTAAAAGTGTAGACGAAATTGGAACGGAAATTTTAATAAAATGTGTCTGAAAAGAAATGTCAATATAAATTAATGAGGAAATTTTAAGTAAAAAACTTCATTGCATGGTAACGACTAATTATTTATAGAGAAGAAAAAAACACTTGATATAGACAAGTTAGATGAAATAATTATCAACAGATGTCTCTATGTACTATTTTGATATTATTTGCAACAGCAGCCCACAAACAGATTAGGGTAAAACCGCCTTCACCGAGAAGGCGAGGACCTTTAATTCGTACTTCGCTCACTGCAGTGAGCTTCCGTCCTGCCCTTCAGGCGATTGACCACCCGGTGACGGCCCAAGTCGAGGTTCGAGTCTCACAGTCTCCCTTGCACTAACCGCGGGACAAAACGCCATTTCAGGCCTAGCTACGCTCGCCAAAACAGCCCGTGCTGAGCTGTAAAGACCCTTAAGGCCAACAGCGAGATTCCATTATAAAAAAAATTAAAATGCAAAAGCAGTTCTTGTATGTTATTAAAAAAATATATATTCATTCGTGTGCACATGAACCAATCATGAAAATTATTATCATTTACATACTTATATTCATATAATATTTGGTTTATATTGGACAACGATTTGTCATAAAATTCTAATAAATAGAAAAATGATCAAATCTATTTTCTGAATCTTCTAATATATTAATCAATAAAGCTATGTATATTCACATATCTTAATTCAAACTTTGTTTTAAAAATTACCTTCAATACAGTTACACTAAAAGATCAGGTGAATTTGCGACGCTCTAACGAAACGATTTAAAACTAACTTTTTTTAATGTAATAAAGTTCACAACAAATAGTGCGACTTTACATGATTACAATCTAGCCTATACATAATTATGGCTAATAAGTAATATTATGTTGACTTAATTTTCTACAATACTAATGAATTAAACTAAGGTAATGTTGCTTAACAACCTTAGTGTTCTGTAATGACACTATGTTTGTGTGTCCGAGATACCGCACTTGCACTTATGTTCACTACACTAGGTTTAATAAAACTAACTAAATGTGAAATATTTAGTATACAAAACCTTCGCCTTAACAGGTGGCCAGGTATTTAGTTGAGTATTTATAGAGGCGTGTTTAAGAGTCTGAGCCAGCACAGATCTTCCCCCCGATATTACGTGAATATGTGACTCCTGTATTGTGCGACCGTTACTGATAATGTCCATCGACTTTAGCCTATTTTCACTTTGGAAATCTCCGCTTTATATGGTTTTAGCTTTGTGGTTTATCTTAAGTAAGGTTTCCTGAAAAAAGAACATGACATGATTCCAAAACATTCTTTACTATAACCATTTATTGCAATTTATTGTTTATCGACCAGTATTATGTCTTCAGCAGTAAATGCCGTTTTTTTATTATAAAATAAATACCCTTTCAATTGACAGTTTTGTTTATTTTTTTATTTTGTTAGCCAACAGCTTGAATAAAAATAATAATATAGAAGTTCGTATTGTTTGTAAAAAGAGCTTGTATAACAAATACACTTCTGAGTCATGTCAATTTCCCAGAACCGTGCCCCCTGGTACTAAAAAACAATTCCTTTATTCAATACTTTAACGTTATTTAGCTTCATCCAAGTCGATTACAAAACTCAAGACGGGGGTATGCAAATATGAAATATGAAAATGAAGATGGCATGTAATAAAAATGATATAGCGGGCTCCATAGTGCCATTCTGGGAGGGAAGTCTCGTCAGGTTTATGCTGGGCCGTCTATCATGGCCTGACATGCCTCCTAGGGGGTGGAGGGGGAGTCCACTTCAGATTTATGATTGCAATGTTGACGCGAGAAGTTTTATTCGTGGTTGCTGTTTTTGTCTTGAAAGTTTAAGGGTTAAATCGATTTTTAGTTTGTCATGCAATCGTTATATATACGTGATTATATCGTTTGTGAGAATTTGTTCGCGTGGAAATAGGATATAAGAAAATTGCTTAGCTGTGATTAAAACATTATTGTTATCGACGGGATGTTAAATTTTTATAACTATTTCACACATTTCGCACAACACTTCAATTATTAAATTAGGCAATGATGACGTTGCAGTTGGGATCAACCCAAACAACTCTTCATAAAATGTCTTCCTATTAAATTAGTAAGCATTTCAAGACTGTAACGCCATCTAGTGAAGCTTCGTTCAAAACTTTGATTCTCACCTGAGATGCAATAAAATATGATTTATAGCACGTCAATATTTCAATATCGATCAAACAAACCACGAATTTACGAGTGCTTTCTTAAAATGCTAAAGAAACACAATGGGTGTCTCTATCAACAGCTAAGAAGAACTATTCACCAATACTATTTATTAGTATTATGAAATATATTATCGTATATTTATATTACAAATAACACCCGTTTTTGCTTATTCAGTAATTACGCTGTTTTAATTTGAACTCATTCGAATTATTTTTGTTTAATGAAACCATAGACAATTAAAAAGGTATGATTACATTATATATATTTGTAGTTTCTATTGTTTTATTCATTCTTTTTTATGTATAATATGTGCAGATAATTTTCTTATAATATAGTTTTCAACCCTAATAATTAAATTAATCAAGGTTTTACGACATTGTAATCAAAGAGCACTAACATTTCAAATTTCGAATCACCATTTTGCGCTAGAAGGATAAATTTAAATTTCGAACTTAATACCTTGAAGGCAAAAACCTGAGTATAAGCTAGCTAACGCAATATTGTACATGTTAATGTAAATATTTTGATGGTTAGTACCGCACAATGCCGTGAATCAGATTGTTAACGCATAAATCCGTCCGCACTGAGTAAAACAGTACATACATATTTTGTTTCGGGTTTTAAATCGAGGTACGTGCGCTCGGTTGTACAGTGGCCATCTAGCAGGAGTACGTAAGACTTTTTTTTAAATTTATTTGTTTAAATAATGGTTTGTTAGAGGATGGCTTTATCCTCCTGTCCCATAAGTATCAAATAAGCTAAAAATATACAGTTGGTCCATGCTGATTTTTTGATAGAATTTCTATTAATTGTTATGTACTTAATTAGAAAATTATAGCACATAACTAACAAACTTTTTTATTGTCTGAAATAAAGTGTAAATGTATTCAAATATCATAGAACGTTATAAAAAATCCGTTATTTTTTTATATTGTTCACGATTTATTAGGTATAAGATATAGTCTAGCTTTAACCTGTTCGGTTAAAGGCTTTCTTGGTTAGCTGAATTCTTAAAATAATGTAAAAATATGATGTACACTACATATTATCGCTCGCTTACAACACAATGATTTTAATTAACTGTTATGATAAAATGCTAATAGAATGCTGAATATCGGGGCGTAATTTTTGAGGATTTTTTTTGAGGATTTAGATAATCGCCACACTTAATAGAGAGTGAGCTTTGGCTCTTAATCTTGTCAAATTAAAATGGCATATAGATTTGTTATACATAAAAAATCGTATTTCTATATCATGGATACCCTACTTTGGCATAGTTGCTACTGTTTACGTTGTTGCGTGAGATCGCTCGAACAATTCGTCATCGGCCGAATGAATCTCTCAACACTTACAGACTTCGCTCAACTGTAGAGCTACGCGAGTGGCCACTTAGTTATACAGACGTAAATCATTCGTTGAATTTCAGATAATAGGGATTGCTTTACTGTAATTTATTTATGAATATAATTTCCTTTAAGCCAATTTAAATCTGGGTGGCGTGGAAGAACTACTCTCTTTCTTAGCAAATGCATATAATGCATAGCATATGGATATAACATAACAAAACTAGACAAAGTTTCGTCCGTGATAATATTTGTAATGAAATGTGTTTATCAATTTAATTATTTCTTTGTTTCTTGAGGTCTTTTGATGCGATAGAAGACTTTCTTTAGTTCAATGTTTCATGTTGGCGCCAAAGTTTAAAAGAGACAGGAAACGGCTAAATTGAGATATTAATACGACAATGGTACGGACAACACCGCTTGATAATTGTCGAACCTATACTATGACATGATGGAATGAATCGTTGCGATTTTTTATAAATTTTATTGAAAATAATGTCCCATAAGACATTGGCACAATGGCTTCTCAGTGGTTTTTATTGGACATTTAGTATAAAAATACAATAACTTTGTAAATTATGTTATTACCTTCCTATAATGAGATATAATCTGCACAGTCTATATGTTCAACATAATGCTGTATGCGCATGCGCCTTGCGGATAGCCACTTCGCTCTAAAACATCACTAGCACATTATTTGTGTTTATAACAATATTTTATAGCTTTTAGTTTACTTAAAATATAATCGCTTATTATAAAATGAAATGTAATCAAGCCTGAAGACAAAACTCCAGATTCCTTATTTCAAACGCGTATCCCGTGTGACTATCTTTAAGGCATATTATATTTTATTCTTGCTGGATTGTTCCTTTAAGATCAGGGTGCGTTCTTAAACACGCCATAAGACTTCATCCTTATTTTTAATAACTACTTACGCACTATATCTCTTTCTGTTCAATTGTAGTTACGATGTGATGAAAATAAACATTATTTAAAATGGTTCAATCTGACTAATAGCCTTAATTTCATTTCCGTTTATTAAAACATACAAACACACCATTCTGACAGAATACAATACGATACTGTCAAAATTTTTATAGTATGGACAAAAAAAAAATATTTATTCATTTAGGTAACACAATGCACACTCATGAACGTCAATAAAGAAATACATATTAAATGCTAAATGCTAAATGCTTCTAATTTTACATTTACTCCCAGTTTTAAAATCAAGGGCGTAGTACGGACGAGAAGAACTGGCAATAAGCTGCCACTTTTTGTAATCGCCAAGTTAATTTAATTTATTACATTAGTTTCAAAGTGATGGTCATAAGCGATAATAAATGATGTTTCGTTCATATTAATATATTATTTTTTGTTATATCGTGAAATCAAACGCAGGATGGACTAAGCCTGTCCACATCCACAAACTTACTACTATAGATATCCTTATTCCGAGATACCAAACAAATGGTGGCAGTAGCGATTGTAAATATACAGGTATAATAAAGGTTAAGCACAAAATGTTTAACATTTTTGAAGTAAATGAGTCCGAGATAATCACGGATTTAAATGTGTACATATTAGCGCAGATATTTAAAATAGCATTGGACAGTTCACCGAGCACATTTTCACTAATTAATACGTTTACAACATCATTCGGTTTAATGGGGAATAATTTCAAATTAAAACGAATTCCGCGTATTATCGGTCAGGTGAAATTTATTTGCAATTTTGAAATATCCAAAACAGAAGTGGGAATCTTTATAATTATTAAAATAATTACAGGATGAACGAACAGCTAACGACCGCAGTCAGAGCCAGATGTGAATTAACGGCATTCATTATCAGCAAAAATGAGTTTATTTATTTGTGTTGCCGCACGCGTCACCGCTGTCAAGCCACAACTAGATAGAACCGCCCAAAACCAGATTTTAGACTAGGATTTTGACTATAATTAGTATTACAGATTGTATTATGGAACTTCTCAAAAATTATAATCTACAGGGAATTTTAGTTTAATAGAAATAACCATTTTAGTGTATTTCAGGAGTGTTATTACAGCAAGTGAAACTCAGACTACTGAGTCTATAGAAATACAATTTTAAATCCAATTTATGATCTGTGGGATATACATGTGTTATAACTTTTAATTCAGTTATTAAAAGTTATAACACAAGTAACATGTATATCCCACAGATCATAAATTACATTAAAGGTACAGATACAAGTTACATTTCGCGATCTCTTTCAGACAATCCTAGTAGGAGAAAATAAATACTAAGAGAAGTGCACGAAGTATAAAATAAACAAAATAAAATTACAAGTAACACTGAAAACATTTGCAATTACCAAACTAAAATCTAAGCTAATCTTTAGTTTCTTTAATATTACATAATTTTCTTCAAAGCAATACAAAAATTAATCGATTAAAAGATATGATTGAACTTAATTGAGACACTTTTAAATCAGTCTTAATAAAAGAAAATTAAAAGTGATCTTGTGCACGTTTAAATAAATAAAATATTAATTTAAAACAATGTTTTTCCTATGTAACGAAAATTAGTCATAAATAATAATTGTTAGCATATCAAAAAAGCGGAATCGACGTCAGAATTCATTCGCGCATCACTGACCATTTACAAAGGCTTTTCAACTAAAACTTTGTTGCATTCAATTGTTCAGGATATGGATTGTACCGATTTTACATAAACCATCGTATATTAAATTTACAAATGAACCCACTGGTCCATTGTAAGGTCGATGGTTAGCCTAGCCTCCAATTATACATTTATTTTGTATGTTTTCATCAATAAGGTTTGCTACGAATACTAAGAGAAAAATCTAAATTGGAGTTCATTTGGACAATTTGCTAGGCAATTAATAACTACTTATTCAAAATTTATTTTAAATAGTAAGAAACCTGAAATGATCTGAATATTCGTTCTTCATCAAAATGGTTTGATGATGGCATCACCCTCAAGTTGGTTTAAGTATATCTAAATAATAAATAAATGCTAACTTTTCACGTACCATCTCTTATTGACCTGAGATATAAATTTTGTCATAATTGCTTTTATTTCTGCCTTTTTAACTGAGTCATAGAAAAGATTTTTTTATACGTTGTCTACGCATAAAAACACAATTTAACATTATGATCCAGCATAAGTTAAGACTAATAAGTAATTCAAAACTAATCTAATTTCCTAAAAAAGATATTTAACTTAAAAAAAAGTGTCCAATAACATTACTTACAACCTCTATCTTCTAGGAAGACACTCTGCCCTTGTGCAATATTTTTTATTCACAAAAAATAACATTAAATCGACTCTAGAAAAATCTTTCATGATAATACTTTTAATGTAATTTTTACAAAGACAAAATAAATATCTTATTTTTTAAATTATTTTATAAACTTAAATTAATTTCATAGCATGTAATAAAATATTATACATCGAATTGTATATACAATTCCATACCATCTTCATCAACCCGAAGAAAGAGATATCTCTTTATTCTGGTTCATGAAGATGGTTAAAGTTAAGCTTATTTAATATTATTTACATCAATAGTATAAATAATTAAACTTACAAAGTTTGTTTGTAGGCATTGCAATAAATTAAATATATTTTAAAACTCTTTTACGAATAGGAATAAGATAATTAACATTTAATAAATCGGAATGAACCCTCAGGAATTCAGAAGCCATGTAACATCCGAAAGAAGTTAATTGAGTAAGTATCTTCCCGGAACCGCTACATCATTGGAAACGCTGACGAGGTCCAAGTTATCCAACTTTTCACCCGGACACCTTGAGGCCATTACGGCCTTAATGACTGGCTGTAAATTGGCCATAACTCACGACTGCTCGTAAATAACATTGTGATAAGGGCCGCTGACTTGTCGCGATGTACCAATGTCTATCTTAGTTTAGCATGTGCCCCGATTTATGGAGGGACAAATTTATAGTGGGACAGTTTGTTTGCTAATGGAATTCTTGGGACTGGCAAGGAAGTTCATTAAAATCTTGACTAGTTAAATTAAATTAATTTTGTAATGTATTTTCCATTTCGAGATTGAATTATAACTGTATTTACAGCATAATCAGACTTTATTCAATTAAAAAAAACATTTACCTGTATCACAGAAATTTTCATTAAAAAAATGTGTTCGTGTACTAGTGTACACACGTAAGAAGTGAAACTTCTTTATGACCTTATTTTTCAAAAAATAATCTAATAAATAATAAAATAAAGTTTAACAAAAGGCTTCTATTATCATAGATATGAATACAAATACTACAATTATTCCATTTTACCTTATTACTACTAAGATTATTACAGAATTTCATTAATTGTAATAGAATTATTACTATCATTGCTATCGTTATTGTATAACATTGTTATTAACGGCTTCAAATCTCTTTGGATCAACCGTATTAGGGACGAGAAAAAGATGGCACGTAACGGGAAAATGTGACGCGTAACCCAAAAATGTGACGGTAAATATCTTTCCAACGCCGATAAATAAGTTTCACATCAAAAATAATACTTGCAAGTATATTACGTCCTTCGTAAATAAGCTAAAAATTAATAATAATAGAATAAGTGTCAGAACAGAAAGTGCCTACAGATAAAACATGATTATTTATGTCGAAAAGCCGAAATAGCCACAAAACGGCCGCGCGACAATAGCAAAATTCATTATAACAAGTCGACATTACTGCGAATGATAACCTCATTTGTAAGCGGGATGAATCAAACGGGCATAGCATTGTCATGCAGGAGAATTATTGTGACGCCTCTCGTTACTAGCACACTTCGATGCTGGCGGGCGTGGCATAGGAAATGCTGTAGAGTCGCTAAGTTACAGGTATTGCAGTATCAGTTGAATTCGACACGTTTTGTAACTCTTTACGAACATGATTCGCGGTATTCTACGTTTATCTTTTTTATGAAGGGTATAAGTCGTTTTTCATATTGAAAGGGGGCAAACGAGTCTTCGGAGCATGGCTGCTTTTTTGACACACAGCCCATAGACACCCATTTTGGTGGGTACGATGCCGGCCCTTGTGTATTGTAAATATATAATATGTGTATGTATATATGATAAGGCTTCAAATTGATATAGTTTTCTAATGTCTTGTGTATTTTTTGTAAATAAATATTACTAAATATTTTATCTAGTGCATTTATAAATAATACAGATCGAGTATTCACTTAAAGTACTGTAATAGTAAAATTTATGAAACAAAACAAAATTATATAGAATATTAGATCACACAAGGATTTATCTTTAACATATGTCTTGCACAACGCAAATGTTTAAAGCAAAGGTTAACTTTAACTTTGATATTCAAAGTTAAGTTAGCATTAGAGCGACTCCACACCATTACGAACCGGCAAATTTTGCATTATCGCCCGCGAGTATGACAGCCCAGTGATATATACTCGGACGTATTATAAAAGCAATAAATAAATAAATTTGGGAAATTTAGAACATCACCGATTTTATTGGCGAGATAATATAATGAACGCTTTGTCGCGCCATTTTGAATATATTCGCTTTGTGTTTGACATTAGCGGCGTTTATCATTAATTTGTGTGACGGTAATGCGCTGTTTTATCGAGTATTTGTTTTTGATTTGTAGTATATTCCAAATTCATTAAAACTTTGTTAGATTTATTAGCATTAATAAGTTTTAAATAATATAGGTTGCAATTAATCTTAAACCTTCTTGACATAGTTCAGTCTTACATAAGTATTTATTGTCAGGGAAATCTGTGGATACACGCACCTGGAGCACTCTAACCAAATAAAAACAAACAATTATCAATAGAGGGTGGGGGGCGCTAAATTAGCAATTACTTGGTCGGATCCGACCGCCCTATTATCTTGGTATCCGTAACTCTTAGCTAACTGTTATTGCCATCATTCCAGCTTGATTTAGACAAGACGTTACGCCGCAGTCGCGTCACTTTTAACAGAATTTCTATGTAGATATAAGAACTAATAGACATTTCACCTTTCTTAGCTATAGGTAAAGTCAGATGACATATAGTGGAACGAGTAACCCACTGAAGTCTTAGCGAATTAATTCGACTTCAAAATAAGAGCGAAATAATACGTATAAGGCCGAAAACGCACTTGCAAGCCTTTCAGGCTGTTTGAATGTCCATGGGCGGCGATGTCACTTAACACCATGTTTGCCTCCTGTCAGTTTTCCCACTTTACTATAAAAAAATATTCAGTGAGGAATCTTGAAACCTCACCAGAGCCTCATTGTTTAAGGATACTTGAGAACCAGAAGTTCCTAAATTATATGTTGCCTAAATTAAACTTTATATATCATTTGACTTAATTTATTATTTTCTTTAAAACTTTATCCATTTACCTTGATTCATACAAAATAACAGATCTAATTTTAATAATACATTAAATGGTTTGGATGGCTCACTGATGCCCATGGTCACTCAAACCACCAGAAAGCTGACGCGTGCGTTTAAGATCTGTTTTTCTCTTGCTTCAGGACAACAAAAATCCATTTGACACTAACAAATTATGAAGTATGGAGCCTATACCTAAAACTACACTTTAAAATATTGGGGATTTATATTCAAGAATCTATGATTTCGTAGTTTTACCGATTACAAATGGTGTCATAGTGGTTTTAATGTCCTGAATTGTTTTGCAAACATAGACGCGTACCTCATGTCCCATTAAGTTACCTTACTAACTAAGAAAGACATATAATTTTACAACAAACGAAGGAACCGTCTCTATGTCTTCTAAGCCCTGTAGAGTGTCACAAAGATTTGCTATATCCAGGCTGATAAGTCCATTATTCCAGAATGACCAGACACCTTCGTGTTATCTTTCGCTTGAAACGAGCCATAATCTACACCCTTAAATCTAACGCACATAACGAAGAGACACCTTAAAACTGAAATATATTTTCTGGATTTTTGGAATTAGAAAACATAAAAACTTAAAAATAAAACTAATTTAAAACAAAATTAGAAGCCCATGGGCCACTCGCGGGGCTCTCAGGAATGAGATCATGCGTTGGAGGCTACCTACCAATGGGTTTTTCTACGTACGAAATTGTTCTTACAATAAGAGACTTCATAGTATGAAGGAGGAACAATTATCAACGTCGTGTGACACAGAAGATACCTATTAAGTAAAATTATCAAGATAAAATATACAGAGATCTGAGACTAAGAATGAAATTTGTATTCTACGCCAAGAATCCATTTGGAAATTATACGCACTATGAAATCAGTTTTACACAAGAAGGGTGAGTAGTTGTTCTTGAATAGGTTCCAGAGACTACCTATAACATTAGGATAGATAAACAAATAATTATAATGACAATAATATATCTTAAATTCGCCTAACAATTCTTGGTTGAAATGGGGGACGTCTTCCTTGGATTACCCGGTGGGGGGAGACATTTAGTCGTGACATTTGGAGTATTTATTCGCATAATAATAATTCCTCAACGCGTCGTCGGGCCACCGCCGTTAAGAATTATAGCGAGGGAGACGCCTTCAAGGTGACAGAGATAGTCTCGTGTGGATGTTCCTTTAATATTATTTACTTTGAATTAAGTACATATTTGCTTACCTTAAATTACTTTTAACATCTATAACTTACCGTTAACTTACAATAACTTTTATTTTTTGGAAATTTTAACTTTTAAAGGCAAGATGCCTTTATAGCGCATTTAGACCATAAGTTGGACACCAATTATAAATAACTTAACTTATTATTATGACATTATGTTAATGTTCTTATAGACATCCTTCTTCAAGACGTTTGCTTGCCTATTTATATAAGGCTGATTGTACCGATATAATTGTCCGAATATAAAAAGGATCATATTCTCAATTATTAGAAATATTATATTTTATTAAGTTAATATATATTATGTCAGTAGATCCTTGAAAACATCTATAGACTGGAAAGCACCTTCATCAAAATTTACTTTCTTTAAATTCTGGGGCCAAAGATACGAGGCGTATTTTTATAGAAACCTTATTTAAGTCTTTATTATAATAATAATAAGTCGTTTAATTGCCAAGATAGTGGTACAGTGGTTAGATCGATCAACTACAAATATGCGCACAATCCATATATAAATAGGCATTCAAATGTCACATCAATTTTTACAATATCTTATAAAAAGAACATAGCATTTCATAGCAACTAGCAAGGTTTTCTTTAACACCTGTTACCATCTTATACTATTTATTCAAACTATCTAAGATTTTCTAAGAAATTAACTTATAAATAGAGCAAATTACTTCACCAGATCCAGTACCTCCGAGTTATGTACCATACGCCTTAAGCGGGGGAAGTTATAAAGGATTCATATTATATAAAAAGTAATATTTCGTATCCACGTCAGCTTTCCCTAACCGTCCAACGCTTCAAGATTAAGGCATTAGGCGTTACAAGCGTTGCGTCGCTAACCGTCCTCAATACTGTTATACCTCAGATTACCTTCCGACACCTCTCCCCACTAACCTTATACCACAACAAAAATATTCTGTCTTCTTACAAAACAACAACTCCATGCATCTTTGTTAAGGATTGCATCCCAGTTTCTTTGATCGATTTCGAATAGAATACGAATCTTATTCAAAGGATACATCAGTCAAATAATCAATATTTTTCCATAATAACTTTAACATAATGTGACATTAACATACTAAATGTTGTAAAAGGCTTTAATAAGAGCGTTTTTAGCTTGAATACGAGTATTTATATTAAGAAAATACTTTTAAAACGGATTGAAGCTATGTATTATTATTATAAACTTATAATTATTTACTGTGACCACGCACGCTGTAAAGCACGCGAAACATCGGAAAAAATTAAATTTAAAATTATGTAAATAATTATAAGTTTATAATAATGATACATAGCTTCAATTCGTTTAAAAAGTGTTTTCTTAACGTGTAAAAGCTATGTTAACAAAAGACAATAGTATTAATATTTCTATATTATGTGAGAACTTGAGGTATAGTTTGGATGCAATTTGTTAAGTTTTGATTGCACCTTTAAGCTTTTGTAATGATATTAAACATTATTTAGTCATTAAACATTAGCAAATCGAATAAATCACAAGTATAAACGATTTTAAACTGATTAGACTTTGACGTTGTTAATATAAGCTCTGACATATAATGATAATGGCAGCTGACAGTAACGCTCTGACATATATGAAATTAGTATTTTATATACAATTAATACAATGCTTTGAAGTGACTGCTATGCGTTGAAAACTCTCTGGCTTATTTAACCAATAAGTTAATTCGATAACTGTTTTTTTTTAATTTAATCATATTTCATATCAAACATAAATTTTCTAATTAAATGAAAGCTATTAAAGATCAAAGCTTTTAAGAAAGCCATATTTATTTGTTCCCGCAAGCCTCGTAACGGCGTCACATCTTGTAATGGAGCTCTAGGATGTATGGGGCGCGATAAAAACGTATCCATCCGATATGCCTCTACTAAATCACCACTTAATAGTCGAGAAAGCCATAAATATGTCAGCGCGGCCCAATATCTTTGGATACAGCGCCCTGCACTCCGTCAAGATTTGCTTTTTTCACATTTACGATGATGCTTTTAAGTTCTTTTCTCCACAGCAAAAGGGGGAAAACAATGCGAAATACATAAAAAATATATTAGTGTACACTGTACATATTGCCTAATCAACATGAGTATATATTTGTTGTATACATATAGTTAATTGATAGCTTAGTGTATGTATAATATTAATACAATTGTTTTTCTGTATAAAATATTTTATTTTTAAAACAATCTACTAAATTCATCCAAAATTCTAATTTTAGCCGACGAAATTACAATAATTTGTAAAGTTTACGAAATATAGGAATTCAGTATAGTATTGAAAAGTAACTATTGTGGCAAGAATAATCTGGTATTAATATTATGCATATGTGTAATTCTAAGAAGGTTGAATTTACAATAATGAACTTCTCATGACATGATCACTTGAAAAAAAATCTCATTTCATTGTTTAAACAAAACGCAATAAAAACGGTTTGCAAAGTACCTAGAGATGTACGAAACTAATTAAATTCAAATTAATCGCAAAAAACCGGCATCATGTCAAATTGAGCGCGAAATTTCAAGAAGAAAAACAATGGGGCAACGACGATAACGGACCACGACTTAAATTAAATCAGAGCTGTTTCGACGAACCCTTCTGTGAAAACATAAGGGATTTAATTCAGCATAGCATCTTTCTTAGATAGTATTAGACATATATGATGTCCATGCCCACTGAATTATTACTAACTAAAACTAAATGTGGCTATAATTTGAAATAAATATGTTATTATTATTATAATTATTAATCCGACTAAAAACAAATAATGAGTATCGCTTAATTTTCATTGGCTGAGCGAAAAAATAGTAGGGACTGAAAACTTGAGGCAAAATATAATTTAAAATAAACAATCCAACGGATATAATATAAAAGAACCTGGAATTTTAAAAACACAATTTACTTTTAATTGTATAATATTTTTGATTGACTCTAACTAGTATTAAATATGAATTATGTTACCTATGTGTTAATAAATTCTATAATTTCCAGTAAAAACACTTCTTAAAACTCACTTACATCCCGTATATTTTTAGCGAGGTTAACTCTAAACTTCAGGCAAGGTATGAATATTTACGAAAGCATTAATTATTTTTTAACTTTCTACGGTTTAAGAGGATTTTCTTAGCCCGAGAAGAACTGAATGACTGTGATTATTTTTAGTTAACAAACTTTCTCGACCGTCGATTTATTTTTAATTACCCTTTTATTGACTTTTATATAGCAATTAATTAGAAAGTACAGTAAATAACTAAAAATATTGTAGGCTTGTATAATCTACTTATAACAGCTCAAATCTTAAGATATAAGACAATACCACAATGATATTTTACCAAACAGCTCCAATAGTTCACACTATGAAACGAATTAGCGCTTTAAAGAGGACCTTGATTATTATTATACGAGAACTTCCCAAATGTTTAACTTGTGAACTCCATGGCACGTAGCGGATTGTAGCGATTGAAACTGTTCTGTAGAGCTTCGTAGCTGATGTAGAACCAAATTCCGTAGCGTCGAAACAGATATTCATAAAACGTAATTTAACGAGTTTATAAAGCGGGAACAGGACAAATTAGTAATAAACAGGGGCGAGTAATGCGCAGAGTTTGATAGTACATTCAAATCTAGTGTACACATTAAGTGTAATGGCGGAGGTCTGCGCCTCGAGATGATGTTAAAAGAATGCAGTGGACATCCTAAGTTAATTTAAAAAAAAACGTAGAAGTAACTGAGAATGAAAGCAAAACATTTATTACTCGTTATATTTATATTTTGTAAGGAATCTAAAATCCAATAGGGCGTTATTTTAGCAGAGCAGACCTTGTAAGCTAAATTCAATTGCTCATACAAAAATATGTTTCAGCACAGTTGCAAGCGTACGCAGCAAGCGAATTAGTTTTAAACCATTTTTGCAGTTTAAATTTCCATTTATATCACAGTGGTGAAACGGTAACTGTAACTTGAAATATCTTTTGGAATACGGATTATTCAAAGAATAATATACGTCGATCAGACCTAACATTTCTTCCTAAAAAAATATATTTTTAAAACCATATCCACATAAAACTAGCAACAGTCCCGTACAGCGGTACACCAACAAATTCTCGGCTCATTTGTTTTTTATTCATCCAGCAGCGTAATCGAAAGTATAAATCGGCCTTAACTACGCGCGCAGGCCTCAGATAGCCACCGTTAACTCGTAATAAGAGAATAAACTTTACTTATAACTGGGCTATATCAAACTTTCTGCTGCGCCTTTAGAAGCAGTCTTTTGAAATATGTTTCTACAATTATTTGATTGCGCGCTGACTCTTTGAAGATAGTGAAAGTTATGCGATTTATATCTTTATATGTTTACTGTTTATGAAATTTCTCTAATAAGGTTTAGTTTAAAAATGATTAGCATAAATATCAGTGGTGCTACAACCAAGGACAGTCACAAGGAAAAGGATGTCCTGTATAAGAAAATTATTATTATATTATTTATTAATTCTTGTATTCATTAAATAAGTACAAAGTACAAACCCGTTTTTGTATGTTTAAATAAATTAAAGTGAATCAGTGCCTTTGCAACCTTTTTAGGTCTGGGCCTCAAATTTCTGTATCTGTTTTATGATCAATCATGTCAATCTAATAGGCCACCTGTGCCTGACCGATTTTTACTTCAGCGTTCGAGCGAATGTTAAATGCGCACATACAAACAAATTTCATGGGTGCACAGCCGGAGTTTGAACCTTTGACCTCAGGGATGAAAGGCGTACACGGTCCAACTAGTCCAATACTTCGCATTCTTATATTTTCTAAGCTTTAAATATTTTTTATCACAGATGTGTTTTATTCTTCTGTACGTAGAACCTTTAACTATAATTCACCGGAAATCAAACTTAGACTGAGTCTCTCAAATCTTTTAAAATCTGTCTCTGGCTATATAACTAATTCAGAAAATATATTCACAGTCAATGTTGAATTTAAATTGATAGGAATATGAAATAAACTAAGCTAGAATGGATTTAATCCGGCCGAGCATAATTTGGGCCATTGTCAATAAACAATATAACATAACAGTAACTCAGACTGTCGGCGATACGGTCTGTCCGTCACTGCAATATCGTAAACTAGGCTTCTGCGGATTTGTGCCAGCCCTGATTATATCTATATATGTGTGAGAGAATTGCGATTGTAGTAAATGTGTGTGTGCTTTAGTCTATTGTTTTATTGAGTCATGCAAACAATTTATTGTCGAAATTAATATCATAAGTTCTGTAAGCCGATGATAAGTCAATTTTCAAGTGGGAATCACTTAAAGGTACAGATTTAAGTTGACAATTTTCGAAATGAGTTGACCTGTCCGGAACTTGACGGGTATTGACAAAGTTCATGACCCTCAGTAAGCAAAAAAGCAATTTTTTAAATATTGTTTTCTATTTATGCTTGTATCACAGATTTAAATAAAAGCAACGCGAAAGCAACATTTCTTAAAGGCGTTTTAGATGTGTTTCCGAAATCAAATAGCAATATTCCTTTACATAGTGTAAAATTTTGCTTTAATAAATTAATCAAAAATTCCACATGTACATGAAATGAATTATATTAGATATTTTTATACATGCTTTAGTATTTACAGTGGAATCTATAACTCGAACCTCGTTAAGTCGAAATCCTCAGTAAGTCAAAAAATATTGCCATTCCCTTCCGCTGAACTCGTAAATACGCTGTATCTCGAATTATTTAGACTTTGTAACTCGAACATTTTTTTTTTTTTTTACAATAAATATGTATACTCTATAACTCGAATTTCAAAAAGACTTCGTAAGTCGTAGTAGTACAATTTACTTCAATAATATGTCATTTGTTTTAATATGTAAAAAATTGATACTATACACTTAAGTTGAATTTTAATACAAATGTATTTTTCGACTTTAGAATTCTAAAAAATCTCGTCTCTGTAAGTTGAAATTTCAGCAGTTAAATCATGTGTATCTTGAAGTCCTAAGTCGAAAACTCGTTAACTCGATTTTTTTGCATTTTCCTTGACATTCGAGTTAAAGAGATTCCACTCTAATATATACGAAGTATTTTTAACCTACCTAAAGCATTAAATAAGCTCATTACAAAACAATAAAGGCAATATATATGGTGGACAGAACGAGTCGTTATGTTTAGCTAATTACACCGAACAGACAAATTTGTTTAACATTGTTATTTACGAGTTTTACACAATTAAAATAGGATTTTGTAATGATATTATTTTAAATCAAATGCAACGTTCCTATTAATAACACAACTTCGTTTGAAAACCCGAGGCTAGGTTAACAGTAAACTTTCAATAATATTCTGAGAATTCTCAAAAATTCTTGCGTCTTCACGAATACTTTTTGTATATCTAAATTTAAACTATTTATGACAATACTAATAACTTTCGACCCAGTACATTAAAATATCTCTTATTTCTTACGTAAATATAGCAGCAGTAGTAGACACATGATTTTTTATTTATTTTAATTTAAAAGCTTTTATTTAAATGAAAAGACAATTAAGATTAAAAATTAAACTATTTTAATGTTATTGTTTAACCGAAACGTATTTATGTTAAACATTATAAAGCTACAATGTTACGAGTGCATGTAATTATCGTAAAATGTCACATGTTTATGTATTTTTAATTCCGCCGTATATCGAGTCTCGTGGCGGGAAACCGTTGGCATACAATATGGTGGCGATTCGGAAATCGCTCGGCGATAAAGTTTCGTTAATGTGATGGCTTCACTATTCGATGTTGTATTTTGATGCGTATTCCTTTTTTAAATTTTATTTAAAATATTACAAATTGACACAATGTTGCTGCGAATCGACGCTGGCCAAACCTAGAGCGAAAGAAGATTTTAGAATGTTTTTATCCTTCTTTGTTTGGTCTTAGTGTGGCTTTCAAGGCAACCAGAATTCAAGTATTTTATTTTTATATTATAGTAAAAACATATTTTATTACAATTACATTTTATTATATTTTACTTACACAGTAGAGGCATGCATTTGTTTAAAAACGAAATTTTTTCTCATTAGTGACTCATTATATAATTGTTTTCTAAATATTAAAGAAAATACGTAATAAAATCTTAGAAATCTTCTTCTGAAAGTGCCAGCACGACTTGGATCTCAATAGTTACCGTTAAAATCAAATGGACGTGCTCGTAGGGCCAGCGTAACTCATGCGTTTTAAAACAGTTATAAAAACTGAGTCGAGGAGTTAATTAAACAATCTCCATTCACGTTCATTCTAATTACCAATAATTACCGTTATTGCGATTGGATGCAATTTTAATTCGGCAATTGCACAAGCGCAGCGACTAACGACTGGAACCAATGGCTTTTTGATCATCACATTTATGCTTTTTAATGCTTATCTGTCTTCTAATGTTCTTTTTCGCCAGGACACAATGTTGGGATAAAACTCAATTTTCTTAATGTAATTAAAATTCGGTCATTCGCATTAGTGCGTAGTGTTTTTTTTCTGTAATTATTGTTACAATTATCGTGAGCATGTTTCTTCAGAAGCTGGAGCTTTACCCTCATTTGCTGTAAAAATAACTTTATTATTTCTTATAGAAAGCATTTTATTATAAAAATTATTTAAGATTTCTATATTTTTTTTATATCTATAAAACTACAATACTAAAACGCGATATATCATAGTTTCATAATTAGTCAAATGTATAGTAAATTCAAAAATGTATATAATATTTTATGCAAAAGCGTAAATGAGAAACATACTGTATTTTTCTCTTTACAAAGAGACCTGTTGTTCAGACACACAAAACTTGTTCTACAAACAGAGGCCGGTCGTCCGATTGCGGAGGATATCGTCGCAATAAACTGCGCTGCAATACGGACGCTTGTCCACACGCGCTCGGCGCCCGCGTTCGTAACTCCAACCGTGCGGTCACTGTGCAACATACGGAATTACATAGAGCTGATAATACTTTATTCTTATACCACAACATAATATGCAGCTCGAAATACAGCTATTGAATGTCACTGTCGTGTCAAATTGTCAAATACAAAGTTGATATAACATCAATGAGTACTTGTTATTGGTAAGTACTGGCGAGAGTTATCAACATAGCTGGTAAGATGATTATTAAATATGTCGCATAGCATTAATAAATGATTATAGTCACTTTTATCAATATGTAATGAAAGTGGATGATGTGAGAGAGCTCACAACCGTGGGGTCCGTGGTCTCTGCCTACCCTTTCGGGAAAAAGGCGTGAAAAAAAGAATATATATATATGTATGTATAAATAAAATATAAATCATTATGTACGTATTTAAATCTGACTGATTGTTATTTTATATTTCAGGTCTAATTTAACATAGTTATAGTAGAGTACCATACAAAGTGTCATCTACTAGCAACTAGGAAACTAAACCTTTCAAACTTATACAAATACTTCCAGACAAAATTGTCTACTCACATACTTTTTATTATTATAACTATAATATATTATAGCCATGCCTTATTTTCTCTGTGATAAATATTAATCAAAGGACAATATAAAATTTACCCTTCACCGAGCCACCAAAACTATCAACTCCATACAAATCCTTTGTAAACTAGCCAATTAAAACAAGGCAAGTCGACGTCGGCCATCTTAAATCTGTGAGCGTGTATTGGCAATATCTGGGCGCACCTATTACAGTGCGTGCACACGTTCATCCTGGATTTAACACCACCGCCGAGCTTAAACATGCCCTAATATTCTCTCTACAATGCTGTGTGGCTTTGGTTTTTAGTCAACTATTGAAATGGTTATAAACTGCTTTAATTCGGTCAAGAAGCATAAGTATGTAATGTATTTATTAAATAAGATATTATATGTGTTTGATATATGTATCAAACAATCTCTCCCATACAAGTGGAATTGTTTGTATGTATCAAACAATCCCAATTGTATGGATCTCAATCTTGTGCGTCCACTAAAGCGCAGCATACAAAGTCATAGGTGTATCAAAGATCAATAGAACGATGTATGATACGGAGGTAAAGAATAGACCTAATAAAAAAAGAATAGATAATTGTAACAGATGTTACAATAACAATAAATAAACGAAAGAGGAACTGAAAAGTGGAGCAAAAAAGTACTAAAGCCCAAATTGCAAACGAAAAAGATGAAGATCTTAGAAGAGTGAATTGACCAAATTAAAGAAAGTAGGCATTTAAGAAACATGGCGCGATTTGGAGGTGTCCGAAAAAATGCACACAGACACCTAAAAGAAGATCGAAATAGAAATGTGTTCAAATGTAAAAGTATCTGCAGTAAAGCTTTTTAATTCTATTATTATTATATGTGTTTGAAGTCTCATAACCCTTGTATCTGACTCATTATATCGTTTCCTTTCTGCCAACAGGGAATAATTTAAGTTTCGGGAATGAAATCCAATCTCATCAACATATAAAATAGAATCTTTTGTTATTTTTTTTAATTTATCGTTCAATAATCACGAAGATATTAAGAATTTGGTTATGTTGTTGCATCTCTAACTTAAGCGGCAAACAGTCTCTTGTTATCTGTAACATCTGACACTGAAATGAATGTTTTATAAAATGAGTTAAAGTTTCAATGTAATACCTGTTAATACCACCAATATAAACCTGGAGAACATTCTTTTGTAAGACATTATTTGATACAGGGTAATCTATATAACATGCGTAAATGTATGCATAATTTGGCGAGGTTATAAAACAGGCACATTAAATTAGAATTTGCACATAGTATGATTATTTATCACGGCAGTCAATAATGTCGGATGGTAATGACTGCACTAAATATGATTTAGTGATAGTGATGTATAGGCGGCCATAATATGCTGATTCATGAACAATGCCGATGAATTTTAATGCCAGCTGCTTAAACATTAAGTAAATAAATTGCTGGTGAAGTTTCTGATGGTCATTCGTTCTATAACCCAACAAGCAAATAACGTCTTTATTTTAAAGTTGGTGGACTCAGTTCCCGCACTTAGACTCTCACTTGGTTCTTTGTGAATAAAGTCCTGGCTAACTAAACCAGCCTAGCTCCTTCAAGAAGCATAGAAGTTTCTTCGCAAGATCCTCACATCTCTGCTTCGGGTATTTCTGTACGTTGGTTAGCCACAACCTCGGATTCCAGGACTACGTGGGTGACTGATTCCACTGCGTTAAAACAGCCTCTGCATATAGGGCTGTCCATCGCACCTAGGACAAAAAGATGTTTATTAAGGAGACAATGGCCCGTAATTGTCGCTATATTAATTACAGCCAAAGCCAAGACAAAAAACTTATTTATCAAACTTAAAAAAGTTTTTTTTATTAATTTATTCTACAGAACAATATAATCTACACCATGGTCTATTTTATTACATTTGAAAGCTACTATGGTTTGTATTCATGTAAAATATCAGAATTGTAGGAGGGGACAAATACATAAAAAATATTCTTCAACTAGGATATTCAGATATATAAGTTTTTAATAATGTGAGCCATTATCCGTTTTAGGAAATAGAGTGAACCGTGTCCTTTAATAACTATCCAGAGCATAGAATTTTAGTCCTTGCTCAAATTGTAACTATACATTTTATTTAGTAATGTCTTCAGGCAAACCTATTATTTGAGTACCAAATGCATCGCCGTACTGATATTGACAGCACCTTTCTAAAGTAATAAATTCTTTTCACTATTTTTTTTACTACTTCGGGGCCGTTCAAGTATTACGTAAATAGATTTGCTTCCCTTCCTCTTGCCAGCAAAAGTAAGCAAAGCTCACAAAAATAATAGTACATAAAAGTTCAATATTTTATAGGAATCCTCGAAAATGCATTTTCAAGCATAGACAATGTGTTGGAAATATTTGTAAAAACGTAAATAATTTCTGTTGATGTAATCACCAATAAGAAAATCAAAGAAGTTAAAAGTACAAGTTAGATTAAATGTAACTTAGAAGAACAACAAAATATATACGTTTTTAATTATTGGAAATACTTCATTGACGACCAAATCACAATTATTATTAATTAATTATTATTAATTACATATGTACATATTTTTATACCGTTTATGAGTTGAATCCACTTGATATAATTTAACAACATTGCAGGATCAGATAAATATCGTAATAATTCCACGTTGTTGCACATTATCGCGAATCTAACCCATAAAACTAGAGTCTGATCAAAAACTGGCGTTCAGAGAGGCATAAATCACATCTTAACAACGCATCGATGATTATAACCAGTTATAACCGTAGGCACAGATTAATTACAGTAGTAATGCACAAATGACTTTTAGTCATATTGACCGATTTTTTATTGAGATTAGTAAATAACGCTCTAAAAGCATACGATTCAGATGGTGGGTCTCCTAATATACTTACTAAGAAACTAGATGGCGTTCGCAAGCAAAGAACATTGATGACTTGTAATGTTTAAGATTAATATATTTCAATATTTAATTATTATCCTCCAATTCCAACTAGACTTGGCTATGTAATTGCTATTACATTACATTAGGTCTTGGTCTAGGCTTTTTTGGTCTAAGATGTCTGTATCTGTTCCGCGATCATTTGTTACTATTGAATAGGCAAGTCAATCTGTGGCTAGCGGTTTCCTCACGTTGTTTTCCTTTACCATTGGTTCCGGGGTTCGAACCTTCGACCTCAGGGTTGAGAATCGAAGGTTACTTTAGGTAAACAAAACCAAAAACCGCACTGATACCTCATATTTTTTATTTCCTACTGCTTATCTAATCTGTGGAATGAATGTATTACAGCAGAGTGTAATGAGAGCCGCGAATGCGCTGTTTTGATTTAATGTCGGGGAATAATGGCAATCAATATGTGTATCAGTGGCCGGAATGAGCCGTAAAATTGTTGTGAAACTTGCTTATTTCAATTTAAAAACCAAGCGAAAATTATATTAATTTTACTTAATTATTCATTTTCTACTCACAAATCAAACACACCACTACAAGAAATACTAGTCGAGTGAGTATGCTTATCTAGCCGAAGCCGCATACAAATTATTTAAAGAGGCCTATTAAGTAGTCGCCCAAAATTTGTAATATTAGCGTGCTTAACCAATTTAAAAAGGGCATTAAGGATACAATATGATATGATACAATATAGTAGATAAGGACAGCTGTCTGATGGCAACGTGCATCTCGTTCGTATATATTAACATTTTACGCCCAAATGGGTACACTTCATATATGCAAATATATATGAAGTTCGTATTGTTCCGAATCGAAATATTTATGTTTTAAATTTCTTATTAATTTTTAATTATAAGCAATGATATATTGTGCTTATTATTATTAAACTATGTAGGTGTTATTATACTAGATTCCTACACGAACAGTTTAACTAGTAAGTTTATAAATTACTTTATTAAAATGTATTTATATATGAATTTACAATCTGAAACATCTGAAAATATTAAATTTTCTATCACCCACATATAAAATCTATGTACTAAATACTAATAAAATTAATTACACGAGTATATATTTATTCTTTCCAAGTTCATGTTCTACTACATGCGTGGACCTTCAAAACTTGGCACATACATTTAAACACAATTTCCACCGCCTAACTAACAAACAGCCGTAGATTTAATCTAGCTCTTAAAGCAGTCCATAACACAATAAACCAATAAAAGTAGAATATAAATAAAAATAACTGCTCTGTTGTAAATAAGGAGTAGCGAGTAACTCAGGCTCAGGGTGACACGTCAGCTTTGAGTTATGGCGTCACACAACATAAAATATACAACAAAAACTGTTGTTCTTCCAACAGTTTTGCCCCATATTAAGAATGAGCGTAAACAGAACGTGGATTCGGAACAAGTTCGATTTTGAGCAGTGGAGTCGCTGTTATTCCAAATTTTTCAACATTAACTGTAATCAAGTGATTCCGTAACTATGTGTCAATATATCTTAGTCTTTATGGAACGCCAATTGCAACGGACTATAGACTTAGTGTTAAATGAATCCGCCGTTAATTGACACTTTCAATGCCAGAGGACTTACGAGTATGTTGCCGGCCTTTTAAACATTGGTACACTATTTTATCGAAAAAAACCTAAATAGTGGAATTTCGTACTTATTTCTGGAATTTAGCCATATTTAAATAATAGTTCATAAAATAATATATAAACAGAAAAACGTTGCGTTTTAAAGTTGTATCTAAATAGGGAATTTTATTTTCAGTTACACATCCAGTATAATCAGACGATTAATTAATTGCAGTGATTAATAATAAATAAAAATGTGTTTATTCATTTGACAAGAATTCATTATAATGTGTTAGTTTTGGGAACCTTTTTGCATTTTCTCAACATCCCTAAAAAAGACAATACCTAATCGAAAGACCTTAAGCTGTAAATTCCAACAGCGATCTCGATCTCAATAACGAGTTTTTAACATGAGTCCTGCTCATATATCGAAGTTGTATACAAAACTGTCACGATAAAAACGTCGGAAACAGTGTCGCAGTCGATATTTAAAAGTTACAGAGTATTAACGCGGGGCCACATCTTTCCCTGTCCATCGTCGTCCTCCAATTCAAGCGGGTCCGTGCAGTAATTCGTTATTTTTATTGTTTTTTGTTATTATCATTCCATCCCCGGATTACGGAGCACATCGTATGATACACGACATCGCGCGGCGCTGGCTGCGTTTAATTGCCTCGTTTTACATAAATAATAAGATTTAGGAGAATAGTATTATGAAGTACAATAATTTGTTAGTTTTATATTCTAGATATCTTCATATCTTATACGTTGTTCAGATTTGAACATTGACATTAACTGACACGGCTCACGTGTGTTCCGAATATTATTAGCTAAAGAGAACTTTTTAGTTATATTTTATTTGAATATTTATTTCTGACACGATTCACGTGTATCCCAAAAATGTTAATAGCTGAAGGTGCGCATTACATCAACAGCTCATTAAAACAATAACACGTATGTGTGAATAGGTGTAAGTAGTATTTAAGATATTGTATTTGTACCGTAAATCAAATTTTAATATTGCTCTGCCGTATTAATTTCTCGCTTCCTCTCAAAGTGGCGAAGACTACTTCAAGCCCTTAATTATCGTGGTGAGCCTGCCCGATAGCTTTGAGATATTCCCTACACCTCGAACCTTCGATCCTACCCGTAGGGCCCCGCCTGTTACCTTAGGTCTCTTGGTGCAGACATCCCGTACTTATTTATATATTCACTATTTATGCGTTAGTGTACATCTGTAGGGCTTAGGGATCCGTAGGGTTATTAGGTTCTTACATCTCACCCATTCATATATTAAGTTATCTAGTGCAGCTTGCTCATACATACATTACATATACAGTACGGAAACTCCTGACATTCAAAACATATAAAGATTAAACACACATTTCACAGTCCACTAGCTAGCAAGCTGTACATACGTTTAGGTATTTATGTCTAAAGTAAGTACCTATTTACGATTTCGAAGATTTCGTCAACCGCTGTCTTTGTCGTACTCTGTAGATACCACATCAAGAAAATCTCTTGCGCAACCGAGAAACACCGATTACCAAGCGACGCAGATGGAAATCTAAAGCCGCAAGCGGAAGCGTAGCTATACCAAGCAAACCTGGCGTCGTACGCAGATGAGGTAAAGAGAGCCGGAAAGACTTGTATCGAAGTAAAACTCAAGGCTCAAGACCGAACGCGATGCATCACTCACTGTGGACGCCCTTTACCCCATCTAGGAGTATTAGCACATAAAGTCAAGTAAGTCCTCTACGATGTAATAGATAAAAAATTAAGATTTTTAAAATCAATTTAAAATACTAAATAAATATAAAAATAGGATAGGAGGATAATTTTCATATTTTCAAACAGGAACTCAAATGAAAACAAATGTATGGAGTTCACAAAAAGTTTTTGTTCGAAAAGCGTATAAATTAACAACTGACGCTGACGTGCAACAGCCCTTTGTAAACCTACTAATTAACGTAATACCACTGAAATTCATACAATTCATAATTTAAATTACAAATTTTCATAAAATAAATTAATAGTTCAAATTTGAAACCAACTTTGTCACATTTCCTATAAATGTATTAAAAGCAGTGCCACGTTGTGTAATTTTATAAACAAATAAAATGTCGATCAAATCACATCAAACTAAAACTACTAGCTAAGTAGCAAAAAAATATGAGTACATCCGTTTGTAACAAACCGAAGCCAAACCGGTGTTTTTCAAACTCTATAAAGATTTGAGTAAATACCCCGAAAAATGTTCAATTATCTGAGTATGTCACACACATCATTTGATGAATTATAGAGTTTATGTCAGCAACGCGACAACTGGTTGGCGACTGAGTGACGGAGCATACAAACACTAGCCAGAAGCGACATGCGGCCAGTCGGTCACCAAGTGAATTAGCTGGCATGCATCTCAATAAGACCTGGCAACGTCGCTGGCCACCTCGCCATGGCATCGGTGAGGTATGGCCCTTAGGCTTTAAAAATGGAACCTAATGTTGGGAATTGAGTGGCGGCACTTATAAATCTATAATTGCTAAACTTGTTCTGAAAGAAATCCTAAAGTTTCTTGGCTTGTTCTTTTTTACTTGTAGTCATAAACAGTTTTACTTACGCTTAATAAGCGATCATGTTTAGACTAATGAAATATACCTTTATATATTTAGATTAATATTTTAAAAAAAAATATGATCTCCATGACAATCTGAACGAAGTTTGGATTGAATTTACTTCAATAATTTTCTTGAATACTATAATCAAGTTTAAATTCTATATAATTCAAGTGAATGATTTAAATTGAAATAATCAACAAATTACAGCCATTCTGCATAACATAACTTAACCAAAGTCTTCACATATATAGTGGAATTAGAGAAGTATGTTTATAAAACAGTTTTTAAATCCACGGTGTCTAAATCAACCCATATCTCCGGCTTTAACCATTCAGCAGCTACCATAATGAGCGCTTAGTTTTAATTACACCTGTTATGATAAACAAAATAAACAGCTCTATTTAAAAGCGGGTTCCCTGCTAATTAAATCAGTATCTCACAAGTGAATGTTCCTATAAATTCATAGAAACTACATGTGTGTTAATATTACTGTTGTTATGTATATTATTATTCGTAAAAATATACGACATTGTTATTTTCTGTAAATGTTTTACGTATGCGATTAAATTTAGGCTACCAACATTATTTTACTAATTAGCAAAGCTTCATAATGTCTGAAGGTATCTCAATCATATTCATCCGTGGAGAACTTGGAGTGAGGTGAAATACCAGGTTCAAGACCGGACGCGATGGAGACTCAGTGTAGACGTCATCAGCCCCATCTAGTGGTGATATGACATGAAGTCAAGTAAGTCAAGTCTCATAATGTTACTAGTTGCTAAGGCCGGCTTCGGCAACGCCCCATTTTTTAACGTCGAAGTCAGGAAGAAAGCAGGCGTCTTCTTCTGTACTAAATCAGAAAATAAAATAATAACACTAAAAAACTTGTATTGAATTCACTTATTTTTTATTTAGCAAAATGCTTTATTATTAGACTAAATTATCTAATTTACATATGTAAAAAGTGTTTACAATATTCTTAACCTACATAGTACAAAGTAGGTAAAAAAGGCCGGCAACGCACTTGCGAGCCCTCTGGCATTGAGTGTGTCCGTGGGCGGCGGTATCACAAAAGTGGCATAAGTATTTTTTAAAAATAATTTTTATCTCCACTCAATGTTATCTTAATATTCAAGTATTAGTTACTATTAGTACATAGTTTCTTAAGAAAAAGACTTACTTATATCGAACGGTGAAGGAAAATTGAGGAAACTAGCTTGCCTTAGATCCAAAATGTCTACGGCGTCATGCACCTGTGCATCAGGCAGGCTGATCACCTTACCTAAATGATTGACATATTATCATGAGACAGATACAAATATCTAAGGCCCAAACCTAAAAAGGTTTACCGCTTCTGATTTATTTAGTTTTATACATTATATGTACTTATGTAAAAATTTCCTAATTTCAAATAATGTATAGGTATATTTAGGTGATATGTATAGATAAATGAACTATAGATAATTTAACTACAAAACAAATTTCATTCTTATGAATATACAAATAAAAAAATATAGTTAAATTTATTCGTTAATATTTTTATTCAATCATAGTAAATAAATTAGGTATGTAACGATTTCGTAAAAACATTATTAGCGCGTATTCATCTAATAACTTGTTTTTCGTCCCATAATGCACCTAGCAAAAGAACGAGACAGCATTACTATTGAGATAGTTAAGAAAAAATGTAATCTACCGTGCTTCAGTTGCATTTGTGAAACAGCACGCGACGCGTTATAATGAATTCCATAGTTGATACCGACCAAATCCTCTCCGAAAACGAACATTGGAAAAAACTTGAAGAACAATGGGGTATACCAATTGACCTGGAGGTAGACGAACGCGACGATCAGCCAAAACTAAGACCAGTCTTCAGCTGCCTCGACCTGAAAACAACATTCGATTCATCCTTCCTCTTCAAGAAAGTCAGACGTAAACTCGGCCGACAGCTGTCAAAAACGTCAACAAAAACTGCAGCTGACTATCAGGATTTCCTCAACAACCTGCATGACCCTTCAAAGGAATCCTCACAACAATTTTTATGCATCCAAAATGCTATCTCAGCATCATCTGTCGAAGAGATCTGTAAGAAAATTGATGATATTTTTCGATCTATCGAGAAATTATCGACGTGTAGTATGAGGAAACGCAAAGTCAACCTCCCAGAAATAGTGCATTGCAGCATATCAGCATCGGACCTCTCATTCGACGATACAGTCCAGGATGAGAGTCAGTACGACAGTGAAATAGACAGACATATGGAGGAGGCATTTCATGATTTAAGCACCATCAAAAGCACAGAACATATAGACCAGTCTACCTTGGAATCGGTGACAACACTCGTGAGGAAATTTAGTAATATTCTAGAACATCCCACCATGAAACAGAGCGCAAGAAGACAAAAGCAGTGTAGTGAAAAGTTTAGGGATTTAGCTGAGTTTTGGAAAAGTCACGCATTTCACACCCAAAATTTGTAATTGTTGTTTTGTTTCGGTGATAAAATCAGGTAAAAATTTCGTTAAATATTAGCTTATTTAAGTTGAGACGTATATCAAAAGTATTTAAGATTTTATATGTTCTTATGATTATGACAGATACATTGACTATTGCCTTGTTGAATTATTATTATCGAAATAATGTAAATATTATAATGAAGTATGTAAAGAGATTAAATGAAAAAATATTTGTATGTTTTGTTTTAATTTACAATGAGTATTGTATGTTTTGTTTTAATTTACAAGAGTATACAATTTTTTATGAACGCAAAACAAATAAAATTTGATCCTTACCTAGCTGTACATGATATTAAAAATTGTTGCTAAATGTACCTGTTCCTTTATATAATATGCCTTCATCCTAAATTCATTCCTATTTGATAGTATTATATAAGCTGGAGACATCTTAAAAAGTTATTTTGTCACATTTCTTTAATTGAAAAACAAGGTCTTGTTATGTATTGAATGAAAATTATTTTTTTGTTTTATGGAAATTAGATCGATACATTCTATAATTGTTTTAACTAGGACTGTAAATTATTATGACCCCGGCTTCATACGGCTGTACAATAATTTATTAAAATATTTTGGAAATAATTCAGGATTATATTCTAATTATTGAAATCAGTTCAGTAGATTTAAGGTTACCCGTGACAAACAAAAAGAAATTAATAAATATTTATTAATATATTGTCGTTTTATTAATGAACAGATAAGTTAAATAAAGGGACCTATTAGTTAATTACCTGAGCAACAACAAATAGAAATTCATGGTTCATTAGCGACAGAAGCATGGCTCGACTCCGTAGCTCGTCCAAGGTCCAAGTTGGACGCTAAATCACTGCTGGTGCCTGTGGACCTCCGTCAGAAAAATACAGATTCTAAGTGGGATAAAAACGCCACGTTTTTTTTATTATTCAGAATATACTTAAAAACTAAGATACGTGATTGAACTAAGACCTACTAGAAGTACACTGGATCGTCAGGGTGGAGGACCTGCTGCAGCTGACAGGACAGAGAGCGCTGGAAGTTTCTCATTTCGGAGGCCAAGACACTTTTTACATCGCAGAAAGTATTATATCAACTCTGACTATAGTGGAATACTAGTGCTGGGTTTTGCCTGCTGCCAGCTGTAACGCAGCAATTGGCGGGAGGTGGCACAGAATAGGGAGCCCTGGAAGCTTACCATTTCGGAAGCCAAACCACTTTTTTAGTCGCAGAGAGTATTTAAATTTCACTGACTGTGCAATACTAGTCCTGGGTTCAGCGTTAATATTCTTTACATTCCTAGAAAACATCGCTTTCACGTTCGCAATATTGTGTCGCATGTTTTCAATGTCCCGCGCACTGACCGTAAGCATAAACTTATTCGTGTTCATGAGAGTTGGACACTTTGTCAATTTATGAGCAGCACAATAGCCGTAGCGATACGTGAAGTCAGATCTGCTTAATTGAGATACTGTATTATGAGGATGCAGCTTATATATATTTTATCTTATTAATTATAGAACTACTTTTCTCTTGAAGCTTTTTCATATAAAAATTAACCTCACCCATCCGATAAGTATATTGCGGGAAGAGGTTTTTAGGTATTTTTTTTATATATTTTAGTGTATATTCATAAATGTATGTACTAATATTGGACAAAACAAAAGTATGTATGTATAACGTATACAAGCGGATTCGACACAAGTCCTGTGCACACCAATGTTTATTTATTTATTAACACCTCGTTGCATAACAATAGAACATAACTAAATGAAAAGGAGGGCAACTGGCGGCCTCGCTTTCGAGGGATCTCTTCCAGGCAACCACTGTGAGAAAAAAGTTTTTTTTATTAAATTTGATGTTATAAACCATTCTTGAATTCACTTGAACACAAATTTTACCAAATCGGTCCAGCCTTCATACTAAAACGAAAAGAAAATTTATGTATGTAGACTTTTCGTGGAGTGATTATCTTGAAGCCAAGAAAATACTTCATTCATAATAAACATCGTTATGATTCTGGTCCAAATAAACCCTATTCCAGGATACAAAAATGATAATTGATTTTTTCACGGGCTATGCGTCAAGCGATCGCAAATGGCTTACACCACCGTATTGAATTAGTGCGTGGACGAAGCCGATGACCGCGCATAGCAAAATACATGCAGTAGCTGATTTAAAAAAAACTTTTAACATGGCCAAATAATGAAACGTACTAATTATGATTTGTCCGATTAAAACATACTTAACTGTAATACTTGAACACCATTGAGAAGATTTTATTTATGATTTAGTATTCTCATTAATTATACTGAGCGTTCTCTTTGTTTATAACGAACGTGTAAACGATTGGTAATTTTTATAGAGATTTTCTACAGTTATAACAAGGATAATAAATTCTTTATTAAACAATAAATCAATGGCGCTACAACCATACACCCATACAACTTTATTTCTAGTAACTGCTAACTAGTTGACTGCTTTGTTTTGTTTTACTTTCCTTATTTAAAACGTTAAATTTGTTTGCCTACCGATATATGTATGTACTTTTTGTTACCACTCAATATGACTTTGCTGTGAATGGAAGCCTGGTTATCCATATCACAGGTTCTTACCTGGTTTGGAAACCAGTCTCCCAATACCTTCTCAACTGAAATCTTATTTATTGTTGTAAATGTTATATGGGAGAAAATAAATAAAAAAACCTTTTTAGGTCTAGGCCTGCGTTAATCTAATAGGCAAGCAGGTGATAAGCCTTCTGTGCCTGACGCACGCTGTCGACCTTTTGGGTCTAAGGTAACCCAGTTTCCTCAGGATGTTTTTCTTAACCGTTCGAGCGAATATTAACTGCGCTTAAGGTACAGTAATAAAGAATGTATTTTTAATTTATAGGTACCTTAAAATGAAATATAATATTTCAATTAAAAAAAAACAATCACCCACTCCAATGATTTCTCTAACCCAGTGATGTTCACTCATAAAATTAATTAAAAATCACTTCTCTCTGGCGATTTCGTGCAAATTGATTGAGAGCGGTGTGCGCTGACGTCACTAATGGAGTGACAATGTTGCTACTTTTTACAAGAGTAATTTTTTAAGTTCCTTGCCCTTTATTTTGGAAAATTAAGACATAATGGAAGGAAATTAGGAAGCGTTTATCATTTCGTTTAAATTTTGCTAAATATAAAAAGAATTAAAATCATTCCCTTATTTATTTTAATTGTTTCTGTTTAACAATTCAAATATTATATCATTATAGTATATCTGGAGGAAGCCATTGCCAAAAAAGGGCAATGTAAAAGTATCTGAATTAAACGGCTTTAATTATTATTATACATGTATGATTAAGTTCGGATAATGTAGAAGCCTTTACAAAGTACAGTCTAATTTCGAAATTAAACGGCTGATGCCAGCAAACTAATTAATGACGTCAGAAATGTGATGTCACAATTATTAAAAATTTATCTGCAGGTCCTGTTTTTGTTAATATTCAAATCGTACTTTCTCGTTATTGTTGCTAGCCTCCTTCCACTACCTAACATCTATCATTGTAGGTATAATACTATATATATATTTTATGGAGAATTACGACCTAACTGACCTATGGTATGTTTTGAAATAGTTAGACTTTTACTTATCTTTGTAAAGATTTGTATATTTGTGAAGAATTAATTTGAAAACTACAGATTTAAAAATTGTATTGTACCTATGTAATTTAAACTTTAAAAATTCCAAAATACTTTAATAAAAGAATCAACTATACTGAACATTATATTTCGCAACGTACAAATTAGATTATAAAATAATTAATAAACTATTAAATCAGGCATTTTAAGTCAAATACTGAATTTTTTTTTATTGAAAATTATTAACACTATTATCAGGTGTTGACGAGATCAATGTTTAAATTTGTTTAATAAGAGGGTATGCATCAATGTTAGGGTACTTACAAATACTCACTACTTTGTTTGCCTATTACTATTATTATTTATCCTACTATATTTTATAATAAAATTATTGTTCTTTAATAAGAGGGTATGCATCAATTTTGGGAATACTTTTAAAGTATACAGAAACTTGGCTTGGTCAAAATTAACATTTGCCATTGAGCAGTAACACAATGGTCGTTACAAACAATTCACATTAAATTGATTTAAATTACAAGAGAACTAAGCCAAGTATAAAATTAATTGTCGGTATTATTAGCATACATCGATGCAGCATTGCACTAAATATCAGAATGTTTTAATATATGAAGGAACTTGTGCAGTTTGGGGCTGATGCAGAGGAGCAAGTTTCGATACACAGGGACCATAAATTGATAACGGCTTGATATATTAATGTTAGATGCTAATGGACTTAATATTATATGAATGGGGAAATTAAATCCCTTCTATGTGTATCCAAAACATTAATAATATTTTTCTTTTTTACATAAAAACAAAAGAGTGTGGTACTAATTGCTATTTGCATTCTTTTTTTTTTTAATACTTTGACGATACTTGAATGAGGTCAGTTTTCCCAACTTATTTTTGTTTGGCAAAAAACTTTCGTGGGTCGCCATTGAAGTAAGTAAATTAAACATTAACGTAAACGTTATTTTTCTTTATAAAAAATAATTAATCGTAAAGTAAAAGGAAGCTTTAAATTTTTACTTAATAGGGGCTGGTTTCATTGTTTGATATTTATTATGATCTGTCAATAAATGCTGCGTTTACATATTACAATTTTCATATCAATTATTTTTATTACCTATTATATTTTTACTATCAAAATTTTATTTAGAATAATTATTTGACCTGTGTCTATATCATATATTAATATGTATGTGTGTTAATTAATGTTGGTAATGCAAACATTCTGGAGATGACATGGAATACACCTGCGTAAAATTACAGATATTTAAACTTTGTTAACTTTCCTTTTCCACGACCAATTTCCGTTCAATAATTTAAAACATTTATTAGAAATCGGAATAAATTTTTTCATATACTAACAACGTTATCAAATTCGCAGCCTGTATCATAAAGACGTACGATGCACCTGGGAGGTCGTGTATTACCGACATGTTTATGTGTCCATGCCGCTAATTATACTCTTCCCCACCTAATGAGCGCTTTTACGACCGTATCTCTTAATCATTGTGAGGTTACTAAGCACTCTGCTTATCTATTTATTTAGTTACACTGCGTGTTCTTGCACTAAATGGGGGTTTTTATGTGTTCCTCTGGTGGTTACGCGATTTTTAAGCCTGGCGACTTGCTGTGCTGTGTACTAGTGTACACAGGTAAGAAGTAAAACTTCTTTATGACCTTATTTTTCGGAAAATTATGTATTTTATGCAACTTTACACAAATTGGTTAAATAAAGTAAAATTAGATAAAGTTTAACAAAAGGCATTTATTATCATAGACATGAAAACAAATAATAGAATTTTTCATTTTACCTTAGTACTACTAAGATTATTACAGAATTTCATTAATTGTCATACAATTATTACTATCATTGTTATCGTATATTTATATATATATTTGTTATTTATGGCTTCTAATCTTCGAATCTACCGTGGTAGGGACAAGAAGAAGATGGCACATAACGGAAAAATGTCACGGTAAACCTTTGTCCAACGCCGATAAAGAAGTTTCAATTCACCAAAAAAGAAAAAATTTAAACTAAGTCATAATTCCACAGACATGTAAATATGGCTGCCGTTAAACCCAACTTCGTTTTATAATAATACTTATGACTTTTAAATGACGGTGATGATAAATTTCATAACGACGTTATAAGCTTGTGGTGCCGTAACCTTAAAACATCATCAGAAATATGTGTTAAAATGTTTAATGAAATTGGGACAGCAGGACCCTCGGAAGTGGTCGAGATTCAATTTTAATAATGGAAAGTTGAAGTAGCCCAGTCACTGCTCCTTACGTGCGTAACCGCGCCCTCACAAACAAACAATCTCGTTATGCTACGACCATACATTCGGCGCGTAACATCGTTCGTGTTGGGAGAAAGTATGAAAAATAAAAAAACAACAACTGTACTTTCATTTATTAACTCTGGCTATCTAGTTTTCCGGACTACACTACTACAATTATTATAATCAGTCACTTAACTTAATTGTTTGAAAAAGTCGAGCATCAAACTGTAATTGTATTTGGAACTTTGGAATTCGTGTAATAAATTCTATGAAAAATATTATAACAAATATATTGCAATAACTAGACTACCGTTAGTTATGTGCCCTAAAACGAGATATCAATTATCAGCGGTAGTCCCTAGCAATAATGTATTTCATAACAATATCATTGTTTATCATACTTTATTACTGGCGTTGAAAATAATCACAAATGTTAAAGATTAAAGATAAGACCGACAACGAACTTCTGGCTATAAAGCATTATCTTCCAGTGTATGACTATTATTACATAGTTCTGTATTCGTAAAACTACTAAGTTCAATTATTATTTTTAAATTTAGCATTTCCTGTTTTATATCAAGTGTGGTCGCACAGTAACAGCGGCCTCAAATTAATCTAACGCCTAACACACTAGCACAACAGTTAGGATGACCATTCTTCATTAGTACAAAGGAACTCGCCTTTTGTCTTGCGACCATTCATTTGTGATTGTTTGCGGCGACCGAGAATGTACCGGCTTATTCTGAAACACCTTGACAATTTAAATACGAATGTTAATTCCCACTATAGTAGGTTTAATAGCTTAAATTCTCTTCAGTCTCCTCCAAAGGTGAATTTATTTATTTATAAGTCCTAAACAACTTGCTTAAAACAAACATTCACAAATTTTACACACATGCCAGGAACAAATTAATCACAAGCAAACAGGAAAAAACTTAAACATCATTAAGAGCGTAATACGTAAATAATAAATTTTAGTAAGTATACACAAAAGTTGGAGTACTATACAACAGTCTAAAAACAATATATCAATGTTTCCATTAATGCTAGTAATTATGTTGTAAGAGCGAGATTGCCTATTCAGTTACGCGAGCCGTAGGTACGTATTGAAGACTTTTAGTTCTGGTAAGTCTAGGATTTACAATGAAAGAAAAATTGAAAAGAATATCATTATAAAGTTAAATATTTAATACATATCTCCCTCTCTTTAATCGGCAGCTCATGACTGAATGTCGTGGTCAGCAACGAAGCATCTAGAGTGGACTATCAGCTTTCATTGGTTTCTGTCCACCGCCTCTCTTATGACAGTATACAGTTTTGGGAACGATGAGTCTTTCACTTGATCGGTCCATCTGGTTGCTGAACGGCCACGTGATCTAACGCCTCTACACATATAAATAAGGCCAATCGACAATAATATTATATTTTTGGTGATGCGTATGAAAGAGCTTGGAGAGTAAGAAAAAAATGTTTAAGTCAGCATACTTTTACATACAGGCCTTTAATATTTTGTTTCCTAATAAGATTTAGATTGAATAAATATTTAAACTAATTATACATAGCTATTTAACTTCTAGCCTCATAGCTGGATGGACAAATTCTCCAACCGTGTTGTCATAGAAAATACTTTATTCGACTTTGCACTGGTACGTTATATTTTAATCATACTATGATTTAATTAAATTACTCATGTTTATATAATAATTTTCACTCTTTCTGTATTGCCATATCTATCAGATATACATCAGAATAGTCCCTTATCTGGCCCGGCTTGATCCCTGTCAACAAATCCACAATACTGTGACTCGTCGTCACCCGAGTCCAACAATGAAGTGATTAATGGACACCCTTCATGCTCTCAACTATTTGACTCCTATTCGATTTTAAGTTGCATTATTAATTAAGGTAATGGATTGCTGAATGTTATACGATGGATACGAAATATTCTTAGTAGAAAATATACATTTAAGAACTTTTAACCTTACATTCATAAATTTATTGGTAATTTTAATTCTACGCTAGTTTTCTTTGGCATTGTTATAATCTAATCCAAGTTATTAGGTCGTAAAAGCAGATCAATCTGTTGGTCTGGTTGGCTTTAGCCTGCGACCCTAATCCCTGAGGTCGAAGGTTCAGTACCGGCTATGCACCAATGGACTTTCTTTCTATGTGCGCATTTAACATTCGCTCGAACGGTGAAGGAAAACATCGTAAGGAAACCGGCTTGCCTTAGACCCAAAAACTCGATGGAGTGTTTCAGGCACAGGGCTGATCACGTACTTGCCTATAAGACAAATGATCATGAAACACATACAGAAATTTCAGGCCCATACCTAAAAACGGTGTAGCGCCACTGATTTTTTTTTATTTTTTGTATCAAGCTCTCGTCTCTGACCTATTTTTAAAGTAATATTTCAAATCTAAAGTATTTACGAACCTATTCGACTTCGACTTAAGAAAATAGTACACTTGCGAGCTTTCTAGCAGTGTGAGTGTCCATGGGCGGTGACATCACATAACATCAGGTAACTTCACCCTCCCAAAAAAAAATTAAAAAAGCTATTGTTTATACGAAAACAAATCTTCTCATTTCTCACTGAATTGCTTTCAGTTTTTATAATGTTTTGTAAAAATCTTCACGTCTTGCAGAGTTTTATTTTAGAAGCCTTTTTGGTAATCCTCATCTAAGAGACAACCTCGACGAGGCGACGAGCTCCGTCACTCCGGGATTCTTTTCAAAGATAAGCGACGACACTGTGAAACTTTTATAGTACCTACATACTACATACTTACTTAGTAGCTACTTATTTTATTGTTCGTGTTCATTTTTACTAGCCAAAATACCAAATTTTAAACTGGCCCAATATTTTAAAATATTAAACATTCTTCTCTATTTTTATAAAAACCGCAGCAGGATAAACTTGGTTAACAAATCAGAATATGCAGTTAATACCTACCCTTTAACATATACGTTTGATGGCACCGTCTACTTTTGAATATGGGCGCTTCGAGTGCTGCGTATCTGAACAATAATAGTTTGCACTTACACTAAATCAAAAAATCCATCTTTAAAAAAATATGTTTATTATGGACTACCACGTCATTAAATTTGTATCGGTAGATATCAATACTCATCGGCTTTTAAAATATCAATTTATTAAATAAAATAACTATGGTAATTATAGATAGAAGAAACCAGAAAGGAGGGAAATACGGTCCCCTCTTTATTTGTGTGAATTTACATAACTGAACGGAAAACTCGCAGTCCAGTTTCCGGAAGCGGCACCTGTTCACAGGCATTACGTGTGGCCAACCATATTCGAGCGAATTAGACAACCCGTCAAGAGTCAAGACTAAAAACGGTGTAAATATTTTCTTTTTAAGTTTACAGCAGCAAGCTGGAAACACAATCTATGCTAATCTATGCTAATAATCTATGTTTTTCTGACCAAACAGAGGTGGACAAATTTAAAAGTTTAATAATTTTTTTTATAGAACAGGCAGCACGCTCGCGCTCGGCTCGCTCACCTTATGTTAAGTGGTAACGCCACAATTGATCACTCTCAATACCAGAGGGCTAGAGAGTAAGTGTCCTATTAACAATGTTATGTATTAATTTCTTCTTAATTATAATGAAGCAGGAACAAAACTAGAATAAGACTTAAATCTCTTCAATTAGAGGCGCTAAACGCCCACTTAACTTACTATTAACCGACACAAGTAAGTGACAAAACAAACTTGCGCCGTCATGCGGCGGCTCTAACCGCCTTAACCGGTTTACGCCGGTGTGAACCGGTTCATGCCGGCTTAAGCTCGATTTACATAAAGTTCCCAGTGTTAGATGTTTAGTATTTCATATAGCGTTCTTGTGAACATTTTATATTTTACATTTTTATATAGATTCAATTCAATTTTTTACAATAATAAAACGATTTCATTTATGTGTGTGGTAAATATATTTGGCCTTTATTAAGTTTCAGAATAGAGTTCCCCAGCTTTGCACTTTCTTTCTATATGCGCATTTAACATTCGCTCTTCTACAGTGAAGCAAAACATCGTGAGGAACTTGCCGTAGACCCAAAAAGTCACCGGTTTATCAGGCTTAGGAGGCTGATCGCCTACTTGCCAATTTGATTAACAAATGATCATGAAACGGATTCAAAAATCTGAGGCCTTAACCTAAACCTCACCTAAACCTTTCGCCACTCATATTATTTTATTTTATTAACTCTAATAGTGCCATCCTTCAACTCAGAAACATTTAAAAGTATCGTTTACATTATAGGCATATTATAAAATCAATTACGTAAACAAAAATCTTTTATTCTTAACATCTAGAAATGCACTGATACACATCCTTACGCGGCATTAAGCAAGTCGTCTTTATACCCACATTTAGAACATTTGTGATTCTATGGTCACACTGACATTTAGCTAAAAGGGTAGCTAGTAATTATTCTCAGGTACGTTTATTTTTATGAAAGTTCTTTATATCATACATTTATTCCTGTCATCTTGTACAATATATATTCTGTATTAAATATTGTAAATTGCAGTACAAACAAGGTCTACTACTTTAACACTTATTCATAGTGTTTGCATAAAAACAAAAAATAAGTTTTCATTAATGTTGTAAAAAAACAAAAGATTCTTTATTTAAATCAAAATCATTCAAATAACTTTTTAACTTCACTACTCTTAATGTTTCCCCATTACATACTAATATTATGATATCGTCAAAAAAACAAAACGCATACATCAAGTGGATAACAAGGTGAGTGGCAAAATGCGTGAACCGCAAAGCAAATAAGAGAACAAAGTTAGCAGCTCGGATTGTACAGGATTACGGCGCTCAAAACTGACGCGCGGCGGCTCCAGTCGGTTCAAACTAGTTAGAATTGGGCTAGTTCAGTAACTAAGAGCGCGGGCCTGGTTGCAGAAGCGATCTGTTCCTGTAATTCAATTAATCACAATAAAATAAATATTAGTATAATGCTAATAAATTTACTATTATTAATCTAAATGATTTAATCTAATTCTCTCTTTCTTGAAAATAAAAGAAAATCGTTTACTTTTCAGGGTTTGTAATATGTTTGTATAAAAGTTCTTACAAATTATTACTGTCTCTCAAACAGTGTTGATAGTGACAGCAACTTGGAGCTGAGTTTTATCATCTTTATTTAAGAAATTTTGTTGTTAACATAAATTTTTTTTATTATTCATTTGAAATCCTATAAGCATGTATACATCGTATTAGATGTATTGTAAAGTTTTAATTTAGCAATAGCAATCGCCTCCGCTTCCTCTCCCGCAAGGTATTCTATTTACCCGGCTAGAACCAGTTAGTGGCGGTTAGAAGCAGTTAGTCAGGTGAGATCCGCGGGTTTTACTATTGGTATTATCGTTCGCGATTGCGGCTGAATGTTAGTTACTAGTTTCAGTAATCCACTTATTTTTGGTTATATCTCTCTGTTACTTAGCTGTTTAGTTACCTGGGTTCTATAATGTGAGTTTGGTTATCATTTTGATAAGTACGATTACAGTTTAAAATATATTTATCGTGCTGTTAGTACTTACAACTACAGTTGCAGATGAGGCAATGATAGCCGGAAAGACATGGAACATGCAATGTTCCTTGGCTGAGGCTGATGAGGCTCAAGACAGTGGAAGCCCTCTGCCCCATCTAGGGCTATAGAAAATTATCTAAAGTCAGGTAGTACTGAACAAAAATATTTTAATACGCATAATTGTAACATGAATAAAACAATGCTATGACGGTTATATATATATATATATATATATATATATATATATATTATTACAAAAATACTTGTTGGCCTAAATGTTGGTAATAAATAATTGTGATACAGAAATGTGTATCATTTCATTATCACACATAATTTATTTCTGTATTTGATTTTGTGATCCTACGATCAATTCCGGAATACTAATAATTTGGTCAGCTCCTACTTAGATGCCTTAAAATATCAGGAGAGGATCACGCAACCAGCATAAGAAATAATACAGAAAACTATGGGGATAAGACGTTGCAATCAAAATTAAACTCAACCAGTACTGCAATATCATAATCAGTCGTTCGAATTCACACCATCAATCTCCGCCATAATACACTAAGCGGTGCCCTTAAATCAATAGGTCTTTGTACAGGTACCCTAAGTGCTATCAAGCTTGTTTGATTTAATATAATGGCCATGTGTGCCCATTAGACGATCAATTGGACATCAATTGCTAGGTTAATTTGCAGTAAATACGCGTTAATCCTATGCGTTGAGGGTAGATTTGAATGTCTTAGTGATAGGTTTACTGAGCCTATGCAGGAACAACTTGCTATACTCATAGCCTAGTTATGTACGCTGTAAGAGCAACATACCCAAAACTATGTTTGGCAATAATGTCTAATGCCCCGCAGTATATGTATGTAGTATATGTGATATAAAACACAAACCTGAATGCTGAATTCTATAATCGGACGTCGAGGTAGAATGCGAAAATCTATCCTTTCCATCTCGACGCCTGCCCCATGCTCCTTGATCCCGAATCAAAGATGTCAGGAAACCTCTTGTATTTATATTAAATATAGAAACTGTAAAATACAAAAATGTGTGCGTGTACACACATAAAAAGTAAAATTTATTTATGCAACTTTACAGAAATTGGTTAAATAAAGTTAAATTAGATAAAGTCTTCTAACAAAAGGCTTTTATTATCATAGAAATGAATACAAATAATACAATTATTTCATTTTACCTCATTAGTACTTAGATTATTAAATGTAATAGAATTATTACTATCATTGTTTTCGTTATTATATATTTTTGTTATTAATGGCTTCGAATCTCTTCGAATCAACCGTGGTAGGAACACGAAAAAGATGGCTCGACACGGAAAAATGTGACGCGTAACGGAATAATGTGACTCGTAACCGAAAAATGTGACGGTAATTTTTCCAACGCCGATAAAGAAGTTTCACTTCAAAAATATTGAGCTTGCGTGAAGTTTCTTTTTTAAATTTAAGGAACTTCAATTGTTTACGACAATATTTTAATACAAAGAATTAAGGTATTCAAATATATATATATATAAGTAAAAATGAAAATTCCGAAAGATTAAAACAAATCGGCTGTCGTGTTAAAATCAACAGCAACTTTTCTTTAGAAGGCTTGAACTAATTGATTATCCGTAATTCAGTCGACACTACAAATTGCTAGGCGATATCTCAAGACGACAACGGCCTATCAATAAGAGCAAACCTATAGTACTTGCGGATAGTCTATTGCCGGTAGAAACAACATCATTTCGTAGAACACAGGACATTTTCATATAATTAGGATAAATTACGTGTTACGTACGCAAAAACCACCGGCAACGCACTTCCGAGTCCTCCGGCATTAAGAGTGTCCACGGGCGGCGGTACCACTTAACATCAGGTGAGCCTCCTGCCCCCTTGTTCTATAAAAAAATGTGTGCGTATACTAGTAGTAGTACACGTAAGAAGTGAAACTTTTTTATGACCTTATTTTGCGAAAAATGATCTACTATATGCAACTTTACAGAAATTGGTTAAATAAAGTTTAACAAAAGGCTTTTATTATCATAGACATGAATACAAATATTTCATTTTAGTTTATTACAGAATTTCATTAATTGTAATAGAATTATTACTATCGTTGTTATCGTTATTTTATGTTTTTGTTATTAATGACTTCGAATCTCTCCGAATCAACCGTGGTAGGGATAAGAAAAAGATGGGGCGTAACCGAAAAATGTGACGCGTAACCGAAAAATGTGACGGTAATTTTATTTCCAACGCCACTTAAAGAAATCCTCTGTAAACCTTAAAATAGTGTTCGATTTCAATAATGAGTTTTACTACCGCGATTCCAAGGTTGCGTCAGCGCTACGGTATTACTAGCTACCACGCATTATGAACTGAGGCTTTGGGTCATAAATCATATAGGTCTTATGGCGAGATATAGTGATGTGTAAAAATTGTAGAGGTGCATATCGATAACGGGATAGGTACGATCGGTATGCTAAATTATGTTAAGTATTAATAGGAATAATTTTTCGCTATCTGCAAATAAAACTTCTTAATTTTTAGGATAAATATAACCATTTAACTTCTTCAAAACCACGCTAGAAAACAAATTCTACATTGTGCGTATTGCGTAATGAAGCGTAAGTAATGTAATTAGTGCCATAACCACATGGAACCTCCAATATGCTGTTTATAGCAACCGTAAAGAACTCATACATAATAAATTTCTCTGACATCTCCAGTCTCCTAAAGCGAAGACCTTCCTACTTGTCTTCTTAACAATATGCAACCATTTCCACATTCTTCCTCTCTCAATTAGGTGTGAGATGGTAGATGTTACATGTTTCATGAATTTAGCTACAGGTAAAGTTGACTGTGCTGAGCTACTAAGTAAGGTGTGACTCCGTTGTATAATAGGAGCATGAAAAATATGCACCTATAGTTACTAGCTGCCCACGTCTCAGGGAATCCTAGTGAGAGGGCTAGTGCACTTTTCTTCTTCTTTTCTTTTTAACTAAATATCCTTTTTTATAACGTTTAATAAAGTTTTTTTAGTCTTTTTTTATTTCATACAAAAACGTCATCAGTGTCAAGTTACATAGTAGGGGCTGCATATAAATAATTCTCACACCTTCTCCGAGAACCAATAATGGGTTTTGTGCATAAAATGTGCAATGACACCGATACGTGTCAACGAACATCATATTTATTTATTTATATTATATATAATGCACAAGTTTACAGTGATTTGTTAAATTTGTCCATTGCGATGCATCTGTGCAGATTGAGAAGCGGTATCTATACAAGCCAATTTTAGAAAAAAAAATTATGTATTTTTTTTCATATCAAGCATTAAAACTATTACTGACGTATGAGGCTGACAAAGATGTTTATGTCATTCATTTATTAAAAACATTAATAAAATTAAAAAATAAATACAATCCCTAGTGCTAGTCCCAAACTAGTGATGAATGAATTTTGTCACAACCTATTTGTCATGAATAAAGTTTTTTACTATTTGTTTATTTAATTACATACGCTTCTTCCTGGTGGTGGCCCGGAAGTGATCGCTCGAAAGCGATAAGGCCGCCTTTTTATTTAATTATTTTAATTGTAATGTATTTCTTGCAACGTGTAAATAAACAAAAGGTTTTGACGAACTATGATGACGTATCACTGTTGTCAACATAAAAAAGCTAATTTATTTCGATTACAGCGATTTCAAATCCTTTATTAGTTCTCTTTCGCACAGAGTATCATTATTTACTCAACATTAGGTTTTTATGTGGAAGTCATGATAAACATTATGGTCACCCGAAACGGTGTAAATTAAGAGGACCAATTTACGAGCCTCGGTCGGTAGTCGTTGCCGAATGCTTGTCCTTGTCAATGTTAGATTGAGAGCGTCGTAATTATTACCACTAAGTGTCGTACTGTATCTTCCAAGCAATAAGAGACTATTATACACATTTACAAAAAACACTTTAAAATGTAGGAAATCACATATATTTAGTGTGAGACGTCTCGATTTATGTAGATTCAAGAGTTATTATATAATTAACACAGGACAAAATCGATTTCATTACCAAAACTATATTAATTAAAATTTAGCGGACGCGAACTTTTTAGCGCCTAACAGTCAATGAATATCATGTGTTACAGATTAAATTTAATTTATGAAAGTAATAAAATGAATACAAAAGTTTGCTACTTTATTAAACAGAACAAAGTCTAATGCATATTTTATTTGCTTTATTGTTATAAATAATATATTCCTGAACGCACAGATAAATATTTGACAGGTGATATATCTCAAGTCAATAGTCAATCGTTACTGAAATTATTCTACATTTTTTAAATCTAAACTGTGCACTCATCCGAATAGTGTGGATATATTTTGTCGATTCCAAACCTTCATTTAAATGCGTTCTTTAATTTAAGGGGAAAATTTACCGTATCGACGCGATGAACACTAAATGTTTGACAATTACGAAACCATGAACATTTTGTATTGGATTTTGTTTTTTATTTTTACATGTTTTAGTTATTCTCTTATTATATATTAGGAGAAGAGACAAATACAACGAATCAGTTCTTGAATTATAAGTGTTTGAACAACTTTGTTTTATTTATTAGGATATTTTTTAAGTAGTAATTTATTATAAGTGAACAGAGCATTGTTAGCTAAATTCCGCGCCTTTGCGCCTCTATAGTTAAGAGTCTCCATAGTGATGAGCAATATATAAAGTCAAAATAAACCATAAACAATAAGATTACTTTCCAAATTCAAAAACATTGGCAATTTATTGAATAGATACGAAGAGAAGCCAAACTCATATGACGCTAAAAGACCTGCATTATATCCACAAAGCATCTTAAATTCAGTGACCTTTTAACGCGGGGAGTATATCAGCCGGTCTCGGCCTGTCCTCTTTCGATTCCGCCCATAACATAAACATGACGGTACACTATTAAAACTTGGACTCGTTTTGTAAGCCGAAATATTCCGACTACCTTCTATCTCGTCTGTATCGGAACCAGGGTTGCCAACAGTATAACATTTGCATTTTTATTTTATTTTATTACGCTCGCTATCCGAATTCGAAATTCCATTTTTAAAGTTTTCGAATTCTGTTTACAATTTTGTTATCCCCGTTCGCTGTTCACGCTTATTTGAGATTTAAACTGGGATATTTTGTACGCGCTAATAAATTTTTGTGGTTCCGTATTTGGGAATATGTAAGTCGGCTAAAGTAGGTGACTGTTTGGTCTTTATTCCGAATGTTTGGTCTTTATTCCGAATGTAATCTACATTCGGACTCTTAAAATAACATTTGTAAGTGTTTTATCTTACAACTATTATTTTGGTTAACTCATTAATTTATACACACTTTTCACCATTATTAATTGTTTCTACGCATCAATTATTATTTGTTGTTATCTGCGATCCTTATACGTAATTTTTGGTCTCTATGCAATATCATTTGTCAATTAGACATTTGTTCGATTTACATAGCTACGATTTAGCTTTCTTGTAAAAATAATGGTAAACATGGTAACGAGTCACGCGATTAATTTTTGATCAATTTGAATAAGGTTGTATTTAGTATATTATAATGAGGGCGGTAATGTTTGAAAGGACATCAACGTGTCAACCCTATCGGCATAGTCCAGGGTAGCCCAGCGGCTGTCTCATAAACATGGCCCCTGTATCAGCGCGTAATCTGCCGGATTTGTCGATCAGGCCGGCTATCCACTGGCCAGATTTGTACCGGGCTTTGCTCCATACGTTTTGCTTTTCTTGTCCAAATATTTATTGGTGCGCCAGGTGGACCTAATGGTTGGATGTTATGATCGGAAATCAGTTTATTGAATGCTTTTATCGGTAAATTTAAGCAATAGTTAAAATTGTTAAAATAGATATTGAAATAACATTGATAAATAAATGTTTTGAAGTAGATTAAAGAAAAAATACAAATCCGAAATCATTAATAGCAGCATTCTCGACCAGCAATTATTGTTATTGAAGAATAAGATGTAAACCTATTGTTTTAGTTTTATTTAAATTAGACGCGTCACCGCTGACGTCTGACAGCTCAATGTTAACGAGTGACATTTAACGAGAATGTCAATCTTATTAGTGATGAATATGTTAACATATCAGAATTAATACAAACTGCATAAGAGGCATTAAATGTTGTAATGTTTAATGTATTTTTCGGATGAGTATTTAAGTAAGTTTTCCGTATAAGTAGCATTATACATGCAGGCGCAATGGCGTTACTGTCAGCTACTATTGTCATATGTCACAGAGCTTATAAATTACCAGCATCAAATCTGTTTAAAACCTTATTTTTTTCGAAACATAAATGAACTTAATATATAATTAAAGGAAATATTCTAGGAAAGACTAGGCGGTATGGTCAAAAGACCTTAGCCTGCGCCACAGGCGGCTGTATAAAACCTTAAATTCTTGTTGTTTATTCGATTTGCCACTATTACTAAATCTAGAAATTAACGACTATTACCAAAGTAATAGTGATTTGCCATTATTATTATTAAAAGTTTTTTATTATGTCGAAGCATTAACTAAATTTAATGAACACAAACAAAAATACTAGAAATATATGCACTCTGCGAACTTTTTAAGTAAAATACCCAATATTGCTTGTAGTCAATTTTTTATATTATAAATTAATTATACCATTAAAAATATAGTACGCTATAAATCAACAAAAGCACCCTTAACTAGACGTAATAAAGGCCATTTGGTGTCATCTTACACTTAACGAGATCATCAAAATTGGGAACAAAAGTCAGCCCACAAACCATAAAATATTCTTTATTTTCGCTTTGCTTCATTTAAACCTTCAAATCTGTTGCAAACTCATAATTTAAATTAAAGGATTCGCAATTTTATATTTTTTTAACTTACACACATACATAAAACCATATTCTCTCTGCGACTTATAAATCCCATATAATCCTACTTTGATGCAGCAATAAGATGTGTTGGCCTAGCTGCTTCAGCGTGCCACTTCCATCCCTAAGTTTGGGACCCCGGCTGTGCTCTAACAGATCTTACTTTCCACTACTACTCGTAATTTAAAATTCAAAATCATTTATTCATATAGGTAACACAATGTACACTTATGAACGTCAAAAAGAAATATATATAAAATGCTTCTAATTTTACATTTACTGTTAGTTCTGAAAATCAAAGGCGTACAACGGAAGAGAAATACTGGTAATAAATTCTCCGCCATTCTTTTTTGTTTTACACATTTTTTTTAAATAGCTGCAACCATTACATCATGTTCCTCATGACATCTTAAGTAATTAAAAATAATATAATAAATCTAAGATTTCTCCTCTACGGTCAGAAGCATTGTGAAATAGGAGCACGCACTTACATTCTCGTGGGAAGAACATGCATAAAATCACCGCTATACGAATTCAAGTCCAACCCGTCACCACAAGTAGCACCCCTTCACGAGTATGACGCCAGCCATCAGCCCCCTCACCATATTTCAGGAAGAGAGACAACCGGACGCATGGACGCGTCACTTCAGTACTTTAAAATTTTTTTATTCAAATTTTATTTGTGTACAGAGCATTGTGACATACATAATCTTAAACAACATAGTCATTTCGTATTAAATTCTTATTACATACATACGCATATCACGGCCTTGTGTCACTGCTATGCTAAATTCGACAAAAACCACCTCCATACTTTTCTACTGCAACACGATCCAACGATAAATAATATTTTAAATTAATGCTAATGGCGAGTTTGGCTGAACGGTGGTTTGTTATAACTCAAGATGTCCATCCCTTCGTTAATATAACAATATTTAAAGCGGCATTAGGCGTTATTTATAGTAATTGTCGGTTAAGACGTTATTGTTACAACCTTTGCCGTAAATATATAACGTAGATTGATGAAATTCAAAATGCAGCTAATATTTATTAGCAATTTTTTTTTAACTAATTAATAGGTGGAACTATGTCACTTTGACTAATCTTTGTCGTGTATATCGTGTTAAGTCTGGAAAGACGTATACCACCTCACTATAAGTCTCTCCAGCTCCCTTTGTCTTATCTGCAACTGTCCGTTGTCAGGTTCGCTTGGAACGTCCACTGTTCCGCGTTCCTTGCAACCCGCAATTTCCAGAGAGATTCCAATCATCTGCGGCTATGATTGGAATCTCTTCGCAGTTTACGGCATATCCACTTCCACTTATGTCGCTTGATCTACTGGCTAGCTTAGGGATGATTAATCAAGAGATAAATAAATAAACCTTTATCACAGCCATATTTATATAGGTTTCAAAATGGTCCATACGTTGTGTTTATAATAAATATAGGCAAGTAGGTGAGCCTTGTGTGTATCTAAAAAATCACGTTTCTTGCTTATTGTCTCTAAAAAATTCTGGCATATGTATGTTACCTTTATGTGTATAGCGTCCTACCACGACTTAGTATGGTGTACGTAATAACATAAGTACAAAAGACAATTCAATAACACAAATAGGAGCGCAGTGTGTCATAGTTAAATCGTTGGTAGTTAAACAATGCAGGCGTAGTACGAGTTAAGTGTGAATTATCGGCCAAGTTCGTGTCTTCATATTGTTTACCTTGTCGAGACCCGTTTACCATTCCTAAGTGATTAAGAATACTGTTGTATGGACAGGGAAACTATAGAGTTTAAGAAAATACTTAAGACTACACACGAAAATTATCTTCAAGTATTGTTGTAATGATTACATATAATTTTATATACTTGCTTACTCAAAGCATCTCTGCGATGTTCGGAATAAGTTTAAAAGTGTCGATATGAATCAAATAATTAAACTCACAGAAATATTATCGACAAAAATTAATTAAAACTTAATAAACACTTGACCTACCTGATGTTAAGTGATACCCATGGACTCTCACATTGCCAGAAGGCTCGCAACTGCTTAACTGGCTTTTTAAAATTCATACACGCTCTTTTCTTGAAGGAGCTTAAGTCGAGTCGTTACGGAAATACATCTGTGTGTAGCTGGTTTCACATAGTAGTCATATGCGGCAAAAACTGCCTTAAAAATCCGCTCAGTTGTGGCACGACGGACGTCGAGGTGTATTGGGTAAATATCAATTTTATTCTAATTTGCTTTACAATTCGTTTAAAAATGTTAATTAACTCGAGTAAAATTAACCTTCTCCACGTATCCTATATCCCAATCTCGGATGTTAAATACACAAGACACAGTGCTCAAATTCCAAGTCAAAGTGAAGTAAGTTACATTCAGCCGATCGCCTTTGTAAGCTGCGAGGCAATTATCATTCATTATTATTAAATGTGACGTTTCAGTAAACGTTGGCCGATAACTTGAGCAAATAATTCAAACGGAGGGTCGCTAAATGAGAATCTGATATTTAGATTACCGAGATATTACTTTGGTATAAGCTAATAAATATATATACTTTTTTTCATTGGTTTCAGAATGATTTCGCTGCGTGAGTGTAGCAACGAATTAAACGCGCACGGCGTAGCATGCTATGAAGTGCTACGAATGTCTGTTAAGACTAGTCAACTTAATTTCGATAATTTATTTTTAGTAATCATAACAATCGTACAGTATTTACCATTTGCATAAGCTACATAGTATTAATAAAATAATATAAAATATGTAAAATTTAAATTTAAAAAATAGGTTCTTTAACGCTGGCAGCATTTCCTTTCGCTGTATTGCTATACTTATGCACTAGAACCCACGGCCCAAAAGTCTTCTCTAGTCCAAAGGAACCAAATTGCAGTTTGAGGAAAGAATCTTATATTTGATTTTATTATATTCCGCCTGCTCTGCGACCGCCCTTAGCTTTTTTGCTTGTCTAAGGGAGGTGATACTTTATTTAAATACTTTTATAAATTAGAACGAAAGCTAAAAAAAAGAGCTTAGTAATATTTTTTATTAGTCAATAATAAAAAATAAAAAAGTATGCATATACTTGGGGTATATACTAAAGTATTAAAAATAAGAACTATGAATTAAATTAAGATGTTACCATTGAAAGTAAAACCCAAAAACCGTAAACCTCCTAATAATATAATATCGTTATGAATGGTTTAAAAATTAGTATATCGTTAAATATTTTTATAATTTATGTATGGTATTCTGTGAAAAACACCCATACTAAATAAAAAAATTCTACCTTTTAAAATTTCGTTTAAATAACCTAAATTATACTGTAAGTTGAAGGTTAATTAACAAAAACATCATTTCCTGTTGCCATCAAACGGAACACTGTACATAAACACGAATGGTAATTATTGCTTACGCAACTGAATCCCGATAGATCTTCTCGGAGATAAACAAGTAAGCGACGCACTTTGTTTGCCGAATTCTTAGCTGGGTTAATGGCATGTAACGTTGATATCAATGGAGGTATAAATTCTGAAGAAGGTATTTTCTATTACAATTTAACTATTTATCTGGGCGTCCTCCGCACAGCCTGCCCTTTGTATTGTGGGGAGTGGGCAATCCTGCGCTCTATGACCAATATAGATCAATTTTTAAAGTGCGTTACTTACGAGCTTTCTGCCAATGTATATGGTATGGTATGGTATTGTAAATAAAAATTGTTATACCTTCTAGGTTTACTAACAAATAATAATGATTATACTTTATTTACATCACACTAACACAAAACAAGATAAAATTAATAAAGATAAATAATGCAAATGGGCGGTCTTACTGCTGAAAGTACGCAACCAAAAGGTGACTAATATAAACATTAAAGAAAAAATACAATAACTTACAACTACACCAAAAATATTTTTACCTTTTTATTTTATTAAAGAAAATATTTTTTCCTATATTTATTTTTGTATTGAGTATTTGTTTCTTAAATGAAAATTTAGTCTATGTGGTCTACATGGCTACAGGCAGAGCATTCCACGATCAAATGGCAGTAACGGTGAATAAGGAATTGATAAAGTTGGATCAAATTTGTAGCGTATAAATCAGCACATGTTCTATTCCTGTTGAAACGATAATTAATTCCAGAGACAGGTCTAAAAACGTATGTGTATAAATTTCAAATCATGAATAGGTGTTATTTTTCTAACCAAATCTTGATACAATCGTAGCGACATCTATCGGTAAAAATTGCAATTAGATCATAAATAAAATTACATGTGTGAATTTAAAATTCATGTTTTTTTTAATACTACAAAAAAAATATGTCTAAAATAACGTATCCAATAGCTGAGAACTAGTGTCAGTATCGCGTATCAGAAATCTCAATAGCATTTTCAAATAGGAGGAGCTTGACTCGATAACTAGCTTTCGATAAGAAAAGCTACATATCGAGATATCAGCACTTAATTAATTAACATTTAAGCGAATTTATTTCGACTTTGAACTAATTGTAATTAGTAGAAATGGTTTTGTTTGGAATACGAATTTTAATTTTTAGAATTGTCGTGTATTTCGTGTTTTTTTTTCTTATGAAGTTCAACTCGTTCGTACGTTATACTATTAACATTTAGACATCTTTGCTATCTTGCGCAGAATGTCGGAGATTATTAATTGCAAATTCAAATAATATTTTAAATGAAAGTGTATTTCTAAATCTATCTTTATATATAAAAATGAATCCCTATTTCCCTTGGTCACGGCATCACGCGTGAACGGCTGGCCCGATTTCACTAATTCTTTTTTCGTTGTGTTTGTTGAAAATTAGAAAATTTAAGAATAATTTTGTTACGATAGCAAATTTTTTTTTTCAGTACATAGCGCCTTTACAATTCAAACTTTTTTCATGTAACCTTATGGTGTTTGACATAACATTGACAGAATGCGTGCAGCAAATATCGTCAAAGAGGATGTAAAAAACTGAATATCGTTTAAAATAAATGTTTCGATCGGCGTTATTATATCGATAAAATAATTACAGTCGTTAAATCCATGTTTTTCACATGGCCAGTTATATGGAGTTTCCTGTATCGGAATACCAACAAAACTATTTATATACGCACCAGAAAAATTTACAAAGAATGTTGTTTCTTATTAAGCATTAGAATAATAAAGACATTGTTTCTGAAATATTTTTTTAGTTAATTATACCAATTCGAAATCAATATTCATAGTTAAGACAGGACAACGTCTGTCGGGTCCGCTAGTACTTAAATATAAAAATTTTGACATCTCTTTTTCATATTGCACGTTTAATTATACTATGTATTAGAATATAATAATGCCAGGATCTCATCGGATAATTCAAACAAGGCCTATTGTGTTGATACACCTTAAGTTGCGTATCAGATAGGAAAAGTTTGAAACAAGAGAGAACTCATTTATCCACCTCAATACAAACTGCGATACAATCTAAATGCTACTGATCTAATGGAAATTGTAAACAGCTTGGGATACTTGACATTATCTTATATATTATGTTACATAATCATAAAACAGATACAAAATACGATCATTCATAACCGTTTAAAATTAGAACATGAAAATCTTTGCAATGTTTGTATGCGTAACACAAGACTAACATAATACATTTAACAGGGGTAAGACGTGAGATGTATCAAACCCCAGTTAGTGCGTTAAAAACCGTTTATTTTTGGTACAAAGACGAGGATCACGTAATCAAAATGCATGCAATCTGAGGACCCATTAGGTGATTAATGGCTAAACTGTTATTAATATTTAAAAACTTTTTGTCATAAATAAAATAAAATGCCGAAAACCGCTCTTGCCATGAGTCCAATTATCAAGGACCATTTCTTCTGCCAAAACCGTACGTAATGTTATAAGAGAATGTCTTCGGGACAAGTGCCCCTCTGGTTTATTAAGATTTTGTCTTTGATGAAGAGGTTTTTATGTTTGAGGTTTTAATTCGTAAACAACTGTCAAAATTGATGAATTTCTAAATAGGTACAATATTAACAAGGTTACTCTTTATTCTAATTTCCATTTAAATTTTCACTGGGTCTTATTGACACGATAAAAAAATTAACTCAAGGCGCATACTAAATAGACTTTAGACAATCACCTTAACAAAGCACCATTCGTTGTTTAATTAAACTCAAATTAGTGTTGCCAATTAACACGAACGTGTACGCAACATGCCGTGAGCTTATATGAAAATATCCCTTATGCATATGCAAATAAAGTAGAATATTCTGTGAATGAATTTCGTTCGACAAATGAGACGATCGCGCCCTCTTACAAATCGTCCGCATTAATATAAAACAAAAGATATTCTGCCTTCGACTAAAGAAAGTGTACGAATAATATCGAAGAATGTTTAAGACTAAAAACATTGGTTAGGCAAAGTAAACCCAACAAAAAAATTGAATTTGTTTCAATATTTAATATTTAAATTGTAACAAATTCCTTATATTGTTGTACACGTAGCCAAGGAGCCCGGAATACATATTATTATGAAACCTAAGTTTATGGCTATATATAATTATAAAGGTTGGTATAACGGGATTTTTAATTGGTTTCAAAAACAGATTATCAGTACCTGTAGATATTGAATTGGATATGAGTAGCTCTTCAACGTCAACAATCTTTTATATTTTTTTAGAACACAGAGGTTGTAGAATGAAAAAAATATATAATTACATACATATATCGTAACAAGTTTCGTCACGTAACTTGACAAGGTTTTTAATGAGTGGACAAAGTTCAGACATGTACTTTTAGTACCAAAAATACTAAGCCGTTGCAGAGCATTTTTGCAAGCTTATTTGACGGTGACTATCCAGTGATATGAATAGTTTACCTTATATTTCGTAGAACGTATATAAATGAAGTAGATTCTTAAATGGAGACCGTTGAATTGCGCCTTGAAGATACACTGGGTAATTGAATGGAATAGCGAACTGCGAGTCTAGGCGTCATAGAAAAACACTTTCAGCAGCCCATATACGGACTTAGGTATATTCTAATACGCACGTCAACTCATGAACGCTATCAAATATGTCAATCGTCATACAGAAAAATGCTTTGATTGCCGTTTAAACTAGGTTTAAGTTTGACGTTCTAAAAACTATTCCATAGTTTCACCACTTCATCACCAAGAAGAAGTTTTGAATGAATCCACTTTATAATATTAAAAAGAAGTGTTAATATTATTGATTTAATTGCCTTTTTTAAATCTAATGAGTTATTATGACATTTTTTGAAACTAATTGCCTTTTTAAATTCAAATTAGAACCCACAGTGCCTCAGTCCGATGTGTACAAATGTCGATATCAGTCGGAGTGATCCGGTAAAGGTGTGGAATGTTAATTAAAGACTGATCGACCTCACACCAGTCTCACCGGCTCATTGCTGTCACGAACGATCACAGCTAACACAAACTTTGTTCTAATTCGATTTTCCAATTGACGTTTTTGACAATTGACACATTTCTCTTGACTTATGAAGAATAAGTCAGTTATTTGATTGTTATCTATGATTATACTTAATTTTTTAAAGTTTTGAAATCATAATATTTAACATTCAATTTTGCAGTAAATTAATAAAATAAAATTAAAGCAATTTCTTTTATTCGAGGACTATATACTCAGGATTACACTAAGTCCATGTAAAACATTATTACACGACTTCCTTCAAATTTTTCTATTTGTCCTCAACCTCGCTACAATTTTCCAATCATTCAATCCTCCAATCGAATATGTAATTATAACTCGATTCACCATTTACGAACAAAGTTGCTAGAACTTGTCTACTAAAGATAATATCAAAATAATAAACAGATATCTTAAACAGAAACAAAGAACTAAAGGAGGGTGTCGTGGGGACGACACAATGCAAAAAGGCGCTAATTTCGCGAAACCAAAAAGTGGAAATGGTTATGCGTTGCAGCGCCAACGCGTTTGTCTCACGATAACGTGAGCTTACAATTAGTCGGGATGGCTTAATACCGAAGTGATCCATATTTTTTATCGACACAAACCCGAAGAAATTTGTTTATGAGCACATTTTTGTGTATATTCATGAATAACAATAATTCTGTGGACCGATCTAGATGAACGTTTTAGTTTTTGTTAATTTGGAAGTGTTGAAGTGATTTCGTAGTTACTAAAAATGCTTGAAGTATATTCTTGTTATTATCAAAATAATAAGTTTATTATATTTAACAATAACTGGAAAGTTTAAACTGTCAACGTCCGTAAAGTTTTCTTTAAAATGTAAAAAATATTTTGGAATATATTTTATGCCACCTATTTAATAATCTGTATAGGGCATTGGCCTTAAATTGGATCAGTTTATTTAATCATATTTATATTATAAACAAGTCACTTTCAGCCTTCTGTCTGTTATCTCAATTTTTGATTTGAGACATGCTGGCTTATGGCAATGTTTTCTTCACCGTACGAGCATGTGTTAGATGAGCACACAAACTGGAAGTTCATGTTCACGCTGAAGCTAATAAGCCAACACTTTATTTACTACTACAATTATTACATACAATTTATTTACTTATATTTTGTATTCTACCAATGTTAGATTATGCATAACACTATCCAGGCACAATTAGACGCGACTTGGCGGCTATAATCGTTAATGTTTAGCACCGTCCACATATTTCTGTACCTTATGCCATTTGCCTTGCACTTTGATACATCCAGATCTTTAGAAGTTTGCAGCTTTCGTAAAAAGAGAAAAATTGTAACAAAAAAAATATATTTTCAGAAGCACATAATTTGTTTTGTTTTTTTTAGACTCTTTTATTCACTTGTTATATATTTCGTATAGCATAGGCGACTATCACGTTAATTTCGAGCTTATTCAACTCCTTGACACCACGGGCCTAGTGAGAATACGGAAAAGGACTCAACCATTTGAAATAGTTAATTAGTATTGTACGTTAGCCTTAAATACATTGGTAAGTGAAAGAATAATAGAACACAAGAAGAGAGTGTCTTCCATTTATAGAGAGAGTAAGTAGTGTTATTGGACACTTTCTTATGTTAAAATATCTTTTTAGCAAATTAGGTTAGACTTAAATTATTTTTTTGTCCTAAGTTAGGCTAGATCGTAATTTTCCATGATGTCTTAGTAAAGACACATGTATTAAAAATATACTATTTTTATATATTATTTTATTCGTATATTATTTTGGACGCACTATTAGGATTATAGATAAGGGACAAATAGTAGAACAGTTACAACTCGAGACATATGAATATACATATTCTTTTACTAACATTAATATAACAACCTAACCCACCTAATTACTGTAAAGAGACTAAAGTATAGCGACATGTAACTCATTAACTTGGAACATATCGACGGGGCTGATTTCTCCTGGGCGCATCTACACTTTGATGCTCAACGTGTACTCCTATTAACTTTAGGCTGCGAAATGAGCGTTTGTAACTATATTGTATTTACTTCAAATAATATACCATGTATTTTTGCGGTTTATTGTAAGTTCGCCGCGTTCTACGTTATTGATTTGAGAACTGGCAGTAAATTTAAATTAAGAACCATTTTTTTACTTTTTTTATATAACAGGGGCAAATGGCCAACATATCCAATCCAATAACATCATATTGGATACCGCCGCCCATAGACACTTTCATAGCCACAGGGCGTTGCCGGCCTTTTAAGATTTGGTATTTCTTTTCTTGAAGGACCGTAAGTCGAATCGGTAATTTATAAATGTAGATTATACAAACACGAATAAATTACTGAAATTAACTTTTAAAATTGGAACGAAGAGTTTACAAATCATCTGTACAACTTATAACATTGGCGCTGTGTCTTGATTTTACAATAAACTTTACTATATATAAAAATGAGACTTATATTCCGGAAATATTATCCAGTAACATAAGATGTAGATATTTTATGTTTTTTGTGGTCAACGGTCCGACATTTTTAAATTGATATTTTTTTACGTAAACATGATTACTAAATAGGAGGACGACGGAGACGGATGCAAATCAATGAATGAATAAATAGTGTTGTATGGTATAATTTCCTACTAATGAAAAAATGTAGGCATTTTAGCTGCCAAAAAGCACAGATTATATTTACACAGTTATACATAGAAATAACTCAAATAGCTAAATGTAATCACAAAACGCTTTCTTTATGGCCATTTAAATAGCTTCGTTCAAATATATGAATAATCTTAAACAAAACCCATTTTCGTATCTTAACTAAAACTTTTCATATTTTTACTTTATCGTAAATTTTTCTCATTCCCTTTATTACATTATTTAATAATGATATTAGCAACCTTCGAATCTAACGGAAAAAAATATTTAACTGAAGGAGGAGGAGGTTATCAATTCAACTAAGTAGTATTTCTTTTTCAAAATCAAACACAATGTCTTTGTTTATTATAAGCTAATTACTAAATAATAATTATTTATAGCTCAATTATAGAAAATCAAATCAACCTAACGCATACACTAGTAGAAAAACGAATTCGTATGTTATAATTGAATAATTTTATTTGCTGATAATTCCGTCTTTCACTCAGAGCCCAAGCAAAATAAAAGCAAATGTAGAGAAAAAATCTCACGCTAACATTGATTAAATTACACTCTTTATCTCCTCAAATCACTGCCGTAAAGGAAAATAAGCTGAAAAATACAAGGGCCCGCGTTGGGCGCCAAAACATCGCCTATTAAATATTCATACACCGTAAAAAGTTCCGGAAAGATCCGTTGAAACTCATCAAATTACAAGTTGCTCCAGTTATCAGCGAGGGAGAAAATACATCGAAAAATGAAGATGTTTTCCTATTAATACATTGTTTAAACAGACCCCGCTTCTTATTCATCGTTGTGCTGTTGAGGATTATTAAATTTTTAATTTGATTCTTTCATTGGCTTTGCTTCAATAGCTCAGAGTTTATTCAGAGAGTATTCCAGAGTGAGAGAGAGTATGCTCTTTAATACAGAATTGAATAAATAACTTTCAAGGGTTAACGATTTCAAAGCTGTCAAAAGTAAATCTCAAGGAATGTGACTGAGACAGAATACAATAAATTTTAATTGATAAAGTCAGAGCTGTCATTAAACTATCTGAACGACCGGCGCCATCGACCGCTCGAGGCGAACTGACAAACTTTTAATTTCTTCACCACAGACATTGACGTAGACGATTGCGATGGGCGGGAAAGTTACACAGATAAAGACAAGTTTTTGGATGTAGAATCTAATGGGTGCACTTGGACTTAAGGGTCGTTTAACCCTTCAACTATCTTCATGCGACATCTTGATGGAGACGGTTATGCCTACTTTACGATGATTTATTGGTAATTTTGTAGACTAGAGCTTATGCTCTATTATATACTTTGGTCAGCATTAAATTATTAAAGTAGTAACATATTGAGAGCTATTTGACACAGTATTTTAGTCGTATAGGTACTTAGAACTTGTGAGTCATGAAGGTTAATAAGGTTAAAACGCTGATAAACCCAACGTTATCAAGGCATATGAAAAAAACAGGATATTAGGGAGTCAGCGAATCGGCCTAATGACAGGAGTTACACGCTAAACAATGTTTTAATGCCGCAACTCCCTTACGTGGTCATGAATGGTGGACGTATTTGTTTAGGACAAGCAAACGGGCAGCCGTTTAGGTGACCCTTTAAGGCGACGATCTAAGTTATAAAAGGTCGAGATAAATTCTTTGTTGAGGCTAAAGGTAGCGCTTGTTGTTTTAAGTTACAATGATAGTATGAAATAATTAACAATGTGTCACATTATTTATAGACGTACGTCTTACGGAATAGACTTTATTATAGTAATTTATGTATTTTCATTTGCTGGGACTGTATTCCATGGGATGGACATCCTGGTGTCTCAGTTTACAAAACCTTTTAGTTCTTAACTGGATGTACGTATAGATTCTTTAGGTAAATTCTGTGTTCAAGGTGTGTTATTGGGTAAACTAGGTATCATGTTAATTGTCAAAGTGACACGATAGCAATAAGGACAAAATATTTTAATAAATGAGTGCATAATAGTGGGTATACTAATAATAATAGAGACTCGTTTTAAATATAAAAAAAATGTTCTACATCAAATAAATAAAGTGAAAACGCGGGCTTAATGCTAAGAGATCTGCAAGCATTTCTAGAAAAAAATATCGTTTAAAAATCAACTAATACAAATCATTTATGCATATTAAAGTAATATAATTTACACGTTTAACGGAGAGCGCGTTAGAAAAGGTTCTATTGACTTGTACCACACGTATTTGGTGATACAGGTGCGAGATTAAATGGACAGTGTATACATGGTGTTCATTACGATATTGCTGCGAGTACAACGAATATTGTGAGCGGGTTTTATTAGGGATGTCATAACGATCGTCGCCATTTTGATGAGAATTGAAAATATTATGTTTGATCTGGGCCTTATGGGATTTGCAGGGTTCGTTTACAAAAAGAGGTGATGATATTTAGCTGGGTGTAATTTTTCTGTGTAATTAGTCACGGCCTAATTTCTCAGCTTACCTATACCTTAACAAATATACTATAAAAAGAGAATATTCATACAACATGTTGCCACACGTTTAGCCCATAAATAATTTTAGTGGGCGAGGCAACGACAAAATCGATGCAGCAGTTCTTGAGTTACGAGCTACCGTACATACGGACATAAATATAACCGTTACTCACTCGCCTCGTTCACTCCACCTGTTACGGTAATCGATGTCCGATTTATTAGTAGCCTTCAAACTTAAACAAAGTTCTGTTGTCTGAAAAAAGGTTTTAATCAGTGATGAAACTTTTGACAGGCGTAACCGCTCAAACACTGTCCGTATGACATTACCTCATTTGACAACTGACTTAATTGTTTACGCGGGAACTATTAGAGATGCTATATCTTATGTGTTATATTGTAAAACAAAGACAAAACGATGGCTGGCTCTGTGTGATTGTCATTTGTCAACGCCATCTTTTGTTTTACACATACGCTCGTGTTCCGGTTGACCTATCTTTGTCAATCGTTTCGTCTTTTGTACATTTACATCCTTATTATATCAATCATTCCAAGTCAAAAAGAATTTGTTAATACTTTCTTGCATTTTCGCTTTACTACAATGTAAAGATCCAAATACTGAAATCATTTATAATTTAATTATAATGTTTCATAAGCAAACACTATCAATTTAAGCACTGAATATGGTTTCGTGTCAGAAAGAAATATGGAAAATTTTACATTACATTACAAAATTTTCTCCTATAACTTCCTATCTCGTTTAGGGACAAATACAATTAACCCTTAAAAGATAATATAATAATAATGGTCACTAGTTCTGTTATAATTTCATTATCAATACAGTGTGTTCTGAAATAAGTAATTCATTTTTAAATAATTAATTTCATTTTTTTATATTTATAAAAAATGAAGTTAATAATTATAAAAACTCGACGCATGAATCAAAATAAAATGTTTGTCTCCTTGACTCTTATTTAATGGAAAACCTTATCAATAAATCATCATCATCAAGCTTAACCCTTAAACGTAAGCCGATTTTTTAAGGAATAATTATCGTATTCATAATTTACATTTATTTATTTATTAATACATTGAATTACAATATAAAAAGTAAACATAATTAAATTAAAACGAGGGCATATGGCGGCCTTATCGCTTTCGTTAGATCTATTACAGGCAGCCACTGTGAGAAGGGAAAAATGTGTACAAAATTAGATTAGGTAGGCTAAAAGTGCAAAAATACATATTACACATAATTATTAAGAAAAAACTAAACAGGAATAAAAAAAATCTAATCTGAAAAAAGGATACATGAAAAATAAAAAGTGCACATGAATCACGATAATTTAAGATTAATCTTACGTCTGTTAGTAGTTAGTAAGAAATTTAGGTTGTGGACAGGTAATGTTTGTATAAGATAGATAGATAGATTCACATTATTAATACTTACAATATACAAAAAATAAATATCTAGTTATTTCTCTGCATTAAAGATTTTTATATGTCGTAGAACTTGAATGATAAAGATTTTGCTTCGCACTAATCTTAAAGCTGCTTCGGTGTGAATAACATACATATTTCATTTACCTTTATATAAAGAATTATATCATAACGCTTTGATATAATTAACGCGGGTGTATCACAGGGCACTGCTAGTGATGAAGAAAGATGATTTCTATGTCTCAATATTTTAATTTATCAACCTGTGTATTACAGAAATAAATTATAATAAAATAGTTTGTGGATGAGGGTCCTCTCAATTAAGCTAGTCACGGGTTAAGAATAAACCCCGTCACTTTAGCAAAACGACAGTTTTTGGACAGGTTTTGGTTATTTAATTATACAAAATTAATAAGAGGTATTTGAATTATGTACAAACATGTAATTTAAATAATAATATAAATATAACGTTCTCTATGTACAATTATAATTTGCACCTGCATAATATTAACTTTTTTTGTTTAATATTCTTTAGTTTAGGGGATTATTAGATATGGGAGAGTTATTTATGGGTCCCGATTGGGGCACAGTTCAACCTCACGGCAATTTTGCCGGTGTAGTAATGGTTCGCTACCTGGTCTGTTTGGGTTGTTCTTATGGGTTCCAGTACTCTGTCAACTGAATATTAAATATTTTATAAGTCTTGATTGTTTATTTTCTTAGATACTTTTACCACTACAGATTTGTCATTATTCTTTTTCAAGTTGGTATTAATTAATTATTATAGTTACATTTAACAATTATACTATTCACATTCACGTTCGTTATATACGTTCATAGATAATATTTACTAGTGTAAAAGTAAAAACACAAGCTTTATAGAAATGGTTGTCGTTCGTTAACAGTAATCACAGGTTTACACAGTCACGCCACAAAATACTAATTTTCTACAAAACGTATCAAACTTTTGTAATTACATCAAATGTGATGACCCCTTTATTGTCCGTTCTCCACCTGGTTCGTTTTGCTGGTAATTAAGTAAATATTTCTGTATTACAGTAACAGTCAGTAACATCGCCTTTCTCGAGTTATAATAAAGACGTGTTTAGCAAGCAGACTCGCCTTATGCTTAATACATACACATTTTGCACAAACAAAGACATATTTAGAAGTAGGCTGATCAATTTCAAAACCTAATCTACTGTTTCACTAGTAATTTTATGCTTAATGTTAAACAAAAAAATAAAATCTAAATTTAATATTTTTATTTTTTTATAACTTTTATGTTTACCATAATTGTCTTATATTTTAGAAAAGATACCTTGTAACATATACAGTAGATATAGCATTATGTATGATATGTTGAACTTTAATAAATAAATAAATACAGCTTTATCCGTTAGTTACACTACTCTAGATAACTAAAAAATAAATAATGTTACTACTGTTGTAAATAGTAAGTTGGTGTAACCAGTATTGCTTTATTATTAAAACTTTGTAGAAATTGCAACTCGTGCGCGCTTAAGGTCTTAACAAGTTCTACAGCCTAGCAATCTTAAAGCGATTTTACACTAAAAATTAAGTTTTAATTATTTCCCTTCATAACACATATTCGTTTACTCGCATCATACTTTAAGTTAATAACACACAAATTTTCCTTATTTCGATTAAGCTACAAAGTCTGTAATATAATAATATATAATGTTAACCAACTAGTAAACGAAAACTAATTATAATCCGATAGAAAACAACATATTTCCGTAATCTGCATAATTACACCTGTATATTGTTTTCGGTAAACGTCATAAAAGAACAAACATTCTTGTAAAACACCGCGAGGAAATTGCGTAATAAACAAGATAAAACGAAACGTTACCGAAAGCACAATGACCGAAATTAATTCCATAAACAACATCACATATGCAGGAATAGACAATAATTTGCACGCGCGCTTTTCCAAACGCCACGTGGCGGTCGAACAAGATGGCCGGCTCGACCTTTTGGCGGGAAACGCTCCTCTAATGCCGTCTTTTTACGCTACCTGCTTGCTAATTGGAAATTAGGAGCTTAATGTATACGGTTCTAATGCACGTTTGAATTGTTATTGCTTTTTTCGATTTACGGATTTGTTTGTCTTTTCCAATTGACGATGAGACAATTTGTTTTTATGGTTGCGATCTCTTGGGTACGTTTACTAATTAATCTAGGCACGAGTCACTGACTTCTTATATGATACCGTCGACTTAACTTTATTGAAAATGTAAGAATAATATTATCTTATTTAAAAGCCTGCTTAATAGATCCTTACAATAAGATTCTATTCAAATTTTCATTAAAACATAAACATTACAATAAACACATTAATAAACAACAAAATTTCAAATATTCCGGTTCTAATTAGATCACCTATACGCTCGCAAAGATGGCTGCCGCATTACCGCCATCTGTCGCATGTAAAGTGAATTTATTTATATATCTAATTGCTTCGTACGGCCATTTCCGACGCGTATGCACTTAATATGGATAATATTAAAGCTAAAAGCTGGTATCTGCTTAAAACAACGTTTTATTGCTCTATTGTCATCAAGTTTTATTGTTAAGGAACGGCTATGGCGCCATCTGTATTTACGTTATCAAATAAAAGTTTTTAAGACGCGTCGTAAGTCATAACTTCGGAAAAGTAAAGAAAAATTATTTAACTTTCAGATACAAACGTATCTTGTAATCAATATGTAATATGGTTTCAAAGTTTATAAATTCAGATCTTAATTTATTTTACACATATGTATAGTCTTAGCTGTTGTTAATTTTACAGATATCATCTTATCTAAAATACCGTTGTTTTCATACACATTCATAGATTCAAAGAATGGGATAAGATCGTAATTGCATTAATTCACGTCTAACATAAAGTCCAACATTGAATTGACTCATCGCTAGAGAGTGTTATATCTATCTAAAGATGTGTAGATAGAAGATAAAAACCATATGTGTTATTACAATATAATATAAATATTTTATTTATTAAACAAAGATTTCCCGAGCAGCAAAACATAAACGCCAATAACTTTTGATTAAACAGGGCAATTAGTATAATATATTACGTCATAAACATGTCAAAAAATCACATTACTGGCGGCTGATACACCCCATGGCAAAACAAGACGCCGTGCCTGCATTATGCCATAAACCACAGCCGAAACGTAATACGCATTATGACGAAATACTGAGATGTGGTATCGGCAGATAATACGGTTTTATCACCATTTTAGAGGCGCGCATGTAATCGCTATTATTTAAGGGTGTTGTTATAAACTATGAATGGAAAATTATACTTGGAGTGTATCACATATATTTAAATTACCTTTATATACTACTAAATAATAGCCATGAACAATTTACTTACGTAAATTTAATGTGAGTTTATCTAAAAATCGCAAAAAGCACAGCTATTTACTTATTGTTATTTCAAATTTTATTTATTGATTAAAATTCACACACATAATACTATACAATATGTTACAAGCTATCTCTTTTAAAATATATGACAATTATAGTATACATAGATTTAAAAAATTTAAATAGGTACCTTAAAAGTAAATATAAAAAAATAATACAATAAAAATACTAGTATTTTTAATTTACGAACATACAAACTCGAAGCAAGCGTACGCTTTCAAAATTTGTGACCAACTTTCATTATTTAGATGAAAATACTTTACGGGAAATATTGCCAGAGATCACCCTTAGCATTTCCACTAACACTACTTTCCACTCATAAATCCCGTCTGAACGCCGCATCCTGACGAGCGCCACTTTTTATTACACTCGCCGTCATTACAGAGGGACCGATGCTATCTATCACGGAATATGGCTGTTTATTTGTTTTTATGTTCCAAATAATATTCCCAAGGAAATTAATGGCTCAGATATATTGAAGCCACATCTGGATAGTGTCATTTAAGTTTAGCACGGCGCCCCTATCATTTTCCTGTTATAATAACGCGAATATCAATATTCTTATTTCAGAATACTAATAAGAGTGGCTGAGAGATTATTGCTAGTTCTTTTCGTTCGTTCTACGCACTTGAGAACTGGCAGTAAAGTAATAGCATTTTATAAGAATTTCTTTTTGACTTTCAAAAGTGTACATTGTGTTACCTAAATGAATTCGATTTTGAATTTGAATTTAATATACTAAATTCGGTAGTCAAATATAAACATTCACAATCGAAAGAACTATAAAGAAAGCAAACAAATGAGTTATATAAATCCTTTCAATCAAAACTGACGTAGTTTATTATACATTAAATGCAATGCAACCCTCAAGCAGCATTCGTACATTCCACAACAAATTCTGTACAGGGTAGAGAACCCAGAATTGAGAACGCTGTTTATTCTAAGGGGTAGAACTGTTTAAGTAACCCATTTGAATGCATACTTGTCCGTCACTCGGCGCTATATCGAGAGAGAAGCGAACTGAGAGCTGTTACCAAACCACCACCGTATTCTGACCTCCCACGCCTCGCGTGTTGCACTATTTAAAGGAGAGATAAGGACAAACAGGAACAACAGGATAGTTCACACTTAAATGGTCGGTGGGTTGAACGAGCCAACTTGTCACATACGCGATTAAACCTGATTGTGATGTAGGCTCACAGGATAACTGTTGATTTGATTTTATGTTACGCCGAAACGTCTGTTTGCGCGTTTATAGCTTATAAACTCTGGTTTGAATCGAACTGTATCGACAAATAAAATTGACTGTTAAACGATTATGATACCGTGCGAGCGTTTGGATAATATCATGGTTTTGTCTTTATTGCTTTTAGAGATTTACATAATTTATTTTATGTACTTCGTAAATACACAATACGATGTTGTTACAGTGTGATCTGTGGTAGAAAGGATAAGTCTTTAGAAAAATAAGCTGTATATACTTTCTGATATTTTTAAATTTCAAATTGTATTATTTCGAAGAAACATGTTTAAAAAAATGATATAGTATTTAAACATTGCACTAATTTCGTTCCTAAGCACAAGTTTGTGCCAGAAACTAAGCATTCGCAATATTAAAACGAGAATAATAATTCCCATAGTCCATATTTTATAATCAAGATAACCTTACACTATATCTGATTTACAAACATCCGCACTAGTGATGGTAATAGAAACAAATTGCCATTGAAGGATTGTCTTAAGATATTAAAAATAACATTATTTTTCTTGAATGAGTACACAACCATCAAGAGCAAAGAAGGTGGAACACATTACATTCACAGAAGTTTCTCGAAGCTGCCGCCCTCAAACGTGCTATAAATAAGGGGGGCACAACAAAAACTCTCACAAGCATCACCTCGGCACGTCACCCTGCTCAGATTTCATTACCATAAAGAACTGGAGGCCTTAAAACCCCCCAGTCTAAAAGGTGACGTATACCACCCAAACACACATGACCCGCCACCCCACATAGCTCAAACCCGCCACTGCCTTGTTTTAACTCCTTGCATCGGGGTGAAGGAGATCTTACTAGAGTGGACGCTTGGAATCCCAAAGCGGGCCGGTCCCCGCGTCGAAATGTGCCGTAAATCGTCATAAAACTGTCTGGATCCATGATGTGACGCTGCCCGGGGGTAATTAAAGGACAATTTATAGTTTTGCCCGCTTCTCCCCTTTATGGAGACGACCTCCTCACGACGGATGTCGAAGCGTACCTCGTTTTTGCTTAGGTTTTCTTTAGTCGTATTAATGTTATTTCATTATTTCTAATTTATGTATCGCCGTAAATTAAATGGTTTGAGCAGTAGCGCTATTATGAACTAGTTTTCTGTTAACAAATGTCATACAATGATTACTTAATTAGTCACGAAAGCGAATATATGAAAAGGCCCTTTATATAGACTGGCCTTAAAACATATTATAATTAATGAGTGATTAAAGTTATTTTAATTGACAAAAATACAAGTTTAAATGGACTTTTTATTCAAGTTTAAAAGGACATAATTAAATTACCTACATTCATCGTGACAGATTAACAAAGAGGCTTCGTCAAGTTGAAAAATAGCGGTTTTAGCTAGGTCGGTGAAGAAATATCACGCGTCCATATAAATCCGTGGGTTTAGTGCTATGCTAATCTCGGGTCCACCTTGTGTAATTAGCTCGTCTCTTATTTTAGTTAGAAATTTTGTTTATTTTTTGTTAGCACACCGAATGATGATACTTCTTCATCCATATTTTATTTGTTGCTTACGTACGCCATCTTTTAACAATAAATTGAACTTAAAGCTAATTCCGTTTTTTTTTTGGAATGTGTTTGTTTAATTTAAGATTCAAACATTAACGATCGTTAACAACGTTTAACTTTAAAAAACTGTTGGATCATTATAACTTCACTTAAGTGTCATTAATTATGATTAATTGTAGAATGTAAAGCAGTTGAAAATTAGACTATAGAAATTGTTAATTTCAATGTCAAGTTCAATGAAGCAATTCCCGCGACCATAGTTAACTTTTAACTATGGTTGTGGACTCAGTTTCCTCATTAAGACTCTTACTAAGTTCGTTGTGCGTAAAGTCCTAGCTAACTAAACTTTTATTTATGAAGAAGGTAAAAATGCACAACTGCAGGCTGGGTAACTAAATAAGCCTAACTCCTTCCAAAAGCACAGAAGTCTCCTGGATACCTCGCAGGCTTCAAGGAGCGACCTCACTGCTCCGAGGATTTTTGCACATTGTTTAGCCACAGCCTCACATTCCAGGACTACGTGGGTGACTGATTCCTCCGAGCTAAAACAGTCACCTCATATGTTTATTAAAATGATAATGGGCCATAATTGTCCCTATCATTGTTTTGAGGTTAGTTCTGTTTAGGATTAGAATTCGCTTTATCATTAGCGAGTTAACTGCTGGGAGAGCCATTTTGGTCTACAGCCTGCGCTTCGCGACCATCGTTGATGATGGAGTTTTGAAGAACTTTGGCGAATCTAGGTTCGCACTGGCGAGAGGGACAAGGGAATGAGCATTCCGGAGCCTCTCCTCACAAGCTCGTGAGCAGCATCATTGCCGAGAGATCCATTACGTCCCTCCTGTGTGTCCGATTTGTCTTTAATCGGAGAAAATTTTTAACAAGGCCTTTAAGTAAACCAAACTTAAGAAATTTGATTATAAAAGTGTAATTTTCTTTATTAATAATTGTTATATATATATATGTTACATTGAATAATATTTATGTACTTACTTTTGATAATAACAACATCTCATGTGTCCATTCCAAAGAAATAAAGACACAAACAAAAACTATCATCGTAGGTTCGTGTGTGTTGTGTTGCAACAAATTCCGTAGCATCGTAACCGCGTAGATGTGCTACATCACAACCCAATTTCGTAGACGCGTCCCACGAATAAAAAACAAGGAAAAATCATTTTAATATATCCTCAATAACATGAGACCTTATTTATATCGTCAATAACACTTCAATAATGACGTTACCTAAATTGAACGGGCTTTTTTACCGATGTAATATTCAGAATAACAAAAGCGTGATCTGTAATATATACAAAACTATCAGACCCGACAGACGTTGTTGCCCTGCATGATATTTCAAGCGATTAAGTTATTAAACAAAGTATGGAGCAGCGTTATCTGCCGGGCTAATTTGTGAATCTAACCTATCCAGGGCTCCACCCAAACGCGGACAAAAAAATCATCAAATAGGTCCAGCCGTTTAAGAGGTGTTCAGTGACATATACACATACAGTAGAATTAAATATATGTATATCCTATTTTTTAAGTAAGATCAAACTGCACACGGTGTGCAAATTTGATTGAAATCGGTAGTTAAGTAAAAGTTTGTAATTTATATATATATAAAAACAAACTACATAAATATGTATGTTATGTATTTACGAAATATTACACTCAGTGACCAGTTCTCTCTGCCTGATTGTTGATCTTTGTATCTACGACTCACTATGTTTTTCAAATATAATCGACATTAAGCGTTCTCCCTGGATTATTATAATTACCTAATTGCAGAGTAATAATTTAGAAACCTTGTAAAATTCTTTTATGTTACCATAAAAAGAGTTTAAAAATAGTGCATTAAGCCAATTTTTCTAAAGACATATCCAATCGTTTTCATAAAGACATATATTGATTTATCAGTATAATTGTTTTCATTTTCAGATTCACAAAGTAGAAAAGATAAAAACAATTTAAGTTCCCTCAAATTTAAATACGGTATCATCCATAAATGTTAGTATGAAGCGGCGACTGCAAACTTTCCGAATAATCCGTATTTTCGTTCATTATTTAATGAATTATGTTGATTACGCTTGGCCTGTGCCGGTACAAAAGTTTTTCCTATCTCAAGATATAACTTGAGTCGTAAACTCTTAGTACGAATGTATGGAGAATTTTATTCTTCATTTAATTCTTACGAGCGCAGTTTTTTGTACGTAGAATTAATAAAAAAATAAAATCCGCAGTGAATTTATTAATAATGTTTAGAAGTATTTTTACAGTAGTCAAAGTAATTCACGCATCTCGGTCTTCAACTTAACATTTTAATTAATTGTGAATAAACTGGCATGGAAGGCATAAGAATAATCACAGAAACGAGAAGAATATTTTTTGTAAATATGATAAGAATAAATCACTGAATTATATTTGGAAAAGCTTTCTACGTTTACGACTTCCACAACTTACAACTGTAGGCTTATCGGCCGGAAGCCGAAACTATTCTGGTCACTTAGCATCCAGCAATTAGCCACCGCGCCTGAGCCTTGATAAGAACTTTATTAAACTTCGCTTTCTTATGTTTAACTACGTATGCTATAATATAAGGTTCTAGGTATTGGTGTAAGTTTTAAACTCAAATTTAAGATTATAATTATGACTGTACGACTTCACCTTATATATCTATAAAACTGGTATTTTTATTGAAAAACACGCCTTTTGTTGTAACTATCAGGTACCAGAAATAAAACAACTGAATGTAATATTTTATATAATCAATAAACTGCGGGAAAGATATAAATAGCCGTACAAATTAATACAACTACCACATTATTTCGACCACCTCATTGGATGGTTGATACTCTTGACGTATATTAGGAAAGTTGTAGGTTCAATTAGCGCCGCTATAATGATGAAAGCTGAGCTGATGACTAATTTAGGAAAAACCTTAGAAGAACATCAACAAAATAAATTCCGGCGTCGTTCCGTAATTGAGGTTACAATGACTTTTAAAATTACAGGACAGCAAGCAGATTTTGCTTACAAGCCGAAGAAGTAGGTTTTATAAATAGTCCAATCATTATAAATAGGCTGTATATACTGAGGGTGGCTTTGATATATTGTTATGATTATCAGAAATTAATCGTTTAAGAAGTTAGTCGATTTCTGGATGAGTAATTGAAAGGAACTCTGCCCATTCGCTGTGCTCGAATACATTTTAATGTCTAATTTTATGCGTTACGTGCGCTGTGAGGCGAGAGGCGTCTGGGGACCTGATTTGCACAAGTAATGATAAATGTAAAGCTTTGAATCAATTTATGATACCTCAACTTTTAATCGAAGCTCAAAATGGTTTTATGTTCAAATATTATGTAAAATGACAACTTTAGTATATATTCTAACAAACTTATTATGTACGCTGACATCGTTCAAACTACGTGACCCATCCATGTAGTTCCAATCTATATACGGAATGTTATTAATAATTTGTGAAGAAAAAAATCCGATTGTTGTAGTGATAGTAGATTTAAGATTGTTTGGAGTAATATATTATAGCTAAGATGTACACGGGTGAAAAGAAAACTGTGCCCAAAAATGACGAGTTTCATTCAACACATCAGACAACCACATGTAACGATCTTGGGTCTCATGATAGAACCGTGTTCGTTACTATGGCAATCATTTCTTTAATACTTATGGCCGATGTGGTCTTACTGGGAATAGTGCCGTGTTTGTTACGATGGTAAAAAAATATTATTTCCACGATAAATATTACCACTATACCAATCAATATTTAGCCCATAAAGTCGTAACTGTCAATTACAAGATGTAATTTCTGTCTAGCCTGTGGCAATTCATAATAATTATATAATCACTGTTATCTGTTAATTCATCCAATCGACGTCAATTCACACCTGCATAGCTAATGTTATTTACTATAGCAAATCCCCTAAATTACAATCTGATATAATTACGTACAATAATGTTGGTAAAGCTAATTAACGGGATATAATGGTAATTAGATGTTTATTAGTTATTACTTAATCCTATACATTGTCATAATTCGATTTAAATGCGTATTTCAGTGCATTTTTACCATAAAGTATAAAGCAAGTCAACGATTATTGGTATCTTATTTGGAATCGAAATTGAAATGTTTTGAATAAAGAAGAACTGGACTGTAGGCCTTACTTTCTTTTTAATTTTACATAGCACAGAACATAATTAAATAAACACATCACGAAATAATCACTGCCCCACCACAGACTAAATAACTGCCGCGTAAAATTCAAAATGCGAACATAATTTTGACAGCAGCCACCAATAACGCTACAAACGTTTCCGTTATTAACGCTAATTTATAACGCATTGCCGGTGTTTCGCACCTAACGTTGGACATAAGCGATTGTCGTTAAATCTCGCACTATGGCTGGTTTACGATTATGCGCCGATTCGCCAGCAATGACAACGGGTGGATGTTTACGATATAGGGGGCGTCAGACACACCTGATTAACAGTTTCTATTGCCACCGGTTTGTCGTAAATTTTTATTGATTATGTATTGCAGTAATTGGGAGGTGGGGAAATAATGTACTGTATCGTGCGAATTAATTTGATTGAATAGTTTCATATATAACCGCTATATGCTGTATGGTTCGAGCTTGCGTTAATGGCGTCTGCGGCGTCTGCGGCGTCATTCCAGCAACATTAGGGCCGGCCTATGGCAGTCGTTATTTCGAGATATACCTGATACTCCCGCTCACGGAATCTCTGTCAGGTCTAAGTTCTCTTTACAAACAAATTCAAGGTAGGTACTATAATATATTTTTCAGGCATTACTAAAATATTGCTTTCTTACACCCATGTTATATAATATATTAATGAAAAGCTTCGTATCTCATTGTTTCAATTTATTTATCATTATTTCTGAAACAATAAAGACTCGTTTTAATAAAAGCATATATAGTAAGTATAGTAGTAATAAAATACGTTTATTATGGAATATAAGATACAGGTATCACTTATTCCACGTCCAAGTCATTAGAAGTACGCAGAATTGGCCTCACTCAGTTCGCTAAATCTGGACTTTAGGGCAAGCCTTGTGACCAGAGCACTGATGGTAACACTGAAAATGTTTAGAAAATGAAAGACGGCTTAATATAGAAAGTTGCCAATACTTTTATTGTTTGTAGAAGCAAACTCCGTTCCTCTCTATGCATCGTCACATTCGATAAAACCACTGAAAAAAGCAGTGGGCCCATTCTTCCTTATGGGTCTCTTCTATGGCATTCTCGTATGTTTTCACCGCATGTTCGGGGCATCTAAAGCCAATACCTCGAATTTCATCTTTAGTTCTCGGGAATAAATGAAAGTCGCAGGGCGCCAGGTCAGCACTGAATGGCGGATGACTCATTATCTCGACACCGGCTATAGTCAAATATTCATCAGTCCGTTTTGCGGAGTACGCTGAAGCATTGTCGTGGTGAAGGAGGATCCTACTTCGAGGGCGCTGCTCTCGATTTTTTTTCCAAGAGAATACCAGTCTGTAGTAACGGTCCTTCCATCTTCTAGCACAACTGTCGCGAAATGACCTTTCCGACCAAAGAATGAGGTAATCATCTTTTTTCCTTGACTTCTTCCTTTCTTCTTAGTTGGCCGATCCTCGAAAGGAAACACCCACTGAGCTGATTGTCTTTTGGTTTCGCGTTCGTAGCATATCTAGCTTTCATCACCTGTGACGATCTAAATGTTCGTGTAATATTTTTTGAATTTGACTCATACCAATACCTATGCTTGCCCGTATCTGCTGATATGTCATTCTCTTATCTTCCTCTAACATGCGTCACGCAGCACTGATGTTATCTTCAGTAGTCGCTGTTAAAGGACGTCCCTCACGCGGATCATGATTGAGATTGCTACATCCACGCTTAAACTCGTTAAATCAATTGTAAATAGTGGCACGAGATGGGGCTTCATTAAGAAATGCTAATTGCAGCCAATCATAGTTTTGTGGTTGAGTAAGCCCACAACGAATGTCATAATAAATTTTTTCGTGATCATTATCAAATCACAATATTGAATGGGGTGTTAAAGAAAATAGGATTGGAGTGATCGCCTTGCACAAAGTGGGTATGGCGTCGTCGGTCATTTTCCAGACACTTCAAAAGCCGTATGTTTATATATCGTGCTATCAACATATACAACAACACTTTGTCAATCAAAGAGCAGAAAAGATCGAAGTGACCGCGTGCTGTTTGAACTACAAAGGCTGTTAATGATACTAAAGCCAGAAGTCGATGAAAAACCCCATTAGGGAAACAAAACATCTTATCGTCAGAAATGAACCGCCGCCGTCCCGCCGATATACAGGACATGTAAAAATAAACCCTAAATAAATCTTTACAATTAAAAAGATTAGATCGATCAAAATTCCTTCTGTCGCGATACGCAGGTGAAAAGACCAGAAATCTCTACCAATGAAAAAAGTTTACGATTGAAGAACGCTACAATAAGAAAAATTATAAAGTTTACGCTCACAGTTCTTAAGTAGCTGCTCAAGTGGTCGTAAAGGTATAACGCGGTCATCATCGTGCGTCAGTGATGGTTTGGTGGGGCATGTCTTATCAACGTGTCACAAAACTAAATTTTTGTGAAAAAAGAGACTTCTGCCAAAGTGTATCAAGATACAATCTTGGATCATGTTGTGAAACCTCTGAGCAATACACTTATAAAAAATATACCCTGGACTTCCGAGCAGGATTGCGCACCTAGCCACAAGGCACGAACTACACAAGCCTGGCTTGAAACAAACGTTCCGAACTTTATAAGAGCTGAAGACTGGCCCGCATCTAGCCCAGACCTCAACCCTTTTCAAATTATGGTCAGTTTTAGAGGAATGGCCTGCTCTAAACGACGCGGCGTCATTGAGTCACTTAAAAAATCTTTGGAGTAAGCAGTGGCGAAATTTCCCTTGGAAACATGCGTAAAACTTTAGATTTGTGGCCAAACAGACCAGGTATAAAAGCCAAAGGTGGCCATCTCAAATATAATTATTTTCTTTTAATTTTTGCTGAGACTTTAATAAATATGTATATATATAAATTTTAATTTTGTAACACTAATTAATGTTAATCATATCTACAAATTTTTCTAGTAGTAGATATATTATGTACCTAGTACTATGTACTAAAGAATACTAAAGATTAATACACAAACGCACATCTAAACAAGAAGTTAAAATACCCAGTACTAAGATTATTTAGTCAAAAGCCTTAAGTATGTCATAAGATTAAACAAAAATGGCACGTGTGTAATGAATGGAACACGTACAAATTTGTATCCTATGCTTATATAAAACTAAAAAACACTAAAATGCAATAGCATGATAATTAACTCCGCAACTCTCATACAAACAAAGAAACTAGAAGTCCGCTCAGTGAATCTCCATAAATATCAGATGTCTGCGACATTGTCAACCGGCCACCCTAATTTACTGCTAGTAATTAGGACTTTGCACTTTGCCAAAGCGATTTGCATCGATCGTGGAACCGTCAAAATTATTATCTTGCTCCTGTCCACCATTTGGATACTTGTAGACTACGAGACTAGTATTTAAATAAAATCTATGGTTCTGATCAAGACTTATGTATAAACATTGGATAACATAGTTTGTAAAAGGTATATTTATTACATCATTTATCTAAGTATGTACTTTATATGTCAATCGTATGTATTATAAAATGAAGTCCCCTGGCGAAGTCTATTAGTCTGTATGAATGCGATAATCTCAAAAACAACCGGCCGGACATTTATACCATTTTTACGAATATACAGTGATTAAAAAGGAAGGAAGGTTAAAATTATATCTAAATCAAAACATACGAAATCTAAAGGTGGAAGGTAGATACAGGCCTAATGAGTTTCAAACGCAATAGGTGTGTATCTATTAAGTAATAAAATAATACTAATAAGTGGTCACTTATAATAAAGTGTTACAGTTATGAAAAATAGTATGATACTTTAACGCTGTGTCCAAAACTACCCCCAATTTGATATGTATTTTTAGCTTAAATTTAAATTATAGTTGTTGTGTTTTGTTGGCTATTAAATTATTAATAAGTAACTGTTGTGAAAGATAAACATAAATGATTTTATTTGATAGAAAAAATCTAATATTTCGTATCACAATTCAAAAGGAATATGTTGATCCAAATGTTGAATTGTCAATAGTTTAAACTTTATATATCGAATTCAACGCAATACAATAACAAACTTTCGGTGAGTCCAGTTTAAATTGGTTCAAAAACAAAAGTATGTGCTGCGCTCTATCTGTTTCTTATAGTATTAAATACAAGTTAACAGTAAACTTTAATACAGAAAAGCATGACTAGATGGCGTGATACTCAGTAAAATATTATTGTGATATTCTTGCGCAAGTCACACTATTTATAATTATTATATATATTTAATTATATCTTCACATTAATTTCTGCCTTCAGATTTACAATAATATCACCCTTCTACAAGTGACAACGTAAACTACGTAGTTATTTAGAAATTTTATGTTTCTAATAGATGGCACACTTAGAAGTTTAAAATTGAATAGTAAGGCGCTCAATGACATTATAAAATGATAGCAAATTTCCAATTTAGCGCCAAAATTTGACATTGATGTAAACTTTTAATTTCCATAAAAATGAACTTTTGAAATTTCAACTTTCGGTTTTGTATCAACTATCATGATAACATTAATCACATCATCATAATATTGACTGAATTTTATTATTTTTTAGGTTTTACATTAAATAACTGTATTGTTTAATGGTTATAAATGGTAGTGCAGTGAAACAAATTAACTATGGATCCGTATGAAATAGAGTTTATAGGTGAAAACAGAATAGCTAGTATAATACCAAATTTTTCGTACGACAAAATCTACTTAATTTGTGGTGAATTTGGACCTTTTCGTGCTGGATTACCTATGAACGTTCCGCTATGGTTAGCGGTTATGTTAAAGCAAAAACAAAAGTGTCGAATTGTGCCCCCAGATTGGATGGAAATTGATAATTTGGAAAATATCAAAGAAGAAGAAAAAAGATCCAGGTAAGAAATTCGTGTAACGATTTATCGCTTTAGCGATTGAAAACGAAATCTAGCAATTAAATAAGGAGAATAAATAATTAGTAAATATTTTTTACATGTGTAACTAAATCCCACCTTTTTTATTTACTTAAAATTAATTTTATTATTAATTAGGATTATACAACTTCACCTTCACTGTTTTGTAAACAACAATTTCCCTATAAAGTATTTGTTACTCTAGACTAGCTTAGAGTATGTTATTTGTCTATTTATTATTTTTTAATTTGGTTATTATTTTGATGATCCAGATTTTGTAGTAGTTACCATATCTTATTGGTAATTTATCTTATTTCAGATTTTTTACAAAAATGCCCCATGAACATTATATGGTAGAAGCAAAACTGATATTAGGAGCTGCATCGGAAGATATACCAAATGCATCTGAAATTAAAACTATTATCAAAGACATATGGGATATAAGGATGTCCAAACTACGGACTTCTATGGATGCTTTAATGAAGTCTGGTGGTTCTTATGGTAGACTGGATCATTTAACAATGATGGAAATCAATTCTGTAAAACCACTGCTGCCTTCGGCTATGAATGAATTACTGAAGATTCAAATGGTATTTTAATTTTACTATTATCTAAAATTAATACTATCAAGGTTTTTTTATAAAATGTTATTGTTTGCAAAGCACAGGAAGCTGATCACCTACTACATCATAAAAATGTATATATATATATGTATTAGTATTTTTTTTTTGAATGCATGTATAATTATTTTGAAATATTATTAATAAACCAGTGTTAGCACAAAGCCTTACTCGGCTTTGTTAAAACAACAAATATTACACAAACTTTAATTATTACAGTTTTTTAGATATCTTATTGGCTATCTTTTTACTATATGGAAGTAAAACAAATTAAAAATATTAATAAGTGGAATGTGAGTCATACCTTATATCTTGCTGTTATTTCTTAATTTTTTTATATTTTCAGACATCGAAGAAGTCATCATCAGCAACACTGAATAGTTCTACATTCAGCCAGTCCGGAACTTCACAAAATTTGTGAAAATAAATATCTATATTTTTTTAATAAATTGTACACCATTGGAAATCATCTTTGAAATAATATTTTATAAAAACTGAATGATTTAAATTTAGGCTTTATAATTACAACTTCCATAGTGTCAAATATATTAACTTTTTCCATAATCCAATATATTTCTGACAAATGGCAGTTACGCATAGTCTCGATTCTGAATCTTACCCTTAGTTTGCTGATGCTTAAGATACATCCTATCTCTGATTGTGGTGCATCTAAGGGTTATGGCGATTAAGAGAAATCTTATCTCATTATAATCATTTGGTAATTTTAAAGGAGATGTCTGGAGTTTCTATGTATCATATGGAATTCCGTGTGTAACTAGCTGCCGTATTGGAGAAACTGCCTTTTATATCTTAAAATTTCCACTACAGTAAGAAAATGATGGGAATTGATATTTCATAATATTAGGTTAGATCTAGTTAAAGATTTTTGAGATTCCCACAAACAATGTGAATGTAAAATTCTCACAAAAAACTCACCAGAGCCTTCATGTTTTTCAACATAGATTATTTAAATAAATAAATTTGGAACCTAGAATTGCAAAAGCAATGGCGCTACAATCTTTTTAGTTCTTCCAAATTAGGTTTCTGATTTCTGTAGTTGTTTCATGATCGTTTCATGGTCTAAGGCAAGCCGCCCCACGACGTTTTCCTTCACCATTCGAGCCAATATTAAATGCGCATATAGAAAAAAATCCACAGCCGGGGATCGAACCTACGACCTCAGGGATGAGAGTCGCACGCTGAAGCCAATAGGCCAACACTGCAGAACATTAGTAGAATAGCATTTTAGTAATTAACATTAAATTAAATGTGCCAGATATGTTTTTATGTCATATACATAAGCGTATGCGCAAGATTGCTACTGGTTTTCTCTCTGAGAAGATATGTTCCAGATTAGATGTATGCAGAATAGATATTTTTTTGAGTCCTACACATATTTTCAATGTTTTAAAAATCTATTACTTTCATGGGTTACTTGGTTAAGTAACCAGTAGTCCTTGATTTTATTAAGAAAGAAATCTCTTAATTATTATTATGCATGACAGTTCAATAAAAGATGTATTTAAGAAAAAAAATATATTTTTCACCTTATCATGTAAATCATCTACTCTTAACACTAACTATTCTATTTGTTAGTCTCGTTGTCATTATTCTTAGCTAGGCTAGGTTATTTAGAACTAAATCTAAAGAAACCTACACTAAAGACATTGGCATGAACAGTACTATACTTTTTCCTCCTAAGATAAATAACTATACTATAATAATCTTATCTGTCATGCTATCTCTTACCAACATTATAATGATGGGAAGGACAGAATGATTACTTTTATACAATAAAATATTCTTGGAATTATAATCAGAATGTCTATGGCCTGAATAAAAATTGTATTAAATTATCAAATAATAAAGCCCTCAATGCTTTACATAATCACGATAGGCAATATCCTTAACCTATAGATAATAAAATATGATGCAACGAATAAGTGGTCTTATAATAATGTCTCTGGAATGTAAAATTACCGTTGAGATTAATTTCAAGCAAGCGTTATTTAGAGATCCGAAGTAGAAATTTAGAAAAAAATGGGAATACATACTTAAACAAAATATTAGAATCAAAAAAACGCTTACACAATAGTTCACGACTTGGCCGTCTTTTATTGCGTTGATAACTTTGCTCTGTCTATTTTACATCTCTTTATCGCAAAGTCATCAAAACACTTTGGTCTAACTCCAGCTTGTTAAACGAGGGATTTTATATTTACAATACATTTTTCATGTCCTTCTATACATACAATAAATATATATTTTAATATTCTTAGATATATACATAGACGTGCCGAAATAACATAACCGAACGTGTCTCAAAGTTTCTATACTGTATATGTAAATCTAAATTTAAGTTCTGCATTTTTTAAAACGCCTATTAACTTTGTAAGGCGACAAAAAATGTTCAACGAACGTTTTCTGGCAACACACAATTTTTGCAGGGACCTATAAAAATGTGTGCATATGGCACGGGTAAGTATTAGCTGATCACCTTTGACACATGCTCAGTTTGTTATGCTTTTGACGGCAATGAAATTCAAGAGATCTTCAGTGAAAGGATAACAATGCTGCAAATGCGCTCCTAACTAATATTTACAGCTTATATAAAACGGAAAACTATTTACATCTTATACTAAGTATGTACATCTAAATCTATGACTTTTAAATTTTTTAAATATCTAATACTAAATAACAGTGACTATTTTGGTTTATACAGCGACAATCTTGCTGGGATCAACTTTGACCCGTAAAAATAGGACATCATCTTTCACAAAGTTCCTCTTCTTGAGCATTTCGTGCGAGACGAATCGTGGAAAACCGAATCCTAGTGCATCTGGTTCCTTTGATGGTCGCTGGAAGTTCTTCCAGGTCGGGTCTGGGACGAAGCTCTCGACCATATTGCAGGCTCTGTCTGGCGTGGAGCTTTGATCGAAGAGTGTGAAAGAGACGGTATGGGCGAACGGCCAGCGCAGCAAAGCATCGTATTCACCTGGCAAGATCTTGATATAAACTGACATGTGGGTAGACTCGCCAGCGCCGTTTCCGTTTAAAAATAGTGACGCCTGAAACAATCAAATAATATTAACACAAGAAAATAATTAAAATATTGTATTGCCTTTTTTGTATTCGGTAGTAAACGAAAATAGATTATAATAAAAGACCTGCAACCGTAAATTCCACAATAAAACGACATGACTAAGCTGCACGGATTTAGTAGTACTACGGCCACTGGCAATGGGTTAGTCACGCGATATTATTCACTCAATATAAATAATCTCTCCCTTTGTTTACAAACAAACTAACTTAATTTGCTTGATATGTTATTAATTGAAACTTTAAAATTAAGTTTTTTTTTTGCAATTAATAAAATATGCTTTATCTCACCTGCAATTTATAACCATATTGACTGGTGTAGAAAGCTGGAGATACAAGTTCTACGCCCTCTTTGCATTTAGCTTCGGCCATTTTCGCAGCGAAGTCTGATATTCTCCAGACGAGAGCCCCAGACTGGTTGAGGGCTAATCTTGCGAGAGCAGATCTTAGGGATTCCAATTGACGTGCCTGTCTCGTAGCTACCCCACATACAAGGGCCAAATGCGCCTGGCAGCTTTCTTCAACATGGCGGTCAAGAGCTTGGCGAGTGCCCTGAAATTTTAATGTATCAATTAAAATCAAATTGTTGATAAAAAAAATTTAATTACTACGCCATTGCTATTCGAATTTCGACGTTTTTTTTTGGTAGGTAAAAATCTTATTTTGAGTTTTTATAAATTTCAAAACGGATTTTATTTTACCTTGAAGCGACAACCAGCGTCTCTATAGGCACAAGGCAGAGAGGCAGCAGCGCAGTGATCTCGAAGATGAGCATCCAACTCGTCTCTGGCAGGTGCTGCAGCGCAACGCTGCGGACATGGCACCGGCGCACGCGCACACGATGCTCCATGGGCGCCCACTGTGTCCTGTAATAGTCATATTATTATATTAAGCTCATCGCAATTTTATAGGTTCAAATAACTTTTATTATTGTGTTAAAGAAAATAAATACTTAGAGAAAGCGGAATAGTAATGATAATATAGCCATTTTTAAATAAAAGATACTTAGCACAAAGGTAGCATCATTTAAAACTGGAGAACATAACAGAGTATCCGTATTCTGACAGAACTTAGCGCTATAGGTCTGACATACGTCTAAAATACGACTCACACTATGTTTTGTTTCTGAACTGACCTACAAAAATCTTACTTAAAAAGTGCGACTATATATTGAAAATAGAGTATCTCACCTGTGTGTATCTCTGGCCGCAGTGTCGGCAGGGCACAAGCCGCTTGCTGCAATGTTGCTGCAAATGCTGCTGAGTATGACGGCGCTGCACTTTAGCGCCGCATTTGTTCTCGCAGTAGACTGGCTCGTGACCACAGTTTCCTTGGTGGTCCTGGAATATACGTCCATTATTAACTTTTAAGGTTTTCAGTTCGACCTAATTTTACTATGTATATTATCACAGATTATATAAATTGTAAGAAAATAATAGAATATAATTTTTAGACCGAACTTATGTGAAGTAATTGGCTATACATCAAGTCAAATAAGCGAAGTGATTATGTTTACGAATAAATTATTTATTTTAAATTATTATTGTATCTTAACAGTTACTACTAATACGATATAACTCCACAATAATACCTTTACTACAATACTTAAAATACATTTAAAGAATATATAACTCTTGTAACTAGCAGCTCTTGTGAACTTAGCAAGCGTACAAGCAAATAGGTCTACCTCGATATTCTCATAAGCTCTATTTGTTTTTAAGGATGAAAAAATTACCTCAAGCGCACTGCCAGAGAACTCCTTAGCACAGTGCTCACAATTGGTGCGGCGACGTGGGCAGGTGTAACGCAGGTGGTCTTGCATTAACACGCGCGGGATCATCGCACCGCACTGCGCAGCGCAGAGCACTGCATCGTGCTTGCAAGTGTTTAAATGCGCCTGGAATGAGAAACAAAAGAAAGGAATAAGAAAAACGTTATATAACGTTATATATAAAAATAAAATATATTTTATTTTTAAAGTAAATAAGACGTCTAAATCACACGGTTTTGCTTTTGTTGGGTTTGCTTTTGTTCATACAATATAATGTTTGTGTCAATACTTCTATATACATAGATTAATATTTTATTAGAATAATCAAAAAATCTAAGAATGCGAAAACACAATGTATACACCTAACCTACCTTAAATTTATGTAAATTTTCTCATAAAGTGAATGAAATTATTTGAGAAATATATTTGAACCGATACAACTGGTGACGCCAGAGAATGCGCAGTTTTGCATCGGTATATAGTTAAAATTATACTTTATACGATACTGCTATGGTGCTAAAATGCATACTAATAAAATATCACTTCATAAAAAACCATATCCAAGTACTACCTCGATTCAACAGAATGACTTAATTTTATATGGAGTGCCGATTAAGTTGTTACTTTAATTTACAAATCCATCAATCAAATTCACTTTTAAGGTAACTACAACATATGTTTGAACTAAATTTTAGGCCAAAAAATAAATTTTATGTGAAAATTTGTGTGAATATGATTTATCAATAAAACATGCTGACTTTATGTAATAATATTGCGATAGTGTCCTACTTAACAGTTGTAAATCAAGCTTATCATTTTAACATATCAACAGAAATTATCATTTAAACTTTTGTTCTGAGTTCGATGCATCTATCTGAAAATTAATAAAATTGGAATTCCTTCAAATACCTAATTACTAAAATTTATTTATATACTATTTACGCTGATTCCTCATTCAGTAAAGAATGTTTATCGTCCAACAATCTGTTTACTCAATAAAACATCTGATAAAAAAATATGCCAAACACGGAGAGTATCTAAATTTGAGCCGTTTTATCGCTCACCTGATTACAATCTATCTAAAATGTTTACTATTCTCAACATACCTTCAACTTGCGAAGCTCGTCAGACCATTGACATCCTTCTTTGTGGTGAATGCAATACACCACTGAACCCATTATAGCCTTCTCCGATTCCGGGTCCGGATAAATCTATAACAAAATAGATAAACCTTGAATATAAATTTAAAAAATTACCAAAAATCGCTTCAAGCAATATTTACATTATTCGAAGTAAACAAGTTGCAATTAGATGAAACCTTTTTAAACTTATTAACTATATATTTAAGCATTTTGAAATATTGAAAGTATACACGTCAAGCAACACTACTAGACTGATGAGAGCGCACGCGGCGCGCCATAACGGATTAAATAGGACAACGCGATCAAAAATAAACCACATCTCATACAGAAAATCAAACAACGTACCGTACGATCGAATATGGAGCACATAGTTTGTATAAAATGGCAGATTTTTCGCGCGAACGAGAGCTCTGGGCAAGGGCCTGACACAAAATGCATATCGTTCCCGTTTGAACAATTTCGTTATCTTTATGGGTGCAACGAACAGATGGCTCTTGGACCACTGTTGCCTTGTTTGCGCCGAGATAAGCGTGATTTTTTACTTCCCAAAACAGTAATGAATGAGGCAAATACACGCTAAGAATCTCATAAGCGGTACTTTCACACGCTTAGATACAGTGAAAACTGAGAGAATGCATTTGTCCGCAATTAGTATCTAAACAATGAACGAACAAAAAGTTCAGCGTTGTTTGTAAACAAGAACTAACGATGTCACATACAACCGAAACATCTTTCACAGATGTCACAGCCCCAAAGTATGTGAGTAAATAAATGATAACGCGAATATCACTCTGGATTAGTTCAATACTGCATCTCAATAAACTCCCAACATAACGCCGCTACTAAACAAGCAGTGGACGTCGAATCATTCATTAAAGTTGATAAAAATACAACTGAGTAGTTACGATGCGTTCTATTTACAAACACTGCTGCATGTGGTCATCGCCATGGCTTCTGCATAACAGCACCTTAGAATCCGTATTCTATAAATTAGGATAAAGCGCATTATACATTTTGCTAATACATGGAATTATGTGACTTGTTATTCCGTAACAAAGACGAAAATTGTGTAGACGAGTGACCGTGGATGATCGCTCTTAAAGCTGTCCGTGTATAAATTTACAAATATAGAATGTTATTTGTGTCGTATTCTAAAAAGATGAACCGCGATGTGTTGAACTCTCCCGCATCGCTCAATTATAGAACGCGTTGTATCGTAAACACGAAATGCGATATTTTATTGCGCTTACGACGTTTTGACAACGAAATTGCATGTGTAGATTAAAATTAGAATGTTTGCTATGAGCAAAAATATAAAAGTCTGTTTGAATACACAATCAATTCAAAAAACGTAGCTAAAATAAAAACAAAGCAATAATGAAGTAACTTTATGACGGTCTAAAATAAATTGACTTCTGTATGTAGAACTCAAGATTTCAAAGCAACACATACAGTCGTAACAAATAACATATTAGTGTGATAAATTAATCAAGAATTTGTATGTGGAATGTCATCAACGTAAATATTCTTGGACGCCGGACGAGACACCTACATGACAAGTAATTACTTTACCTCAAACAGAATAAAACTTTATGCAGGTTAAAGATATGATTTACTTTTCAAATCGCTAGTATATGTATATAGTCTGAGGATTTCACAGACTATCAATTAGTTGAAGAATATAAAATTTATAGTTACCATTTAATGACTTATTTTATACCAATAAGTAATACTTAATTTAAGATTACGTGGGAGACGTGATGCAAGTAAATGGGTGGGCGATAGGTTTTGCTATGTAATTGGATATTATTCCTTATATGAATAACCTGTTTGGAGATTCCTTAGTTTTGAAATATCAGTAGACAAATATTTTTGCATTTGATTACAGATGTTCTCGTACATAGTCAAATGCAAAAATATTTATAACCTCTGACAGTAATTTATATACTTGGTAATTTCCCTATGATAAATTATGTGTTATTGTTTATTTGAACAGTACTGTTTCGCCCGCCTCAATTCTGCTTATTTAAATTGAAAACGTTATTTTTACTGTGAATGTTGTTTTCGACTTCACAATTGCCACAATTTATTAGCTACCATATCCGGTGTTACGTCGTATTAATGGCTAATTGTGGAATAATAAAAATTTAGCTTAAGCTATGCATCATAACTTTTACGAATAATCCTTTGAAAGGTTTTTACAAGTAATACAATAATTTATTATGTAAGTAGCGATACGATGTTCTGTAATTTATTGACTAACTAGATAAAAATATATCCTATCGATTCGAGGGTTCTTTTAAAGATATTTATAAAAATGTTAAAAAACTTTAAAACTGATTACGAGTAGTAATCAGTATAAATCTGTTATATCCTGTGGTTTTGTAGTTGAATAGTAAAAAAAGGTTCTTTGTTGACGAAAATAATTGGTTATACAAAAACATACTTTAGATATATTTTTTTCTTCGTAACACGCTTGATGTCACACAATTTTGTGTTTATTGAAAACGAGTGAACTAAATAGTGTATTTACTATAGCTTACTACATGTTTACATTCTCACGTCAACGGCCGACAGCCGACAGGTATCGTCTGGTTAATCTTAGCCTATCATAAGGTGCATGTCAATGAACACCATGTTCCTTTGATGTTTAAAAACACTTGTCAATTGTCAAGGCTGTCACTATGACACTTGCTGGAAAGTTATTTAATTGGAAACTGTACACGTCTATAAATTGTTGAAAATATAGAATAATAATATAAAGCTACAATAAATAAATACATTTAAATTTGTTAGATGACGTGAGAATTGAAAAATGCGCAAAATTTGTAGCTTAGTTTATAAAGTAAGAGAAATTTGTAAAACACCGTCACGATTGTTATAACCTATATCTTAAGTCTACTTTATAATGAGGCTGGACAGGTCTTTTAGTGATAATTTTAACGCAAATCTGTTAAATGTATTAGAACATATATAAATATTAGGATAAAAACAATTCTGGCAGGTGAACTTTTATTTACAAAAAATAAAAATATCCTTTACCAGCGAACTAAAATTTAATTACATCCTCGTAAACTAAATAAATTGAAAGACTGTTTACAATATTAAATTATGGTAAAAAACTTAGAGCTAAGGAGCGGAAATGAGTTCGATGGCCGAGTGTAGCGGAACCTTACTTGGAATATGTAATCACTTTTACAATTGTAATTAGTATTGTTAGCTGGTTATGATGTAGGAAGATGTGCTAGATATTTGTTACTGTTATAGTTAAAAGTAGCATAGTTAATACACGTAAAGGGCGACCCGTGAACCATCAGCAAGTTACCTACGTTTTATTCAGGTACGCTCGATTCGCTATGCTTATACGCGGTTTTTTATATTCCTCGTGTCTTATAAGACCCAGCTTTACAATATCATTAAAAAACTGTTATCTAATAGATAATATTAAGAAAGTACTTTGTACTTACACATACATCTTTTAAATTACATTAAGAAATTGCTATATTAAAGTAGTCGTAATAGGATTATACAATGTATGTATTCTTTTGTTATACGTAATTTTACTTGTGTTATATTTGATATAGGCCACCAATTTCCAAAACTTGACAGTTTATTATCGGCGATCCCGGCTAATGCGTCTAAATTGGGCTTTGTTTACAAAATGTCAATCATATCTATGAATGTGCATCAGTCTTGAAAGATTTAATTTAAAATTGCTTTATGAAGTTGGAAATATCTTTTAATTTAATTGACTGTCAATTCTGGTACCAGAAAATCTCCCATTTAGAATTCACTAAGTGTAGTAACGGACGGTAAGGATGAAATAAAAAACACGCAAGACGAAGCCTTCAAATGTAATTGGAACAATTGACATAACATGACGTTTCATGTCGCGTGTCAACGCGGATTTGGACTAGAGATACTGTTGACGAATCACAATCGAACTGTGCAATAGCTTCATCTTTCGTTTTACATTCTAACTATATATTTTACGTCTTGACAATCCTGTAAAGAACTTCTAAGGCACAACTGTCAGTTACGAATGTATTTTAATTCATTATCAATATACAATAAATATCCAGAACATTAAAAAGAACCAGAAATGTCCCACTTGACAGATCCTCACTTCAATTAATGTTAGAACATCTCAGAACTCGGGCGATCGAGTTACATTTGATTTAGAATACATGTGTTTATTTTCATTTATTTTTGGTCGGTTTTGGACGAATGGTCTCAGCATATATTCTTGAAGTCATTCCGCAAATATACTTTTTGTAAGATAAATATTCCAGAACAGTCGAAACAGTGATGCGCATAATAATTTGGTATAAGAATAGCCAAATCGGGTTTTTTGATAATAGAAAAACCTCATGAAACAAGATCTATTTGATGTAATCAATTGAGGTCACAGTCCTTTCCTAACACATTAAAATTCGTATGACATTTACACAAACATCATGTCAAGGTTGACATTTAACAATATAAAAGTTCTATGAAGTTAAACTATTATATGTTGGCTTTGTCATATAATTATTACAGTATTATTATATCTATTATAAAATGTTGGTATATTTTAATATTTCCTATAATTAAAGAAAAGTAAGGCGTATAAGGACCCTTATCATTCAGGGCTGCGTGCGTAGTATGTTTAATCAGATTAGGGTAAAAAACCGCCATCACTGAGGAAGGCGTGGACCTTTAGTTTGTATTTCGTTTACTTCAATAGCTTCCGTCCTGCCCGTCAGGCCCACCCCGCGACGGCCCAAGCCGAGGTTCAAGTCTCGCAGGAGACGCCCTTTCGCTGATCAAGGGAAGAAAGCCCATTTCAGCCGAGCTACGCTTTCTAAAACAGCCCGAGCTGAACTGTAAATGACCTTAAGGCCAACAGCGAGATTGTATATCAACAAAAAAAGTAGTATGTTTTCGACCTATTCTAAGAACTACACACAAAAATTCGGAGGTGGTTGGTTACAAACACCGAAAACACTGGAATTTTTATATATGTATTTAAATTTTATACTTTTTTATTTAATTATTATATATATATATATATACATATAATGTGTAACACAAGTAAAACTAATCAAATAATTGTTATAACTTCAATATTACGCGAAATCTCTGAATTTAATCAAATATATTTTTATGTAGTTTAATAACTTAATCATAAACATTAATCTCTCAAAGATAGCTAATAACTGTGTTATGTAAATTTGTGAAGAGGTCAATAAATAAACTTATCTTCTGACAATGTATTGAATAACTATTTATTGTACATAATGCTGCACTTGAACATTATCAAATTGACAAGAGGTTACGAAACTGATATCAGTTCCGGTGGTTTGCGTTGATTTATACGTTCGTAAGCAGAAGACTGTCGGCGCGTCTATTGTGGTAGACTGATACATTATCTCGATATTGCTTTAATTAGTTACGAAATATTGATGTTTGGCGTCAAAGATAGTAAAGTTGCTCAGTCTGACATGGACAAACTCTTCGGAATTAAAACTAGGTCTTAATTTTAACATATTACTCTCATTAAACGGCAAGAGTATAACAACATGTATTATAATATATAAGAGGCTTACACATTTAAAAAAATAAATAATTCACGTAAATTCAAATATAATGCACCAATATTATTGCTAACAGTACATAGTAGACAATATTATAATTTATAGTACCCAAAAGTAGTAGAAGTTTTGAATTAATATGACCTTATAATCTCTAATCCACTAGGAAATCCCTAGCAATAAACTCCCCCATAAATAAAGTCAAGTAGCCAATTGAGTATGCGTCCGCGCAGATTGATCGATCACCGGAAACCGCCATTGAGCAATTGTGAGTTCTCGCCGGCAATTCGGACATTGATCCGCGAATCATTCGCCATTAAGCTTAATACCCAATAATATAAGGCAAAGAAAGAAATATTAACTAGAAATCAAACTACTTTGCTCTTCGTATTTCGAATTATTTGGAACCTGCATTCTCAATCTACACATATACCTTGTTACTCATGAACAATAACACTCCATTATGGAAGTCAACTCTATGACTCGATTTCGGAATAACTATTGCAAAGGATAATTTGCCACGGAATTTTCGATCCAACCTCAAACGAACTAAAAGTTTAGTAATAGACAATAATATTAATATTTGAAAACGTTAAACAAATGCAGCCTCAATAAATGGATAGCGTTATTATACTTTTTACTTAATATCTATCCTCTTCGTTCATATGAAAATAGAGAGAGGCACAACAATAAAAATGGAGCGATGACAATATTACGATATAGTCGACGAGTTAACCTCGTAGTAAAGTGCTAAAAGACGTAATAGCTGCGTTACGGTTCAAATAACTTTGTTAACTATTATTTATTTTAGGACAAGGACTGTTATTTATTTTACGAGAGTTGATTTAATAGTTAATACTATTATTATGTTTAAAAAAATAGAGACTACTGAAAATGAGATGTGATATTAAAATTTTATCGAATTGCTTTTTTTTGGTTGCAGGTTTTATAACTTTAAAATAGACTTTCCTCGCTAATCGCAGATCAATTGTAATAGTCGATAAGTGTTATAGAGCCGAGTTGGCCTAGAGGTTTTCAACGTGCGACTCATTATTGGGATCGTAGGTTCGATTCGCGGCTGTGCCATGGACTCTCCGTCTATGTGCGCATTTAACGCTCTCTTGTGAAGGAAAACATCGTGAAGAAAACGGCTTAGGAACCAAAAAGTTGAGGGTTAAGCACAGACGGTCGATCATCTACCTGCTTATCAGAAATGATCACGGAACTGATACTGTAATCTAAGACCCACACCTAAAAGTTTGTATCGATATCAGTTCAGTACGTGTTATTCAAATACTTTTCCCCTTATTTTACATGAGGGTTTCAAGAAGATCGCCTTATCTAACCGCGTCATAGCATTTCAAAGTGATTCATTTGTCAATACTATACACCAAATATTTTAACACTTCCTGCGAGAACATAATGCTAATTTGTGGTTGCAGAGGGCATGAAGTATCTTTTACTATTAAAATAAAATACACACATATTACAATACCAGCATTTTTAAATTTCAGGATATTGTATTTTATTGGGGTGGTAATTTTTTTTCATAATACTATCCTATGTCTTCCTATATAAGACAAAACATCTCTTATAAATAAACGAATAAATGTTTTGGTATAATGATAGACTGTAATCTGCTAGAAATATATTTTTTAATATAGACGATAACTCACTATACCTAGAAACGAAATCTGTGTCATCGCAGTAAACTACGAAATCTCCTAAAACACTATAATTCGGTAATAGGAGATAAGGCGTATAATAAAATGGAGTATGCAATAATGTTTTGTTTTCTTAAGATTACAGTTCAAAGTAAACGTTTACATCTGATTACACTAATTGAATGTAAGCTCCCACAGTTCCCACATCTTATCAGAATCGTTTCATCTATTATTACGTAGTTATTAGACATTCACGTGCCTTTGATGCACCGATGTTACAAAATAAACATAACGAAAATCGACGAAACTGTGTATGGAGATATTTCTTTGGAGGTATTGGTAGCTTGTGTATTTATTTTTAAATTGCTTTCACTGAGACAAATCAATAAACCATCTAGCCAAAAATAAGGCTAATAAGTAGTTAACAACTAACATAATTCACTAAAGTAAAATATGATAAAAGTGTTAAATAACAGTTATATCAATAATTTTTGACTTTTGACGAAAACAATACGATTTATCGCCCTCACGTACATACCCTCACTTGTACACCATCACGCAACGTTTAATGTATTGTTTTTTATTTAATTCTTTCAACTTTTTTGTAAATACATAATCTGTATTCCATTTTTGTTTTTATCATTATTTTAATTGTTTTTTGTTATACATAATTTATGTTAGGATTACGAAATAAATAACAGTTTACATTAAATAAAGTGTTTATCAAGATGTCGGCATCTTTTATACACTTACTGGTCACATAGTGACTAATACAAAATCGAATTTAATATTCTTTCCTGATAGTAATACATATATTTTAGCCAACTGAATGAATCACAGAGGTTCTTAATACGCAACACGTTTTTTTATTGTAGAAATAACACGGAGGTTTAAAACAAATTTAATAGTTCAAATTTCTGCTCTTTTCCATGGTTGATGCATGAATTCCATTCACGTAATAAAATTACTAACAATATAATGCCGAAAAGAAATACAGCCTACGAATTTACACGTGGTTTTTGTCCTAATATGCATGAATAGGAATTCAGATCATGTTTTGACATGTCAGAATCTAACCTGTTGTTCTAGTACCGGTATTCCATTTTTTTTATCATACGGCCGTTTTGGGTACAAATATGGCCAAATGTGTACAAAATATGAATAACTGACAAGAAATTTAACCTTTGATAAACAGCTAACAAAAAATCAAGAAATACGTAGAATTCATTGTTAGTTGTGGCAATTATACAAATTCCCACGATTAATTGTCGAGTCGACGGTAATGTCTTCTTAGAATTAAGTAGAGTCAAATTTAAATTGTGTATTATATAATATAAACACATAAATTCTGAAGATGTTATTTGAACAAAAGATAATCCAGACTCTTGACTACGCAATTAATTAGAATTAACGTGATATTTCTTATATTCTTGTAAATTATCTCTGGATCTGGATGTCTCTATAGATACACAACGAATCACAAATTTGCTACATTAAGTATTCAAAATAAATATAATTAATAGTTGTTTTTTTGTCAACGTTATAATATTAAAAATCACCTTAAAAATTACAGATATATATAACAAACTAGTATCGAAAACTTTGCTATAATCTATGAACACTATAAGTCTTTACTCTGCAAGTCCATATTGCAGAACTCGAAGTAATGGAAATAGCAACTGGCGTTGACTAAGTGTTTTATAACAAAACTAACACACATTGCAGTGTTAAAGTTAATACTATACAAATTATATATACCTCTAGGAAATCATGAAAAACAACGACGTAACTCATCACAACACTTGTTCTTTGCACAAAATTTATACAAGATGTTTTTATAACACACGTCATTTGCCAGCCAGTACACAAATTAACTAAATTAAAGCCTATATACAGCCTCACCTGGTCACCCACGTATCCACCTGACCTCTACTGCTTTTCTACTTATGGGCATCATTTCGACAAAATGTATTTTTTGTTACCATGTTACAGGAAAATTGATGTTTACTTGCGTAGGAGATTAAACTATAAAATAAACGGTAAAACTTACTTATAACGACTTTTATCTAAAATGTATATATATATTTTAGTGCATTTTATCTGTCAAATATCTGGCGCGATAAAACATTCACTTTTGCATTATTGTAAAGTATATATGCGTGTTATAAACAATATGTTATTTATAGTACAAATACTGTATAAACAACAAATGGACAAAGAATTAAGATATTCATAAATTGAGTTATATTTTCTGAGAATCGTCAAGTCTTAATTAACGAAAAATAATATATATTTACGGCGTAAGCAAGGTTAACGACATTAATGTAAATAGCAAAAAGGATAAAAGCAATATTGATAAAGATTATTAAAACCATTTCACGCTGGCTGGCGTCTCCGTGCCAGTCCGAGGCGAATCTCCGCCTCAAACCGGTCTCAAAGTAGGCTTGCAAAATCGACTACAGCTAACGTATTGTGGTATAGTAACCAAAATAAACACTACTTTTAAACAATGTTACTTGAATATTGTTGAAATAACGGTATCTGTTTGTATCTTATTATTTAAAGACAAAAAAGTACTCCTTGTAGATGCTAATGAATTGTATTGTATTGTTAAGTCGCATAGTACAAGATATATTTTTGGGTTCTTATTATGTGTCCTTATGCCGTCCTGGCAATTGGACCTAATCGCATGGAGTATCTCGAATGCGCCTAAAATAGAGTAAAGCGATAGACAAAGTAATAAATCATAAAACTAACGCACGTCATTGTGCGCTTACGCATCCGAGGAACAGATAATGCAGCCTAATGATAGACTATACGAACAATCAAATGGCTATCATACGAAAGTGGTGGTTTTGTTCTATTTGGCTCCCTAACGCCCGAGGCGCGGATGTAAATTAAAAAAAAGATAATAACGCGTGCACGGTCATCCGTGAGAACGAATTTTGTGGTGCCGATTTGAAAAGATATTGCAATTTAAATTTGATAATGAATAATAACTAACCCGAAATTTACAACTTCTCTTGCTCTACAACTGTCAACTTTATTTTTTTCTGATAGAACTGAAACTATATTTTGGATCTTTTTCTTAAATACAGTTACTAGACTAGCTGCTTTCAGGCGAACTACCCACGACACAGAGAATCCTAATATGGGGGCCAGTACACTTTCAAATTCACAAAAAAGTGTGTGACTTTACATGAATTACAATTCAACCTAATATAATTATGGCTTATAAGTAATATTATGTTGACTTAATTTTCTACAATACTAATGAATTAAACTAAGGTAATGTTCTGACACTATGTTCGTGTGTCCGTGTGTCACTTTTAACTAAACATCCTTTTTTATTCTGTATGAAGTTTTTTTCTTTCTTTCATTACTTTAAGTTAAATTGTAAGCATTTCAATTGCCATTGCCTACGGATAAAATTGTAAAACTTCGCTAGTTTGTCCGGCAATCATTCGGCTTACGAGTGCCACAGTTGTTAGGTTACATAGACATAACTAAGTATGTCAATTAAAAACTTAACACGAAGCAAAACAATGGCGATGCGAATAGGACGTTTTGTGTTAAATACGGATGTCTTTACCGGTTTAAATCTTAATTTCAATTGTTTACATTCTGATTGCATACTATGACCGTGTAATTAGGTGTAAATGTCGTAATTTATTTTTATTAATTCATACATTTAAAATATACGTTTATATAAATATGTATATTGTTATATTAGCAAGGCCACGAAATCTGCGTTGGGCTAGTGACTCATCGAAGGTCGTAGGTTCAAACACGACGGTGCACCAATGGACTTTCTACGTGCGCATCTAACACTCGCTTGTACGCTGAAGGAATACATCCAAAAATCAACGATGTGTCAGTTCTGGATGATCACCTACTTCTATGAAATAATAATGATCAAATACACTGATGCAGTCCGAGGCCAAAACCCATTTAGGGTTGTAGCTGTAAATAAATCAAGAAGTGACAATGAATACATGCTAACATAGTCACACAGTTCTACAGAACCGTCATCACAAAATTAAATATTAAAAGGCAGTGCGCGTACGCATTACAAAACGATGACTAAACTTTTGAGCTTATTTTTCAAGTCTCCCACAAGTTAACACTTACGCGAAATGATCGGGCGTACTTGGCGATTCCGATCGCGTTCGAACGAACCACAGATTATCTAACAATACACTATTTTACATTCTGTGGAATATTGTCTTGATGTCTAGTTTTAAAATGTATTCAAATAGTATTAAAGGAAATTTGATAGTTAATTTTATTGTATTTTATTAATCATTTAACTGGCAATCAAAACATTTGTGACGGTCGTCCCTTTAATAGGAAAACCAACCGGATGTCCAATATATTGCAGTCAAATTACGATCAAAGTTTAAACTAACATCCGGCCACTTGAAGATTAATTCGAATTTCACTGGCCACAATAAAGAGGAAAATTTGAAATATAAACTTTTAATTTGCATTCAAGCTAATTAAGTCATGTAAATACTGTTCAGAATTTATTAACCAAAAAACCAACCAAAACTGATGGTTGTAATGATCAATTATTCAAATCATATAAGCCCTATTCAAATCCAATCAAAGTATAGGGTTATAATTTTATAATAAATTATACAATTTAAATGTGAAGGTGTCTAATTAACTAATGTGAGAATTCTTCTTATCAATGTCAATCAACTGCCTAATTATCAGATATATCAAAAGAATGGTAGCTTATAATTTCATTATGAATACTATTTTATTTTATCGTCATCAAAACGATTAGTGTGGTAAAGGCCGTTTCTATTAAACCCAATAAAGTTAAAATAAACACGCAAATATATATAATTATATAATAAAAATTAATTGAATGAACCAAACCGAATTAGCCAAAGGATAGGTCAATCAATTTGCTTAAGATGCACAAAGATTTATTGAGGCATAATTACCAACTCCCCATTGTGTGAGTGCTTTGTCAGATAAATCATTTCAAACTTATACCAGTATTACATTGTTTCATTATCGTGTTATTATGTTACATTTTTAAAATTCGAATTACAATTACTGTGCAGTGTTTTATGTCAAATATATAGTAGGAGGTAATCTCTGTAAATTATTTCACTTATTAACATATTTGTTATCGGTATTATTTGTGTTCTCCGATTTCCACGGGAACGACGTCTTACAAGCATAAACTAGTCTACGATAAATCGCCTCTGTAACTCGCAATACAATACACAATATGTACCCATCTCTGTAAAACTATATAAAAAGACAAAATATTTACCGAACCTTACTCAACATTAACCCACGATCTAATTAACCACGTATTATCTCAACTACTAGATCAAGGGAGAGCTACAAAAATAGTTAAAGATATACAAGTCGAAGGTTAAAAGGTACTCAAAGGGCTCCAGCAACAAACATTCGATACAAAACAGACGCACTTTGTTTATAATCTATAAATACGAGGGCCCTTTGAGCTTTTATAACAGTTTTTGTATGATACAGCTGGTCAGTTTTTGCTGCTACAGTTCTTGTTATAGACTGCATAAGCTGATTTTTTAGAACAACATCGTAACGTACGGCCCGCGTGCTTATTTGTTCTCCCCTCTATGTATTCTCGAATATCCATTGGTAACATTACATAAGATGTTTGTTGAAGGTAAATGTCCTATATTCAATCTAAAACAGTACCTATTCATGTATCAATTTCACCTATATGACTAATAAACTCGAAATAACATATATACTAAACAAGCACTGTATGAACACAGCTTCCGAGTTATCTTACTTAAGTATTTTTCATTCAAAAATAAACTTTTCGATACGAAACAAATCTTGTCATGTTTTAGTCCCTGAAAAATGATCCATTTCACAGCGTCACACTTGTATATGTAAATAAATTATCATGTAAAATTTAACGGACCGTTTCATACTAGAATTGTTTAATAAAATATACAATGTGGATAATATTGCTTACGTAATGAGGTTTTATCCTGAATATTTGAATTGTAATGTTTTTAAATATTTAATGTGTGTATGTAAGGGGGTCTCAGGATTTACTGCGCTCTTTGTAAATTTTTAACGAATTAAATAATAAGTCGGCACATATATTTAATATGTCAATAAATAAACCTACCTAAAGAGAATTTTCATTAAAATTTTGCAACGTTTTCAACATCGCAATAGAAAAGTGGTTAAAACGAAACTTGGGATGAGGTCAAGATAAACTTAAGGCCATTAAGGCGTTATTAACCTTGGACCAATTTATTTTTATACTAATGGCATTTGAAACATCATCTAGCTGAACGAAACGCTAACTATAGTATTTTTTTCATAATTTAAAGTTAGTTTTAAATAATATTTTTTACATTCAATGCGATTTTTAAAACTTTTTAGTTTCTTATTTGTTATAAATATGTATTGTCAAGAACAAAGTTGTATGATTGATTCTTCTTCATCTGTAACTTGTCCATTTCATAAAATTTGTTGCATTCTTACCGCGAGTGGCTGTCCCCACATTGTGGTTATTAAAAGCCTATTATTCGCAGCTGCCGAATCAGCTGATCAATGTAAAATCTCTATACTCAGGTAGTATTTTTTGCCGTCAGCTGTTAGATGCGTGCGTTAAATCTCCCGAAATTTCCGTTGTAACATCTGCGCACGCGCACCTGCCAAGGCCTTTTCCTGGTATGCAGCATCTGCTTGTTATCAATAAATTTTCATATCGTAATTGAAATTAAGCCGGCCTCAAAGCCTATTAAACAAGAATTTCATTCGAGACCTTTTATGGGAATATCAACATATTTCTCCAAGGATATAAATATATAATTTTTAATACCAAAAGTCTTCCTTAACTTTTACTGTCCTGTTTTAATATAATTTATAACGTGTGTTTATAGTAAACCCTTTTTTCATATACACGATTTCCAAACAATAGAAGAATTCTCTAGTATATCGTAAATCTTGGGCAATTCATTGTTTTCTAGTTTCGACATAGATGATATTGGCAACATCAGTTTTATACAATCTACAATTTGATGGATTTAAAATGAAATAGTATATAAATATTATATTATACTTTCAGATTTACAAACGAGTTTATCGTGTAATTTATTTTACATAAAATCGATTATAACATCCAATACCTAGGGATATTAATACTTTATTTATGTATTCAATAAGAAAACAAACACATAACAAGATATATAAGAATTACGAGATATAACGATAGAAGTGTCTCACTGCTTTACAGATGAGACACTGTAACACACTGTGATGAAACACCACCAAAATAAACTAATAATTCATACTAACACATGAAAATGTAAACACATTTTGGTATCTTCGTTCCCTCTACCACTTATTTAATGATTGCCTAGGTATAGAATCTCTATTGGACGTATTCAAATAACATTTGGTATTATTTGTGTTAGCTGTCTCACTCAAATGGAATTTAATCACGCGATTATCATCCCTGTCCCGGAAATGCAATCTTATTTTTTTGTATCCGCACCGATAAAGAAATATCCCGTATATCATGTAACACATCCGCTGATATTGGAATATTATGACTCAAGGGTAGCATTGATACTAGGCGACTAGTAACTAGTCAATAATGTATTATATTTATGTAATACCAGAAAATAATTATTATCAAAAATAAAAATGAGATTTTTCATTATACCAATGCATTATACTGTGTAAGGGTTCCCAAACCCTTTTAAGTAAAAATATACATGTAAGAGATTCCAGCTCTTCAGTACTAAATAGTTATTTCCTATTAATTTTTTTTGTTTCTTTAATTACAACATTGAAAACTGTTTACAACAATTTCTTCCATTTTCTTAACAAAAAGCATTACGCGACGCGCTTGAGTGTGTAATAAAATATGCGCCAATTTCGCGCCTCTATTAATCAATTTTCTTTTAAACAAAAGTAGGTAATCCGTTTTGACATAGATTTTTGCGTTAGCAAGGTTATTGTAGTCTGTGGCTATCTTTGATATCGGAGATAAACAATGTTGTCGGGTCACGCATTTGTTTCAATTGGGTAAAAGGTATTTCCGTAATATTCATAATTTACGACAATAACAGAGATAACAAATACAGGTCACATTTGTATGTGCTTTTTCTACGCTAGCAGAAGGAGCATGTAGAAAGAAAGCCATGGTATAAGCTTTACCCTTGAAGAGGTTCCGATTCCAACACTGAAGGAAGTTAATAAAGAGTAACAATAAAAAAAACAAATCTAAACTGTATATTCAACATTTCTAAAGATTGGAAATATCCGTTACATTTTGTATCAATCGCAGGGAATATTAAAAAAGTTTTACAAGAATATATGTTGTATAGATAATGCTTACCTTTAATCAATATTTATTTGACCTAATCAAATATTGAACGTTATTCCTTGTCGGTTGCTCAAGTCACATAACGATAAGCATATGATTCTTAGCAGTTTTGCAAAATTGTTTACGCAATGTTGAGGTGGATTGCGACGTAAAGACGTTAGAAATGTTAATAAGGGCTAAATTACAGAACGATCTATATTAATTATGTTTAATTATAATTATTAGCCAGATTATTTAATGTACAACTTTGATTATGGTTGTTAGCCTATAATTACAGAACAATAAAAATCAATAAACTGATGTTCTTGAAACACATGTAAGTATGTGAGCAAGTAATGCTTGTAAGCGTGAATTATAAAAAAATACGACCGTAAATCTGTAATGAATTACCAAAACGAGGCCAGCACTGCTTCGGCATGCAACTCTCATCCCTGAGGCCGTAGGTTCGATCCCCGGATAGACTTTTATTTCTTTGTACGCATTTAACATTTGCTTGAACGATGAAGTAAAACATTGTAAGCAAACCGGCTTGTTTTAGACCCAAATCTGATGCCTAAAAAGGTTGTAGCGTTATTTTGTTTATGATACACAACGCGTTACTAACCCACGGTCCTTTTGGGACCTCGAACATTCGATTTCAATTAACATCATTTTTTATAACAGAAATATTGCAATTGTCATCTAGTAACTAGAGTCTGGTTCAAAGGTTGATAGTATATTCAATTACAACAACAGCCTTCAAAAACTGATGATTTACTGATTCGTAGCGCACACGCAACGCGTTGAAATGCGTTACGACGTGACTTTATTTGCTACTTTATAAACATTTCAATCTAGTTGATGTAATAATGATAGTCATAGATCACTATTATAACTATTCAACTATATTTGTATCACAAAAGGTAAAATGATTTTTATATAAATTGATATAATTATATGTACGATAAATCAAAGTATTTGCATTGGTTTTTTTAAACCTGCAATAGTTCTGAAGTGATTGCCTTTGTTTAAATATTTTTTTCTCTTTAACAGCTGATATTTTTTTATAACAAGGTAATTCTAAAGGCTTCATTGACATATCTCTTGAATGGGGTTCAATAGAGATCCTCTTTACAGGGATGTCATCGAACAGCTGACGTTGTAAAAACCCTCGTTCACTCGTGGATAATTTGTCGCACGCTTAATTTAATAAATAATATTAACATTAGAGTCCTTTTAATTAAACTTTTTGAAATATACAATGTCTAAATAATGAAGATTTAAGAATCTTTAAAATTAAGATTTTAATACATTACGAGCAAGGTAAGTTGAATACTAAACTCAATTTAGTTGATAGGTTATAGGTTGTAGATAACTGATAGGTTGGATTAAAACCGATTGGTTGTGTAATATCATTATGATGACTATGAGCCACTAACTAAAAAAGTTTTCTATCAAGTAAACCATGCGTTCCATTTTCAAATTGTAATTTTAAAGTCATGTGTGCACGGTTCGCTTCCCATCAGTAGCTTGCACATGGCATCCAGGAATTTGACACGCAGATGTTCTTTCCACAGACAATAAAATACCTATAAAATATTGCAACGCTATGAGACTGTGTTCCGGGCTAAAGTTATAGAGCGTGTTTCAGGTAATCGCTTAAAACGTAATAAGATTTTTGTTTTTATGCCAGTTTCACGGAGATGCAATGGTAGGTATAATTGAGAAAGCGAGAAATATATTATTTTATGAATCACGCGAAAAAAAATTGATCGCTAATCGAGAAAGTTATCTGTGACAACCATTAGTGCGTGAGTTGCGATGCATACGACACCATCAAAGATTCTGTTGTTTAAACACTTTAACACGATTGTCAATTGTCAAGTCCGTCGTGAGCTAACTTAATGAAGACTAGTGCTTCTTGGCTCATACGTTTACCGTAGAGTTACTGTAATCTCTAACGTGAAGAGGCACATATATTTTTAACTTATAAACTAGTATTATGCTTACCTTATGAGAAGATAATGTAATAAATAATTCTAAAACAATATTTCCACCACACAAATATGCAATATTTTCAATATTCTTTACCTACATAGTAATAACCTTTTATCATTAAAGGCGACATTGACCAAACTTAAATTTGTTAAATTTCTTATTACTTATTATTATGTAAAAAGTTTCCAACCTAAACTAAAAATTATAGGCTATATTGAATCCAACTATTTTGGACACTTTAAGTCATTATTTTCATTTTTATTTCGTTTAAAATCTACTGAATCTTTAAAGTCTACTGCAATTTTAGTCGCCATCTGTAAGCCCTGACCATTGACGGACTTTGTATTCAAGACTATCAATGAAATGCAGTCTGCATTCCATACAGACATTTGCATCAAATGTTTCCATCATATCTTTAAAAATGCACTCGAAATTAATGTTCATTTTAACGATGACAAATAAATTTAAGTTTATTACTTTCTTCGTGTCGTTGGTGTAACAGCTTGTCTAATTTTAAATTAGGACATTGTGTTTTATAGCTGCTGCGATAGTACTTTTGTATATAAGTTAAAATACTTTTGTATTAAATTAAAAAAAAAGTCTGTCTGTTATTAGATGAATTTTAATACGCAATACTTTACTAATTTGTAAACAATTAGAGCATACGAAACTGAATATGTGTTTGATAATATTCTGACATAATGGGTATAACTAATAATAATGAGACATAATATCTATTTTAAACAACGCGACGTACTAATTGATAACGAGATCGTTATAAAAACGGACAAGTCGCTAGCCAAACAACTCTTAGCTTCCGTCAAATAGCTTGTAGGTATACTTAAAAACGTCACTTGTAAAATTAGTGAAAGACCTAAATCCAACACTTCAGTATTTAGAAAGGCATATTAAAAGGTGAAAGTCATGTACTAGGTATCATGGTTTGCAAAAACTCGCATCTCTGTGCGGCCTTGCCAAGGTGATTGCAAGGGGGACAAATATAACGGTGCGCTGCGCCGCGCACCGGCTGCCTCTACCACTGTAATAAACATTCATACAACACCGCTTTATTGTATAACCAATGCCGGCCGCGCACTATACACGGTTGTTAACCTACAAACAAAGCCTTCCATGGAACATAAATTTGCCACTCGGTAAAAGTACCACTTGAGGCTACCCGTGAGAAACGAAACACGTATAGTTCATTTCCTTTCAAAGATATAGCTTAATAGCCTGCTAATATGGCGTACCTCGGTTTGCATTTCGGACACGTACACCGTCTTTAAAGGGAAACCAGTTAGTTTTAACTGTGCTATCGCGGTTTTAAGGGATGAACTAGTTATTGTTTGTTTGTAAACATATTTCATTGTTACACTTCAATCCACTTAGATTACGACGATTTGGGCATATGAAGGAATTATGTAATTAAATATTATATTCTTGTATGTACTCATGATTCAGAATTCAAGTACATATACCTGGGTAGAGACAAATTTGAGATAATATCCTCTTTAGAAAAATAACAAATGTAATTATTATGCAGGCGTATTATCAACTATATCAAAAATAACTAAAGGTTAGTGGAACTTACGATTTGACTGATTTCTGTGATGGGTATTGGCGAAATTGTTTTTTCCGATCCTTGCGGGAGAGATGAAGCACTAGGCGTAGGCGATACCCCGGGGGAGTTGGGCTGGACATTGACAACGCTTTCCTTAGAGGTGCGATTGGGAGATAGCCTCGAAGGAAAGCTAAGCGTCTTCGTCCACTGCGACAAGCTTCGCACCATCTTGAAAGTTCATAAGCACAACACGACACTGAACTTCGCTACAAGCGACACGTCCGCTCTCAACGAACGCCGGCGAACGAATAAAATGCCATAAAGTAAACAGCCTGTGCAAGTTGCGACGAGTTCATGTTGATTCCCGACTGTGTGTGTAGGGTAGGGTATATGTGTGGGTGACCACTGTGTTGCAGGAGGACCCTGAAGTTTGTTGCCGACCAATCATTTGTTTACTGTAACTATTATTATTATTACAATAGCATTTGACAAAGATTAGTAAAGCTCTTAAAAGATGTGGCTATTAACTAATATATTTAAAATACTTTTTTGTATTTTCTTCGTATTATTGCTCTATTATATTTTAGGAAATTATGCGTTTTATTTCTTATAGTATTTATTTGACTTGCATATTGGCTGTGATTAAACGATTATTGTAAATGTGTTTCTAATAAGAAATACATTTGCTAAAAGATTCAAATTCATCTTACTTTAATAAGGATATTATGTACGGGAATGACTGTGGTAGAGTTATAATCGTTAAAAGATTTGAAACGCTATATAGAGTGCAAAAAATAACTGCACGTGGCATTCCAAAGGGTGGCACCCTCCGATCAATGTGCAATAAGATGCGAGTATGGGGAACAAAGAATGTTATTTATGGACCCTAATATAGCTAGCGAATCATTTTCTTATATTACATCTTATATTTGTTACAATTAATTTCAACATTAACTATAATATAAATATACATAATATAAATATCTGAATCCAATTTTATGTTTGTATTAAAATATATAAGTAAAAACGTAACAAACGTAACGTAAAAAAATATTTGATAATAGAACAGTTAATTCAATATACAATATATTTTTGTTGTACATTACTGTAAATAAATTTTTCCAGGGTATTAAACATCATTTTTAAGTTCTTAACATTGACTATTATACATTTTTATACTTATAATATTTAACTTCCCACGCAACATTAATGTGAAGAAAATATTCCTGATATTCCTATAATTTTACTTCCACAATTTTTTTACTTTTAGTAGCTATTCACACTAGGAGGTTAGCCATGCGCGGATATAAAACAATGGTGTTCATTGCGTGTTGCAACTTCCGACGAGCCACGTGCGCAGGCGCAGCTGCCTAGTACCGCCCGCAGTGCTTACGCATTATAAGTGGAACACTCAAAAGTTGGCTTAACTCTCTAAAATATTAACAAGTAACAATTTAAAAAAAATAAGTTTTTGTGCTTAAATCTTAAATAATTGTATATTTGTGTATATTTTCTATCTCTAGGCTTTTTACAAGTTGTTTAGGTATATATATATGTTAATTGAAAGCATTATGCTTCATCATTTTTTTGTCTAATCTTTATATTCAATGTAGATTTATACGAAAATGTACTAAAGTATTCATAATATTATTTATGATGCATATAAAGATCTAAGAACGCTCCCTTTAAGCAAGGCCACGCGACCGGCCCTTAGACAACATTTGTCTCACACTAAAAACTCCATAACCATTCTTTGTTTAAAACCGAGCGAACTATCAGACTTTAGTTTTGAATCAACCCTTCTCTAAATAACGAGGGTGGCGTGTGATTGACAATGCATTTCTGTTGGAATAGTTATATGAGATCGTAAATTAATGAATGGAATCAAACATATAGAGTTGAAAGCACTCGATCTCAGATTGCATTAAAAAAATCGATAAATACTGACGAAGGGTGACTAATGTGATCGATTTGGTATTCAGTTGACATGTATTTAAAATGTTATTCCGTTATATATCTTGATTTTACAGGAAATGTTTGTAAATTAATATTTTTCACTGGATTACTTGATATCTATAATATACATTGTGAGACTGCGTCACCAAGTTGACAATTTGATATTACTAAAATTAGTCATGAAAAACATATTTCTTTTGATCAATCCCTTGAAACCTCTAATACTCATAATGACAGTAAAACATATGATATTTACCCCATTAAGCATAGCCACCCTATATTACAATATCCATACAACAAAAATAAGCTGTATTTTTGTAATAGCTAAATGTATTTGTAAAAGTCGTACAAATTAGTCAAATGTCAATCTGTAGCATACACAACTTATAAGTTGTCTGTGATGCAGTTACAGTTTGTCTATTTTTATGCGGCCGTAAATTATAAAGTAGCACCGTTTGTGTTTTGTTAAAAGCTAATTATCTTCACACGTGTTTTATGCGAGACATTTCAAGTAATCCTGTAAAATCAGAAGTAATTACTACGATTATTTATAAAATTAGGCTGAGCTTTTAGTGTAAGAATAAAAATTTAGTTTACCCTAAGATTTAGAGTCGTTATTTTAAGTCGGTCGAAGTCAGGGTTTAGCCGAGTTGCGTTGCCAAGGTTAAGAAGTAGTATTTAGAAACATATTTCTTGTCAAACTTCGCCTTAAGTCTTAACTACTAAGCCTTAAGTCTGTAACTTTTTGTTGTATTGTTTTTTGTATTATAGAGAAAACTTTTGACTAATTTGTAAAGTCAGATAAAAATATAATAAAGTATTCATTACAGAAACATATTAATATTATTTGAAACTGTAACTCATATCAATGTAAGCATTTAGAACTATAAGGAGAAAATAATTTCAAGTCCATAAGTTTTTTTAAGAATAAAAAATAGAAGTGCTTCATTTGAATTATAAACTTATACACATCAACATAATCTGTATTTATCACGATATGAATGTCCTTTTTGCGCCTGATTCGCAGCTAAATCTCATTGAAGTCGGAGAGGTAGAGGAGGTTATCGATTTTGACATACAGGAATCACAGTTCGTCCTTTGTCTTGTTTCTGAATCTTACACGTAGTTTCAATGCATAAATATAACAAGAGTCTATAACAAAAATGATTAGAAATGCAGCAAAATCTTTCCATTAAAAGCATAATTTCCAAATCTTATCTCTCTTCCCCAAATCTTGGAATTTACTTGAGTTAGTGAAGTTAATAGGTAAAAATACTAATGATGGTATTAAAAACGAGACTAAGCGCAAACTATGTCTCCCGTATGTCAAAATCCGATACTTTTTGACTACTCAAGTCAGACTTGTCGCCTGGCTTCTGAATCTTACTCCTTATTAATATACTCTGCCAATTAGTAAATGAGTTAAACATAGTTAACTAAACAATATTTGGTTTTCCTGTTCGCGCTAAATCGGTGTCAATCAAAGAAGGATGACAATTGTCGATACGACTTTGACTTACGAACCGGAGATGTCCCGGCGTAATGGCGCAAGGGAATAAAATTTTAACCGCTGTCGCGTGCGCACTAAATGTATACCGCATACCGTATAGCATTTACTTTTTTTTTTGATTCATCATTGAAGGATCCAGTGTTTGGAGTGAGATGCGCCACCATTGATGGGAAGTGCTAGTTTTAGTCTTATCGATTATAAGATTCCTTTTTTTATTATACTGTCACGCGACAGCCGAACCAGCGCATATTATTTCACCGGGGGAAGGGAGAATCCTGGTTATAGCTTCTGGATACCCAGGCCCACACATTTCCCATACGAACAATAAATGTTCACTATTCATTAACTATCGTCACTTACATTAACTGCAAACAGTAAAATACCTCATTTAATTATAGCCTTTATTACTTAATCCATAGAGAATCCTTCCAATATACAATTATGAAAATTTCTAAAATTCACACGTATAGGGGTGGGGTACTCACCAATATTTTTCTAAACTAATTGCTATAACAGATAAATTATTTCCTCATTTGAAAGTGCCCCGGAAATAACCCTCTAAACGGATATTAATATGTGGGTAACTAATTAAATTAATCGCTTTATTACGTGATCTACCACAATAAAACAATTTGTATCACAATAGCAAGGATACTCAATAATCTATTATGTAATCGATAACAAATATAGAAACGTGTAAGCTAAAAGTTCGGCAACATATCTCCAAAGGCTAAGTCTATAATAACTTTACCTGACGCAGCAGTTTGGCAGTAGGTTACTAAGTGCCGTAGAAAGGTCATGTTATGTTTTCTTAAATCATTATTTAACTAATCAGGCATTAAATTAGTAGATAGGCACTGATATTTTTATATGTCATTTAATTTACCACTCCGGTTATAACTAATCATAAATTAAGAAACCAATGAAGGCAATTAATAATACACAAGTAGTTATAGAAGGTTTATTTGCGTTTGTTTATTTCAAAAACATACAAGACTGATACGGATGAAGATATAGATATTATATATGCTAACTTATTTTTAATATACCATACCGTCATTATTTATACTCATTTCACATCGGTTCACAAAACAATAAGGATTAATAATTAAGTCAATTAATCTAAGATGCAGTCCATTAAAAATAATTTTTCTTTTCAACTATTTTAAAATAGCACATTGTCCCACTTAATGTGGTTAATTGACCATATGCGGCCAGGACAAAAGCGTTTCACACCATGTGCGTCACGGACTCTTGAAAAACAAAAATAGATTTAGCAAAGCGACCCGCCGGATGGCCCGACCACCATCAATCTTTAAAACATGTGAATAAATATATTAAGACGCAAGGGAAAGAAAAGCTTTTTGTTTCACTCAAATTCGGCATAAATCTGAAATTGTTTGGTTGTTCCTTATGTCATTTAATAAATATTCAGCGAGCATTTGCAATTTCTATAAAAAGTCTAATCTAATATAAATTGACAATAGTGTACAACAAAATATAAGATCTAAGTAACATTCTACCAAATTTCGCTTTAAGGAAGAAATGTAAAACACGTATTAAAAAGTTGCATATTATTATAATTCTACATGGAATGTAATCACTCTCAAAAACAGTTTCCTAAAATCTCAAGAAAGATATTTATTTATTATATTCAAGATAATTAGTATTTATTTATTGCCTTACACAAGACGTCACGCAAGTCTAGTCCCTTTTTCTGATAATTATTTCTGGGACCACTTCTTTGTTCTATGTCAAGCTATGATACGCTGTGCGAAAAAATAACTGGAGTGTTTTTAATTGTTATAAAGTTATTGTAAATTAATATAATCTCTAAACTTTTATTAATTTTATGGTTTAAAGAATCGTGAACTCGTCACACGAATTTACAAGGAATTAGTTTTACCGAATGACCTCTTTGGCGCCGGATTTTTTAATTGTCTTGAATGGCACGTGGTCACGCGTCATATCCTACGTGACTTTTTTATTGACAGGTATTTATGTAACCACGTGTCTTATAAGTGAAAAAAGCGTTATATGTCTATGCATTTTATTGTACTATCTCTTTTCATCACACCATAAACACACTTTGACAGAAACAGACGAAAGAAGACTACTAAAAATCTTCCTGGGATTTATTTTGTATTTATTATATTAAAATTTTCCAATTATAATAAAGTATGCAATGAAGGGTTGAATGGTTATTTACGTTCTTAAAATATGTATACAAGTGGACAATGCAATATGCATTTAATTAAAATCTGTGTAGGCAGATTAAAAATTAATGTACACAATTTAGTGTTTCCTAATATTTTTTACGTTTATTAAAATATAGCTTTCAATTTATCTCCGTGTAGGAGTGAAATTACTTATCTATTTTGAAGCACAGATAATCCAAATTTGGATGTTGAATAATTAATGCCTATAGCCGTGCATATTTACGTTTATGTAGCGTTAACATTCCATTCCGAAGCCGCATTCACTAACAATCAGAATAGAGGCAATTCATAAGTTAACTGTCACTTTAGTAACGCTTTATAGACCGTTATGACGATTTGTTGTACAACCCTTACAAGTTACAGCAACAACGGCCGTAGACAATATTCTATTTTTAATCTGTCAATACTATTGCGTCATTAACATTCTCAATTTAAAATTTCTAAACAAAGAAAGGGCATAGAACTTTTAAATCATGTTATATCGAGGTGACATTGATGGCGCGCTTAAAAGAAAAATAAAACCAATGACACATTTATTAGAGCTGTCACTTACCTGTGACGAGTCGTAAGTTTAAAAGTTTAATTTGTGATAAGCTTAATGTGCGTTTAGATGGCGTGGATGGATGAGCTACCGGATTTTAGCTTTCACGTTGTTATGTAATTTTGCTCCTTAATTAAGACATGTGATAACCAATGTGCATTATAAACTCTGAGATATTTATTGCACAATATTACTTCAAAAATACTAAGATTTGCTTTACATGTATTTTACATTCTACTCAAAGTTGCGCAATAAATTCTGCTTAAACACCATTACTCAAAGTATCTTCTTATCATTATTGAGTTGCGGTATGTTATAGATTTTGCTCATTGCCCAATGCTGTTAATGTAAATTTAAGAATTTATCGACAGAGAAAACTTCAGGTAAAAGTAGAACTTTTAACAATGATATAATAATCGTAAGTAATTTCATTTATCATGGGGTTATAAGACAACGTCCGAACGCTAATTATACCCGCTGACAATACGGTTAGGGCATTACTCGCCTAATTCATTTGACAGCCAAGCATACGTAATCGCTTTCCCGCCTGCAATCATCGACAAGTTGTTACTTTTTTTGGAACGTTGACATTAGTAAATTGGTTTAGGAATTTTTAACGTGTAGGTATTGTAAGCTTGTTCTATTTTATATACAGAATGCGAGTTCCATTTTTGAATCATTGTTGAGTTGGTCTTATTATTTTTTTTAATTATTATTTTAATAAACACAGATTTTCATCATGCTAATAGGTCTGGGTTATAAAATAAGACTAATTAGAAAGCCAAAAGCCTAACTTAAAACTTTAATTATAGTACTTCAAATTAACTAACTTGCAGCACAGACTAATGAATGATCCATAGACAATGGCGGTACCACAGCTGCCACCAAACAATATATCGACAGATGTGCACAACGATTAAGCTTGATCTGCCAATTTTATTAGGCAATTTTGCCAGTTTTATCATCTTCGTTTAAAATGGATATTTATTAAATTGCTATACTCAATGCTTTCGTAACCCAACCGAATTCTATCGTTTTATTAGACGAGTGAATACATCTACGTCACAAGATTAATTATAACTATAATTATTTCTTAAAAATAACTAAATATGTACTTGAATTGATACAAAGCTTGTAACCTCCTATCCGTTTCGTCGACTTTCTGCCTCCACACCGCTATCCTCTGCTTGTTGTTGAGACCCATAGTTGTTTTGATTTAGTGAAACAAAGGGACTATGAATTATGTTATTAAATATTTGTCTATTTTTTAAATTGTATACATACAACTTTCATTTATTTTCTTTGTTTATAGTAACATCATTATTTTTATCGTAGATATGCTTTGTGAAGTCAAAGTGATGTGTACACAATTCACACAATAAAAAGCTAAGGAATGTAACAATTGGTCCCACGACTTTTAACTGACGTAATTATAACATTAGAGAACTTTATATTACAGTTAACTTACGTTATCTTGACCTTTCCTCTGTTTATTTAGATTAAAAACTAGTTAAATTTATAATTTGTTCAACGACAAAACATTTATAGACGCCCGCTGTTTTTAAATGTTAATTCTAGTTCAATTATTATTTTAAATCACAGATTATAGTGCTACTTAAATCTTTCATTATTATAGATAATTTAAAAATATTCCGATTTTAAATAATAGCCTATAAACAAATAATGACAATTAAAAAGAACGGCGGAGAATTTATTGCCAGTTCTTATAATCTAAGAACTGGCAGTAAATGTAAACTAACCAAGTGTACACTTGTATGAATAAATATTATTTTAATTTTTGATTTATTTTGTAATTGTAATTTTAAAGGTTTTTTTTTAAATTAAGTCAAAGCTGTCACATTATTTTTATTCTCATAGACACCTCTGTTACAGTAATATTGACATTTCAAGTACTGTTCTGAAAAAGGTAAAGTTATGGCAAGATGGTCTGAACGACATTCCAAAATGTTGTTGACTTAAAATTAATACAACGTCGTCTACATAACTGGTGTATTGAATTTGTTGATGTTGGTAATATAGAACACTCACACTTATTTATAAATAAGCATAAGTAGCTAACTTTTAAATCGAAAGTTTCGTCATTAATATTGGGTTGAAATATTTTGTAAAAATTACATAAAATTGTGGTAGAAATGCTTTGCACGGAGACTAATATCTTATTGACGTCTTGAGAGCTTCTCCGCAAACTTCTTCTTCTACAATTCAAAAAGAAACAAACAAAAATATTTCAAATATTCCTTATCATTTATATTTCAAAGCAACATAACACATTTAATTTAACAATCTTACAAATTATAAAACGTATAGAACCACATTACAGGACAATACTGTCAGTTAAATTGACAGGGGTCGTGCCGGTGGCGAACATTTAAACCCATTACAATATGGACGGACCACCCGAGTCCAGCCCGTCTAAATAACACCTAATTGGACGAAAGATAAGACCAGTAACATATGGTGACGTATTCTTTTGTTAGATGTATCTGTCTATTAAGAAATACGTAAAATTTATATCATAATGATTATGGTAGCGATAATGAAACTTTTTCAAAAGTTAATTGTTATGTCACTTAAATTGCTATTCAAGTTTCTATTTAGTTTAAAACTTACAAGACCTGGTCCTATAACCTGACAAAATAAACAAAGACTTGCTAATCTCCACAGTCAATTTTATTATTATTCACTGATTACATGATATGTATGGATACTATGTAAAGTTGTGTAATCTGTGGATAATATTTTTTTTACCCTATGGACATGAGCTTATTTGATATTCTGATTTTGATATTCAATCAATAATATTGTATGAGAATTATATAAGCTGACATTTGCTCATGTAATTGGAAATAATGATATTAACTTACATTGGCAACATTAACAACTATATAACTTAAATACTCTAGTTGTACTGTGCCTCTTCGTTTAAATTTCTCCTTGAAGTAAATCTAGGTACTGCACCTTATACTAACTAACTTCGCATATATTAATACGTGATGTTTTTAAGGCGTACGTCATTAATGGGAAATTATACGAATGTTCCGAATAGAAACTATTTACATGTTTGAGAAGGCAATTTTGAACCAGTCGTTAGATAAGTCTTCTATAGTTAATCTTAGTGATTAATATCCATTAGCAAATGAGTTATTTATCTTTCGACAATAGACTTATCTTAAATAAATAATAGAACTGATACTATAATCTACAATAATGTAGGCTTAAATCAATATAATTTATTTCAACTTATTACCCATTCTTTTTAGTCACTGAAATTTTCATGCATGTCTGATCAATTTGTATCGTGTTCAAGGCACACACAACGCATACCACTTCTAATATACCTATAGAAAGCAACTAGTCTTTAGCGCTAAACTTTGTAATAAATATTATCATACATTGAGAGAATTCTTATCAATTAGTAGACTCATTATAATACCGGCTAACGCTTTTTATTTGTTATTTTTTTATACAATTTTGAAAGCCATTTTAATTCCCGAATTACACGAAGAAAGAATAGCCCGAACACATTTATCATCTTTTTAGTAATACGTTTAAGACAATTTACCTTCTATTAATTCTATTAATTGAATCTGGTTTAAAATTACAATTTGGAACATGTGAGACGAATGTTACGACTTGCCCTAAAATTGTTTTGAAACCGACCGTTAATAAATCTATACTGACCTCACCAATCCGGTCCTGTCTAGCCGTTACATTGACAATTATCATCAGCTGCTCACACCCAGAGGCCACTGGTCAATGGCTCTAGGATGTAGGCTTTTTTATCAAGGCCGTAACGAATTTTTTATGAGTCATCAAATTTGTATTTCTCAAAATATTTACCAGTCCAATATTTTTTAAATATTTTTATCATTTAATAATATCTCAATAAAAATATATCATTTTACTTATATTGGTTATTTTAAATGGACTTTTTTGTACTTCATGGTCAAACTTCGAATGAAATGCATTACATAAGTAAAAACAATTTTCATCATATCATCAGCATAGTATGTATGTACTATAATGCTCATTTAGTAACATAGTTAGCCAATGATTTATCCTTTTCACTCTGGTGACATTGTAGATAAATAGTAGTTAAAAGAGGTCTCTTTAACTAATAGAAGCTTAAGAAGCACGACGAATATATACCTAAGCACATATTTTTAAAATTTACAAATACTTCTTTTAGTTACCATAAAATCTCAGAATCAGGACCACGCCCTTAAAGTATATTCCTGAAACTGTCGACTTTCGAAAGTATATCAATCAAATAAAGTCTCACAATACAAACATCATTGTACACGCCACAATTCTTGGGCGGTATCTTTATGACTCATTTCAATTTGGGCAAGAATGTGACCACGCGTGTGCAAACACGACCAAATCTATTAAGAATGTGGAGTATGTTTTATTGCCTTTTAAAACGCTAATAGATAAATATTTGTTCTCATCCAGGATTGTTAGCAAGTTACAAATTCGATTCTCAGACTACTAGTCCACACAGAGTGATTGGTTAATTTATTCGTCAATACAAGAAATGTATCTATGTTCAGAATATTTTACATATAGATACATAGATTTGATTACTATAGTTTGGAATATTTTAGATAGTGATTTCTTCCAGTCATCTCTAGTCGTAGATAAAAAAATATATATCTAAAGAAAAGTGCAGCTCAGTTACAAACTCTTGGCGTTGCGAGATGTGGGGTCACTCTACATCTTCTATGGAAAGTATTAAGAGGAGTTGTACGGATTATTACCTGCAGCTGAGTTTCATCATCGGACATCGAGGCAAAATACGAAATTCCACCGGTATCACCAAGGCAACTAAGCGTTTTATAAGGCAGTTTTTGCCACGCACCACCATTATGTGAAACTAGCTGCCCAATGAACTATTTCCGAACCAATTCGACTTAGGGTCCTTCAAAGAAAGAGCGTACCAATTTTTAAAAGGCCTGTAACGCACTCGCGAGCCCTCTGGTATTTAGAGTGTCCATGGGCAGCGGTATCACTTAACATCGGTTACAACATAACCGAAAATACTTTATAATAAATCTGAATCCGAGAATACTGTATTTTTTTTTAATGATTTAACTGAAAGTGCCGCTAATAAAACCCAAAAATAAGAAGTCGTGATTTATTGTTTTCTTTCGCAACAGTATTTACGTCGGCACTTGTTTTGTCTTGTCAACAATTTTTCTTATCTTTGTTTACTTCAAGTTATTTTCAGTCTTCCTGCTATTAGTGTTAAAGTCGTTTATTGCCCTTTAACTGTAATTAGTCAACGCAGGTGGTTTATCTATTAACCTGGTAAGACACAGCTTGACACCCTGACTTCTTACGCCTAATTTTATAAAGGAATTTAAATCTTCCTGGCATTGAATTAAAGTCGGCTTTGCATAAATATATGCCTAGTCACTGAAGGTGGCTAGAAAGTTTACACAAAGTAAATTCATTTTTGTGGTGTTACACTTAGAGGTGACTATTATGTGAGTTAAATTTGTATTTATTTGTTGTTTCTTAATGCCGCCCCTATCAGCGGGTAAGAAATTGGGTTAGGGCTGTTATCCTTATAAAAATAGTGTAAAAGTTCAAATACGCCCTAAACTAATTTCTGAAGTATAAAACATGAAAAAGTTTTTGAGTTTGTCATAAGTCACACAATATTTACATAAAATCGAAATTTGTTTGATCACAATGTGTACATTGTGCACTTTAGTTCAGATATATCAGAAGATCTATAAAAAATAAGATCGACATACTTTATTCAATGCTAAACTACATTTATGGCGCTATAACCTTTTTAGGTTTAGGCCCGAGATTTCTGTATCTATTCCGTGATCATTTCTTACAGGCAATTAGGGGATTGACCTTCTGCGCCTGACACACTGTCAACTTTTAAAGGTCTAAGGCTTGCCGGTTTCCTTACTATGCTTTCCTTCACCATACTATACTTAATGGGCACATAGAAAGAAAGTCCATTGGTACACAGCCGACCCTTGAGTCGCACGCTAAAGCCACCAACACGGCCAAAATAACATATAAGGTAAGGTATTTACTACATTAAAAACAAGGTTGCGACAACCCTGACGGCGGTATAGTAATTTCCACTGAAAGTGTGTAGTTAAATCTTTGATTGTCACTTTGTCTGTTTTGCTATCAGCCGAACCTGTTGGAGGTCTGTTTCTAAGTAATGAAATTGTCATGGATGATCGGCGACTTTGAAGTATTTATCTGTATTGATGCATCTTCTATTTAGTTTGTTTATGGCTTCACGGCAACTTTGGCTTTTATGTGTCAAATGTAATTTAAATGTCAATGGAAAAAAACGGTTTTATTTGTAAACTAATCTGTAACCTAAAGAAATAGAAAATTAGAACAATTTAAAAAGTTTGGCCTCTGTGGCAGTGTATCTCGAATGCTAGCAGCATTTCCTCGCTGTATTGCGATACTTTTTTTTTGAGCGAGGAAAGCACGAGCTCTTTATAAATTATATGAGTAATATAGGACAGTAAATCCTTGTATTTTTTTCTATAGAACAAGAGGCAAACGTTCTGAAGGCTCACCTGATGTTAAGTGATACTCATTGACACTCTCAATGCCAGAGGGGGCTCGCGAGTTCGTAGCCGGCCTTGTAAAAATTGTAACGCCCTTTTCTTGAAGAAAACAAAGTGGAATTAGTTCTGGAAAACTGCCTTGAAAAACGTTCAGTTGTGGAACGGCGGACGTCGAGGTGATAGGGATGGAACTTCGTATTCTATCTCGATGTTTATTATTTACATAACTTATATATATAAACATAGGATTTTTTTTTGGTTATATCCCCTATTCCAAGTGCGTCACGTTATTGAGCCAAATATGTGTAGAATATAAAATGTATCAATAAGTATTACACACAAAAATACTAGTAGTAAAAAAGGTAAAAGACATTAATAAATACTAATAAAGACGGTTACTTGCGACGTTATCTTTTACATTGCAAATTCAAAGGACCGTTAAACTCAAAATCAATTTACAACTTCAATAGAACTTTTATTACCCATTATATTTATTATTTGCTTCCACAATGCTTCCTTAAAGCAACAAAACAAACAAATAAAATCCTACCTATCGGTGTAACTAATTTAGTCACCATAGATTTCCGTCCCACCTTTGTCAAAACTGTTTATCTTTTGTACAATCTGCACTCCTGATTTCACTTTTGTGTAATGTATATAGAGAAATTTTAGAAAGATTCATTTTAAAACGGCGGGCCTAACATTATTTAGCTGCTTATAATGCGTTTACCACTTAGAAAATTATGTATTAACTTTTTAATTTTCATTTGAAAGTGTATGAAATATTTTTAGTACTAATTGTTTACATATGTTTTTCAGAGACTCCTCTAGAAGAATGTCAAAACAGCATAATTAGGGACATCAAATATCAGTCGGTCGGGCCTAACGTCTTTGAAAAGTCGCAATACAGAGGAATTTGAGGGAGCTCCAAAAAGCCTATTGGCAGGAGGCAAGGAAGATGGAACATGGTCGTAGATGACTTTTCCTTGTCCCGAAAAGTTCATCCAAAAAGGCTAAGGCCTGTCAAAAATCCAGCAATTGGTGGAAGGTGGCACAGGACAGGGAGCGCTGGAAGTTTCTCATTTCGGAGGCCAAGACTCTTTATGGGTCGCAGGAGCCAGCGTAGTGAGTGAGTTAGTTTCAAACAAGGAACATTACAGGTATTTAAAATAAAATTTGATAATATTCTGTAAATAATAGTATCAATCTTACAATTCCAACACAGAAGCTTTTTTGCAAATCTTTGCGCAAAAAATTTTAATGGACGATAGGACTACATTATCGCAAGGTCGTACATTCCACTCTCAAACTTCCTATAAATATTCATAAAGATGTTTATTTATTGCAAAATGTATTTGCATCTATTACAAACTTATATTGACATTACAAACTATAAAATTGACATTAATCATGGGGGCGCGTGATTTTTTGTTTTAGTTTAAATCCAATTATTAAACGTTCATTCATTCATTAAAATTTCGTGTGTTGACAACATATTTTAGTCCCACAAATAAACACCCTACGACCTATCAACTGCATTCATAATAAAAATATTTAATATATAATTTTGTTATTTTTATTTCTCATCGCAATTGCTATTAGTAAGTACCACATCTTAAACTTTTCGTGTGGGGAGAAAGCTCGCGTATGTCTATGTAGTTGTATAAAACCTAAAAGCGACTTCGCGCATCCAATGACACTCTGCCATTTTTTGCCGGATGCTATATATGTTGAACGTTATTAACCAAAACCTGTTTATAAAGACAAGACGAGGGTTGATCGTACAAGTTATAACATGTCAAGACAAAGACTTCCGACCTTGCCACGACCGCCGCGAGTCCAGACCACAACAGTTTTCACTTTTTATAGATATCGATCAATATCTTTAATAAATATCAGTAGTTGAAGTAAACAATAATGTTTTTGACATTACAATTTTCAGTATGTTGAAATATACTCATAATGTCGTGTTATGTCATAAATAAGTATAATTCCTTTTTAAGTCTATATTTTGTAGTTTTATTTATGTTGTTGTTTGTTTGTTAGCACTGTTTTTAGTATCGACTTGATTTGCTGGTCGTATTCGCATGTTAAAGTCCTTATTATACTTCTAATAGTCCTAATTTGTTGGTCAAATTTATTTTTAGAGGTTTGAATTTATTAATATGCGACACATGTGTATATGGTTGCACAGTAAATGCACCGGCACCGGAAAATGACAACGGCATCCAAAATAACATGACACGCAACTGCCTCTGCACAAGGTCTTACAAGCTTCTAATCAACAGTATAAAAGTACATACAATACTGTCATGCCATGAAAGCGAAAAGTACTAGAAAATCCATATATATATATTATATCATACTGTTATAGAGTTGTCGAACATTAGGTTTTATTTGAGATTGGGGAAGGAATGATGAAATCATTTGTAGAATTGCATTTCGCTTATTGTGCCTATATTTATATTCATTAATATTATTATTACCTTATGACTTTATACAATTTATGATAACAATACTTAATTATACATTTTATTAGGAGTCGCAAAAAAATGTATAATTAAAACAGTAATAATTAAATAAATTATGGTCCTGCAATATTGTATTGTAAAAATAAGTATTTTAATTATAATACATTCCCAAAAATATACCCCCATATAGGTAATGTTCAGTCTCTGTTTGACTCAGTAAGTGAGAAAGAGACAAAAGAAGGCTAGCCGACTTTGTATTTTATATTATATGAATAATTTCGGTTTGTATAGTGTAAAAACAAAATCGAGATGAAATGGGAAGTATTCAACTGATTTCTCTAAACTTGTTTGCAAACAAGTGTAGCGGTAACCAAATTCAACTAATCCGTTCCGCTGGCTTTTCCCACGCTTCGTTTTTTGTCTGTCAGTCCACCAAAGTTGAGATGTCTTGTTAAATTAAAGCGTTGCATTAAGTTTTGTTCGAGAGTGGTCGAAAAATTAATTAATCCTTAAATAACGTATTTCAAACTAGATTTTAGAGTCAAACTAATCAACTAAGAAGAGTTGCAATTAATTTACTAAGTAATATTGGTACATAAACAATGACTATATAAAATACTCGTTAAATATGACCATTACTCACTAGTCCGGCCATAAATACTTTTATTTAATCCAACTTTTTATTTATTTCATCATTTAAAAAACTTCTTTCGATTTTGCGCCATTTCACATATTTTTTCGTATTCATTACCAAATTACAATATGCGGTGTTAAAGAAATTAGGACTGCAGTGATCACCTTGCACAAAGTGGGTCGGTCATATTCCAGACACTTCAAAAGCTTGGTATCAGCCATATGTTAATTATGTAAGGAGCGAAAACTCCTCAACAAGATACAATCTTGGATCAAGTTGTGAAACCTCTCAGCAATGCACTTTTTAAATATATATCGTGGACTTTCTAGTAGGATACTGCACCTGGTCACAAGAAACGAACTACCCAAGCCTTGCTTGAGACTAACGTTCTAGACTTTATAAGAGCTGGCTGACTGGCCCCCATCTAGCCCAGATCAATCCTTTAGACTTCTTATTATGGTTAGTTTTAGAGGACACAGTCTACTCTAAACGATACGGCAATACGATACGATCTAAACGATAATTTCCCTTGGAAATAGTGCATAAATCCATAGATTCGTTGCCAAACAGATTAAGTACCTGTATAAAAGCCAAAGGTGGCCATTTCGAATAGAATATTTATTTTTAATTTTTGGCTAAGACTTTAATAAATATGAAGGTATACATTTTAATAATATCACACAACTTTATTTTAATTCATTTTCATTTGTAACAGAGCCTTTGGCTGGGTGTAAATCTTTTGTTACTTATATAGTTTCTATTATTACTTAGAGGAAACTAGCCGGCTGTTATTACAAGTAACCCAATTTGAACACCTATCAAGACGACTATCCTATACGAGTTCAAGAAATATGAATCAAGATTTATAACAAGTATGAAGGCACTAGAATACGCGTGCGTCGTCGCACCTTGCCGTGCCGGCTGCGCGCGCAGCTGCCTCCCTCGCAATCTCTACCACCTTTGCCGCCCTGATTGTTTCACAGTACATAGTATGAACATAAAAATGTTCATAACAAATATATCTGACGTGATTAACAATAATATATGAATTTTTGTAAATAATATATGAAATTTAGTTTTGTGAGATAAAAGCGCTCGCGCAAGCTAGCTGCGTGACTTGTTCGACTGAAAACGACTTGTGTTGTGAATATTAAATGTGATGTCGAGATACATTGTACGTATAAAACTTCCAAGAGTATAAAAATGAATATATTCTAAATATAAATTTATATATTCATGAAAACAGCATTAAAATACGTTGCCTAGTTTAAAAGATTTTATCGTATCTATAAAATACTTCTCCAGTATTAAAACAAAGGGTGCAGTGTTGGTCAAGTGGCTTCAGCGTGCGACTCTCATCCCAGGTATGAGTAAGTTCGTAAGTTCGATCCCCGGCCGATGCACCAATGGACTTTCTTTCTATGTGCGCATTTCACATTCGCTCGAACGGTGAAGGAAAATATTGTCAGGAAACAGGCTTGCCTTAGACCCGAACAGTTGACGTCGTGCGTCAAGCACAGGAGGCTGATCACCTACTTGCCGATAAAATTAATAAATTGTCATGAAACAAATACAGATATCTGAGGCCCAGCCCTAAAAAGGTTGTAGCGCCACTGATTTATTTTTATGTATTCAAAGGGTATTGAAAATCGAGATTTGATTCATTTTGTTATAGTAGTCTGTATTGTTTTATAATATTTTGTGTTGTTAGCAGGAATATTTAAGGCTTCTTATAAAACACTATACTACCCCGTTATGATTGTTTTAAGTAGGCAATAGTAATGTGAGAAGTCCGAAAGAATTGCTGAACTGTTTGATATTGTAATGTAAATGAAAGACCCATTTCTTTAAAATGTTTCTCTAAAATAAGTTACTGATAATATAGTCAGTAGGATGTGAACAAATCAGTTTAAATCAAAATTCAAGTAAATAATTCATTAGAGTCGAGGCAGACAGGCGTCAGGTCAAATCACTGGAATCTTGTAACCGTGAAAATAAAGTATTCACTACATTTTTGTATACTCTTAAAATACGAAATTTTCTTTACTAGATTGTAATATAAAATATAGATATATAAATTATCAGGGGGTTTTCCCGTTTCATTATTCGAACATATGCACATTGCTGCGTATATTGCATTTTGACATAAGAATTCAAAGTAGGTAATGATGTAACATTCTTGCTCATATTCGTCATAATTATGTCTGTATGGCGACTTACGGCTCAATAGGTCTAATTCAATCTTTTTTGAACATACATTAGTTTCGACTCTGAATATGAGAAGAGATTTGTCCAATGAAACCATTTTATTTTCACCAAATTCCCAACACTAGGACTACTCACTAAAGGCATAGGTTTGACTGAAAATCGAACATCAGAGCCTCGGTTATGCAATATCATACAAAACAAGCTTTATATTAAATTTGGTTCAAATGTAAGCCCGTTGATGTCTTCTATACTGCTGTGCACGTTGTACATAAATCAATGAAAGATTATCATTTAAAATAGCATCCCTGTACTTATAAAGGCTTATCATCTACGCGAAATATATCAGAAATTGCTGATTTATAAATTAATTTACTAAAATGAGTAAATAGCAAGTCCAAAGACTCCGTTAAAGGTTGAGAGAATGAAAGAAGATCGCCATTGTACAAAAGCGTATCTTGGTAACCAACCGGCCGTTGATGGCCGTACACAGATGATAGAAAAAGATCTCCTCGATTTTAAGTGCACCATTGGCAGGCAGTAGTGCGCAATTGACAAAAGTGGTGTTCTTTAGTTTCGGAGGCCAAGGTTCACGTTGGGTGGTTCCAGCGGAGTTAGTAAGTTAACAAATTTATAAAAACCCATTGTGTTATCACAAAAACAGAATAATAACACACACCATCATCATCGTCGTTCAAATCTTATGTAATACGGTGACGTACGGCAATAAAACCATCGTTCAACGTTAGCTTCGTAATATGAAACACTACATATCAATGTAACAGACATATTTTATTGTCCCGTAACGCAATGAGTTTGACCTATAGATGATTCACGTCGATTTGTTCGTCTGTCCGTACTAAGCCGACAGAGGAATTCAACTGTAACATTCTTATACGTTATTGTTTCGTGTGAAGTGATCTTTATGGGCACTAATAAATTATGATAATAAAAATTTGAATAAGGTATAAATGTCCTTAGTTTATAAATAACAGTTTAATGTGCTTCATGGTGTATTATGAAGAATTGAAACAATGATGCCGTTAACAAATTTGTATAGGATAATATTAAAAATACACACTAACGAAATATACACGTGTACAAAGAAAACATAACATACGCACATTATATGCTTGTGAATCAAGTGTACACAACATTTAAAGGAAAACAATTCAATTATTAACGAGAAAAAAAAATAATTATATAAAAATAAATGACAATGAACTTCATTTTAAATACAAATATTTAAAAAATATATATTTCTTTTTTGCAATTGTGGCGCAACAATGGCTATTTAGAATTATTAAAAAATAAGTACATGTATTGTATATTAAGATATATGTTATCATAATTAATTTAACATATTCTTGCGCAATACAATCAGAAAATTAAAATAATATCTTGTGTGTAAATGTGATCTCTTGCAGACTTAGACAAAATGAAACAGCAATGTGAATATAAAACAAAGTTGTTTTCCTTTATATCTAGTCATAGTTAGCTGATCTTTCCGATTCAAGTGCGATTTTTATCTTAAAGATTCGAATATCCCTTGTGTCATTACACAAGATTAAAGAATGTGATTTCCCGACTAGTCGATATTTTCCATCCACGATCAACTCCAATATAACTTACTGGAACTGTTTGAAACAAAACCATATCTTTTATACAATATACTTAAGTATTAATGTCATTAATGTTCTTTATCTCCAAATATGTTAAAACATTGCATCATATCGGTACCACAGGCACAAAGGTTCGGTGTGGCTTTTGTGGACGCGCTCAAACATGATAGCGGTGTTTATGGAGATCATTAGATTAGCTTCTATTTTAATTGTTATATATTTCGTCATATTTACCTTTGGTGTTTAATATACAAACTCTTCAAACTACACTAATGAATACATAACTGATCACAATACAGCGTTTTTTTAATGGAACCAGTCAGGAGGCTCACCTAAAGTTAAGTGATATGGACACAAAAACTGCCTTAAAAATCTCCTATAATTAACAAACATTAATACGTATTATCAAAGATGGACCTAGTGGTCGGAGATGAGTAGGTCAACCTAGGTACCGCTGGACCAACAGAATGGAGCAGGACCTCAGCTGAAAGCCTGCCGGGAGTTGGCACAGGAAAGGGAGCCCTGGAAGTTCCTCGTTTCGGAGACCAAGAAACTTTTTGAGTCGAAGAGCCAGCGAAGTGAGTTCTAGAGTAGATGTTTCTAATTTCAATATTGAATACATTCCGACATTTACTGAAAATCACTCGAAACGTCGAGTAAACGATGAAATCAATACGGTATCAGCAGTTTACAAGGAAATTAATAATTACAAATACATTTACAAGATAACAGTAATATATTAAATGTCCATTGTCATACGGACTATAGAGTATATAGACGTTTTAGTTCTTAGCTACTTGGATCTAATGTGTCACAGTAATTATGCATTACTGAATGACTTATAAAGATATAAGATAATACATACAATATACCGATGTCTTTCCGAACCAATTCGATTCAATAAAAGAGCGTTACTTGCTTTTATTGTTGTAAGTGTCTATGGGCAGCGATATCACTTAACATCAGATGAACCTTGCGCTTGCTTGCAAAATGGTTATAGTTCTTGTTTGTAAAAGTGTCTATGGTAATATAATCGAGGTATATTTTTTTTCCTTCGCGTTTGTGCTTTATTTATGTTATTTTTCCTATGTACCAACCTATGAATGTGCTGAGGGTGGGCAGGGTTTTGGAAATAAATAAATACATATTATTAATTGATTTTAATCATATGCTGACGTTCAAAAATATTTATGAGAATCTTTAAGCTATCGGAATGCCTTTATTCATAATACACTGATTTTAATATCCTTAGAACCACGTTCTTTCACGTCGTCTATTGTTTCCAGCTACTTTACATTAAAAAAGACCCCATAATATTATGGGGACCGTGAATATGGTCAAATTGGATCCTTTCAATGGAGGTCACTGAACTATCTCATGCCAGATTAATCTCTAATTTAAACATTTAACAAAAGATTAAGTGTTAGGACGTTTACACACTATACAATGAACTTAAATTGTGTATGTATAATTTATTAGTATATGTAAGTATGTATGTATATTAATACTATATAATTTAATATATTTAACGACTTTATCGTATTGTCATAGTCTTTAATAATTTATTTACGTAATAAATAAATAGTTATAATTTTTTTATGCTTACTATATTTCTTTAATATGTACAGTAAATGAATGTGATAATAATTGCTAAACGATATTCATGCCAAAATAGACACATAGTAGTGTACACACGCGTTGTAGGATTTTAATTATTAATATTTCTTCACACATTTTAATAAGAAAATGATATTAATCGCCCAACAGTCAAATAAAATATAATTGCGTGGCTGACTTTTTGTGCTAGATTTTTGGAACTATCGACCATGCTGCAACAGCAATATTATTAGAAGTACTACATTACTGGTAAAGCCTGAAAAATACTGTCCCTGTGTTTCTTCAGTAAATAAAAGCTTAATAGTAGAGATAAACACTAGTGGTTTTTTTACAATCCCCTGACATAGCGTCCAGGGATTTTTTCCTATCTCTTTCAATCATTTATATATACATCTTTCTTACTAAATAGTACATAACTAACCTATTCGTGTTGCGCATCTCAAGACAATACGTCCCGGCCACATCGGTCAAATTATTATTATGAGTCGGGGCACCCGTATTTAACCGATGCACAGTGTGTAAACGGGCAGTCTACAAATATTTCGGAGATATGATAACATCTGTCTTGGCTTCGTGATCTAAGGGCAATCTATTATAACTGAATGCACTCTCTATGACATTTGTCTTCAATAGATGCCTCTGATGGCCTTTGTAATGATGGCATTAAAATTTATATATGTACTGCGTTGGAAAGGTTAGGTTTTATGTTTTGTTAAAAAAAAAATAGAACATATATACACTGGTTTGAGAGGACTTTTGGATATATTTTGTGTTACTACAATAGCATAAAATAGTGGCGCTACAGCCTTTTAAGCTTGGACATTGGATTTCAGTACCTATTTTGTGTTAGTTTTTTCTAATACGCAAATATGATCAGCATTCGTCACACACCGTCGACTTTATGGGTCTAAGGCATGCTTTATTCACGATATTTTACTCCGTACATAGACAAGGTAAATTGACCCGGTGACCCGGGGTGCAAATCTACAACCATAGGTATGAAAGTCGATCGTTGATACCACTAGGCCAACATCTCTTAGCTATACCATTGCTGTTATAAAAATCTTTGAAGTATAATTGTTTGTGGCATACTTACGACAGACTTGCGGTGCCTACTTACATATTTATTTCGTGATTACATAGTAAGCTTTACAGGTATTTTAATTTAATAATATTAACTTAAATTGACTATTATCTTAAGCGTAAAAGATTAAAGTACGGCTGGTACTTAAGCGGTATAATTTTATCTGTCAGTCGAGTGGTGTTTTGATTTTAAATGCATTCTTATACGTTATTTATAAACAAAAACTAGTCTTGTTCCACAAGCAAAAGTATTTAAGCCTGAAACACGAAACAAACAATGTATGTAACGCAATAAAAGGATTACCCTTTTACGAAACAAGATATTTTCATAAAATTTCACGCACCGTTGAATAACAAGGGTTCAATAGTTCAACTAAAACTAGACATCATTGAATTTAAATTTCAAATGGCCGGATTTCGTATCACATTACTATTGTGCTTTACATAATAGTTACCCTGAGATAGGTTTAAGATTCCCATAGAATTTGAGAAAGATAAACACGTTTTGATGAGTGAGAAATCTTAATTCACGAATTAAATATATACTATTTAATTTAGAAGCTTGTGAGGACCAAACAAAATAGTCATTCGACCATATCACATGGTACGATTTTTTTATAGCACAGGATTTCTAGTGACGTCCATGGAAACTCTCAATTCCAGAGGGCTCGTGCCTGCGTTGCTGTTTTGAGAATTGTTCTTGAAGGACTCTTAGTCTGGTTGGTGCGGAAATACTTCAGTGGACAGCTGGGTCCACATAGTGGTGGCACGGCAATCTCTGACTTAAAAAAATGCTCAGTTATAGAACGACGGACGGAAATGATTAGCGTGTGATTGGGTATGTCTTGGCGGCGATGAAACTCAGCTGCAGGTATTAATCCGAAAAACTCCTCTGAACACTGTCCATGGTAAATGCCGTAGAAGATGCAGAAACATGAAATGGTGCCCACCCAATTAGTGCCTACTAAACTGGACAATTATATTTGGATATCATCATGGTATACAGGTCTCTGTACTTAGATAAGTGAAACGACTCAGTCTTAGCCTATAACATTAGTGTATCAAGTTCCCACGTTACGCCGCACTGCACACAACTAACATGATTATATGACACATGGGCTCGCTAATAGAAACTCTCCATATAAATTTCTCTCATATTATTGAACTGAATAATCTCTAAAAGCAGTTCACATATATATTTATAGAGACAAAGCAAACAAATTATCACTTTATAAGGTTTAAAGATTAAACTCTTTTTGTTAGAGGAGGAAAGAGTCATGCGGCATATGTTACTAAAACTAGGAGAGCGTAAATATACAGACTCATAAATAATATTTGGGAAAATAAATGTATGATACATATTATATTATAAGTAATACACAAGGTATTTGAGGCATTATTTAACAAATATTAAAAAAAATATATGTAAAAAAGAATTTAAACATTCAATTAACCATTATGTAAAGTATGTATGTGCGGTTGATGTATGTACCTATTCGTATAAATACGCATTGTATAGTTCAATAAAAGTAATAATCAAAAGGCGGAAATTAGAATGTCATTTGTAATAGCCCTCTACAATATTAACAACAGGTTAGTACTAAAAGGTACTAAAAGTTTGAGCAGTGTAGCCCTAGTGGGTACCGCGTGCGATTCTTATCCCTGATGGCGTAGGTTCCATCCGCAACCAATGGATCCCCTACTTGTCTATTAGATTGACAAATTATCATGAAACAGATACAGAAATTTAAGGTCCGGACCTAAAGAGGTGCCACTGATTTATTTATTTAAGTAAACTAAAAAACAATGTTAAATCTTAGAAAATGATAAACAAAACTAATACAAAAGAATTACTAGTTTACATCGTATTGTGACAATGTGCAGCTGACTTGATCTAGCGACACTTAAAACCGGTACTAAATTGTTAAACAAGTTAGCATTGCAAGGACGCTGGTGCCTGAGGTGACTGACACGTTGCGTGCCAAAAGACTACATTAAACTAACTATTGGTTAATGAAGATAATCACCGATTGGCTGTGCGTTACGGGTGCAAAGCGTGGATGATCGGATTTTTAGTAATTGTGCGCGTGAAGGTCACTGAAGGCTATTTGATTCACGTGTAATCTGCGGACGTGACGTGATGAAATATTTCTCAAATAATTTATTTTTAAGTATGACTACATAATTATTCCGAAATAATTAGGTCGCTATATCTTCTTAATATATATCATAGTATAATGATAGATACAGCTATTTATATCGTGGGTGTTTAAAAAACAAACTTCTGAATTATTATTTGGATCAAATATTGCTGAGTAGTAGCCCTTCGAACCCTAAAAACCTATTATACATTTAACGAGCCATTAAATGTATGTTTTACAGTGTAGTAAAGACTATTAAAAACAATGCCATCTAGCGGCAGCTGCATAAACCACTTTATATTTGTGGTTAGGGCCACACGCAGACTCGATCGTCCAAACTTTAGCTATGTAATGCAGCGCCATCTACATGTATAATAGGAAAACTTAATTTTTATTTATTTTGAATTTTTATGGTGTTTTTGTAAAAGTTTTAACAGTAACATATCATTTTAAAACGAACCCTAAGTGAATAATAAAGGATTCGACTTGGCTGTAAGAAAGATTTGTTAATTATCAATTAAAATAATGTATTTGTACATATGTGTACATAAATAACATAAAAATATTCATACCTTCGCGTAATCGACAGGAGACGCATTCACTGGACTCGTAAAAAGACCCTCGCTGAAACAAAAAATATAGTTATTATTAAGGAAACTACTATGCTTTAAAAAAAATACAAAAAAGCAAAAAAACGTCGCGCATTTAAAGCCTATTATCATCATCATCTACAGCCCCTTATCTTAGCCTCCGCAAGCATCTTTCACCATTGTTATCTTTCTCGTGATGCTTCCGTCCAACTTCGAACACCTATTGTTTCGAGTTTGACAACTTCATCTCACCAACGCAGTCTTGATCAAAAAAAATTCGAGTGTTTTCATTACGCAGAATCGCCAATAATTTAAAACTTAATAATAACAAAATTTAGTTTTGAGCATACCACACATTCACTTTCACACTATGACACAACGCAGCCAATTTAAGTGTTACTTAATTAAATGTATTGAATAATTTAAATCTATTTTTTCTTTTATTTTCGTAATTCCATCATTGGCTATATCTTTAGTATAATTGTTTTTGTTAAATATAATTTATGTTACTTTTTTCTGTACGAAATAAAAACATAAAATGAGTGAAAAATAAAGTAAAAAGTAACACTCTTAATGTATTTTAGGACTATGTTATTAAAAAATTAATTGCATTTGACACTCGCAAATCAGCGGCTCGGCGATCTAGATATCGATAAATCAACGTCGGATGCGCTTGATCGCAACGATTATACCGATTATTAAGCAAAACACTGGCTTGGAAACGAGATCATCGCAATAAAAACCCGCATCTTACCGCTAAATAATAATTTTCCTCACATTACGAACTAATTACATTTACACGTAAAACTGTTTCATGCAAATCGAGATATCCGAAATAAGAATATAAATAATAGAGTTTGCTTATGTTACAACGTGAGTGAATTTACCAAAGTTCACAAAATACAAACGGTATTCAAAAACAAATATTTATTATGAAAAAGTGACCAGCGTCTTCAGAGGTTACGTGTTAAAACGTTTTATTTTAGAGAATTTTTTTTGGTTGTTTGAATGTGTTGACATAAACATTTGTCTTATAACATACCAGTAATAAAAGTCAATTAAATTGGATTATTAGTTCGAATTATCTATAAGATCTACAAGCTTTATTAAACGCATCATTAAATCATTCGGTTCGCGAAGATTTTATCTGTCTAATGTAATTTGTGTGCAATTTGTTCCGCTTAGGTGAACACGCATTATTAAAATTACAGAGATTGATAGACCCCTGTATTTATAATGATACAAAGTTCCTCGAATAGCTATAAAATTTTCCTACGTATCAATTTAAAAATCAGTACATAAATATGACATGATGTCGTTTTTAATAATTGAGTTAAGAAAGTAATTATCTAAAGCAGTGCTGGCATAGTGGCTTCAGCGTGCGACTCTCATCCATGAGGTCGTAGGTTCGATCCCCGGCTGGCACGAAAGGACTTTATTTCTATGTACGCACTTAACATTTGATCAAACGGTGAATGAAATCATGGTCAAAAAACCACGGTATAGGAAGCTGATCACCTACATGTCTATTAAATTGAGAAATAATGATTAAATAGAAACAGAAATCTTACGCCCAAATTGTAGTTTAATTTTTTGATTGTGCTCAAAAACATCTTCGAAAACCAAAAATGTATTGACATACTGGAGTTAGTTAAGCTTAGGAGCAGTTCAGAGCAGCTAATAAATATCTTTAATAATTTTATTGCCGCATTTGGGAACCTACAAGGCGTCTAATCTGTATACATGCCGTTGAAATTATTATTATATTGGGCATAGACTGGTCACCTTGATCTTCAAATACGATCAATGAACGACACGTGTCTGCCCTATGACCTTTGTGGAGTTACGAGCTGCTTTACTAGTCATCGAATAATTGCGAGTAATGCCGATATTTTCTCATGATATTCGTGACACACTTATAATTCTAAGTAGTCAATGACTGAATGTATTTGAAGAATGTTGTAAACCGGAAAATATATGCCGTTCCGTTTCTGTATTCTCTTAAATATCACGCTATGTGTATATTTGTCTTGTATCGACTATTGGTTATTAGCGATTTAAGATATAAGGGATACTAAGCTGTTTACTATGACTAAGTTTACCTGAGGATAGGTGTGTTAAACCTGACTGTGTATCAATGGAGTTCCATGTAGCATTCGAACAGTGACACGTGAGGAAACCGGTTTTTCTTAGAGTAGGGTTCAAGACGAGACTTTGCGCGAACTCCGTCATAAATGTAATGGATGTTACCAGGAGGTTAACACAATGAGGTCATACACTCTGAAGAGATTCCAATTATATCTCCAAGCAGGCACTTGATTGGAATCCGCAAGGTAAGTGAGTGGCCCAAGCAAGCCTAGTGGCATACATTGCAGATAAGGTGCGTGAAGACTTGGAGCGAGGTGAAATACGAAATCCGAACTCGATGGAGACACTGTGGCTGGCCTCTGCCCCATCTAGGGATATTAGGACGTTAAGTCAAGTCTCGACCCTTGGCCTTGAACCCAAAAATTGGATTACGTGTTAGGTGCAAAACGCTGATTATTCACAGTAAAGGTAAGCCAAAGTCTAGCTTAGTTACGCATTGATATCCACTAATTCGTACGTAATCGCACAATTTGTGGGCTGAATAATCAAGTAATATAACGTTACTTTTTCAGTATCAAAACGTACGGAAGACTTTTATAACAATAAAATTTATAATTTCATAGGAAAAACTAAAAATAATTAATAAATTAATCACCCGTTTCGAATATGATTTATATTATCAGACGGTTAACTCAGGAATTTCTGTCATAATGTTCAGCGAAAACAGGGAATATAATTAACATAATAAGCCTATTATGACATGAAAAACTCGTAAAATATGTAAAATCGTCAATTACAATGTAATTTGTACCGTTATGTAAGAAAATTAATATGTAAAAGTGTGATGAACCAATAACGAGGCTCATGTATCCCCACCATCATAAAAATCTATATGTTACTAGCTAACCCGGCAAACGTCGTTTTGCCAGGTTAGCTAGTAACATATATATTATATTAGTAGTATATTAGTATATTATTTCCAGGAAAGATTTTTTAGTTTAATAAAATTAAAAATAGGGGTTGATTGTAGAGGGGTGATAATTAAGGGTTGTATGTATTTTTTGTATGCTGTATCATAAAAAAATAAAAACAAAAAAATTGTCTAAAAAATAAAACAAAAATTGGGGTGGACACCCCTTATCACTTAGGGGTTTAAAAGATAGATAGTAGCCGATTTTCATATTTACTGAATATGCATAAAAAAATCAAATGAGAGATGTTAGAGTTTAAACGGCGGCTAAATAAGGATCTCCTGGACAGGCATACCCATTAATAGGACGCATCTGACTTCAATCAAGTGAGATTCTGACCAAATGTCACTGTCTAGTACTGTATGAAAATAGCTCACAAAACACAATCTTTATAAAGATGAGAACACGAATATTAATCTAAAGATTGCCTATGTAATATAATGTAGTTTTCTACTCGATGCTATTTAAATTGTTTCAATACTACTAGAGATAACAAATAGATAAAAGTTTCACCTTATTATCGTGATTAAAGCTGGTACTGTATTTTTCACCATAATTACCAATTAAGTTGGAAATAACACCGTAACCATGGTAACAATCAGTAACATTAAAACGCGTTTTTTAAAAAGGCTGTCAAACAAAATATTCACTATTATGTATACTAAAAAATACTAGCATTTAAATTATACTAATTATTTTCACACTATCAAATAGACATGCTTAGCTTTGAATTTATACTTGTAATTACATATGTTGTTTGATCATCAAAAGCTCTGATTACAGCGATATTTAATTCACCGCTCCTGGTGTATTTGATACCTATTCGTACCTGGGAATATATTTGACTAAGGTGGACGAAATCCCAACCGATAGCTATTTAGGTATTAGGAGAAAACTTTGACTTGACTTGACTTGAAAGTCATGCTTTATGATTTTGTAATAGTATATCAACTTTCTCTTGCACTCTTACTCCTCTGAGGTCTACAGGTCTTGGACCATGGTCACTATATTTTCTATTTATTAAAATAATTCATGAACCAATTTAGTTAGTTTTGACAGGAAACCTATGTTCTACATATAAATTGACATTCTCACTGGGCCAAAATATTAAAAGCCCAGATCTTATGATTGAAGCTGTATAGTGTACACAATAAATAAACCGTTTTAGGTCTGGGCCTCAGGTTTCTGTATCTGCTTCACGATCATTAGTTAACCTAATAAGGAAGTAGGTGATGGTGTGCCTTACGCACCCGTTGGACTTTTCTGGGTCTAAAGCAAGCCAATTTCCTCACGATGTTTTCCTTCCCCGTTCCAGCTTATCCATTCGAAGAAAGAAAGTCCATTACTGCCCAGCTGAGGATCGAACTTACGACCTCAATGATGAGAGTCGCAAGCTGAAGACAGTAAGGCCAACACTCCTATTAACACAATAAAGATGCCAATTCGCGAATTCAACTAATTAATCAAACGTAACACCACATGAGCCGTAAGAAGACCAACAACGAATTAAAAAAAACTGTTTAATTTCAGGTCCTCTATTAGTTTTCTATGTTAATTGTTTTGTGTGAGTGGCCATATGTAACGAGTAGTTAGGTAGCTACACAAGATTATCGGATATGGGTAACTAAATGTAACAGGTTCAAGATGATTCCGTCCAGGAAGTAACGGGCAATGACTATTAACATCTACACGCTAGGGTTGACACTTATCAATATTAGTAGCTTTCGAAAGTGAAAATGGGTACTTGAAAGTCAAGTGCGTGTCCAAATGGATGGTGGATGCGTAAATAAATTATAAATAGTATAATTTTCCGTTATTCTTTAGGGACCAGCGATTTGAGGAGACAATTCAAGCGTGTAGAGCGAGACTCTCTTTAACCGGCAGCTCATGTCTGAGCGTCGTGGTCAGTAACGAAACATCGAGAGCGGGCTATCTGTTTCTCTCTATCTCTCTTATGACATTGTACAGTTTTGAGTACTGAGTCTTTCACTTGATCGGTCCATTTGGTTGATGAACGGTCACGGCCTTCTGTGTTCTTAACGCCTCTGCGCATTATATGACCGAAATAAGATAAGATTTTAAAGATATTAAACCTTTATCAATAATTATATTCATACAATTTAATTGGCCTAGAATTTTAATAGTCAATACAATCAACAACTATATTTTATTTCTTACTAAAGACATTTATTTATAAAACGTATTTATATATGCTGTATATAATAAAGCAATGCAAAAACAAATAAAAGAAGAAAGAGGTCGTAAGGAAACTGATATATCTTAGGCTCTAAAGAGAGACATGAGATCAAATGATAAGTATAACTTACATGTCAAATTCAATACGTTTGTGAATTACATAGCCCGGTCAATTTAGACATTCCAAAATACATAATGTCCCAACAAGCTGATAATCAGTAAAATTGTTCAAAACATAATTATAAATAATATTTAAAAGTTCCCCATCATTCCCGTGTATGGAAAAGTGTGCATATTATGTCTGTTACTGTATGTAACTCAAGACCGAAGGCGATGGACGCTTACTGAGGACTCCTTATCCAAGAATCAAATGACATTACATCAAATCAAAGTGATATGACCTAATTCCTTTAAATAATCAATATAATAGCGAAACCATAGCCGTAAATGGTTGTAGCGCCACTGGGTTATTATAAAGAAATTGACGTTACTAAATACAATATAATAGTAATTAATGTAAGTCACAATTAGTTATTCATTTCCGGCGAACGACCGGTCGTTACACATTAAGTCTGGGAACTTAAAGATCTCATGGAGATTACGTTGATAAACTTTTTACAGACATTTTATTATATTTCAATTTATGTATATGACACAGTTGCACAGTGATAATCCGGATCATTTAAAAAATAATTACATCATAGGTGTGAGAACTAAAATTATATTTCGATTTTAGCAATACATCAATGTTTTTTATTATTTATATCTACTTTGTTACAAAGAATATTTGGTATATATATATATTCAAATAACATACATTATTTAAAAAGCGATTTCTTCCAGGCAAACCTATTAACAAAAATAAAATTATAGATAACAGTGTAAAACCACAATAAAAAAAGCTAATCTTAAAGGTCCCGAATTGAAATTGAACCTAGGTTTGTGGCTCTAAAATGCATAAAAATATTTACAATTAAAAAAATGTATTTATAAAATTCTCGATTAAACAGATGGAAAGATATATTACCCAGACATTATTTTCGGACCTACAATTTAAAGATAACGAGTTGTATGTAAAAGCGTCAGTACTTCTGCATTCAGTGCTCGGCATCAGACGAAGTTGAAAACCTCTTTAACCTTTTTTATAGTACAGGGAAACAGGCAGAAGGCTCATCTGTCAGTGAATGTAAAATTAGAAGCATTTAATATGTATGTCTTAATTGACGTTTATAAGTGTACATTGTGTTACCTACATGAATAAATGACATTGACTTGACTCAATGCCAGAGGGCGTAACTGCGTTGCCGGCCTTTTAAAATCATCTAATTTCATAGCGAAATCGAGTCCACTATAATCCATCAAATATCTTATCGACACCAAAACCTGAGAAGTCTACAATTCAAACTAAGCAAAACTCAAACATGTTAGTGATTTTTAAATAATTTTAAATTGAAGAAATTAGTTCTGGTCATACGAGAAAAGCAGAGAGAACGCTCCATTTGCTTATGAATACAAGTGATAGATTGTCAACTGGTTTAGAATAACCATTCCGAGTCGGTAATTAATACAACAAGACGGCGACCGTACATAAAAACCTGTAGGTACAAATCAATGTTTGTTCATATCGATCCCAAAGATAGAAGAAAAAAAAATGAAACAATTAAAATAATGTTTATAAACAAATACTAATTAAACAAACAACTTTCTTGCAATTTTTTAGTCTCATAAAGTAAAATATGCTTTTACTTTCAGTATGAACACAATGATATTTTCGATTTCCGGTAAATCAATAACTGTTTCTGGTGGTGGGTGGTTGTATCGTGTCTCGATTTTGGTTCCGGTTTCGGGGTCAGCTACGTAAGCGCTTATTAGCTTATTATTATTAATGAAATATATGCCGGAATACATTCCCACTGAAACCGGAGACTGGGCCAGTGTTTGTAACCGCTGTCATAAAAATTATTAACCTTTCATATTACTCTAATTTTTATTATATAGCTATGTACCCCGCGAATATCGATTTGCCTAAATGTGATTTACACCTCTTTAGTAGCTACCTAATAAATATATGGAACATTTTACTATGCTATCCCATAGAGACTTTTTGCTTTTCCGGAATAAAAACCTAAGTACTACATAAAACCACTCTTTATTTTATTTATCCCAATTTACTCTCTATAAAAACCTTTCTCAGAGTTCAAAGAATAAATAAATAAAAAATACTCAAATTGGTCCACCCGTCTTCAAGTTTTGCGCTTAGCATTATTTTCAAAGAGAAGTATGGCATAGTCGGGGCTGTTTCCTTGTATAGTATATACTCCATATAATTGTATTCCTTGTAGACAAAAAAAACCTTAACCGCAGCCCGCATCTCATTTTATATTTACTCGTGTAAACTGCAAAGTATCTATATACAAAGTGATCAATGTATAATGTAGAAAAATAAAATCGACTTCACCATTATTTACCTAAATTACACACATTCTAGATATATATAAAAATTGTTAACCCGATATTAATGATCCTTGAACTATTTCTTTCTACTAAACTGTAACTAATTCCCTAGCTTAGATTCAGAAAATCGCGGTATCACTATTAGTTTCCAGAAATTGGTGTACAATATACACTTACGGAATTTATCATGACTTAAACTGATAATCTCTTTTGTTAAAGTGGGTTAAAACGTTCTCTGTGAAAGTCTTTAAGGGGTCGTTCATCAGTAGATCAGTTCACCATTCAGTCATTAAACCTCATTCTTGATTAAATGAATTCTTCTTTTTTAATCTCAAAGTGTTTTAAAACATCAAAATTTCATTATTTACAGTGAATTGAAAACTGTGCTTTAAATTAAAAATACGTCATAATTGTCCTTGTGAACTTTCATTCACACTTCTTGTGATATACGCAACTTTCTCAAAATATTCGGAAAATTCACTGTATATGCGAGAGGGAAAAAGACAATCTGTTATGACTTTATAGTTATCTAAGGTATAAGTATCACTAAAATTACTTAGAAATGTTTTAACGCAACAAATTAATGAATTAAATAAATTGTGTTACACCCCTTTGTCTCGCATATGCGCCACTTTGCGTTTTACGGAAATTTAAATACCGATCATAAGCGTTGGCAACCATTGGTTGAAATTGACGCAGATAACTAGATAAACATAATAACAATATATCAGTCCCTTGATCCATTTTACCGTTATGTCAACGGTGCAAGCCTTCATTATCTTATTATTGCAGTAATGACAGCACTGCATTTAAATAAAATACTTTTTTAATGTATTTTAATGCTTCATAATAATATTTGTTACAATATATACAATATTAAGTAAGAAAATGTTTTCAACACTCAATCTCAAACATGTGAAAAAATATATGTCAAATTCTAGAAAAATTGCACAAAAACATATGTATTTATATCAATTCGGTGCCAGATTCCAATATGTGGTTTCTTTTATGGGAAATCTTTAAACAAACGGAACAATTAACACTGGTTGGTTAACTCACCTGGTCACTTTGAATAAAAGTCCCACTGGGGTCATTGCAGGTCAGAAATTTTCTTCGCCTAGTCCAAAAGCTTTCCAATAAGAAGCTCACTTAGTTATAATTTCTTTTAAAATTCCACTTCCAAATTCAAATTAATAGTCACTTAAAATTTCGTTAAAATTTTAACGTTTAATCGTTAGGATAGAGGGAAAGTTCCAATTCGATAGCAGAGTCTCTGTGATTCAAATATAGAATTTCTTATTAGGAATTCTACTTTAAAATTTGAATTTAATAGAAACAAACACAGGCCAAATCAATTTGAATTGAACGCTTGCACGTGTAGGTCGAGCGACGGCCGCGGTAGTTCTGTTGAGTACCGGAGGTGACAATGCCAATTACGCGGTGTGTTTGTGACAACAGGTGCCACTGCACCCTCATTGTTGATTGTTATATCAACGGAGCCCGAATATTTAGCTTTGGTATACTTAAAACAACTGTGTAACGACTGTATAATGTCGTTAAATTCCTTATTCAACTATTTCTGTTTCAAGGTTCCATGTAACGTACTATACCTAACTACAAAAGCCTAACTTTTGCAAAGAGTAACATAAATATTTGTGTTCTTTATTAAAGTTACTTCTCCCTTACAACAAACAATATTGCTTTAATAATAAAGTATTTTTATTGTATATCTCAGTGATAAGAAATAAAGGTATTGTACTAGGTAAAACACTTGGATTCAATAAACAAGTAATTATTTTACTTTGAGGGTTTAAGTTAATTATAATTAAGGCTTTTCGAACGTACAAGGACCCTCCTTATTATTTTTATTACGTAGGAACTTAACATCCGCCACGCGTCCAACGGATGTGGTATCTTATTTACAACTTAAACTATAACCTCCTTTAATAACAGCCACATAAGACTTATTTTGTTGGCCGATAATAAAAAAATACTTTACCAGAAGTAACTATCAAGCATTATATTTAAAAATAGAGCTTAAGACGTTATACTTGAGTCGAAATTCAAATATTTTCATAAATTTTGTGGTTACAGTCTTGGCGTCGAGTGGCATACTGTTTCCTTTAACGTAAAATGTTAAGACAATGGCGCCATCTAACCATTTTGGCTTCAATTGTATAATTGTATTTCATTATTTCTTTTGTATGCTAAACGTTTAAACCTAGTAGTATAGGTCTATAAAGTCTGCAAGAGATAACTACAAATAAAGCTAATATTTTTTTTAATAATTGGGTTAAGTCTAAGGTTATACACACACATGTTTCTGTTAGTTTTTTCTTAAAAATTATTAAAAATTGCGTACCAATTTTTTTTTGGTAATATCAAAATGGACGTCCATGTAAGTACTTAAAATGTAAATAAATTGATAGTTAGATTTAAATTTATGGTCACAGTATAAGCCTTAAAACATATTCAGCAATCCATCTCAAAGTCGAGACTTATTGACAATTGCGAGCAATTGCATTAAAGAATTTATAGTAATATTATAATGTCATTATTATGTTTAATATAATATAATAATGACATAATATAATAATGACATAATTTAATAATTTGACAAAAAAACATTTAACTTAACACGAGTACTTCATATTTATGTAAAAACCTCGTATTGTGTACATTATTTACATAACTAGACTTTCCCCGTGCTTTTAAACAATCGAGGTCAAAAACAGTTTATTTTTAAAGTCATAATAGTAGTATGGAAATAGGATAATAAGTTTGTTTATTACTGAAGTATTCAGTTTAATCTTTTGAAACAATATAATACAACATCTTTTCATTATTAATATTGTATAATTCAAAGTATGCGATAAAGGTTTGAAATTCCCACCCTGAGTGTTCTTAAAAACTAAGAAGCCAATCTACATTCCCGAGTCCTCATTTAAGGGCAGTTTTAATGAATTTTTGCCTATAAATAGAGAGACAAGTTCGAGTTGCAATAACGTGATGTACAGATGGACAGGTGCTAGAATTCTGAGTGATTGAGAGTCGCTTCACTCGTCAAAACAAGTACTTGAACATTATTGGTTTCAAGCTCCAACGTATTGTTATTTCTATGGGTTGGGTTAGTAATAAATTGCATTACGCGCTGTGGAGCTGGATGAAATTTAAACCAATGAAGAGACTGAGAGATGATGATGAGATAGACATTCAGTACAGATTGATTGCTATTGTGATAGGTAAAACGAAAAAGTAATGTATAAACAACAAAATAAAAATATATTTACGTTGTTATGTGTTCAGAGGAGTTATTCGGTTTATTATCTACAGCTGATTGTCATCATCATGCAACAAGTCATCCGAAACTGAGAGTATTTTACGTCGGCATTTTCCCTCGGCCTACACCCTCTGTCTTCTTTGCCGATGAGTAGGGATGACAACTGAGACAACGTTAATGTTAATGATACCTGTATCTTATATTCCATAATAAACATAATAATAATAATTGAATACGAAATTCCACCCCTCATCTCCTGACGTCCGTTGTTCCAGAACTGAGAATTTTTAATGCAGTTCCTGCCGCTCACTATCAGTATGTGGAACCAGCTGCCCACTGAAGTATTTTCGAGTAATTCTACTCGGGGATCTTCAAGAAACGAGCGTACCAATTCCTAAAAGGCCGGCAACGCACTTGCGAGCCGTCTGGCATTGAAAGTGTCTATGGGCGGTGGTATCACTTAACATCAGGTGTGCGTCCGTCAGCCCGTTTGCCTCCTGTTCTATAAAAAAAAAAAACAAAACATATCTATAAAATAATAGAAAGTTTCTACAGACTTATAACTCAGTCGTGTATATATATATTGATTCTAAGTAATAAAAACGTTTGTAAGAAGTAAATAAGATAATCATCATAAAGAATATCAATTTACATTTTATGGTCAAAATAATCTTCCTGTTTGAACATCTATAATAAAATTTAGAACTTTATATTTATATTAGACCCTACAGACCACTATTTGTAAATACGCACATTGAGTAAGAAAATTGCGATAATTTTATTTGTTTATTCGACGACCGGGTTTACAAGTAAACTTTACTTTAATTTAATAACGTTTATTTTTCATTTTATAATAATAATAAGGAAAATATTTAACGACGGCAAGGCCATTTATTTCCTATATCTTAACACTTAAACCCCTGTGTGGTTTTAATAAGAGCGACCGATTGTTATCAGAATTATGCAGTTCCTCAATCCGCAAAAACGCCTTTTTTTAACTGCTATTTTGCTGCACTATGTGAATTTTGTTCTTAGAATCACTTACCTAAGGCCGGTTTCTATTCTAGATCTATAATCTAAAATTATTTGTTACTACAGATTTACCCAAATTTATATTGATAAATGTCAAAATTCGATCTGTCGAAAAGATATATTATCAAAAACGTTCCATCGATCGGTTACAGTAAAATATTTTATGAGAAATGGATCGAAATGTCAATCTCGTGCAGTATAAATTAGATGGGGATTGATTATAGAAAGCGGCCGGTAAAATTATTTCAAAAAACACCATACAATTTAAAAGCTCAGCGACGCACTCGTGGTCCCTCTAGTCGAGGTTATGATGTACAGAGCATCAAGTGAGTCTCCAGGCCGTTTGCTTAGCGTCGACTCGCGACCCTATGGTGTCAGATTACAACACCGCTGCTTCCATGATAACGGTTTCTGTTTGGTAAATGTATGAAACACATTAGTACCTAAGATTTGTGATACTTGGTCTGTCCATAATCTACTCGTTAATAGAAACAGTGTCGTTGTTTTGGCAAAACACGCATGTACTTTCGCCTCGGTTGCGGTGCCTATATTGCCATTCTACCTCAATCGTCTATTTCAAGGCTAAGACCTCATTTGCAAGGTACTTAATAATAATTAAACCATAACGGTGGTTCAGATCGAACTCTATTTCTGGATGACTGCGTCATATTATCAATAGTTAAAAAAAACCCTATCCCCGTTAGGTCTGGGTGATTGTCCTTTGTTTGTTATCGTTAGCACGGGTTCGATTCCTGTTTGCATTCCATTTACGCTCGTAAACTTTGAACAATAGCGTTGGTAACTTAAACACAATCAAGCATTTCCTCAATTTTATGTTTAAAATTCATTTGTCTCCATTAAATAAATCTCTTGCGACGTTTATTATCGTCTATTACAGAAGCTAATTATTGAGTCGTTAAAGCCCTTAGTAAACTTAATATACATATCTTATACGACCAGCGCCTACAAATATTCCTATATAAGGTTTCGGTACCAGAAGATACGGTCTTCCGCGTTATCCGAATGCGAGGATGGCGTTAAAAACTTCTAGAAGAACAACAATATCAATTCTGTGACAGTCTCACTACAGTAAATAATCGTAATAACTCGTCCCATTTACAAAATATGGAAAGTATTTAAACCGTTTCAAACGCATTGCTAATACATCTTATAACAGCATTATTAATACTGTTTCATTGAATGACTCGTTAATTGAAATCTTCATAAACTCTGGATGAGTTTCTATACTTAAATTATTTTAAAGAGTCAACATATTATTTGTATTAAATAAAGAAGAATGCGTTCCTCTGTCCACAGCTTACTACTTTAATTTTATTGGAGTAAGACGTAGGTTCAAGATCTAACAATCAGTGTACGAACGAGTCTTCAATTCTGGCTCAGGCCAAAAGCGATATTCCAATACAATAACTAACCTAACCTAACCTAACCTAACCAAATATCTGGTAGATACCATACATGTATAGTGAATAACTAACGAGATTTAGAGATTTGCTTACGAGTCCTACATAAGTAGCGCTATGGAATAGCCCATTTATATTTTTTACTTGAACACGCAAGTCGAACAATGGATTCTCGACTACTTCTCACAGGCTCTTCGCCATGTTCACGACACAGTTATTGTAACGGTTTTGACATTTGTTCGTAAAGTAATTATAATTATTATACCTTATATCTTCACCGCCGCCTGGGGTCTCTGTTCGACCAAAAAAACGTGCATTCCATAAGTATTGATTCGAAGTACTTGCAGTGGCAAAGTAGTAAGTAGATTTAAAAAGCTTGTTGGAAATGGTAAGTTTGCTTCTAATGTGCAAAAACTTATATTGAGATATACCTCTGCTGTCTTACTTAAAAAAAATTCTGAAGTCTTTAACAAATCCGCAAATAAAACACACTTCTAAAGGTTATGCGAAAATTATGTTTCATTATTTATTGTTCGGAGAAAATAAATATCATCATATTTATTATAAATAATCACTTTAGTACTATACATATTTTCATGAAATCTATGAATACCTGTAAGTTTCAACCACATCATCGTTTAGAGCAGCATCATAATATATATACAGCAGAGACACAGTCTGAACACAAACTTCAGGTTCATAACACGAATATATTCTACATCATTAGAATTCACCAATATCGCTACAAAGTAATATAACAATATCCCTTTTGTATCCTTGTGAGATGTATGAATTTGTAAAAGTATTTCGAAAGATTATCCGATAAAGGTAATTAGCAAAAAAGAGATATAAGAGATACGAGAGGATTTTCGTCACCGCAGAGCGAAACGCTGTCTAATTGAACATAATTACAGTTTGCAGGTGGAAACTGCACGGATGTACTTTTATTAGTCGGTGTATTTGATTTAATATGAAGGCTTGGGATAATCTCAAGTATTTCAATCAATTATGGTTACGGTAAGCAGTCATTATTAAGTTAAAATTATTAACCGTAAATTAACCTACAATTTGTCAAGCAGTATCGGAGCATAACATTCGCGTGTGACTGTACAACCAGTGGTTAAACAAAACATATGTTTTGAAATTCAATTGAAATAATAACGAGTTTTCGATTGAAGCCTTTATATAGCTCTGGACTTGCTATTAGACTGCGTTACTCTTCGTTATTCAAAGAAACCAACGTATTATATAGTTTTTTGTATAATGCCAATAACGTCTTATAATATATATATATATAATAATAATAAGAAAGTAAAAAATTACGTTCCTTTTTCCTAGTTTCTACATCCTTATATATTAATTAACGACATTTTTTATTCATATATAAAATAAATCAGGGGCGCTACTTTTAGGTCTGGACCACAGATTGCTGTGTTTGTTTCATGATATTTTGTGTGTGCCTGGCACACATCGTCAACTTTATGAAAGAAAGTTCATTGGTGCACAGCTGGGGGGATCGAATTTACGACCGAAGATGACAGTCGCGCGCTGAAGCCCGTAGGTCAACACTTATATCCATATATACAACAACGCTTATGTATGCCGATTATTGAAACCTGATGTGCGTTCTAATCCCGACATGGCCATATCTTGTGGACGCTACTCTTGCTGGTAAGGAACGACATCACGAGGATGTCAAATAGCAACGACGTGCTTCAGACACAAACGGCTTATCACCTACTTACGGGCAACTCATAAAAGTTTTAGCACCAATATCTTTTTGTTTAATAGGATGAATAAATGACGCTCAATAAAGGCAGTGATTGCAGCCCATGGACCAGTAATTAGTGGCTAAGTATCCTGCTATGAGGAAAGAGTATGCTATTTTACTTAAATTTGTGTATGTTTCATGAAACCTGACGTCAAAATTTAAAGTTTCATTTAGTTACACTGGCTTGCACCGTAAAGTGAGTAAGCCACCGAGTCGGCTAGAGTACGGTCTAATATATACATTGCTAAATAATTATACTTCGTTTATACCAGTATACCAGCAAAAAAATAATTACAAGAAATACTTAAAAGTATCCGAACTAAATTGCAAGAAAAATGTACATTCTTGAATACCCATTTAACAAAGGAAACGTGAGAATTCATTATAACACAAAGAACACAGATAATTTACGATTTACATGGAGTTCTGTGCAAATTATGTTAAATTATATACATGTCCTAAGATATATATATAGATATATATATTATGAATCGTGTCATCATCGTCAATTCTTATATTAGTCTCTAACTACATTATCTCATTATTAACATATATTATTACGCTATCAAATTAATGTTAATTAGGATATTTTACTCAATTAATTATTTAAAGTATAATATTTCCAAAAGATTTTTAAAAGCTCTAGTAGGAAGATCTTTTAATGTTCTTGGTAAATTATTATAAACCTTGATTGGAGATTTGGATAAAATAATAAGACTCCTTTAGTGAGGCTAGTCCATTGAAAGCATACCAGCGGAATGTAATACGGAACGAAATACACTTTCGGTCTGTTCAGAGTTGGTCTCGTCAAACACCTGCAAAAACTCGGCAAGTCGTATAGCCAACCTAAACGTGTTGTTATAACTGAATACTGAGCGTAAATAGATAGATAGATCATAGGCAGAACTAGGCTGTTTAGTGTTATTCTTAAGGTCAAGATCATTATAACTCTTTTTGAGCACAATTTGCTTTTTTATGAACCCGCAAATTAAGATGCAAATTATAATTACACGTGTGGTTCTAGATCATCATTTTACAGATTTTGTTTATTTGACTCAAAAATCATTTTATTTTGTACTTACATTCTAAAGGTGTCTGTCTTTCATGTTTACACATACAATAGGCAACGAAACGTTGAGATTGTATGTTTACAACCTGAAAGCACTAGCGTTTAACTAGGCCTAGCCCCTATCTTAAACGCTAGTTCCTTCCAGTATCAATAAGAAATTGGTTAAGTTGTTTCTCATTAGATGTCTATTAATTTTATTGTTTATGAGGGTAGAATCTATTTAAGTTGTTGCAATGGGTTAGACCGTAGTAGGTAAGTGTGAACTTCGATAAAGATTTTTAAGTCTTGTGTATGAGAAATTTGAATACGAGATATGAATTTAGTGTTTATTCTATAAACCTTTTTTTTATTATATTGGTTTAAAAAAATTAAACTATAAATAATCCGACGTTTTGAGCGCAATGACATTTATTAAATCATTCAAGAGAAAGTGTTAACCGTTTCCCAATAGATTTATTTATACTAAAATATTAATAACACTTCACTTTCAACTACGCACAGGTACTTAATGTAACTGTAACAATATCTAAGCAACTCACATTTCTTATACAACATTTCTCATACTTTTCACATTGTAGTTAAGTTTCTCTATAATTTCGCTAGCTCATTGATTTCTCATTATAGGAATGCATTACAAGCCGGCCGCTGTTACGTTCTTTAACAGGCCAAAAATTCTAAATATAATCTTTACATATTATCAAACATGGTCTGCATGTTTAAATGAATGCGATAATCTCTCCAACGGATTATGGTTTTCACTAATATGTCAAATTCAGTTTTAAACAATTTTAATTGTTTAATGAAACAACCTTTGTTCGCAAGTCAATTCTATTTACTAAATAATAGCTGGCTCAGACTTGTATCGCTTAAGCCGATGAATTGAGTGATGTATTTTAGCTAAAGTCCAAAATCAATGAACCAAATGTCAATATGTTATAGTCATTTATTCTGTTCGAGGTTTTTTCTTGAATCTATCCAATATTTTAATTATTATTCGGATTATAATTAAAATATTGCTATTCGGATCCAAGACGAATCCAAAATCGGTCCAGTCTTTCTGAGTCAAATGGCGTAATTAGTTAGAGGTTTTTCCTAGCCTTAGAAAAGATTTACGTGCTGCCTATATCACCTGATGTCAGGACATAGATTCATTGCTTCCAATAAGATACACCTATTCTAAAACCTATAAATTATAACCGTCTGTTGTGTCTTGTGCTGTCTGCTTAGTAGGAATGAGATATAGCGTATCCGTATACAAATCATATTTCAAAGTCGTCAATCTTGACTGTGCCAGCAAATGCTAGAACAGTCGTCAATTTCATATATACCTATATAATTATAGGTACATATGAAATTGACATTTTGTCGTACTGGCCACTTTGACCTCAAATATCTCCTCATTTGTTAGGCATTTAAAAAAAATACAGCCATTTACTAGTGCATTTGTTTTTTGAAAACCATGATCCATTTCATGTTCCCGTTTTATTTTTTCCTTTGCGTCACTGTATTTATAAAATAGAAAACATTAACTACCGTGGCACCTGTGTTGCAGAAATGGCTAGAAGGATTGATGATGTGCATGGCGGCGGTGTCGCAAAACAAAAGACAGTGCGTTTTTTGGTTCCAACGTTTTCGTTCTGGACATTTCGACCTACAGAACAAGCCCCGTGGACGTGGAGATTAAAGTTGATAACGAAGAATTGAAGCGGATCCATACCAAATTACGTCTGATTAAGCTTCAGGCTGCGGTAGTATTTATAAAACAGTATTTACTCCACTTGAAGCAAATTGGTAAGGTGAAAAAGCTTGAAAGGTACCTCACGAATTGAGTAAAGCTAATCTACAAACTGGCGTTGACTGCTGCCTAACATTACTCAACCGGCACAATAATGAAAGGATTTTAAATGGAATCATTACCTTTGATAAAAAATGGATCCTGTACGATAGTCGGAAGCGCTCATCACAATAGCTGAACCCAGCTGAACCAGCCAAGTGAAAATTGACTCCGAAAAAGTTACTTGTGAGCGTTTGGTAGACTAGTGCCGCAGTCAAGCACTATATCTTTCTGAAATCTGGCCAGACGATAATATCTATTATCAGCAATTACAAACCATGATGGAAAAGTTTTCTGCTAAACAACAATAATAAAAAACAAACAACAAAAGCTAGTCAATCGCTCTAGATCACACTGCACAACAGACTGCTACCAAATTAGAGAAGATTCAATTTGAATGTCTAAGACATCCACCATACTTCACCTTGCTCCAACAGATTACAATTTTTTAGAAATTTGGATAACTTCTTGCAAGTAGGCGATCGGGCAGTCGAAACTATCTTCAAAGATTTTATTTATTCCTGTCCGAATGGTTTTTTAGTAGAGGTATCAATGAACTACCTATAAGATGGCAAAAGTGCCTAGATAAGTATCTGCTTATAGCAATTATACATACTTTGAATAATTAAATGTTCTATTTAAAAAAAATACTTTTGGTTCCTCCCATACAAAACGCTAATGTTATATGTAAGGACCTATCTATTCTTCTATAGTCTAGCATCTCAGACAGCGATACAGTGGAGCAAATATACTTTCACTAAGAATATCGAACTATTACTACTAAGTTATATTTTTCGGTTAAACTTAATAAGAAATAATTAAAAGTCTAAACAACCCATTGTGAAAGCCTCATATTCGGTATTAGGTTTGTGTCTTAATTTATTTTTTCTTAAAAGGCAAGTAGGGGAGTGAAGACTCCCCCCCCCTGCGTATATATACGTACACAAACGTGAGGGGTTAATAGATGCTCGCTTAAGCCACCAAGCCAACACTTTAAATGTAATATGTTTAAAGAAATAAGTTAGATTTATAGCTAGATATATTATTAGCCTTGTCGTATAGTTATTGTATAGTTGTTGAACTCCGGTGCATACCACAAAGCTGCCGAAGTGCGAAATTACGCATTACAGTGGGATACTAATTGTCTTTTCGTATTCTAATAAACTTAATAAAGCTTGTGAAGCTTCAGCATAAATATGGTCTTATTCGTAAGGGACCAGTCGATAAGTTGTATAACTTCGTAAGCGCGTTTCAGGTTATAACGTCATCGCAATGATTGTAGCCATAGAGTGTAGTTGCCCCTACAAAGCCAATACCATTTTTTATGAAAATTAACTTAAACTTGATTCTATATTATTAGCAAGATAATTTCATCATTACGTATACGATTGAAGTATACGATACGATATTACTCCGCAGAGTAAAGTCTCCATAAAATAAAGTAAAGTATTTTTTTAGTAGCCTTTATTGGGATCCCAATGACGGCTAAAAGGCTTTCATTGTAGGATATAAAGCCATCACATGGGATAACGTGTTCTGGCGGAACACATGTTTTAGACTTTTGTTTAATATGCTGGTTAACTTTGTGGTCTTCTAAGTACGCAATTAAAATTTGTATTAAAATGAAAACATCATAGCCGGCATTTGAATTCGCGTGATTCAGTCATTCCGTTCATTCTAAATACATAGAGTGAGATTCAAAAACGATACTTAGCACGAACTAAGATTCTTATTACTCAACATCTAATATTAACTTGACGTACGGAAGACAGACTTAATGATCACCCTGGTTTCCGAATCTTAGCCAACTAGACAAACACTGCTGCAGGGTTTGCTGTGTCAGTCCTATTATATGAGTAACCACAATATATATTCTCTAATCAAATTAGCATTTATATTATGCCTATTAAATTCATATTTCTTACATAAAATTCATGATAATCTGCAATCTATCTTTCCATCTGCCTGTATTTAATGTCGGTATCGTGTCGGTAACGCGTTTAAATAGCACTTACTTGGTTGGCAAACTACGCTATTTATTAATGATTTATTGCTCGTATACGTTGACAGTATTAATTAACACTTTTGAATAAAAAAGGTCTTACAAAGACAAATTTAACAATATCACTTGCACGAATTATCGAAATACACTGACTTTTGTTCACGCCAGTACAACAGTAATAAAAAATAGGTATCTTCCGAACTTTGGTTTTGGGTTCGTTTCCGATCTTTATTTGATTTTGTTCGAAGAGTTACGTTTTGGGGTGTATATACAGTTGAATATAGTACAATCTTTATGATCCTTCTTAGGTCGTCGGTGTCGGTAATAGACCTGCAGTACTACCACGAGTTTGACAAATTCAACTGCTGTCGTCTCCGTAAAATATTATTATGAAACGCTTCGTTTAGCCCGTAAAAGCCAATGCAATGGCTGTAGCCTATCATTCACATATTGGGGAGGATATTAAACATTCAATGAAAGCTGTATCTTTTAATTACCTAATTCCGTACCTTCAGAAGCATACATTCTTTCCTGCCGTACGTCAAGTATACCATTACGTTAAGGCCCTATCCCAGCACGAATTGCTGTTATGTAAAACCTTAAATTAATGTAATTTTATAATTTTTTTCTGAAATGTATTACTTGGCTTGCGATAAAATATATCATATAAATTACAAAATCTTGTTCTATTTACATTTTCGGCATAATGAATTCATTATTCAAAGATTCAAAAATTCCAAAATTGGCTATGGTTGGATTTTTTTTCGAGCGAAGTTATTTAAATCGTGTATCGATCTTTCAAAATGGATACGTAAACTACTCAACTCCACCATATATTTTTCCATTCGCCATACTTTAATAAACGATGACAAAAAATGGTAAGAAACAATTTACTTCTTCGTAAGTCGAGTTTTGCGACCGTATAGGCCTTTAAACCAATAATTTGTTTGAGTTAACAAAAAATATGAATGTATACTTAGTAACTTTATATTTCCTACAATATATTTTCAAGAAATAACTCACAATAACTAAACAAAGAAAATTTCAATACATTCCTGATTATTGATATTGTTTACATAGTTACCTCCCAATATAGCCTCCCCCGGGAGCTATCTCGACACGTGTCTATCACAGTCTACGCCAATCGCATTAAAACAGATGACACTGTGCACATGCTCAGTGTTTACTAATAAACATAGCAGAGTTATATTTATTTCATAAAGATTACTTACAATTAAAAACGATCTTGCTACATAAAATGCTTTCGATTTGCGACCCGCTTAATAAATGTAAATATTGTTTAATTATTTTATTATATTATTTAAATTAATATCGCATTAAAATTGTATTTTCTTTACTAAAATAAGTAAAAAATGATAATTTTATTAATGAGTTAAAGAGATAAAATATTATATTTGTATGATTATAAGGAAGCTTGAAAGATATCACTGAGTGGATATAAAGCTGCCCGTAACATAACATATCGTATATCATAATTTTATATTTTGTAAATTATCAATATGTGCAAAAAGTTTGAATATTGATATTGAAAAGAGAATTTTGATAATTAATAAGTCTGATATAATTTACATTGTATATATAGGTAATACAATGAGACCTTTTTAGGTTTTTGTTACTGAATTTTACTATGAAAACTACGCAATGGAATTCCAAAGAACTTGTTACTAGACTCATTAGTTATATCCGGCTAACTTGCAAGTTCCTATTGAACCAGTTCTTAAAGAGACAATAATTATATTACAGATGCAGTACGACGAATTTATCCTGCCGTTCTGGTCTGGAATTCCATAGAGAATCAAAAGAGAAATATCCTGTAGTGTTAGATAAATTAATACTTTCCCATAATCCTGGAAGAGACGCGGAAGAGACATATGTTAGCGTCTGTTTCGTTGAACGCTTAATATAAAAAAGTGATCAGCTATCTGTGTCCACCACGGTGGTAAGTTTGCATTTAATTTTTAGTTTTTATTTCGAATTACTCTTTTAGAAGACTATCTTTGCACTTGTAAGCTATTAGGAATTACAGATGTACACGGAAGAAAGTCTTACTCGTTTGCTCTTTAAAAATACTCAATCGATATTAAGGATAAAGCATTCACGTATTTCTGACCGTAATGTTAAATGCAAATCAAACAAGTAATTATCGATTTAAAAGTTTTTGATTTTTGTTGATACATTTTTCTTATGTATGACATCCCGTACCCTTCATAACATAATACGGATTCCTGACAATTATTTATATTGGATTTAGTATTAGTACATAAAAATAAAAAATCTATTGACGAGCCCTGAAAATCGCTTACCTACTAGACACTGTCTTTCTCATATTCAATAATTAATGTCTGTTTAAAAAGTTTATAAGTAGCGGCTTGGTGTTAACAATGATCAGAATACGGGAAAGAATAATATTAAAAACAATAAATCAAAATTGCAAAAAATAAAGAATACGCCACTTTGAATCAGCACGCAATAATAACTCGTGCGGTAAAATTTTATCTCCGGATTCGAAAAAATTAAGTGCATGTCGGCATAATGTGCGAATCGATGCCTGACGGTAAGAGTGTTATTTTACATTATATTCAACTTTTGAAATTGGCATGGACTTTATAGTGCAAAGTAGTAATGTACCTAACATTGAAATTGAAAAATACCAAAGAGACATTCGAAAAAAGAATACGTAAAGTATCACCGAACTGGACGAGCTTTAATTCTAAAATCCAATTTAAAAATACGACAACGGTTTTCGTCTAAATAATATATTGTAATTTTGTTGATTTGACATAGATTTTTTACAGATTTTTGTAAGATAATCATCAAGTCAAGTCAAGCACAAATACTTTAACTATATTAAAGTATTTGTGCACATAACTTTGCTACATAAGAGAACTTTTGAATGGTTAAATTTGATAGATGTTATAAATGTTTGTTCTATTTTCTGGTTTTAACATGTAAATCATTTCAAATACCAAGTAATGAGAGAAGCAAATCTAATTTTCTATTCGATGATTTCACGCAATCACGCGTTGCATTAACAATGTATATATTAATTTGTATGTGAATATCTTCAGTTGCACCTAAAAACATTCGTTGTAAGAAATAAAGAGTCGTAAACGTTTGGTTGTCAATTTTACTTATAAGTTCAACTGGAAGACATTTCATAGTTTCAATGAAGCTTTGACGAAATTGAAATAATTACTGCCTTTGTAGTTTGTGGCTTAAAAATAAATAGCGAAATCCTGTGAAATTCCGAACTACACTAATTGTTTTGGGTCAATACATTTTCGACGAAACACGCACACAAATATATTCAATACCCTTTAGGGATGTACCATAAAATTGATTAATCCGAAAAACATAAGGGAAGCGTTATTCTTACGAACACGAATTATCTGCGTCTACAATACAACTTATGAAGATGTAGACAATTTGCATCTTTTTTTTTTAAAAAGCCGAACATGTTGACGTTATTTGGCAATAATAGTGCTTTTAGTTTTTTCTTTAAAATATTAAGTTGTCGTTTGTTTAATTATTTATTTAATACAATTAAACAATATTACCAATTTTATTAACCTAAAATTAAAAACATAACTACACTGGGACAGGGACCAAACTTTTTGAATTTATTTTGATTTTCTTTTTAATAATTTTTAATTATGTTTTTTTATATATGTTAATGTACTTAATGGATTTATGTTACTGTTACTTACATTTTGTTTATCAATGTAATATGTTTTGGTTTCGCATATTGTGTAAGTGTTCTTTTGTATGGATATGTTTAGCTGTAAGATTACTTGTAAATAAATAAATAAACTCTTTGGTCCTGATTACGGATCAACGGATTTTTATTTTTATTATTAATTAAAAGTGCAGCAAGTTACTGTATAAGGTAGGGTTTCATTTTAAAATCACGTAGGCGTTAGTTTTGGTTCGAATTCAAGTGATTTAGAATATCGATAGCCAATTAACATACTTATGACAGTAATTTTAAGGGGAACGAACTTATTACAGTTTGACTCAACAGATTCTTAGTAAAACGGTGTTCTGAATTTGAAAATATAATACCTTCTCTTTGTTTGATTATTTTTTTAATAAAAGATTAATCGAACGATCGGTTCGGATATGTATGAGCATTCTGTATAATGCTACTTAAAAGTTTGGTATTGCAAAGTAGCGAGCGAAAATGGCACCCAAATTAAAAACAATTTATAATCATTCGTACATTTAAATTGCGTGCATTTTTTTTATATCCATACAATCCTCTGGATTTATTGTATCTAATCAAATAAATGCACTATACCGACTTACAATAAGCTTTGGTAATGCAAGTTATAATACGTAACACAATATAATTGTTATTAAAGCTATGGTTCTTTATTATGTCTCTGGTCGATAATATGAATTTGTATGTGAGAAGAATTTTATCTGTGCCCAAAAATGGCAGTCAATAGAACTTCTATGGAATTGGCGTTACATACATACCGATAATAAGCTTACACTCCAGGGTTGCCAAGTCTTATGAATTTGAAACAATTTTGAAGATAGAACACTAGATAGAAAACTTTTTTTTTTGAAAAAAAATGTCGCTAGAAATGTAGGCCTCAGATTTATCTATTACTTAGTTGATAATTTTCCTAATGGACAAGATGTTCAGTCGACGGCACTAGTCACCTGTCCACATCGCGTCTACTACATTAATTCACGCACAATATTCCGCTATTGCGTGTTGACTACGCCCACTCACATTAGAATATTAGTATGGATTTAATACAGCATGCGATACAAAGAGAATATCAATACAATACACAAGAGATACCATTAACAGAGCCTCTAAAAAAAATCTATCGACAACCCTAAGTCAAAGCACGTATTCGCATTTTACTTCCTTACCGGGAGACAGGAAGCGACGGAAAGCTCTGGCAAGTTTTATCAACGACTATAAACAACTGTACTGTAGTCTTTTGTTATAAAATGACTTGACGTGACGGAATTTTGTCACTTCCGATGTTGGTTTGCGTTTTGTTGCTACAAGATACGAATCAAAATCAATGTCAACTGTCAAGCACCTCAAAATCCGTTCACACGTTTAGATATCGCACTTAAGTAAATAAATAATAACATTGTTTTTATATGGGGCAAACATGCAAGAGATCTGATGTTAGGTGGACTGCCGCGCATGGACACTCTCAATGCCAGAGGGATCGCGAGTGCGTTGCCGTTCTTATCAGTATGGTCTAAGTCGAATTGATTTGGAAATACTTCAGTGGGCAGCTAGTGTCACAGTGATGCACGGCAGAATACAACGTATCACCTCGACGTCCAAATGAAACTCACATGCAGGCATTAATCCGAATAACGTCCAGAACACTCTCCGTGGTAAATGTAATAGAGAGCGAGATAGATGTAGAGTTACCCCACATCTCTACGCTTGAATACGGTTAATGAATAATTTATTATATGTATATAATATGTTGTATATAATATATGTATATTGTGTTGTTACTATTGTTTGAGCTTATTGGTTATTTTTAAAATAGCAAAGAAATCATAAATATATTTTCTGTACTGGACAATTTTACAAAGATAATATAAGACAGTTATAGTTCCCTACACGAAATTTAATGTGATTTTAACGATCTCCCCTCAGTGAAAAACACGTGTCGACGCGTGCTATCATTAGTATAATTACTTAATTTTATCGCCGTTTTACAGTTTTCGACGTGACGCAGACGGACGCGTTATGAATTTTGGTAATAAATTTGTTAATTATTTGACAGTTACAGTTTCATTAAAATGAATTTCTGAGCTACTTGGGATGTTTTTGAGCGGCCCATTTCTTTATGAGCTAAAACCTGAAGTGACCTAAAACCGTTTAAACTGTGCAGCAGGAGAGTCATTGATTGAATTCCGAAGTAAAAAGTAGGATCATAATCATACAAATAATTGTTTTATAACAACGCAAACAATATTACGTACACGTAACCATTACAAAATAAATAAAAACCTAAGGTTAATCTCTTATCTTAATAATGATTCAAATTCTCAGATCCTTATATATATGCTACGTTCCACTAACAGATTTATTTTATTAATGTTTTTCGTATTTAACTTTAGATTAAAGTTGGTAAAGTTTTTTTTCCTTACTAGGGACGAGATCGCTTGTTTGTGATAAGGCCGCCTTTTGCATTCCTTATAATTTTTAAGTATTAGGTTATTTATTTTTCCATAAATGAAATGAAGTATAAATAAATAATATTAGATATTACGAAAGAGGTTACCACGTATTTTTACTTTTACTCAAATCATACTGGATAACATTTTTTTTAATGTAATAGCAGGCAAACGGGCAAGAGGCTCACCTGATGTGAAGCGATACCGCCGCCCATGGACACTAACATTGCCAGAAGGCTCGCAAGTGCGTTGCCAGCCTTTCAAGAATTGGTACGCTCTTTTCTTGAAGGACCCTAAGTCGATTTGGTTCGGAAATACTTCAGTGGGCAGCTGGTTCCACATGGTGGTGGTGCGCGGCAAAAACTGCCTTAGAAAACGCTCAGTTGTGGGACGACGGACGTAGAGGTGATACGGATGGTATTTAAACATCTTTAATATGAACAATACAGTATTTTAATTTAATTTGATATAAAGGGTTATAGAAGCAGAATGTACCTATTGTTAATGCCGTTTGTGCTGAATTTAAACTTTTGTTGTTAAATTCAGCACTTTACTTCATAAGAAGATTTTAGAAGGAGGCTAAGAATACGAATTATTTTCCTTATTTAGTTAATAAATATCTCATTTGTAATTTTATGAACCTCCCCTGTATTTTTTTGTATTTGTATTAAGAATAAGTTAAAAGATATTCTTACTGCCGTAGTTGCATCTAATTTACCTGCTCAGTGAGACGTATATGGGAAGCGTCGCCATGTTGGCTTCTGAAATAAAGAAAATTACAATTACTATATATTTAAGTATATCTTGATATAAAATATCATTAAATCTACTCTATTAAATATCATTAAACTATAAAATTGATTTATTAAATGTATTGACATCTGTTTATTCTAAAGTTTACAATGCAATACTCTTATTATGCATAAATAAATGATAAATACTTCCAAACGTTTTAAAAATCTCATTACATTTGCTAAACTGCTAGTAGAGAATACTTTGCTAAATTAAATAGGGATAAATAAGGGGTGGAAGTATTGATTGTCCTTGGGATTCGAAATAAGTTTGTCAGAGCTACCCAACCCTTGTTTAATTTTGGCACTCCTAGTTCTATGACTCAGAGAAACGTATATTTATAATAAAAATTGTTATAGCGAGCAATCGTTATCATTGTAAATAATAAAAAAAAAACATTTAACGTAGTCAGTAAACTTTTTAATATTTCTCACCGAAGCTTACAGACTTCTCTATGGTATATCGATACTACGTGTAATTCGTATTAGGCCATAAAATCTTTCAAAAAAGAAACTTAAAGCAATGGACATAAGTCAAAAGTAAGGAAGTAAATTAATTCAACAAAAATATTAAACTGAATTTTAATAAAGTGTCTTAATGATCGATACCGTAAAATGTCATGTATATCAAGAGTAAATATTTAAAAACGATTGTCATATAAACGATATCTGAATACAAACAGAAAAAAAAAATTCTCAAGTATAACTTAATTATTTACCAACTCACCCTATAAATTTATTTTTATAAAAATACTTATTATTTACACTTCTATTAGCAAAAGAGTCCATACGAAGAGTTTTTTACGCGCGAAAACTTTTGTCTACGTCACACGCGCGCGTCCTTTCTATTCTCTATGGTTTATGTGATGTTACGCGTATACTTTTAATGGAACATTGCATGGGGTATTTTAGGGTAGCCCGATGTGAATTATCCGATCCGCGCATGCCTGGTGGTCTCCTTGTTACTTACTGCAATAAGCGGGCGCGTTGTCTTGAAAAGTATTAATGTATGTGTGTGGTACCCTAAGAAATGCTATAAAATATATCAAACTATTAGCCAGAATATCGATCGTCCGCGGTATTATATTCAAATAATCATAGCAATTTGCACAAAAACACACTCATTCAATTATTCCGCTGACTCTGTGGCCTAAAAACTGTCTTCGCCTTTCTCATATCGGAGGTCAATTTTGCTAAATTTTATATTATATTTAGACTATATTTTAGCGTGAGAATCCTTTAAAACACAAACATATTTCCATATTTTCCCTAAGATTCTGAACATCTAAGCAAAAATAAGTAAGTGAAATGTGGAATCAAAACATAATCACATTTTAAAAATTGAGGCATTAAAAGTACTTTTACTATATCGTGGACAATACGGGTCATGTTGGTCAGGTAAAATGTATAGAAAAAACTATAAAGCTATGCCTATTAAAATGGTAGCATACGCGTTCCCGGTCATTAATATTCATGACAACCAGGTGATAGTTTACGACCATGGCAACAGTGCGCCGGAGCCTACGACGCGCTCGGCTGAGCATATATCCTGTGGACAGGCATAAGTTGGGATTTTACGAAAAAAACATAAGGTTAAAGACTGTAAACAATAGAGGATTCCTAAAGACAATCAAAGTAAAAAAGTAGCTTTTTTTAAAGGTATTTTATTTCTTAATTTGGTGAAATAACTCCATTGTATTTATTCGTCAAGAATTTATATTTTATATTAATTATATTTATAAAATGATTACTCAACAATATTTATATATTGTTGACGATCATCACAAGAAGCTTCCACCCAGAACACTTTGGAATCAAATTAGATCCTATCCCATTTTTACAATGTCTTAAAATTTCAGGGACAGAGGTATACACAGCACAGTATACCTAAAGCACATTTTCTCCCTACAACAATAAAAATTAATTATTTTTTGCCTTCATCGCGTGCCGTTCTTGTGATTACACATAATAAATCAAATTAATAAACATTATTCAGTTACCCGGTCAAAGGTAAATACCAACGACCGACCACGTGCCAAGTAACTTATGCTCTTGTATAATAATTACGTAATAATTCTTCGGAATAATGAAAACTTTCACGCGGAATCCCAGTAATGCGGCGCGTCACAAAAAGATTACACTTAATAAAAAATATCTTGTATTATTTACTTTTTAATTAAATGTATCAAATTAGATAATTCCAAGTAGGATCAGTGTCAAAATACTTTATTTATAAAAATAATAACACGCCCATCTTACGGAATTGATATCATAATAATGTAACCAAAGACAGTTTACTTTCTATTTGACTGAACATAACTTAAAGTCTCAGAAACATAAACCAACAGATCCTAACTTGGATTTTAAATTTTATTATAAGCCATTGAAATTTTTGAGTAACAAAAAGTATAGGGTCGAAGTGGACGTTCAAAACCACCTTTTTGGATGGTGAAAAAGTTTATTATATAGTATCTCAGAATGGTAAATTAAATAATGTGATAAAAGCATTTTGTGTAAAAATTTATTAAAATTTAAAATAAATAAGTATATTAAACAAGTCTAATTGTTATTAAGAATTTAGTTAAAATGTATTAACAAATATATTTGTAAATTAATAAGTAAACTAATTAAGAATCTTCAATATGGACATTATGGCAGTCTTCTGGGTGTCCTGTTACGCAATCTTGGTGTTCGCAGTAGCATTCTTTGGGTGGGTCTGAAATTATAAATTTGTTTGTCACATGTGGATGTTGGAACCAGCATAACACCACTATAAGGAACATTTATGCCCACAGTGGTATTTCCGAACCAATTCGACTGAAAACCCCTCGAGAAGAGAGCGTACCAATTCTTAAAAGGCCGGCAACGCACTCACGAGCCTGCTGACACTGTTTGTCCATGGGCATATCATTTACCATCAGGTATAGCTCCTGCCCGTTTAGCACCTATTCCATCAACAACAAAAAAACATATCATGTGCAATATCAATATCTAAGTTTGCTCCAGATTGAGGAATACGATTTCTGACAAGACAAATGACTAAGTCAACGACAATGGTTGACTTTTAAGAATAGATTTTGTACGGTTCAAGAATTCAAGACGTGCTTCTAGTAAATATACATTCGCGTGGGCCAGTCCAATGTTAGAATTTGTTCCTGTAAAACACAGGAACAATTTCTGACATTGGCCTCATATTTCTGCATCAGATGCTTGTTCTAAGAGGCAAGTAGGCGATCAGCCTTCTGTGCCTGAACACGCTATCGACTTTGGGGTAAGGCATGCAGTGGGCCTGCGTTCGAACCGCAGGAATGAGGATCTAGCCACTGCCTTACTATTACGAATAGCTCGGCATTGCTTTGTATGCTATATAAATTACACACCTTCAGTCAAATCGTCATTGTAATACAAAAGCAAATCGGGTATGTGCAAATTCTCTGGTAACGCTAAAACATTAAAGATTTCCCTCTCGTCCGGAACACCGTTTTCTTCCAAAGTTAGATCGTATTTCAATGGCTTATCCAAGTATCTCCAGGTGTATGAAAGCATGTGGGAATTGTGAGGAAGGTAGCGCATCATTATTTGATAGAGAGTCTCTTCAGAGCACACTTCTAGAGTTGTCGATGTTCCTATTATGAGAAGTCAGCACCAATAAGAAATAGCCAAAAAACCTTATATTTTCTATACTTTTGGGAATCAGTATAATGTTAGTATAAACGAAACATAGTTTATTAATTGCGATTCTATTATATAAACGATATTTCTTCGTTGTTAAAAATAATATACCTATTAAGGTATTCGTAATCCGAATAGGCCTTGTCTTTGCTGTCACCTTTCCAACAACATTGCTCTCATCCAACCACCAGGGACCACATTTACAAATCGGCCGCCATTTTGTAGATGGTACGACGGGTTCTCTATTCCCGTGCCCATATTGGTGAAATGGGACAGTGGATCCCACTATTGGGTGAGTATATTTTACCCACTCATCGCCTTTGAACCAATGACTCACATCTTTCCCCGCGTACGCAAGAATTGTCATAGCCAACTGAAATATTGCTAAGTTATTTTTTAAAGGTATTTATCATTTCGTTATGTGTAATATTGAAAATCATTGTATTGTTACCTATTTCTATAAAATGGTATATAATGAATATTATATGACTCAAAGCTACATAATATATACATAGTGTATAAAATTACCCGTTTGGCATCACAGTATAAAAATCCCCGTTTAAAACATGGACAGTACTCGACACATTCATCCCTACAGTACCAGTTATTAATGGGACACGAACAAGACTTAATGCATCTGCACAACTTAAACTGTTGCTCCAGCCAAGGGGTGAGGTTGCGAACTTTACCATTAAGAGACACCCAGCAATCCGTCGCTGTGTTGTGCACTGCTACTTCTGCTGGCGTATACCATTGCTGGATTGTGTAAATCATTGTTTAAATATTTTACAAAAATTGAAACATCATATTGTCATTTTGGCAAGTAATGCATATATTTATGTACATTGTCAAAGGTTTAATGTAAAGACTGAACTTTTTAAAACTGTAAACATCAAAAATAATTATTGCGTTTGCAATTGCGTGAATCTGCAGTGAGTGACAATAAATATCAGTAGACAATTATCATTGTCATTATTTTTACAGTAAATAAGACATCCCCAGTTGGCATAAATAAAAGCCATAAACAAGAAAAAAAATAAGACATCACAATTACTTCATAAATTATATTATAATGACAATAATAGTAATATATACATTTACCAGACAAAAGCATGTATAGTACAGATTTCATTTCATTAATATCAGTATATAAAAAATCAACCTGTTTCTTGGGTAAAATATGTTTTATATTTTTATGGGAGTAATACTTTCCATACTACTTCTATGGAATTTATACATACAATATTGTAGCAGGATTAAAAATAGTGATTGTAAATGAGGCTTCTGTAATTGATATAATAATATAATCTGAGATTATTTGTTTGACTAAAACTTGTTACATTATGCATTACAGTATGCGTGAACACCTGCAGAGTAATAAGCATGTTTGTCTTTTTCCTGGTTCTACTATCTCTCATTAGTGTCAAGATGGCTGAACATGTGGTGCTTGTGACAAGTGCTTGACAATATCAACCCAATCCCAGCCCCTTGGCTTCTCTCCACCTTTACCCATTTCTGCTTTGTCCCATGCTCTTCTCTTTTGTGATTTGCTGAGCTGTTCTTTCTTTTCTGGCTTCTTAGATTCCAACTGGAAATAAAATATAAGTTAGAGAACCTTAACATTGACCTGTGGTGTATATTTTTTGTTTCTTATGAAAACAAAACTTGATTATTATTATAGCTTTAATCCGGTTAAAAAAGTGTTTTCTTTGGTTAATATTTATTTATTTCATGCTTATTTTTTTAAGAGGGTCCAGTCTTTTATTATCTAGATTTAGACTAGTATATTTATGGTATATCAAAGCATTACCTTTGAGTTTATTCTTACTCTCTCACCTGTTCTGTTATTGCCACTTTCTCTAATCGCACTGCAACCACCTCCTCTACTTGTTCAGCAAGAATCTCAGGCACTTTTTCTCTAAGGCACTCAAATAATGTATATGTCATAGCACAACCAAGCCACTGCTCTGCTTCGGCATCAAGAATCTTCAGAATATTTTCTTTCACAGATGAAATCCTGGAATATTTACAACATAAATTTTGTATCTCATACTTTTCATTCATCACATATCATTAATAAGAAATTAAGACATGCTTTGATGTCAAACCAACTAATTTCCTACCATAGATGTAGGATAAAAAGTACTTTACTGCTTACTTCCTGCCTTAGTTATTATTGACTTCTCGCATTAAAATATACTTAAATTAAATAAATTATAATCTAATACTTACAAGTGTTGATTGTAAAATATTTCTAAATTGATTCTAGGTTTCTCTGTAGGATATGTAGGACCCCAACATATCTCTACTATGAATGATTTCTCTTCCTCTCTATACTGTAATTTAAAAAATCAACAGAGCATTGATAAAAATTTAAATCTAACTATGTTTTGACTTTCAAACCTATAAGCAACAAATCTTAGATTCAGATTTCTATATCTGTATTGTGTATTTAGTAATTTACAGATTTAAATGCTATCACTTTTTAGATCTAAGGCGTGCCAGTTTCTTTATATTTTCCTTGTAGGTACAAGCATGTATTAATTATGCATATAGAAAAAAGTCCATTAGTGAACAGCTGTAAAACTTAAGCTCAGGTTGGGCACCTCAGGTGAGGTGCATGCCACTAGAGTGTTGATCTAATCTATAGGGCATTTTTTTAATGTTATGGATGTATAGGTTAGAAAATGGCCCTCTTTTCATTATGTAATCTCTTTCTTTGTAAGATCTAGATATAAATAATATTAAAGGCTTAAAGCTTTTACAAATTCAATATTTAATCTATAGACAAACTCTTTTATATACATTTTAATCTTAGATAGTCACCTTATACTGATAAGTCTTGTCATTTAATTGTTTGAAGTTCTCGTCTCCTTCGTAAATGGACTTTAAAACCTCAACTTCTTCAGCCTGTTGCTCGGCATCATCAGACATTTTATATTGGAAATCTTTAAGAAATGTAAAAAAGAAACATAATTCATAACAGTATATATATTATGTGTATATAATATAAATTAGTTTAAAGTTTTGTAAGTCATGATCAAACAGTAATTTAGGTTATTATAAGAATATCTATACAACATAAACCTACTCACACCCTAAAGACAGTAAGTTTCTTGTTGAAATAAATTCAGTTTTAGATATCTCGTGCTAATTAACATTTACTTTATAAGCATCGAAAGACTCTTCCTGTTGCAGAATTTATTATTATAATATTAAGAAATTGAACAGCTGTTATGAGGTATCCGTTTTGGTTGACAGTTTATCCATAGAGTAGTATTTCACATTCATTACCTGTGATCCGGCAGATATAGCAGTGTATAATGGGAATAAAAATCGTATTCGTGTTTGACCTGAAGTTTGCATAATGTTTCAAATGACGTTTAATTTTAAGTTCTCAATTTTTGTTGTGATTTGTGACATTTAAATATACGTTAAATCCTGATATTTGAATTGAAAAACTGTGGGGATTAGAATTAAAACTCAATATATTTAATTTTGTTGGTTAAATGTTAACAAATATAGGGGTGAAGAAATTATTTTCGGAAAATGAATTCTAAAGAAAATAGGCCCCCGATATCAGGATCAACAACAAGCACACCTAAACTGCCCGGACAATGTGATGGTTTTAAGATACCGGCAGCACCAGCTAGTCGACCGTTGCTGAATAGTGTTCAACTACAAAATGTGACGGATGAAGCAAGTACGTCTGAACCTAAAAAGGATGGAAAAAAGCTTTGGGCTATTACCGACTTTGATCTTGGACGACCACTCGGAAAGGGTAAATTTGGAAGTGTTTATTTGGCAAGGGAAAAATTATCACATTATGTAGTGGCTCTTAAAGTTTTGTTCAAAAGCCAAATTCTTTCTTCTGACATCGAGCACCAAGTGCGGCGTGAAGTTGAAATTCAATGTCGCCTCCGACATCCTAACATTCTTCGCATGTATGGTTACTTCCATGACGAAAAGCGCATTTATCTTATATTGGAATACGCTAAACATGGTGCTCTGTATAGACTATTAAGACTTCTTAAGAAATTTGATGAAAAGACAGCTGCAATCTATATAAGAGATTTGACTAAAGCCCTCATTTATTGCCACCAGAAAAAAGTTATTCATAGAGATCTTAAACCAGAAAATTTATTGATTGGTCACAATTGGGAGTTGAAAATAGCAGATTTTGGCTGGTCTGTTCACTCACCTTCATCTAGACGCATGACCCTTTGTGGAACATTAGACTATCTATCTCCTGAAATGGTTGATTCTAAACCACATAGTTATGCAGTTGATATATGGAGTCTTGGAGTACTTTGCTATGAATTATTAGTAGGACTTCCACCATTTGAATCGACTGATCACAGTTTAACATATAAAAAAATTAGACATGTAATTATTAAGTATCCTGATTATGTGTCAGAATTAGCGAGAGATTTAATAGGAAAATTGCTTGTTATTAAGCCTGAGGACAGGCTACCATTAGCTAAAGTTTTGAAACATCCTTGGATTGTTCAGAATGCCCCAGAAGGTACAAAACCACCTCCTTTTGATATTGCAGAACAGAAATAGTTCCCAAAGATATGACAATTAACATTTAAGGAAATTGCTTAAGCTGGCTTAAAAAAGGCTTTACAGCCTTTTTTACTTATTTCCAATAATCTTCAATACTCACTACATACAACGCCATTCGTGATATACTTTAATTCTCTACTATACTAACTTTTTGGTTACATTACAATGCAATTTTTCTTAATATTTTCTAACAATATTATTTTGTACTTTTATTATCTTTGTTCTTATGTATTTTACCAAAACATTAAATAATTATAAAATATAGAGAATTGTGTAGTAGTAATAATGAAACTTTGAAAAATGAATTATATAGTAAAATATTTTAAAGTTATAAGGACTGATTAATTATGGATAATAATATACATAGATAAGTAATTAAAGTTTTTTTATTTTTACTCTTATAATACTCATCTAAATTATATTTATCAAATGTAGGGTCCCTTTTAACAACCAAATTCCAGTGTGCATATTCACATAGTAAACAAAGAGTACTAATGGTGTAACCAATGGCTAAAGCGATAAAGGCACAATACATTTTCTTCAAATTAATTAAAGCCTTAATTTCTTCCTCACTAGTGTCTAAAGTCCTTATTTTGTACATAGCATCATTTTGCCATTTCTCAATAAGACCAACTTCAATTATTTGTTTTAAATAAATATCTACTAAAGGCTTCAAAGGAGAATTCTTATGAAAACCTATAGATATTGGTGCATTAACAACACAGTCCGACATAATGTGGAGATTTCTTTCACCTTGACCATCCACCTCTGTGCTATTCATAGTAAAATTGCCAACATCCATGATTGTGCTTGCTTTTTTTCTCTTCACACTAAGGTACTTTAAAAAATCTGAGCTGTCATAATAGGCGAATACGCCACGGGCTATACGAGTTGCAGCTTCACAAGGATCATTAATATGTTCAAAATTATCTCCGATTTTTTGGCCTTTCTCATCTAATGATTGTTGAAAAAATTTCTTTGTTTCGCTACCCCAGCCTCCGCATTTCAGTTTGCTATCAACCAATTCGTTTAAATTATCAATGGTGACTCTTGGCGCTGGGTTTGCTAGAATAGCAGTCATGCTTGCTCTGTATGATACTACTAACAAAATGCAGTATAGCCAATACCAGCCAGTTAATAACCTTATTGACCAGCCAGTAGGTAACTTAGGTAAAGACACGACTACAAGCATTCCATATGTATAAAGAATGCTATTTGTAATTTCGCCGAACAAATACAAGCCAACTGGTTTTTGACCTGCAAATAGTTTGTCCGTTGAGTCAGATTTAGCAAGCTTGTTTGATTAGCAACATTAATATTCTACCTGAGTATAGTTCGTTAGCCTGGTAGTATCGACATGAGGTCATTGAATCTAAAGGAAATTGTAACATCATACAGATAGTTAGGGAGGCGAGGTAACTAAATGGCGTAATTCAACGGAGCCGTCGAGACCTATCAAAATCAAAGATTAAATAATTTCGAAAAGAAAAGCTCGTATGGTAAAAACTATTTTAGCGGTGGGTTTGGCGCGGCGAACATTTTCAAAAATGTTCAAAAAAACAGTTACTTGGGCATTCTCGAGCGCGTCAGATATTCATACTACGTATGCCCCAAGTGCCTCTGATAACAACGGTATACTAATCTGCCGGTTTGCGTGGTGGGGGTAGACATATAAAGTAGTCAAAAATGCAAAAATTACTCGAGCGCGTCAGATTTTCGGAAGGGGTGTTAAGTAGGCCCCAAGGAAGCTCCCTTAAAAAAAACTGACGATTTCGGCGTGACGATAATTTACGATGAATTTTTGAAGATGCAAAAAAAAAGTTTTTTTGAAATACTCGAGCGCGTCAGTTTTTCATAGGGGAGGTTTATCTCGGTATCCTGAAAGCATATATTCTTAATCGGACAAAAATGTTGGTGGGTTCTCTTAATCTGACCGAAAAAGGTTTTTTGGTTTCTTTTTTTCCTTTCTTTCTCCTTGATAAATCGGGGAGTTTTTGCTTCGATTCTTCACTTCGTTTTGCTTACGGTACGTCCAAAAAACAATTTGAGGATCAATAGGCTATTGAATAATATACATACATGAAACTGTACATGTTAATAATACTTTTGTATACAGATACGCGTAACTTTTTCCGAGTCCACGAAAATTGTCGAGAAGCTTTAGAAAAAAATTGAGATATAATAAAAGTCACATAATTTAATAATCGTAATTTCATATCAATTTTTTTTAACACCCTGAATTTTCGAGATATACTCAAAAATCGGGAGTTTGAGTTATTATGATTCTTCAAGTCAAAAAGTTTTAACTTTGGAGAAAAATGTAAAGAGACCTTTTTTGTTTAAAATAAAATTACCTTTTTTGTTTATTTAAACTTTTTTTGTTGTAAAATGTATCGTTCGCGACTTATATGGCGCAACGCGTTCTTCGGATGACGAAAGAAATGGCTCCTCCACACTTCCGGCCATGCGGAAACCGGCAGATTTTGTATTTTTAGTAAGTTTTAGATTATATTTTTCAAGATAAAAAAAAATCGAGCTCTAAAATGCCGGATTAACTTTTTTTTTACAAGTTCGCTACCCTATAACTCGGCGGCGTCAAGGACTTATCGTCAGATTAGTTAAATTTAGTCTTTAAACACTAAAATCAACCTCCAATATCTTAATCTGACGCGCCCGAGTACTTCAGACTATCGATTTTTTTTACTAATCTGATCGTCTATCCTAGGCGCGCGTCACTACATATAGAGCTAAATACTTTACAAGGTTGTTCTATTAGGTCTAAGGTATCTCTCATATCTTAAACTGCCACGCTCGAGTATTACCGAAAATTCCCCTATTCGCCTCCTAACTAAGTGAAATGTCACTATTACTCAATTAATAATTTTCAAGTTAAGCATATTATTCATTATTTTTGCTTGTACTTTAAAGGCATGAATATAATGAAATTTTACAAATATTTGTTTTAAAAATTGCGTTGTTTATGTTGACTGCCTTATGTCATAATCCAATACATTTTTGACGAACTGGTCGACGTCCGTCTTAGCGGTAAGTCTCGTTTACCTACTGGGAACCTACGGCCTTCACTTACACTCATTAATATTATTTATTTACACTTTATTGCACAACATAAAAACGATTTACAAAATATATAAAAAAAACCTTTCTTAGTGCAACGGGCGGCCTTTTCGTCACAAATTTATCTCTTCCAGGCAACCCTAATAATATAAATAATAATTGTGGGATATATATAGAAAGCAAGAAATATATCAATGATGCTTAATCAAAATTATAAAATATATAGAATATCGGTTGAATCTTACAAGAAACTTTTTAAAAATTTTAAAAATAACATAACACCGAAAGAATGCATGTAAATGACGCCGAAATTCATCAGGAAGGGAGTGTCATGGCTTTACAGCGGAAAAATATAAAAGAAAGGTTAAAGAAGTTTGTAAAGTAGGGTCTTCCTTTCTTACCTTGTGATTTCTCCTTATTAACTTGACGGGAATCTTTTAAATCCTCACGAAACGTAATCAAATTCAAGTAAAAGTGTGCTAGCCCAAAAAATATTGATCCTGTCACCAGCAGAACTAGGAGAACGGCTACCCACATGTTTAATCTAAATATTTTTAGTAATTTGTAGACTTTCCAAACAGTGTTGTAAAACATAGTAAATCGTTTCAGTTCAAGAGTTTTTTCATGCAAACTTTAATTTTTTATATAACTTGGATCATGGATGTATACGTCGATCAATGAAATTTTATTTTTACATATTGTTACGCCGACGGGTTGACTGAAATGTTTGGATTTATCCTTAAGTTAGAGACGTTTTTTGCAGGGTGAAATGTGACTTATGACTGTTTTAAGTGCGATTCCGAGAGATTAACATAGACGAGATAAAAGTGATACGTTTTGTATCCAATCCTCTAGCTCGTAACAATATTCATATACACAAACGACCCGGCTTAGGTAGACTCATTAGTATGTCCATCGTATGAAGACCGACATACCTTCGAAATGATAAATTAAACAGACTTAAAAAATGTTTCTGCTCTCATCAATCAATTTAATGTGAAGTCGTAAAGAATTTGATGACAAAAATTAATATATATTTTCTAATATGTTATGATAATTTACATCCGGTCGACATGTAAATTATGGCAATATAGATTTGTATTTAGACTTTCCAGGTGAAATTACCTGTAATTTGGTGTTTTAAATTCATAATTTTAAGTTAAAACTTACTTAAATGGTAAAATTAATGTTTTCCACGAATTGTCTGTAAGGGCCTCTGGCGTGAGGAAAGTCCAACATTGCGACGTGTAGGGAATGCTCAAATCTGACAAGTCCAAATGATAAGGAGTATACTGAAGGTTGCCCAGGGCAACATCAGCCTTCCCACTGACCATTTCACCTAACAGTCCAGAGTAGGATCCATTTGCTTGCTTCTCGCCCCATTTGTAAACATCGGCGTTAATTGGTTGGTATAAATTTGGTCTGAAGTTCATTTTTTGGGATAGTGTATTGAGAATCTGTGTAATAATAGGTATAAAGAGTAGGTATTTCGGAACAAATCCGCGGTTACCCTTCCGTGACGCTATGAATGTAAGGATATGATACAGAAACGAGACTTATCGCGAACTCCCTCATGTCAAAAACATGTTGACGTACGCGAGTCCGACGTAGCGTTAAGTCACGTTTTTGTATCTTACTCTAAGATTATTATTTGTACTGTACAAAAGAAACTTGGCTCGAATGCTCTCATCGTAGGCGGGCCAAAAATTTGGTTAAATAAGTGTTGTAGCGCTACTGTATTTTTATTTAATATACAAGGAAAATCTTACCTCAACCTCCACACCGCTGACCTTATTAGACACATTTTGTTGCATAATCACCACCGACGGAACATGTTCCAAGTAAACAACATTCAAAATTTCACCATTTAAATTACTTGTCTTAACAAAAAACAACTCTTTTCCATACTGAAACCTGCCGTTTCTCCAAATATCAACCCTACGTGGTACAAACACTCCCTTAATCGGGTTTGGGTATGGAACGGTAGATATGTCAAACCAAGGTTTGCTTTTCAACTTTCCAATGACTTTCTTGTGGTGTTTTATGAAAATTGCGTTCACAATACGCTTCCATAAGTAGTGGAAGTCGCTATGGAAAAGTCTTATGTCGTAAAGCAGTATAAATTTAGCTCGTGTATTGAGAAGTCGATATCTGAAATACAAATTATTTATGCGTTTCTTTTTTGCTACATAGAATAACCAGCCTATTAAAATTAGTAGATAGTTAGCATACTGTTTTGAGCTAGCTCCGCTCAACGAGGTCGTGCTTTCGAAACTTTGCAACGATGGAAGTTTCTCTTCAGTTCCTTCACCGTACGAGCTTTCCTTTTGCTCAAAAATCAATGACGTGTAGACAGAAGGCTGAACTTGTATATCAAGAACCAGATACAATATCAAGTGGCTTTTAACACATTTAACGTTAGTAGGGTAGCAGGTTTTTATAAACAAAATGAAAATAAATTACAAAGACGTCGTATTACCTGTCCCCAAATTTTAAAAGTCTCGTTACTTGTAAGCCATTAGCCAATAAAATCACATACACGTTGCAACCATCATCTTTCGCACGAGAAATGGATTCCAACGTATCGAAGTTTGGTGAAAGTAAATCCTCATTTTCTCGAACAACAATCTATGGAAAAACCACTCGCTTGTATGGAAAACGCATTTGTACTTGTACAACGGCACTCGTAGTTACGCGAAAAACTCATCTTCTCGATTGATTCATGGAAGAGCTGTGCCTCAACAATATAACAAAACAAGTGTTATACCGCGCTCCATGCTCAGGACAAAATTATTTATACCAAGAAAATGTTTTAATCTGATGTCCTTTCATTATACTATGTAAAATTGGATGCAAAATGTTTTAAAATTTAATTTTTAATATTTCAGAGACTATACTGTACCTAAACTTTGATACTGGTTCCAATAATAAATTGTTACAAAACTAAGTACCGTCAGAAAAGGCAAAGGCGTAGTTCTCTTAAACAATCCCCCGTCAAAGACATTTAGGTAGATATCATCAGTAATTGCCGTGATGCAAGTGACATCATTTCTTTTCGCCAGATCATTGAGTACCGTAATGATGATATTCTGTAGGTCTTTACGAATGTTGATATCTTTAATAATAGATCCTATGTCGCACACACCACTGAAAAAAAATATATGACTTGATTTGAAGATATTTTGGCATATATGTTATAAAAATATACAAAACCAGCGGATACGACAGACGTTGTCCTATACACGTCTTACATACAAAAAAAACTCATAATGTAAACCATTCTCGAGTCCACTTGAACACACAAAAAAATTCATCAAAATCTCACAGCCGTTTAGGTGTTTAATTACGAACACATGAACAGAAGATTTATAACCTAGTTACCTGACTGTAGAGCCATTTGGCGGGCTAATTTGTGAATCTCAAACATCAAATGCATACAAAAAAATGTGTGCGTACAAAGTACACAAGTCATAAGTGAAACTTCTTTGTAAATTAATTATAGCTAAGGTAAAAGCCCTAATAGATGATCATGCACCAGTATATAATTTGTATGTCTATATCTATGGAACACTGTTTACAAACTGTATACGTGCTAATGATAATATAAATAAATAAAGTTATGAATAATAATAATAAAGCCACTTTAATTCGATACTGTAAAAAATACATATCAAATGAGTATTAGTTTTGTTATAATACTTAGTCTACGTTAGTTATTGTAATTTCCGTTTCTTTGTGTTATGCAGTATGGGCCCCTTTTTGACCCTCCTGAACTTTCCATTTGGATCTGTTCTTAGCTTCCGTTCCGCTGTTCTTAGTACTAATAATCATGGAACTAATACTTAACGAAGTTTTAAGTTGGTTGTGATTTTTAGAGATCTTCTCTCACACAGATTTGCTAATATGGGGCGACTTTCTTATTCGTAAAAACTATGTGCAACTCAAGAATATCAATCAGAGTTCCACGAGACCGCAATTTTTTTACATTACGTTACACGACGGAGTACAAAGTTCATATATGACCAATACGTGACAAACAATAGGAAATGTTAATCATCAATAATACTTACTAATTAAAAAATAGCCCACTTAATAGAAAAAGCAGATGTCCTGCCATGGTTAAAACATGCTATCAAGTAAGTTAAATGCGAAGACTGATTGACAGAACTAATTTGGTATGTAAATGAAAGGCAATCGTTGGATTTAATTATTTATTTCAATTATTCCAGTTCTAAGGGTATATCTTTTATTAAGAATATACCAAATTGAAAAGCGATTTATTTTCAAATATCTTTAAAAAAAAATAAGAGTGGTAAAATGTCCGACGTTTATGTGCTTTATATGAATCATTGTTACGGGTTGTGTAAAGGCTTTTTCTTACTTTGTAAAAGTTAGGAAAAGGTCGAAACCGGTTGACGATTGGAGTTCTATAAGCGAGTTAAATAAAATTAAGAAAATGTCACTTTTTAATTAACTAAAAAGTATGGAACGTAAATAAACACTTTTTGGTGTTTTTTTTTAATAAAATAGTCCAGCTGATATAAAAATTATTTATTATCAAAACATTGTATAAAAATATTACATCCCCAATAACATTAAAAAGTATAAAACATTGTAAATATCATGAGTAACATTCGCTTAAAACTAAAAACCATCACAAAAATACATTTATATAAAAAAAATCAGTCAAGATTTTGTTTGTCAAAACTAACAAACACATTTAAAAAAAGAACGAATTATGCTGTCAACTTTGTTGCTCTATTTAACATTAATTACCAAAATAGTAGCGCGATCAATAAAATTGATACTTTGACTTGTATTAAAATGCACATATTAAAGTATATTTTCCCCCAACCAATTGATTCTTAGAACAAATCTCAAAGTTTCGACTGTACATATGTGTCCCAGTAGACCACGTCTTTCCACCAATCCGGCCGTGTCATAGATCGCGGGTAGGTCATCACATTATTCTGTATGTGTTTGTATGCCTAAAAAAATTCATCAATTATAAGGGAAAGTTTTTCGAATTATACACTTTCTTCCTTACTAGTCTCTTTTTTTTGTATTAATGTAAATTATTATTTTTAATTAATTCAATTCTAAAGATATTCTTCTAGTTAAATTGTATATCTTCAGTTTCAATTCAATATATAGCAAGTGTTCATTTGATCATATATAAAAATAAAGTTAGAAACTCTAAAATAAATTATTAATTTCAAAACATGATGAACATAGTGTAAATTTCAAGATTCCAATTTATTGTAGGTGGGCTAAAATTTCACTCAAATAGTTCATACTAAGCAAGGGCAAAGGCCGGCAACGCAATTGCGTGTCCATGGACGTAGCGTTTAACATCTGGCGAGCCTCCTGCCCCGTTGCCCCCTGTACTATAAAAAATGGCTCATGGTAACTTTCTACATTTCTGACTCGGTAATACATTTTTGCTATACTGGAGTCACACAGCTCTTTTCTCTTTTCCTTATGTGCATTTAACAAGATATGTTTTATTAAAATTGTTTAGAAGTAGTTACCTCTCCATCAGCCATGCCTAACACAGAGTTAAGGCACCAGTCAGGCGGCGCCAGGGTATCAACTAGTGCGATAGCTTCTGGTGCAATTTCACCACAAAGTAGCAGTATCCCCTCACGTAGAAATAAACCTTGGTCTTTTGAGAAATAACCTCCCTGGAATTATATAATGAATGCGTTTGAGATAATTCCATGAAAGTCACCAATCTCAATATACAGAACAAAGTTGGCTTTCTACATAGCTCGAGAACGGTTGGACCGATTGTTATGGTTTTGGGTCGAAAATTTTACGATAAAGAAAATAATAGAAAATGTTAAACATTTTCATCCCGTCGATACGGTAGACTCTTCCCTCAAATAAAATAACGTATTTATATAAATAGTTAGGGAGCTGGTGAGCATTTAGGTATATGATTTGCACAAGTTTCCCATCGAGGTAGATTGCAGTTTACGTCAGTACGAATTGATTTGGTCCAGTCAATTAAGGTCCTACGTCACTGCGTTTTCGCGATACAGCCGATTGAAGTTGGTTTAAAAAATGACAACGCAGCGTCACCATGGTGGCAGACGAGGTCCTTCATGTTTCTTTTGTCTGTCAGCATCATGCATACGAACTTTCTAAGTTTCTCCCTTCTTCTAAATTCCTTCTTTTGTTTACAAATTGAGATTGCTTGCACGATTAGACTGGTGTTGACCATGACTAATAAGTAGGAGTCATGGATTATCTATACGTTGTTTTTCTGTCCATTTAACGACAACTCTCTATAACGCCATACAATGCAGAGTCCCTTCAATGTCGTTATATAGAATTTACACTGAATTGTAAATAAGATATTATTTACAAAAATACATATATTATACTTACACTACTAAGCCAATATGATAATGTCAAAAATAACAATATATTAAACTTAAAATAGCACGAATAGTACGTTAAATTAGCGATACATTATGTATATCGATTTAAGAAAATATAAGAGATATCCAGACTCCTTTAGAGATAAAAAAAATCAAATATAGTGATTTGTAGTCAACTCACAATGTATAACGTCGCCATATGTTTCTCCAATAAGAAAGCGCCGTACAATGATACAAGTTTGAGTAGAACTCTTCGACATGAAATATCTTCAAACTGCTGCACTGTCTTGTAGAAGTGGTTCAGGATGAAGTTCTGTAATTAAATATACGCAATTTTACATTTTGACTAAAGAACAATAAAATCATTTGTTGTACTTTTATTAAAGTTTTTTTCTCACAGTGCTTGCCTGGTCGCTTGAAAGCGATAAGGCCGTTGGACCTCTTTTCATTTAATAATGTCATTTGTATTTTACTTCTGTATGCATCAAAGTATTAATAAATAAATAAAATCAGGTCACACTGTTTACTAACATAGACGTCTAATTCTCAGTATTACAAGTCACAAAGTCGTCTTGTGCAATGTATGATTTGTCAAACTACATATATAAAAAAAGGGATTTGACAGTTGTTAAAACTAGATTTAAATTTGATTTACAAAGGGGAAATATTTTTACTGCTCGATTAAAAAACAAATTAGGAAATGCGCTAGTATTTTCCATTGATAATTAAAAATACTTTCAAAAAATCCCTAAGGACTTATGACTCCAGCTAAGAAAAACGTTTTGCATATAAGAAACAAGAGCCTCATTTTTATATAATAGGAGGCAAAGGGGCAGTAAGCTCGCCTGCTGTTAAGTGGACCCTCACATTGCCAAGCCTCGCAAGTGCGTTGCCGGCCTTTAAAGAATTGATACGCTCTATTCTTGAAGGACCCTAACTCGAATTGGTTCGGAAATACTTCAGTGGGCAGCTGGTACCACATAGTGGTCTTACACTGGAGTGGCAACTCACACATTACACTAACCTCTCCATAGACAATAGATAAATTGACAGCATTGTATGACTGCGATTCGTTCTTTGCCTGTAAATTGGTTCGTCCATACTGTTTTAGTTTGTTAACTTTTTCATAGGTCATTTTAAGAGTGTATGCTGTGAGCCATTTATATATTTGTATTAGGTCTGAAAATTTAATAATACCAATTATTATTTAAAATATCTATTAATATAATTAAATGAGACTAGATGAAGCGAGTTATATGTAATCATCAATAGACGTTTGTGGTCTCTGCCTAATTACTTTGGGAAGGCTTGAATTATACAAAACAAATATTTATAAAGACATATACTCACAAGGCAGCCCTATCTCTCTTGAACAAATGCACAGATTTTTATTCAATTAACACTGCACTTAGATTTTTTACCATAAATTTGTCTATGATTGTATTTTTACTTTATTGATATATATTCATTTCTTTTCTACATTCAGATAATAATACGAAACAAACTTTAAATTGCATATTACGATAGATAAAGCAACTCATTCTACTTGAATGGATAATGGATAAACCAAATATGAAGGTCATAAAAGAATGGCCCAAGAAATTTTGAATTATATCTATAGACTCTTATATGGATTAGACAGATCCAAGGTAAATGCTTGCCTTAGTTCATAGGCCTTATTCTATAATCAAAAAGTATTTAACGTGATTTCAAAAGAAAACCAATTCTTCAAAGGATTTAGTTTCAAATTACATTTTTTTATAGAATAGGCATGCAGAGGGGCAAATGCAGCCCGCAATTGCCACTATTCTATAGACATCTTAGAGGGTGTAAACTGCTGGTTTAGACAAGTGTACCATAGATCATATAACAAGTACGGTATCTAACACACAAGATGACATAAAAATAGAAGATGATAATCTTCCTTCAATGACTGAAACTTAATAATCGTTGTATATGAAATTAATAATGATTTGTACATTTTATAATTAAAACAACACTTACTTTGAGGATTAATCATATCCTGAACATTTTTCACTCTACAGGCCTCAGTTAGAACATTGTCGACCTCCTGCAGGAATCCCAAGGAACCAAGGGGAGAATGTTCTGCTGTAAGACTATTCCTCTGAGGCCAAAGACCTAACAACCAATTGCTGGTCTGCTGAACAAGAAGACTGTTCTCACCCTCGTACGTACAATTGGCATCATTATCGTTACGAATATCGCCGATACGTGCCGCTGTAAGGAAAAATCAAATGAGTAAAATATAGGTATATACGTATATACCAGACATAGAGCAAAATAAATGATGTAATCTGTAACACAACTTTGCCACTTAAAAGATCCAATTCATCTAAACCCCTTTAAGGTTAACAACGATAAAAACCTATTTCTTACATATATAAAAAAAGAATTTACTAAAAATACAGTGTCATGATTTAACGTCGAAAGCCCTAAAGCGTCGAAATCAATTTATTTGGTTGGTTTAGCTTGTACAATGATACACTCTACAAAGCATTACTCTCAATAACTATAACAATTGAGTAATAGTCATAAAAACTGCGCAGCTGTGTACGTTCTTTTGTCGCTTTATTATCCTAGCCCGCAATAAACTCGACTATCGGTATCATGCATACGAACTTTATAAGAAATTCGTACAAGGCACAGTCCCTTCAGTTTCGTTATATAGAGTTTACACTGTCTACAATTAAACACTCATACACAAAAATTAAAAAAAAAACCTTTAACAACACGAAAACCATATGTTTCTCATATAATGGGGTGTGGTGGGAGCTCATAAGGCAGGTTATGAAGCGCTTTTAAAACATAAAGTTATGTACTCATAGCCAGTGTTTGTGATGACAGATGGGTCAACAAGATCCTTACTTGGAATGGCCCAGTGGGAATGAGAGGACGCCCACCTAAAACCTGAGAAGATGGAATAAAAGGGATAGCGAGAGATTGGAAAATGGAGGATGAGGGGCAAGTGGAAAAATTTGGAGGCCTTCAATCCGTCGGAGGTCGTGTACTAATGATAAACCTAATGACATAGACTTAATGTGTTTCGACTTGTAATTCTAATTATGTAGTACTAGAATAAAGGCTTATTTCATTTTTATTATTCATAGCAACATTTTAAGCGCAACACGTCGAACAAGGACGGAACTTTCGATTTGAAACGTTATCCGTTGCATGGACGTTTGTTGGACGTTGATATAATTTAATCACATTAAAAAACGTTGATAGGGTACATCACTAACAAAATAAGTAAGTGTTCAGTCAACACCGCATGATGGATCTTTTAGTAACGTCAACCTTGTTAATAAATAAAAAAATGTTGCTAGTAAATTAATAGTCTTACGATTACGTAGAAGAGGAATGGGTTAGGAAATACTTCAGTAGGCAGCTGGTTCCACATAGTGGTGGTGCGCGGCAAAAACTGCCCTCAAAACACGCTGTGACGTGACACGGGATAAGGTTAAAAAACGCTGTTACTTTGATTAAATTTGTCAATTTCATATGCAAACTGAGCCATCTATTTTAAAAACTAACTTGACGCTTACCTATTGGAATCGCTATTTAGTTACAGAATATTTATTTGTTTACACTTCGCTACCATACATATAAAAAAACAGGTTACATAACATATTCATACGTGCGTGGTCACCGTCACCATGCACTCTGGTAAGCACGTGAAACCTCGGAAAAATTTAAATTTTAAAATGATGTAAAAAATTATTCGTTTATAATAATAATACATAGCTTTAATCCGTTTAAAAAGTGTTTTCTTAATGTTTTCTTAACAGGTTACATGAGTTTCTAGGCAACGGTGGGCCTTATCGCTAACAAGCGATTTCTACCAGGCAACCCAAATATGGAAAAAAAACAAAACACCTACAGAGAGTAAAGTACAAGAAGTGCATATATAGTGAACGTAAAAAGAAAATAAAAGAACATGTAACTAATATAAAATGAAATAAAAAAAAAAGATTCTTAAATCTTCTTTTTGAGCATATATCTACTGCCTAGTTTTCTACTTATATATAATTACGAGGCAGAATTGTAGAGAACATTAATACCAAATTGGACTATGTATGATGCATCAACAAATTTACTAAATAACATATATATGAATTACAATTGTTAGTTTTTTGTTAGGTTAGGTTGTTGTAAGTAAAGAGATACTTATATCGGAGTCTCGTAATGATGGCAAATCGCTGCTATATTGGCCTTCATAGATATTTCCGATCACGACTTCTCAGAAAGAATACCAAGCTTGTTCTGTACAAAACTCTTCTGCGACCAGTGCTCACTTATGGTTCTGAAACCTGGACCCTTAGCAAGAAAGACGAGAGCTCTCGCCTTATTTTCGAGCTGAAGATTCTTCGAAGAATCCTTGATCCTGTTTGCGATAACGGTGTTTGGCGTATTCGCTACAATGAAGAACTTTAACAGCAGCGCAACAGGCTCAAGTGGCTGGGACATGTGCACCGAATGAAGAACGACAAAACTCTAAGGTCATTACTGAACTTACAAACCGGTGACAAGAGAAAACCCGGTAGACCGAGGTTGTGTTGGTGGGATGGAGTTGTCAAAGACCTCGAAACAATATGCGACGGCGAAGGAGTCTGAGGGCCACAAGGGGCTGTATAACTATTGATGATGATGATGATGATATCGGGATCTCAATTAATAAACATTACCTTGTAGGTATCCGTGCCCACCGCAAGCCTCTCGGCAATTCTGTATGGCGTCACGCGCGCTCCACCCACTCAAAGGCTTTATAGCACACGACAGAGCGTGCATCTCAATACCTTTATCAGCTGCTTTATCTGTTACACCTGAAAAGAAATCTAGATATAATCTCTCATATTTTTAATTATCAATAGGACAGCAGTTAGAATATTCTTGAACGATATTAATACGATATGGGAGAAGAGCGGGCCTGATATCTGCTGCAGGAAAGTAGCTGCAAAGACGGCGTGTAGAAGGACGATTGACCAGCGCAACCTTTTTTTCTCTCTCAGAACAAGATCTTCTGGTAGACTGATTAACGGATGGCCTAAATTTGACATGCATAAGTGTACAAATTGTACCTAAATGAAGAAATAACTTTTGAATAGAAAAACTAAACCAGTGGCGCTAGAACTCTTGTCTTGTCCTTCTGATATCTGTATATGTTTCGTGATCATTTGTTTTTGTAAAATGCAAGGCTTATCAGCACAGAAGTGTCTAAGGCATGCCTTAGATGCAATCCTAGCGATATGAAGGAAATCACCGAGCGAGAGTTAAATGCTCACGTTGAAAGTCGAATAGTGCATAGCTGAGGCTCGAACCTACATCATCAGGATTAAGAGTCGCACGCTGGAGAGTTGCTAACTTACAATTAATTATATAAAATAGGAATCTCACCCATCATATTGTCAATTGTCATTTTTACATGCTCAGTTCCGAACCACGAACAGAATATACGTAACGCGTACGTAGTCGCTAAATATGGCAACAGACGTATTTGCTGAAATCAAAAATAAAAGCTTTTTAAAAATATAAATGAATCACCGAAATTAGATTTATATCCGTTAACATCAGGACAAGTTTTGCAAGAGAAAAATATCACAGACTTTTTGTGAGACGTGGATAACATTCCACAGTATCGCGGGACAAACAACAGCATTTTACTTTACGTTTTTTGTTACTAATGTTTCATAACGATTCCTAAATTATAGATTTCGATTGTATTTTTCTCATCGAAGAGCAATGTATCTGGCACAAATTTAACTGACTTTAACAAAATTAAGAAAGATGTTTTCGTGAATTTTATTATTATTCTCCAGGTTGTACAAAGTCAAAATCATTCAATCATATAACACAATGTACAATTATGAAAGTCAAAAAAGAAATACATAATAAATGCTTCTAATTTTACATTTACTACCAGCTCTCAAATCAAGAGCGTAGAACGGAAGAGAACTGGCAATAAACTCTCCGCCACTCTTTTTAATCGTCAAGTTTTTTGTTTTACACAATGTATGTAAGGAGCTGCAACCATTACACCAAATTCCACATGACATCTTAAGTAATTAATAATAATAAAATAAGTAAAAAACAAAGATTTGTCTCAGATTGTTAAAGATCCTCTATCAGCAGGAGGCATGGTGAAATAGTCGCACGCACTTACATTCTCATGGGAACAACACGCAATAAGCCATAAAATAAAATAATAAAACTTGCTGAAAGAAGCGCCAAAAAAGTTTATATATCTAATAAAGTATAGAATACCTGTTGTTGATATTCCAATATAGTAGTTTCCTCGGAACCATCATCGGCACCAAACTGTTTCCTCACTCCGGAATATCTCACAGCTATCACTATCGCCTTTTGGAGATAGTTCGTTGATATTGAAGTTATGTGCACTCGACCACCTTTAATTAAAGATATTATTTAAAATAGCACATCGTGACATATTTATATTTGTCTTAATGATGCTGTAACGCCAATTAGGACATTCTTCTGACATTATTGCGTCTAAATAAACCAGAAAGAATAATTGTTTCGCTGTAAATCAAACCTGGGACCGTTATTTGGTAAGCACAGATTATCATTGATGATATTTGAGAACCAGATGTTATTCTATGGTCAAAAAGATTATTATTCCTATTTAAATTACCTATTGAAAGTGAGTCTTTTTATAATTTGCAACGAAACAATATGACTTCAAAACTACTGGATCTTCCACCATTCGATTGCCACATGTTCTCGTCGCCACTACCCGTCCTAATTTAGGTCTAATAGGTTTACTCTGACATGTATCTTTAATGCCCTTTTGAATTGCTTAATAGACTTCTTCAAGTAATTTGTACGCGGCTTCGGCATGATAAGCAAACTCGGTCGACGAGTATTGCGTGTAGTTGTTTGATTTTTTTAAATGATAAGCTACTATGGAGTGAGTTATTTAAGTTTTTTTTTTAAATAAGATACAGGTGCTATATACATATAGTTGTTTAATCGTCATAATTTTGGTTTCTTGGTAGATTTTATTAAGAAAGAAATTGTATCTAAAAAGTGCTTTTATTAATTTATTTTGTAGTAACATATTATATTTTAAATTTAATATTATACTATGATTGGAAAAAAAAACAGCTATCTTTGCTGTATTTCTGTATAGCCGGGTTAGGTTGCTAATATTATTTAACCAACTTTAAACTTACCGGAGAAGGCTATTAATTCGACGTGTATTTTTTGTATTTGATATATTAAAACATGTGTTACCTGATAACACCCCTAAGGCAGCACCAAATCTCTTATTAGGATCCCGGAATGGCGTCTTATAATCCCCATTATCATCCACGCCACCCAACTTGTCCAAAGCTAAATCTTTTGGAATGTGGTAGTTATTGAACATAACAAATCTGAAATACGTGAAAATATTGTTTATTTTTCACACAAATTAGATTTGTGGACGTAATAACAAAATCAGATCTATGAAATCCCCAATAATAAGTGAGTTGCTACCATTTTATTATGTCCTGATACTGAAGAATTAATATGTGAATTTATTATGAAATTTAGGCGTCAGTATCACGTTTGTTACCATTTTACCAAATCAGTAATAATAATAATAATAAGTAATGTAAGTTCATGTTCTTTTTTTATTCTATAACATTTTGTCACCTTTGCCTTCTTTCTTGCGCGACTCTCAACCTGAAACTCATACATTCAAATCCCTGCTGCTGCACCAATAGAATGTTCTATTTGCAAATAACATTCATTGCTTATACGTTGAATTATCGAGACTCCGCCTATATAGAACTTTGGCGATACTGGATTATTAAATGATTTATTCGAAATCTATTAACATACCCATTATCCACACCGTTGAGACCAATTTTCTCCCCAATGTCACCGACGATGACGCCAGCGAACGGCTTGAGGGTCTTGGGGTCACGGATGGGGACAATGAACGAATGCAGGCCGTGGTTTGTGCCCTTTGATATCAGCATCGCATAGACGATGGCGTGGGTAGCACAATTGCCTGATAACATTCCCATATTAGGTTTATTCACATTGTGTTTATTAAGTGAGAGACTTTAGTCCGTAGTTATAATCAAGCCAATCAAACAATAAAGCAGAATTAATTAATTTAAATGATTGAAATGATTTTTTTGTAATGTAAATTTATGTTAATATGTTGTTTTAAAACAAAAACGCTAACGACTTTACAATAAGCTGTCTTTGCAGATATCCTTAAACACAAGACAAAAAAAACCCTTAAAATAATTGTTTGGTTTTCCAATAAAAGCTATGTTTGAAAACTATTCCATATTTGTTGGTTTTTACTCTGTAGTTTTTAAACAGCAGACTTTAATATTGACCTTTGGATCAGTTCAAATACATTATGCAAAGTGTTAATACAAGTAAGATACTTGTGATTAGAATTAATGTTTATGTATGAATGAATGAAAGTTATTTTTAAAGTATTTAGATTAATACATATATGACAAAACAAGATAATACATTAGTAAATTTTAATTTTTTGTTTAATACATTCATGAGTTAGGATTGAGAAAAAGGAATTTTGAGAAAAATAAGTTACCAATAGAATAAATAAGATACATACCTAAACAACCAACCCAGAACTTGGCCGCTTCAAAATCTGGTGAATGTAATATAAACTGCTTCTTTTCTGGACAATATGTAGCTGTTGTTCTCATACCCTTTGCATTTGAACCATGAGAAACTTCTGTAAGTGCAAAACAGCCACCAATTCGAGCTTTCTCAATATCCTCAATAATATCATAATGATGTCCTCTACCACTGCCTTGGATTGTGTTAGAGAACATTCGAAAAGTAAGGGAGACTTTGACGGCTAAGGAGCTGTCAAACATGAAGAGTGCTTCTGCCTCTGCTTGAAATATTCTAGGATCTTGGGCTATCTAATAACAAAATTATGAAATCTATTACAACAATAAACAAAGCGTGGCATACATTAAGAGTTTTTATTAAAATAGTTACTTTTTCAATAGGTAAGAAGCGTTCATTATAATAAGCATACATTCTCTTGACAGCAATGTTTCTCTGCTCATCCATAGAAAGAGACTTATCTGGGTGTTTGAATAAAGGATGTCCCTCCATAAAACTCCAGATATCATTCTAAAACACAACATGTTATTAATTTAATATTTATTGAATTATAATTTATTGAACTCAAGTCACAAATTTTTAGTAGGCTATGCTCTCATTAAAGGCCTGATATACAATTTTCTACAATTATTGCTCAACGGAATGGAATGATAAACAGTTGATAGTAGACAAGAGTTAGATTATTTTAGCTAAATATAATGTGTGTAAAACCATTGTATACATATTTACACATAACTTAAAACTTTTACTAATAAAACCTTAATATAAATCAATACCAAATGCTATTAAAAAATTGGAATGTCTTTTTCAAAACAGCTTACTTTCAATTGAATTGATTCCAAAGTATCGTAAACGAGTTTCATTCGCCGCCAGTCAAATGTTGCCTTCTTTCTGTACTTGTCCAGAGGTCCAGAAGGCAGATCCGGAAAATAGTACCGAAGTTCAGCGTCTGACATTCTTGTATTAGGCTTACCAAAATCCATATTTAATTTTATTTTCTTTCGGTGTCTCTACTGACAACGGATGTAACTCTACCTGTGTTAAACAATATTTAGAATAAGTTCACTTTCACAAATAAGTAACTATTTAAGTAACGAAATATATATTATTCGCATAAATTAAGGCTATAATATAATTCACGATGTTAAGAATTATGTTTTAGGGAGAAATATTAGAAAACGGAAATGTTCAAAACGTTTTAAATATAATAATATTAAATCAGATATCTAAACACAACTTAGAATACAATAATTTAATTGTGTGGATTTTAATAGAAATTTAATCCTAAAACTTACATAATAATTACCTATTCAGTAAAATTACCAACCTTTGGTTAATAATTTGTAAATTGTAAGAATATGTAAATAATGACACCTTATATATTTACTAAACTAGTTGCTACGAAAGTTCTGCCCTGTGTTGCCAGATGTTCTCGGCGACGTACCCCCAGACTAATTTGATTTCCCCCAGAAATCTCCTAGGATGCCCCCACCAAGCGAATGGTGGCATGGGCCATGGCGCGATTCTTTAAAGCGGCAGTCATATAGGGATTGTTGGGAAATGAAAGGTTTTATTCGCTTTTTGGTTAAACGAATATAAATTTAGTAAGGTTAACCACACTTTTCCTATTTTTACGACGTATTCGTACTTCAAGTTAGTTCTAAAATCAGGAACGTGATATGTAATAGCAAAAGAACAATATTTGGCGTGTTTTTGAAATTTCCTTTAAAAAAACCAAAGATTCTTTCAGAATATGGGGATTCTGCTCCTAACTCGGTCGAGAAACCCCTAAATCTAGGGGGAAATCGTCTGATATGGCAACACTGGTTCTGTCGTGTATGGTCCGTAATAATTTTAATGACTTATTACCAAATGAAAATTATTACCAACTAAAAGAATGGTCTAGCAATGAGATGTTTAATTTTTATTTAGTAGTCATTGATATCAAGTAGTAAAAGTACAATATACAATTCTTAGCCATGTCTTCATTAATTTTTGTCACTCACAACTCACATTCTCGTGTGATTGGATTGCGTCTCATACACTATACAAAATAACTGATAAATATATATTTTTAAATACTAGTAATATTAATTGGCATTCCATTTATTTTGTATAATGAAACAAAAATAATAAAACTGCTTCCAATAAGTTGTTGTATCTAGGGCATAGCAATAAAAGCTAATATGATTTTATGATTAGTATTTCCATCAAGTCAATAAACTTGACTTAAATTACACATATATGAAGCTTTTATGATTGTAAACTTAAAATACATTAAGACCAAGACCAAATTTTAGTGAAAACTAGAAAAAGGCTAATTCTTATTCGAGGTATTTGAAGTAGTTTTAAAATAAAATGGCAAGACAACAACTACTCTTTTTTAATAATTTTATGGCCTGGTAACGAGACCTTTAAGCCAAGTCTTATTTACGGTCACTAATTCACATGTTATTCTATCGTTTCACTTGTTTTCTTAAATCTTCCCCACGGTGTTTTTGATGTAACAACAACTACTTCACAGAAACCATAAACACTAACTAATCGTCTGATGTAAATTATCATCTGTAGTTACTATATTGGTTAGAAAACGTCTGACAGTTTGCACTGATGACTTCACGTTGATGAGTCTTAAAGTCTGTGGCAGTCGGAAATAAGGATACTTTTCATAAGCCTTGCCATTGCCAGGTGTCATTTTGCTAATCGTATTTAAACGTAACGTCTTCTCCACAGATAACGTAGAGACCACGCGTAGCTGTATTTTTGGGTTGATTATCTAAAATGAAACTAATAAGTTAAGGATATTTAAAAAAGACAAGAAATAAGTAGAATGAAATATAGTTTTTTCTACTACTATATTAATGGTACACCTAATTTGACCCGCCCGCTTCCTATAAAGTTACTACAATTCTAAAATTTAATATAATTTCACAAGTTAACACTTATAATCCAGAATGTTAAACACACAGCAGTCACTGTCCGTACCTATCTTTTATTTCCTACCCTGAACCTTTTGCTTTAGTAATATCAGATAGATAGATCACCATAATTAAAAGAGATTAAAAATATCTTATGGTACCTTTTTATGTCTATATAAATATATAGAGACATCACTGATACTGACTGATTTTCGTATCCGAGATCGAATGTATTCTCCATTTTTTATTTAGTAGACTCGATTGTCACGTCCCTAGCCGGAAGATTTTGCATTTTATTTGCATTTAAAAAGTTTGAACTTTACATATTGATGGAAGACGCTGATATTTAAAGTTTTGAATTACATTGGTAATTGTCATGAATTAGATTAAGATTTATCAACCATTATAAATTGTAAAAAGTTTAGTATTGTAATTTCTTTTACTTTTTATTAGAATGAAGCTAAATAATCACAGTAAGTTAAACTATTTTCGTTTGCGATAATTTAAATTAGAATATATAATGTCATATTTAAATTCTATATCTGTGTTTTTTATCTATTGTTAAATTTTGCTAATATTAATGCTTGACTTTTTATAAAATACTTTGAAACATTTGTAATTCCTTTTTCTCATTGTATTTATAGAATATGTAAAGTTGATATTAACTATGCTTTTAATAAGTATCATATCAAGGTATCTTATAAGAAACCTAATATGTTTTACTATTTTATGATTGTTAACCATGAATTACCATTCATTAAAATTCTAAGAATATTTTCATGGCCTCATAAAAGCATTTATATAAATATTGTATGTAATTAATTAAATATTTGTATGCAACTGATTACAGACAGCAGCTTAACTTTATAAAAGCTGAACAATATGTCTTAAGTCATGAAAATATCTTCATCAACATCAATAAATAAAAAACATAATGCTTGTAACTAAGTAAATATATTGTGTGCTGTCCGAGATATTATATTGGTAAATATTCTTTAAAAGCCTTTTATGTTACTATACCATCTACTATCAATGTTTAACTATTTGTTAAGAATCACCAAAATCAAGACTTAGGATTAAAATTTACATGCAATATTTGTTGCCGAAAATGCTTTGGATGGAAAACAATTAAGACTGGACTTATTTGGGTCTTTTGAGTATTGATTATTTAGGAAATAAAGTAGTTTGATTTTAAACATAAAGACTTAAAAGCTTTTGGTTTTGAATAAGAAAAATGCATTGAATTGAAAAGGAAGAGTATGTATTGAAGTTGTTAAAAATCAACAATTTAAATATAGTATACAGTAAAAATAAAGACATAATAGACTTTACTAGATGTAAATAGTAGATAGTACTATTTAGAGTAACAGAATCGTTTATCTTACCAAAAAAATATTCTGAATAACTTTTACCTCACACTTACAATTTGTACAAACATATGTTTGTCAAATAGTCAATTTCCGCAATGCTTTCATGTTCAATCAATGCAGAAAATAAAGTAGAGTACTACCCGCTAGGGGCGATAAACGTATTCCTAATAGCTTTGCTTATCCACGGAAAAGCGGAACGGCGCATTCGAAAAATGGGAATTGGGAACGATAGTTTCCTCTCCGTTGCGGGAGGGTACGCACGCTTTGTCGTGTCATTTCCCGCCAAAATGATCGCGAGAGGTAATAATTGTTCTAGTGTTACTGAAATATTAAGATTATAAAATAATTAAGGAATTTTCAAATTAAAATGAGTAATAATATTTATTTGTTGCAGTTAGAGCATTCCTGCTGATAATAGTTTCCGTCCACGCCGCGAAAAACTTTGGTAAGTACACAAACTTGAATAATGCAAAATGTTTAATACTGTTATGTTTAATTAGAATATATGGACCGTGACTTCGCTAGTATGATTTGAAACTTTATCATGAAAAAAGATAGCGTTTATTATTTCTTTTCAAATCCACTTCTATGTTTACCACAATGATTGAGCGGATTCATTGTGTAGGCTTCGTAAAATAAATAAACACACTTTCGCATTTGATTGCAACATTCAAAGAATATTTTATTTAAGAAAAAGCATTGAAAGAAGGCTTCAAGTTTTTTAATAACAAACTAGGTAGTATTTGATGATTCAGGTTTGAAACTTTATCCAGCATTCTCATTTCTAGCCAATCATTATTAAACCAAACTATGGCGTTCAACTGTTTCGTGTCAAATTACATATGTTAAAACATAAGTTATTAAATTCTAGATTTGTATTTTGTAAATAATCACGCTATTTACTATGTGAACGCTATTTTGCCAGAACTGGCTATATTTGTGACAGGTTTTGGAAGACAGAGACGTATGTATTTTTTTATATAGAAACCTTATAACGGCCAAAAGGCTCATCTGATGTTAAGTGATACCGCCGCTCATGGACACTCAATTCCAGAATCGCGAGTGCGTTGCTGGCTTTTTATTTCGGTTCGGAAATACTTTAGTGGGCAGCTGGTTCGACATAGTGGTGATACGCGGCAAAAACTACCTTTAATTTTTAAAGTAGAAATGTTTTATTAGTAGTATAAGTTAGTGTTACATTCTTGAATATATATAAAAGTGAACATTTAATTTTTTTTAAATTTTAATTAATTAAAACTGACATCATAGATATATACGATACTTCAACTCTGGGGGTGAAAAGAATATAAACTTATATAATTTATATTCCCTATATTAAATGACACTTATAAATTAATATAATCTTATTTTACTTACAAAAACGTTTAGTTCTACCATTATGACATCTCTTTATCTTAACGCTACTTGCAGCTTATATCCTATAAATAGACCAATTATAAATTCCACAGATAGCATAGAACCGTAGTCACGTATATCTCAGAAAACAAAGTATACATACTGAATATTATTGTCTGGAACTCTACATCAGTTTCAAAGAAGAATTTAATATCATGTATGTAGACGTCTCCACCACAATCTGCTTTTCGCACTTTGTTTTATTTTTATATGATAATTCGCAAACGTTGTGTTAACAGAAGCGAGTATCCGTACCTTTTATGAATATTATTTCTGTAGCATTCATTAGTCTAATTGCGCTCGCCGCTCATATAACTAGGTCTGCCCGAAGCAAATCCAGGGATGAGATAACTTTTATGAATCTATGTATACATATCCACTATTAATTTACTAAATAAATTAAAACAATATCTTTTTAATGGTGGACTACGTAGAATTGTTGGTATAAATTGATTTAGATATTTTCATGTATGTTTGACTTTTTAATTCTATATAGTTATGTGTGGGTAATGTTTAAATTTTTTGAATTTATTAATTTTCGCCCACAGAAAATAAATTAAAAACGATTTGAACCCCCCACTAAATGATGGCAACAACATTTTGTTTCAAAATGTTTTACAAACGTTGCTAAATTCCAACAAAACTGTAAATTTCTTAATATAATAACCACAGATTCCTAAGTTTTAATGCCGTGATTATATTTTTGTCAGCTATTGCTGTATACTTGGTTTTAGTATTTTTAAACTCGAAATTACGACAAAGTTGTAAGCTCCTTGCATAGTCTCGCATAATTTAAACGTTGTACTTAGTCAACTTCCTAAGACTACCCAGAAATTGTCTTTATAACTCGAGGCGGCTGCTCAACAAAAAGGTTCTTATTACAACATTTTGACACTCAACAAACCTGGGAGTATTCCCAGGTGATGTATATCAATATTATTTTTACTTGAAGCCATAGATGTTTTATTTTATATTTTTATTATTGCTTCATTATATTTCTTTCTTATACATGAATCTTAATGTATGCAGCTAAGTAATCACATCCCAGGTTAGCTAAATAACTTTTAAGGGACTCTTGTACTAAAGTTGCGGTTTTATTTTAAGATTATCGTCGCAGTTGTTTTGCATTAGGTATAATATTGGAGATTTGCTCGTAGGGATATGAGTCCAGCTTTATTGATACAAAAAAATAAAATCAGTGGCTACAACCTAACCTTTTTAGGTCTGGGCCTCAGATTTTAGTATCTGATTCATGATCATTTGTCAATCTAATAAGTGGTCTAAGGCAAGCCGGTTTCCTCACGATGTTTTCCTTCACCATTCGAGCTAATGATGCGTACAAACTTTTAAATTTGTACAATATAAATATAAGATAAATTAGTATACAGCCGGGGATCGAAACATATATCTCAGGGAGGAGATTCTCACACTTAAGCCACTAGACCAACACTGCTTTCTTATAGTAGAAACTGTAGTAGTAAATCTCTTACAGACCACCTGAAAGTGACACACAGCTCTTGGTTTGTCAGTCTTATACATTCGTCTCTTGGTCTTAACAATTTATTTAGTAGGTCATTTCTATGTAACAGTTGGAGTGACCGTCAATATCGCAGATTCAAGAACAAGTTACTATGCTAATAGACGTACATTAGTTATATTTACTGTTATACCATCTCTATATGTAACTAATTTTAAATTAAATCTGAATTCTAAGCGACTATAATGCCCTTATTATAGATGTAATAACGGTACAAATCAAGGCGTATTTTGAAGAAATTGACTGAAAATACCGAAGGCTTCTTAACGAGACCCAAATTATAGGTCTTGAAGGATTCAATTGAGGCGTATAAATGATGTTAGCCAGGAATAGAAACTATTTTATTTATACTTGTATTATTAAATATAATTTGGCCATTGTCGTTCACCAATATTCGATAACTAAATTATACGTTATAAGCGTGATATTGAAATTCTAAGTAGTTACTTCACCGAAAATCGGTTTCATGGATGAGCATGGAAGGAAAGAATAGGGTATAGGCATAGACTATACAATAAACAATAAAAAAATGCGTCAACTAAAATTTAGTACCAATCAATCCAACATCGAAGTCATCGAAGGTAAGCAATCAACCAAGTAGAAATCTCACTTTCTCTGTCTATCGTTATGTGAAAAGGACTCCATAGAGATATTGGTGGCGTGAGCAGAGTGAAAGGGATAAAGAGCTCGCGATAAGTCTATTATGAGATTAGACCGCGATGACGAGCGAGGCTGTTAAGACGATAGTCACAACCGCTCATTCATTCGCAAGTTTAATTTTCTAATCGTTCTTACAAATTTGTATTACTTCTTAGTATGAGATTTGGACATATTAATCTCTTCTTTAACTAAATCGCAACAGATCTAGTAATAAATATATGATCATAGTAGAATGTTATTACTTATTAGAATTGTGAGTCTGAAATAAAATATCGACGTCTGGAGCTAAATCTGATAAAGCTTATAAAGAAGTCCTATTTGAATTTCAATTCCAAGGAAATGTCTCGGAGTTCTTACTTATCTAGTTACAGCGATGTTTTTGACCGTGAAGTACATTTCCGAGTTAGACTGATGTAGATAAAGCCTTGTTAGCGTTTCACAAAAATTAAAAAATAAATAAATGCTACTTTCCGTAATTGGATTCCTTAAATGATGGTTCCTTTTCCGTCGTTTCATAACTGTGCATTAGGTTCTACAACGTGAAATCAGCCCGTCAAAATGTTTTCGAAGTAATACGGTCCTTCGAACGTTCATAAACTATTCGATCGTGTTTCTAAGAATTTTAAAAATTGTGTACGTAAGTTTTCTATATTAGTTTTAAAATTAAGTTTCAGTATGTTTTATAAGCTGTTTTAGATAGCTTATGACGATTCTTGTTCTAGACGTTCTGTTGGTTTGGCACATGCAACAAATGCTTTTGTACTTCCGAAATTTATTTATTTAAAAAAGCTTGCCAACGCTCGGCACACTGATACATTAGTACTTAAGAAAAATAAAAAACAAGATTTCATGAGACAGGCACTTATAGGCAAACTTACGAAACAAAAAAAAAAACATCGACTGTAAATTTTGAAAACTATCGGAAAATTGGTTGCTAAGTGTATAAGGATATATAATATACAGACCAAGCTCGTTATGAGTTATAATATGTTTGGTTTTCTTATTAATAATAAGCGTAGTTTACCAGGTGATGGGTATCGAGGTCAGGTTGTCTAGACTAAACCCTTAACTTTTAAGTTTTAAACTATTAACTAGATGATATCACTTACTACCTACTTAAGTGCGATATAGTCGTTAGATGTTCAGATGCACTCGTGATACGGTGACGTATGCATCTTCTTTTAATGTTCTAATTAGGTCACCTAAAGTCTTGTAAGGCAACGATTACCACTTATGGTTTAACTGCCTTTCTGATTTAGTGCACAACATGGTTAACAGAGCTTGAAGATTTCAATGTTAAATGTTACGATTTTACTAACGATACAAAAAGTATTATGGAAAAATTTGAAACCTGACGGTGTTGGCGCCCCAGTATTAGCACGTGAAGCTGTTGATCCACCATCTTCATTGGTGTATGCTTGGCTTATGAGATTTTTCAAATACACTTTGCATCTACACTTGTTTACTATGTTTAGCTTTTATTATTTATTTATACAAATTCTAAACATTTTTTTATGAAGAATCTTGCTACAATTGCGCGTCTGCAATAGTTACTCATTTCACTCATTCGGTTGTTATCGAATTATTATGAATTGCCTCGAACATCTTCCCGAATTGGGGTGGTCGAGTCGGAGTAGGGATTAGGTTATAAATGAGGTTGTAACACGTGCGCACGGGAAATTATCCTTTGTTTCTAGTTTGAAGCTATACAGTGTACGTAAAATCAGTAAAGTGAATTATACTGAATCAAGTCATAATTTCAATTTCCTAGCCTAAGAACTAGATCAACTAGCCCTTACACTATAATATTTCGTTAGTGATTTTTTTTATAAGTTAGGTACAATAAGACGTAGGAAAGATATAAGATTCACAGTTCATCATAAATATTAGTTTGTCATCGTAATTTTAAAATTAGAGGGCCTTAAACAATTGTTGACAGTCTTGTCGTTTGACAAAAGCGGTCTTTCTTATTAAACCATGTCTATTAATCACAATTTCGCTTAAAAACAGTCACACTTTATCCTTCAAATAATTCTAAACAGTTGTAATAGATCTTACAGTGTAGTTTTAATGTTTATTCCTTGTTATTTATGTACTTCATCTTTATCATAACAGGATGTGATTTAAATAATTTTAGTTTATTCAAGTTTTTCTTACATGATTAATTCCATAGAAAAATTCTATGTGTGTCCATATTTTCTTGTTTTTCTTTTTGAGTAATTTGTATCAGCGAAATTGGAACAAAATACAGTAAATAAAATCAACATACTCCTAATCAAAGTAGCGTTTGCCTTGTAAACACGCTTGCTTACGTGAAACGTAAGTATCTGTAAATGTTGATAAAATGAATAAATAAATAGTATTCGGGTCGGTTCCCGTAGGAGTCTGGAAATCCGGCCACTGGCCGGAGTCGAATTATTGATGTGCACTCGACAAGGTGCTGGCGACAGTTAAACGATTTTATTTCGTTTTCTACACGTGCCGCAGAAATTATAATCGTTAGTTGGGAACATTCGTTAGTGTTCGCCTAGGCGTTTTGAGGCAGAATTGTTTTTAATGTACTTTTGATTTTAATTGAATGGTAACAGATACTAATGAATACGAATAACATTTCTACGCGTTTCCAGTTTATTTTTTTGACTCGTAATTAGTTAACACACTTTTGTCAGTAGATAAAATGGTAAATATACTTACAAACTTATATTTTTGAACACACAAAAAAATATAACAAAAGGCAGCTGGCTCATCATGTTCCAGGCAAACCGTAGCTTGATTTTCAGCCAATCCTGGTTCCACAATATATGAAATCGAAATATTTACAAACGCAGATAAACCTGCGAATATTGGTAAGGTATTAGTGAAGGTTCTATTGTAGAGTCAGTGTTTTTAAACATTGATACACTATTAACGAGTCTGTTGCTCTATTTATAGTCTGTAAATGAAGTAGCCGATATAGTCATAGAGTTGTCGGATGGCGTGGATTGGGATAATCCCAGTAGATTTGAATAGAATCCGTTTCGATGGCTTCGAATTATTTATGACGTTCAGAGCTATTTGCACCTTATCGGGAGCCGGGGTATATTACAGAAAACTGAATGAGCCGGCGGCGATATGGAATATCAAATGCTAAAATAGAATTATCAATTGGGTACAGTAAAAGCTTTTATTTTTTTAAATATTATATATTACCGATTATATTTATAAGAATTATAAATCTATATAATTAAGGTTATATTTCGACTACGTTGGATGACGGGTACATATTTAGTGAACAACAGTGACAAACAAATGTACGTCGCCCTATGGGGAGGTTGCGGATATTGTATGCATTTTATATTTATAATTGATTTTTAACGATTTTTGTATGGAAAACCGGCAGTATATACATACGGCATTATTATAGAGGGGATTAAAGTTAGCATCGTGTTATTTTATAGAACGTCGTATGTGTGACCGTGCTTTAGCCTAAGTTTTATAAAAAAATAATTTCTAAATGATAGGATCGTACAGTGTTGGCCTAGTTGTTTCAACTTGCGACTCATCCCTGGGTTCGTAAATCGATCCCTGGCCAATGGACTTTGTGCGTATTTACTACTCACTACAAACGGTGAAGGAAAATATCGTAACTATAGACCTAAAAATCACCTCACGCCACCATCACCTACGCAATTGCCTATTACAAATGATCACGGATCAAAAACATAAATCTCAGGCCTAGACCTAAAAGGTTGTAGTGCTATTGGTATAAATGATAGGATCGTAACTTCTTTAAGACAGAGCGGACTTACTCGAGTATAATTATAAATAAGTGTCTCTTGCAGAGACTAAAAGCCACAATTAGTTTAAATTTCGCCTCTATCCATTACAAATATTACAGTTACATTAATTTCACTCAACTCATGTCTTATTTAAATTCTTTTGACTACATAAATCATGACTTACTACGCTCGACCAAGTGGAAAAATTCTCAAATGGCTTATCCCGGACCCTATCTTCGAAGGGAATCTTAGTCAAATAAATTCGCGAGCTATGAATAATGTAGGTGCACCTGAGATACGACACATTACGGCGAGGCACTTTGTGTTATTGTAGGCGTTTTAAAGGCGATTAAACGAAATTCCGCGGGGATTGTAAATAAGCGCGAAGTTTTTCTTTTAACAGGAATTAAGTTCGGTGGCGGTTTTTGTATGGAGATGTTTTTAAATAAATCTTTTTACTCTAAAGAAAACACTTTTTTACCGGATTGAAGCTATGTATTATTATAAACTTATAATTATTTTACATATTTTTTCCCGACGTTTCGCGTGCTTTACAACGTGCATGATTACGGTGACTGAAGACAAAAGCCGTTGAATGTCAAAAAGTATCACAGCTGTAGAGAAAGTTGTATTATCTGGAAAATTCGGTTGTGAATAGTCGGGAAAAAATTAAAATTATGTAAAATAATTATAAGCTTATAATAATACATAGCTTCAATCCGGTAAAAAAGTGTTTTCTTTAAATGTGTAAAAGTTAGGTTAATAAAAGACAATACTATAAAACTCTTTGTTTGATGCTGGGCAACAACTGACTGTAATGGTTTAAAATACAAACACAACATTACGGGCCTCTGCCCCTTGGGTTGGAGTTTATTAATCTAAATGACACTTTTAAGTGTGGTAAAAACTAAAGGCTTCAAGTGTGCGATGATTCTTTTTGGCAAATCATTTTAAAATATAAGGAATTCAATTCCGTATAATTTGTAGTAACCAAACATTTATTTGAAGATATTTCTTTTCAAGAATGAATAATAAAACCTTGATCAACTTTACATTTTGTAATGATTTAAAAATAAAGTTTCGTTTGATTTATTTGACTATATATAAAAATTTAAATCAGTTTAACGTATGTAATAACGTTTCCAATTCCCGACACTGCCAAACGTGAAGTATATTGACGCGCGAGTTCACGCGAACTTTAGACGCGATAAAATCCGACCCGAAAACTTTCGGATTGCAACCAACTTTGCACAGGTTATTATCTCCTGAATTATTCATCGGCCTTACTGCAGTTTGTCATCTGCACTTGTTTCTTGTTTGGAAGCTTGGGGGTGTGCTGAATTCGTCCAAATTGTATTGAATTTTAAAACAGTCTATTATATACATATATTTAAATTATTGTGAAATTCTTTTTGCCTGCATAGATTTTTCTTATTGCAAAAAAATTGTTTCATGTTCATTTACCGGGCAATTACATTTTATCAAAAGTACTTCAATTCGTAAAACAGCGCTTTCGTAATTGACGAAATTTCACTTGTGTGATACAAGATTGCCTTTGTTTCACCATTGACCGCTTCCTAACGCACTTTCATCAAGAAGAGTGCCTACCTCACCTAAAAGGCTGGCAACGCACTCGCGAGTCTTCTGGCCCTGTGTTTATGGGCGGTGGTAACATTAGTATATTATAAAAATATTCTTAAAAATACTTATTCTACGCATGATTTATAAAATAAATTTTACCATTGTTTTATCATCGCAGTTACACCGTGATCTGATTAATCTCCAGTTTGACAGGATGTACCTGACGCCTCACATGATGGATGTTCCCGCAGGCTTCGCGAGCTCAAAGCTATTTGTCATAATTTGATGATGTCGTTACCATATTGATATCGATTTCTGATAAGCGTACCGTGTTCAAACGGTTCACTACACGCTTTGATTATGCTCCGAAGAATTATTGGATTTGTGCAATCTATTTGTGGCTAAATTATCACGCTTTGCTGGTGATTATAACACATTGAGGTCGTTGCATAAGGATTATCTCTATATATATAAAATTCCCGTGTCATTCCCATGCTCCTCCGAAACGATTCTTATGAATTTTTTCATGCATATTCAGTAAGTCTGAGAATCGGCTACTATATATATTTCAAACACCTACGTGATAAACCTAAAAGTTTTCATTTTGGAAAATCGTACAGTTTCTGGGGTAGCATAGAAAAATGTTCCATGTTGGTATGTACTGAAAAGGTAGGCTAAGTCTAATCATTAAGGAGAAACGAAGTTCGTGGGAGCAGCTAGTTTATATATAAAATATTCTATAAGATATAAAAGGATAACTATGTGGGATATTTTCTATACTATGTCAATAATATATTAAAAATTATTAAGATACTGCTGAAAGTATACTTTACTAAAAATAAGTATAGTACTTAACGATTCTAGTTTTAGCTTTTCTTGTAACGTCTTTCTGCTGTTGTTGTCCTTTTAAAAATGCAATGGCCAACAGGCAGATTGCTATTTATATAATTTTGGTTATTATCATTTATACACAAATCACTTGTTGCAGATTCAAGAAACGTCGTTTTCACAATAATCGGCCAGTCTGAGCCGTATCACTCCAGCGTCGCTAGCCGGCTCAAATTGGACATAGAGAATCAGGTCAATGAATTGGAAGGCGTGAGTAGTAGCTCAATAATTCTGTGATATGAAGTAAAATAAATGGGTTTATATTGAAATCGGCGTACGATTGTTATTTTTATGAAAAAAATAAAAGTAACGTAATTTGTATACATGTTTTTTTTGTGGATCTAGTCTACAGTAAGCAGGTTTATTTAACGCTGTTTATGTTCATTGAATGATGTTTATTTATTTCCTATTTTTACAGTACCTTAATACTAATATATTAGAAAACTAAACTAAAAATATAATATAAACATAACAAGTAAAAACTTAAAACTTAAACCATTTTATAACTAATTATAAATAATGCAGTTCTTGTGAATTCAGCCAGTGTGCAAGTAAATACATCTGTCTCACAAGCAAATAATATTCAGGGTGCGCAACACACGCGTAAATGGTCCTTCTCTGAGTAAGTTCGTACGCGCCCGAGGCACTGCCAGCAATTATTGTGATCGTTTACCACACCGAGAGTGGTTATTTGGCACACGCAGCCCCAGTCTCTCCAACATTTCCGCAATATATATTTTACATATAAATAACAAATTTAATATAATGCGATAGTAAGGTCCCTCCTTAACTCTAACTTGTCGTATTCTACTATACCCAAGACAAACAAAGTTGGATACATTACTGGGTAAAGTGGGTACACTCATACAACCTCATGTAAATTTATCTCGTCAATTTATTTTGAATACGATAAGTTATCGCCGCCCATACTCACATTACCAGAAGCCTCGCAAGTGCATTCTTAGTGGCCTAGCGTCATAAGTTTAGATGACGAAGGCGCTAGTCTCATGTTTCAATGAAATCTAAGTTCATATATGTGCACATTAACAGACATTTAACAATCTTTATGATTTTGGAATATATTAATAATTATAAACACTTCTCGAAATGTTACTAGTGTGTCTACGGAATTTTTCAGTAGTATTGATTAAACTAACATCTTGTTTGTAACACACGAAAGCCTTATTAAGCGTAGAAATATTTTAGCGAGAAGCAATTACACACATAACACACGAAGACTTCTCAGTTCCCGGTGCATGGACAGTGATTCCCCTCTTTCGGCCTCTGTTCACAAAGTACAAGGGTAGCGATGTACGATGGGTCCTATTTTTGGAGCCTCACACAGCTGTGCGTTGTGGAAAACTATTCGAGGCTCTGGCTGCAGCTGATAAACAGAAGGTAGTGTATCAAATTGAAGGAATTACGTAATTTTCTGTTTCATATTGTTATTGTATGCCTTGATTATTGAAAAAGAAATCTAGGCTAATAGGTCGCCTTTTGCGCCTAACATGCCCAGGACTAGGTATACGGTATTCCGGTTTCCTTACGATGTTTTCCTTCATCGTACGAGCGAGTGTTAAATGAGCTTTGTAAGTTCATTCGTGCACAGTCGGGGTTCGAACCCACAACCTCAGAAATGAGAGACACACTGATGCCATTAGGTCAACACTGCTCTTATATAATTCATAATTACAAATTGATAGTAGTTACAATGGAAGAGTGTAATGTGACAATAATAATGTCAATTTAGCTGTGACTGACTCAATCAATTTAACTTTTAAACAAATATTTTTATAGTCAGATGTTTTATCATTTTATTTTAAACGACATATATATACTAAATTTTTATCAGGTTAGGTTAGGAATTAACTCCTTATTAATTTTGACAGGATGTAATGTGGGTGGGATACCCGTTAAGTGACGATGAACCGACAATTATTCACCACTTTACGCACTTTGAGGAATTGGAAGACGTTGGTGGTTTTCTATATCCCAACTTCGCCAGCGGTTTCGCTATGAAGATGGGATTATTAGAAAGGTCAGAAGAGAAAATTATTTATTCTTACCTATCGATAACCACTAGTATAATAGAACATGGTTCTAAAGTCATGGTTTTAAAGTGTTTTTAAAGTTACCCTTAATCAACGCTGTATGTTTAGCTAAACAAGTAATCTCAATATGTATATTGAACATCATTATTCATCATTACGATCTAAACGTCAGATTAAAATATATATATTTTATATTATATATTTCAAAGACACTCCGAAAGAAAGTGTAAAAAAAAATTCTTATACATTTATATAAATAATGCATAAACTTTTTTGAAAATATTTCTCGTTAGTAGTAATTTATAATCAAACTAGTATAACGTAATAATTATTATAAATAAGATAAAATGTTTTGGGTTTACGTTGTACATGGGTAATTCGTCGTTTTGAGATTTTTCAATGGTAATCAGCGAGAGATAATTCGTTATATTTCGAAGTAATGTTCTGCTACATATTTACGCTAAAAACATTTTTTTAACATATTAATTTTGCATTACAGTATTATAATTTTTTTGTTATGAATGTCGACACTTCGGTGGACGGACAAATTGTGACCAATTTGTGTACCGTCATGAAATAAATTTAAAAAACACCATTGGCTCAACAGTGTTTTAGATAAAATGGAGAGTGGCACAGTAGAAATCGATGCTGACTTCGCAATAGACCCTGCGTTCGAACTGGCCCGTCTGATTTATGGAAGTCGGGAAAGCCCCGGGCCACTGCTCACCCGAGATTTGAGTTTCTGTGTCGTCTCTATGGACAATTGTGCTACGTATCCAAGGCAGTTTGATACATGTGTGAGTAAAGCTTCACGATTTAATACATGTATGTAATAAAGGCTAAATAAATTCTAAGAGAAATTGCTAAAAAGCAGCTATTTTCAATATACGACTTTGACTGTGTTCATATCCGCTACGTGAGGCGTGCACCGACCGTATGGTTGGGTTTAACGTTTAACAACCTAGCTAGGCGAAGAAAGTGATAAATTTCATTAAATTTTGATTCAAAGTAAAATCTAAATCTAGGTATTTTTCAGCCCGTTTACGCCGAGTAATTATAAAAAATTGTAGGACACAAATTCGTTTCAACTGTAATGTTAGGGGGTCAGACAGGGCCTTGAAATATATACAATAGTAAGCCGAGTATATGTTATATATATTTATTGCTTTTATACACAATAAAATTAAATATATCAGCCACAACTGGCACTACAGAGTGATCTGCAACAACTGACCATTTATAACTAAAATAAAAGGTAAACAATATATACAATTAAGGGGCCGTTCATGTATTACGTAAACACTATTTGGGGTTGGGGGGGTTTTGATTTTCTTATTTGGTGATTACGTCAACAGTAAATTTTTACGTTTAAGTTTATTTGCGTTTTCGATTCCTTCAAAAGATTAATAGGTTTATGTACTATTATTTTTATCTTTGCTTACTTTAGCTGACAAAAGGGGGAGGGAGTTTAAATTGCAGTAAAACTGCTAACTGCATTCTTGAACGGCCCCTAAGACAAAAACAAAGTCGTTAGTAATGGACTCTACCCTAAGGTTTATCAGTTTAATAATTTAGAAATATAGGAATATTACGCAACCAAAGGAATATTACAAAACGCAATTTTCTATTTGTTTGTTCGAGCTTATTTTTCTGTGTGTCTAAAGCTGGCGACTGACATTGAATTTTTTGACCTTTTAATGTTACATTACAAGCTCACATCACCTCTACGTCTGCCATTTTGACTGCAACTGTGCATGGGAAGGAGAACAGTCGAATCACAATCAGTTGTTGTGAGCTCACGACGAACAAATGTTCATGTGAATATTCAATGTCAGTCGCCATCTTAAATGTATACTCGAAGAGTATATTTATACTCGAACAATTTGTTTATGTTACATAAGATTCATGGATTTTAACCTTGATTTAGAAACAAAAAATAGCATGTAAACAAGAATATAATGTTTTGCCTGTATTTAAATGGTAATAATATCTGGCAGGGCAGTGTGGTTGAAGACTCTATATTCTTCGCGGTTAAGACGTGGAGCGCGTTTCACTCGACACGCGCGCGCGCACTCAAGAAGACATGGGGGAGACATGTTACGCACTTGCATTTTTTCAGCGATCAGAATGGTATGTGGTACATTGTAGCTTTGATTTTTATGCCTTTGAATGAGATATTTACAAAAATCTGTGAATTCTATTGACATCTGCAACCAGAATAGTTCATAAGTTTAGTATTTTTAACGGATTATGTTTGTTTAATCTTTTATTATTCTAAAAACGTATGAGTTCGTAGTCACGCGTAGTGACGATGAGATCCTGGAGAACCTCATCGTGATAGGCAATACCGGAGGCAAAAGATCGCGTGGCCGTTCACCAACGAGATGGACTGATGAAGTCAAAGACTAGGCCCCAAAATTATACACCACGTGTAATGGAAGCGCAGGACCGACATTAATAGAAAGATTTTACTATACAGCTAACCACGATACACAGAATGACGAGCCAAAATGATGTTTGTTGTTTACAGATCCAAGTTTGCCAGCGACGAACATAGGTCTCCCGAACTCAAAAACGGGACATTGTATGAAGACAATTGCGATTTTAAAGGAAGTCGTGAGACGTGTGCAGACCATGCCGCAAATTAAATGGATTTTCTTGGCTGATGATGATACTATACTTGGGTACGTCAGTGTTTAAACAACTAATATAAAGGTATTTTTTTTTAATGGAACATGGGTACATATCAGGTGAACGTCCTTCATTGCGCCTGTATGTAACTTCTATGTCGAATTCTTCCTTTTAATTATGTAAGACGATATTGTTTATACCATCATATTTTTGTACAATATTCTAACAAAAAAATTATTATTATTGAGAATACTTAATGAAAAAAGATTTTTTATAATCTCTTTTAGGGTCCAGAGATTAAGTGAGGTCCTGAGTTGTTACCGAGGTGGTGGTGACGTCACGGTACTTGGGGAACGATACGGATACGGTTATGGGAAGAAAGACGCAATTCACAAAGGTTTAATAATATAATTTATATTTATCAATTTTTAATTATTATTTTTGATATTAATTGAGAAATATTGTTTTTTGTAACTTAATTTGAAACTTGTTTTTCTCGCTTTTTAAATCACATATTTATAGTTAGATTGTTTTTCTCTTAAAGATGTATTATTTGTTTTTATTCTTTTGTTTCTAAATAAATAGTAGATATAAGATACTTTCTAGATATAAATGCACTGATAATGTATACAAAAAAGTATTGTGCAAAATAAACTTTATAGTTTAAAGTTTTTGACAAACTATTTGAATTAAGGTATATGTATTTAAAAAAAAATGTTCTAAGGCTACGATTACATAACGGGCGGTGGCGGTACTGCTCTAAGCGTTGGCGCAGCTAAGCTTTTATCTCAATGCGCGTGCGCATCCCTAAGCGCACCAGACGATATGACGCTCGGCGCCTGTGCAACACATCGCTTACATGTGCCCCTCACACATTCACCGCTTTTCCATCAGGTGATTTTTTTTCATATATTTAATAATGGTTTATATAGTTTAAACTCGAAAAACTCCGCAACGAAAATATTTTTTATTTCCGAATTTTATTAGTAGTCTTCTATTATTATTATTAATAATATTAATATATTTAGATGACATTTGAGACAAGGGACATCATTAAAGAAGCGCTTAAAATATTAAATATACATATAATAAAACATTTTCTTTATAATAGGCTCGCCCCCAAGATTACCCGCGAGAAGTGCTTGCTCGTGACCGTCCTATATCATTCCACCGGCATTCAACCCCCGACCCTTTAAAAGTATATGCAACATGGTTCCAGCACGACGATCTCGCACTGCGCATACGAGACGAACTATAAGTTCTATCCAGTTACAAAAATTCTACCTTGTACAAAATCGTTATTAAAGTCAATTGTTCATTGTATTAAAATTTGTTTAATTCCATCATAATTCGCTAAATTAAAATACATATTTATCTGTTCATATTTATATTTCCAGTCTCAAACATTTAAAAGTGTTTTAAGTAAACGGAAACGTTTATATTTATGGTATTTTTTTTATAATAGCAGTGTTGGCTTCAGCGTGCGACTCATCCCTGAGGTCGTAGGTTGAATCCCTAGCTGTGCACGAATGGACTTTCTATGTGCGCATTTAACATTCGTTCGAACGGTGAAGGAAAACATCGTAAGGAAACCGGCTTGCCTTAGACCCAAAGTGTCAAGCCCAGGAGGCTGATCACCTGCTTGCCTATTAGATTAACAAATGACCATGAAACAGATACAGAAATCTGAGGCCCAGACTTAAAAAAGTTGTAGTGCCATTGTTTGTTTTTTTAATTTAGTAAATTGATCTACGCATATTATGCGTAGATCAACTACTATACTATAAAATATCTAAAAACTATAAAATATCTTGGCAGACGCAAGTCACGCTTTTGTAATGCGTCTTCTTGTTTTAATATAAATATTATATTTTATTTTAAAGACTGAGCTATGGTGTTTCCTTAGTACTTACAACTATTGCAACGACATTTTTAAATATAAAATTTATGTTACACTCGTAATAATAGTTATTTTTGATATGGCAATCTATTGTTGACAATTTGGCTTAGGCACTCACCGCTTCGTATATGTATCATAAAGTCTACATTAGACCTAAACAGGATCTTATTTAGTTTCTAGAATTTAAAAGCGCTCAAAAATTTAATTCCTATTTGCAATATGTCCAATGAAGTGTATGCATCGAAACATACTTCTCTTCGAAATTTAAAATCCTGCTCTTTGATTGGTTGATTGCATGTACCCATGCCAACGAGTTGGCAATTGACCAAAACCATGTCATGATAGTAGAAAATTTTAGATATCTGTGGGACATTCCAAAATTAAATTAAACTTAATATTGTTGAGTTATATGTTTGTCCCTTTTTGTAAAATAAATGTTTATCGATAATGGACATATAAATTAAAATAAACTGTATACGTTAAAAATAAATAGTGTCCGTATTTACGTTTTCCGTTCCCGTTGGCTAACGTGAACTGAAACATTCATCACGTCAGTCATGTATAAAATTATAATAAGACTGCTGCTGCAAAATCACCAGTCGAAGGCCCCGTCAACACAGTAACGTTTCCATTAAAAAAATTGAAACGTTGATATACGAGAAAAAAAAAATTATTTTTTGTAATATATCGATTGTAATGTTGAAAAAATATTATTATTAAAGAATATGTATCAATATCAATTTGTACTTGTATGAAGTTAATGTTTGTGATAACTGCATTTGTGTTATAATAGTTTAGCTGTAATATTTCAGTAATTAAATTAGATTAGAGTGTGTAACATATCTTTAAAAATATTAATAAAGTTTATTATTTTTCCAAAAAATTGTTTTAATTTAACTTCAGCGCTACAATTCTATAGAAAAAAAGCTATTCCCTACCGCTTCACCCACATCTATTTGGTCGAATAAAGTCCTTGATATATGGTCTGTCCATCACAAAATTATTGTTCTTGAAATATGCACGTCGACCAAAGTTCACTGTATCGTTTATGAAGCGTCTTTAAAAGATTTGAAGTCAAACCGTCAACATTGGTTAACCATATCAATGTCGTGCTTTACTGGGTAGATATACGTAAAAATATTAAGGTTAGAGTCTAAAACCCAAAGTCGTAATTTTAACTATCATTACTCACTCTGTCTCAACTAATGGAAGTATTGGATTCCGGAATAACAAGACAGCACCGTCATTCGACTTCTATAAGACACTTCGGTGCTTTGTCTTAACTTAGGGAACTTTGTAAGGCACTCGAACTTAACAGAGTACAAACAAATAGAACTAGAGTGAAACTGCAGATATATATATGGAAGTACATGCCATGTTAAATATTTTAAAATAAAAGTACTTACGATTAAGAACTACATAATCTGTGCATAGCTATTTATTTATTAACACTTCGTTGCACACAGAAATATAATACTATAATAATAATAATATAAATATAATAATTAAATGAGAAAGTTCAACTGGCCTTATCGCTTGAGCGAGATCTCTTCCATGCAACTACAATGCAGAAAAAAGAAAGAAGTGCAAAATTACATGACATAGTTATTTAGGCAAAACAAATGGAATAAAACATACATGTAAAAAGTGATCAGAACACTATTAAAAAAAAGACACATGAAAAAGAAAAACTGCACATAAATCATGAGATAGGAAAGAGTCTCAGGATTGAACAGGATGGAATATAAGAGAGAACGTGAGCATCACGTCGCTGACGAATGGGTATGCGGCCAAAGGATCGCAGAGATATGGTCGTACTTTTTTAGACCTAATATGAAACAAATACAGAAAATTTGGAGACGATCCAGTTTATAAGCCATTCCTCGTTTAGAGCGAGAATCGGCATAGTCTAGTAATGTCAGGAGAGATTGTGCCAGTGTTGTTTTAGTGACAAAGTGAGGAAAATAACTAATACGATCAAAAGATAAATACTTTTGTTTCTTATCTCTTCTAATCAGCTACAATTAATTTTGTATAGATTAAATTTCGTTATATTATACCGTTATACGGTTTCTAGAGCTCAAATATATATTTTATGCAATAACACACAGTATTTACAATATTTTTAATCTATATAGTAATGAAAGTAATTAAAAATTAATAACTAGAAAACAGAAACAAATTTAAAAACATTGGTCCCTGTGGTACATGCTGGCAGCATTTCCTCTCCGTGTTGTGATACTAATATTACACAGATTGCTTTTTTTATCGCTTCATCAATCAATTAAAAACATGCTTTCGAGACAGCTCTGATTTTAGTTTACGTCAATTTTGCTAATAAAGTTTCATACTTAGTTTGTAGCATTGTTTTACAGGATTCTCAAACCGATTTTATTAGTGAGTTTCTCTCTATGTGGAATGAGATATTATTTCAAATAATCAACACCAGCACTATTGAAATATTGAAATGGGATTTTTTTTTAATTTTCACTATCGATTCAAAACTTTATACATTCACTAACAATCTTAAACAACTTCTTCCCAACCTGTCGTAGGCTTAAAATATTCTAATTGTGCACAATATACTAATTATAAGGTTTATATAGGTTATGTAGAATGTATTACGTCAAGTACCTAAAATAATTAAATGTTAAATGGAAGAGACTAGCCCACGACACAGGGAACCCTAGTGCCCGCACTTGGCGTAGTCCAGCTAGTGAATTTCTCTTTTAACTGTACATGGTTTTTATTATGTATAATAAAGTTTTTTTTCTTTCTTTTTATTTAGAGATTTTGTAAGTGAGTGCTGATGCGAGCCAATTGTCTCAATCACTGAAGTCGATATTGAATTCACGTGGTTACATTGCTTTACAAATGCAAACTTTGACTGAAATATCATTAAAAATGTCTTATACCAATGATTAAATTGTCTTAGGCGTAATTTCCAACGCATGAAACGTACTTAGAAACGTCAATAGGAATAATAAATTCTGGCGAAAACTTTTTGATGTCGTCACATAACCAATATTTTAGGAAAAGTTGCCAAGTTAGGGAAACCCGTGGGTCGCTATTAATCATGCTACACGCGATCGAGGTAAGTATTCTCTAACTTGTATTTTTCACTTACAACTTTCTGGGTGCAATCTGTCATATTAAGCGTTTTGGCAACCAACTTAGATTTATTATATCTCATATTCATACTCAATTTAAATGACATTGATTTATCAAACAGATTTAATACCATGCGATTAATTACTTCGTTTTTAACTAAGAATAATTTGATAGGAAATTAATTGGAATACCTATATTGTTAATATATGTGTTTGTTTTATCAACAGATGGGATTAAAGTTTTCTAAGGTCCTAATCAGTCTTAGCTGCAGTATTTTTCATACATTACACTTTCACTTCTGAACAATGGGCAATCTAATTCTTATTTTTTTTTTTTTAAGTATTATATATACTAAATATTTGCTGATATGTGATTTATTTAATGATTGATAGGTGTTTTCTAAATAGTTTCCCTTTAGTTTTAAATGTTTTATAATAAATTTTAGGGGTTCCATAACGCCGTGGTTCATGTCCAGCCGACTATAAATCATCGTTTCGTATTTAGTCACGGATATCCTAACTAAATGTTCTAGTAGATACGAATTGAACTTAAACGTCTTCTTAAATCCAATTAGCCGTCGGTTAAATAATGTAACAAGGGATATAAAGAACAATCAATATTTAATGCATTTATAGGTAACTTATAGGCAATAAGAATTAGAATCGAAATCAAACTTAATATATAACCACAATTTTACGCCACGATTCGTCAGCGAGCTGTATCTTTGGTAATGCGCGTGCTTGGGAGGCCTAACAGCGTGCAGGCGGTAATAGTGGGAATGCAGGTTTACCACGGTAAGGCTGCTTACATGGACTGCCTATATGGTAAGTCTATATGGAAAGAAGCTCTGTGCGTTTTTTACGGCAATTTTATAATTAAGTTTTAATTTTATGATTCAGTGTACTTAAAAGCGAACGTACTAATATAATATGTTGGTTAATATTGTAAGTAACACAATAATAACCAAATAGACCTATGATTGTCTGATTATAGAAAAAGAAAATGTGTGGGTGTACTTAGTGTACACACGTAAGAAGAACTTCTTTATGACCTTATTTTTCGAAAAATGATCTACTATATGCAACTTTACAGAAATTGGTTAAATAAAGTTTAACAAAAGGCTTTTATTTTTATAGACATGATTTTAAGACAATTATTTCATTTTATCTAATAAGATTAAGTAGTAATAACTACTTATATTATTACAGAATTTCATTAATTGTAATAGAATTATTACTATCATTGTTATCGTTATTATATATTTTTGTTATTAATGGGTTCGAATCACTTCGACCTCAACCGTGGTAGGGACAAGAATAAGTGTGACGCGTAACCAAAAAATGTGACGGTATTTTTTTTTACAACGCCGGTAAAGAAGTTTCAATTCAAGAATATTATTATATTTTCAAGTTGTATCATAAAAAAAGGTGATAAAATTAAGAATTCCCGGATAACTTACTACGATAACCTAAATAACAATAAGTGCTCATCTTAATAGAATTTGAACCTTAATAATAAACAAGAACTGCGTAAATTGAATGCGCCTCCACTATGTCTGCGATATACTTTGTGTGACTTGGCAACACTTACAAGACATCTATTAATCAAATTGGCACTCGGGAGTTTATGTGAACTCGAAAGTAAGCATAGAACGACATTTTCTATTAAGAATTAATAAACTATATTTCTTATGTGATATTCAATATACGACACATTGTTTTGTTATGCCTGAAAGCATCTTTATAATCAAAAAGAGATGGACCAAAAGTTTTACACGTACTTACGTTGTTTGTTCCCACGCGCGAAAAACACTTATGTGTCTTAAGTTGTTGGATTGTTGGGATTGTTTATCGGGGCTTAAAAGCCAGGACTATACCAAGTTCATACACTCACACTTAAAGATGTAACGAAGCTTTATACACAAATATTACTTTTTAGTTTAGTTCTAGAACTCTTTTATTTATTTATTTTTTATTAAGAGTACATTGTTCTATATACAACATCTTATTTAAAAATCAATTAGGGCTTTAAAAAAACGCATAAAATGAAGAAAAAAAACTGGTGATATCAACATGATTTGGAATGAAATTGTCTGCGGGCAAATTCACAATTATTCTCTGTTGCCATTACAACGCCATTAAAATGGTAAGATGGCGACAATTTATCTTTCGGACAGATAATTAAAGGATTCTGCTGTCAGTCCACAGATTAAACAATAAACAATAGCTACCCGATTCCCATTTCCGCTGCGACCAAATACATTTATCAGTGGAGCACTCTGTTGTTCTCTTATATTCAGCATACAAATAAAAAATATATTAGTAATTTCAGTAGTATATATTTTTAACTTTATAAATAATGAAATCAAGACTTCAATGTCCATTTTGTAATAAAATAATATTTGAATTTAACCCAGCGACTCGAGATTTCTGAAAATATTTCCCATAGTAGCTTTTATATTTGCTTCGATAACTCTGAATAACATTTATAGGTTACGATCAATTATAAGAGATTTTATTTAATAGAATATCTACTTATGCATTTTTTGTTTTCATGATTTTATTTCAGAGGCACAACATACAACAGAGACAAAACATTATAGAACACTAAGACTGGTAATGAACATTTAGATAAAGCTAATCACTGGTATTGTAGAAACAAAAAAACATAATATTACTTATTAGTCATAATTATTGTATAGGCTATATTGTAATTCATGTAAAGATGCACTCACTTTTGCGAACTAAATTGTAAGAATAAAAATATTTATTCACTAGTAAGATTAAGTGAATTATTTTCATTAAAACATGAGAATAGTATAACGTAATAACGTATAAACCAGTAAATGCTTCAATATGGAATCATACGATATATCTTTATAGAAACAATTTCACACAAGTGAAAATAGTATAGCAGTTAACTACTCAACCTTACTTAAATGCATTCATTGTAAGAGTACGCTCCTAGAATAATATGTGCTTACTTGGGTTACGTCAGATTCTGGGATCATTTAATGATGGAATATAATCTATATATGAAACAGATATTACGATTATTATCTCGTCAATGTGCCTTTTCAGAGATAAAAAATATAATGGCGTCGTAATCGCATCGTGACGTTTAAAAAACACGCACGGATGAGGCACTCGGCTTCCTCTTTGAGCAAAATGCAAATAAAATGAAGGTTTACTTCGAAATCGTAAATCAAGCTACTTGGGCACAATCTTCGAGTATGTATTCACGTTAACGTTAAGATAAATGGAATTTTATGTACATCACATGCTGTGCGACTTTTATTTCTAGGGTCGTAGGTTCAAACCCCGGCTGTGCCCAATGGACTTTCTATGTGTGCATTTTATACTTGCCTGTACGGTGAAGGAAAACATCGAAAGGAAACCGAAATCCCTAAGACTCAAAAGTCATCGGCGTGGAACAGAACGCTGATCACTCATTTGTATAATAAAAAAACCGTCACATTATTCCGTTACCCCTCACATTTTTTCCGTTACGCGCCATCTTTTTCTTTTCCTTACCACGTTTGATTCGAAGCCATTAATAACAAAAATATATAATAACGATAACAATGATAGTAACTATTATGATTCATAAAATTCTGTAATAATCTAAGTAGTAATAAGATAAAATGAAATAATTGTATTATTTGTATTCATTTCTATGATAATAAAAGCCTTTTGTTAAACTTTATTTAACCAATTTCTGTAAAGTTCTCATTTTTCGAATAATAAGGCCATAAAGAAGTTTCACTTCTTACGTGTGTTTTTATTATAGGTTACGAATCTACATACATTTAAATGAATTTCAAAACATACCAGTTTCAAATATGCAATAAATTTAGTTTTGATTTAAAAAATAATAGCGAAATTTTTGGAATTATTCTCCCAATTAATGTTTAAATTAAATTTCATTTTCAGATTTAGTTTAGCGTTTAAAATTACTTCCTAATACACGCCGAGCCTTCTTTTTGTGTTGGTAGTAATTGGCTGACAGAGCCACAACGCTAAAAGCAATTACAATTAATGGTTTCCTTTTGCATCGAATGTGATTAAATTATACATTAAATTAAATTAAATTATATATTATTTACATTTAGTGTGAGTTTTTTTATAACATCTATTTCATCGCTTTCTTGGCATAGGTTAGCCGTTAGACCAGTATCTATTTCAGCGGTTCTGTTTTTGATTAGTGACATATTTCGTAATTCTACAGCTAACATAAATTATTTATATATAATAACAAACAGATACACTGAAAATATTGCCAGAGATGGAATTCATAATACATTTAATAACAAAATAGTTCAAAAATTAACAAAAGGAAACAAACAAACAAAAATTATTCATTACTTATCTAAGTGGTACCTAATTTGGTTGTTTTGGTCTTGTAAAACTGAGTACGTGGAGATTTGTATGTGCAGGTATTTCTTTTTCAATTGTGGTTTATTCTTAATAAAAGGAGTATTAAGAATTAACCATATTAACTATATTCCGATATAGCTTATACAAGTCAAGGCTTAAATATTGGTCGTTGTATGTCCGGGCTGCGCGATACAAAACTGAGTTTTTTGCATAGTTAGTGTTGATGTGAGGAACATGAAACAAAGCACGATTACGAGTCTGGTAGGCAGGAACATGGAAGGGCAACTTTTCTAGAATGGAGCTGCAATTGAATTTCGTATGTACGTATATACGTACCTGCTCTATTGAACATGTTACAGCTTTTCACTGCCATAATTCTTATTTATTTAAATTCTCTAATAAAGCCAGTACACTCACTACAGCCGCATACTCATCATACACTCTTAACCTGCAATCGGCTGAAAGGTCTCGTAATATCGAAAGATCTACCAAATGACCGTGAGTCAAACCTAGTCGTACGTCTTTTCCAAACCTGGATATCCGGGCCCAAATTCCTTGTGCCGCTTTCTGCAAAACCCTGTAAGTGACTGGCGCACCCTCACCTCGCCTGTTTATGACTAAGAGGTCAAAAACATCTCATTTCTGTTCAAACACTGTCATTACTCATGATTTCATTACACTCCTACAAATGTGTTCTATTTATATTTTCATCTGTATACGGAATTAAAACACGAGTGACTAACAAAATAGAAGCGCTTCAATCTAAGAAAACAGTCCACACAAGACGCCTATCACAATAAATTGCACAAAAATTAGATGCCGAGTTTATGTTTGGGAGGATGAGAGCAGATATATAAATGGTAATAAAAATAAATTGGACGCAGCGGCTTTCTGGCGTTTTGTACGAGTTATGTTTTGTACGAACAATCAAATCTCAAGCTTCGAATGTTATCTTTTTGTCGGATAGTTTGAACAGGATTTGGAGAAAATGCTAGAATATCATTAATAATGATATATGATATCCCTTGGTAAAGCCAAAGATAATAATGTTTTCATTCAAAGTGAGAGCAGTGTTTTACTTAGAAAAGTATTAAAAGACTGAATCGCAACTTTTTATTTAACGATTGAAGATGTAGTTTTAACAGCAATGATAACTTACTATGGTTTCTTTGAACTTCGTAAATATGACCGCGAAAACTATATTTATAAAGTCCTCTCTTTTCTATTAGGACAAAAGTGTATTATTCTACACAGACTAGATAGTAATAAAAATATATTTGAATATATTTATTGGTAATATCTACTATTTTGGCGACTCTCATCCCTGAGGTCGTAGGTTAGATCACCAGCTGTGCACCAACGGACTTTCTTTCTATGTGCGCATTTAACATTAGCTCAAACGGTGAAGGAAAACATCGTGAGGAAACCGGCTTGCCTTAGACCCAGAAAAGTCGACGGCGTGCGCCAGGCACAGAAGGCTGATCACCTACTTGCCTAATATAAATGATCATGAAACAGATACAGAAATCTAAGGCCCAGACCTAATAAAGGTTGTAGCGCCATTGATTTATTTTATTTAATATCTGCTATTTAACACGTGCTTGTATGAATAAAGTAAATCATCGTAACGAAACCGGTATGCCTTCGTCTCAAAAAGTCAACGTTGTGTGTTAGGCGTAAAAGGCTGATCACCTACTTTCATTCAAAAAAACATCACGAAGCAACAAATCTGAGACCTACCAAAATCATTATTTAATCAGTCTCTGTAAATATTTATTTCGCATGTCCTTTTCGAAGAATCTTTCCCAATATTGTAAAAACCTTTCAACGTAATTAACCTTTAATTAATTATCTTCTGTACGTTTTATGTTACCTTGCGCTAACCAACGAAAATTTCCTAGAATTCGTTGTAAAACAAATTGCGCTTTTCAAACTATTTTGTGAACGCTTCAATTATGTGTCCAGCAAAATCCTGTTAAGTTTTAATTAAAACATCTATTAGAGAAAATTGCTTGCTACAGGATAGAAAAAGGATATTGGAAAATACATCAGACCTGTTTTATACAAAAGTTAACAGTACAGTCGTTCTTAATGTGTATGCTTTCATGACACAATCTTTTGATAAGTTTAAAGCAAATAAATAATAAAAAATGTGTTTTACGTTTGTTACCAATATGGTTTTATTTATAATTGTGTTAATAAGCAATTGCTGCTATAATAATAAAAAAACAACATTGTCAAATCGACAATTCTATACGACCCGTAGATGCTACGATTCGTACAAATATGGACCCACGGCTCGCGCCATTTATGACAAATTTTCTCAAATTTCAATTAGCTTAAGTGAAACATGATAAATAAGGTCAATTTTATTATAGTAGCGATATTAATGTCTTTACTGTTTACAGATGAGGTGTACGAAAGGAACGAACGATTTAGTTTCCACTACAGAAAATTATACGAGTAAATTTAATTTATACGATCATGTAAACTTATTATCGAACGTACATACTCTATTTTTTATTCTAACAACTTCTATAGAAAATAATGTGTTAAGTTAAAAGTTTACAAGCCAAAACAAAATTACATTGTTGACAACGCATCTTCTTCTTGCCTTGAAAACAAATGTATCAGAATTCCTAATAATATCTTCTACAGACATTGATATGAGCAGTTGCTCCTCTAGAGTATTTCATCAAATTGACGACATTGCAAGCGCCAATATAGCTGTATAAGTGAAACTTGTTCAAAGTTGCACAATACATCAGGTGCAGTGCAACTTGAGAAGTGTTCCGAGTTCCGAACTTGACTGTTTATTAATTGAGTGCTTCGGAGAAGGCGACTATATTTAATAATTTATTGAACAAAGGCGTACAATAAGTTTTTAATATTCACTTGTATATTTCACTAATATACCTACTTTACTATTAGCTACTTAGCTATTCTGTCTCAAATGGAAGGTTTTGATATTTCATCTACTATTATATATTTGGATCTCACAAATATTAAGAATTTTGATTTGATTTCTTTTCCAGGTGGCCTTCTGTTACACTGGAATTAGAGCAATAAAAATTCATTTATCTACCACATATCTTGTTATTAAGGAATTAAGTTTTATTAGTAATAATAAAAATAAATAAAAAGAAAATTAAATCAAATTTAAAAAGTTTGGTCCCTGTGGCAGTGTACCTTTAACGCTGGCAGCATTTCCTCGCTGTATTGCGATACTTATTCGTTCAACGAGGAAAGCATCAGATCACCGGTACTATTTACGAGGGGCAAACTTAAATGTTTATATAGCGCCTGTGCACTTGAACCCCACGGCCCAAAAGTCGTAAGTAATTATAATTAAGGAATTAATTTACTTACGTCATCTATCTATGATAATTCGAAACTGTAATGCCATACGTATAAGTTTTAACGGTATGATTTTAACGGTTTAGCCGCTAGTTATGATCGGTATTATCACTAGCCATAATGTAGAGTATAATGTTGGATAGCATGTTGCCAATATCATTAAACGTACGCCGTGTAATAACAATTTCACATTGAGCCAAACGACCGTTGATCGGATCAGCCATATACACTTAATTTTAAATAAATAATGCATATTGGCTTTACATAATCCGTATTAGGGAGATATGTAGCGGAATTTTTTCGTTATAATAACCGATTTTTCGAATATGTGATGGACGGACGGACGGTATATCCGTATAAAAATATCTACTGTCCCTAAAAATACCTACTTATATAGTCTATTTTGTTTTTTTTATAACTAAGACTAAAATGGTGAAAGGCTCGCATTCATTCACAATCTTAAATCTATAGAGTAAGAGATTAAATTTATTTTCTAAATATGTTACTTAATTTAAAAAATTATAACTGTCTAAAGTAAAATTATGAATGAATATTCTAAAGTATATTCTCCACAACTTCTTAATACCAGCACGCCTAAGTTTAGTAGTGTTTCGAAGTTAATAAGGCGGCATAATCTCTGGGGTCCGTAGAGCATAGACAATAAAGAATATTGACACAATAACCGAGTCGCACCCGCGCCGCAGACGCGACCCGAATATTATAATGCAGCTAAGATGAACTATTTCCATCGTCACACGTTGGGACGAATTCTAATCAAATATAGGAAGTTAATTACTCCGGTTTTGTTTTATATTTAAAATAACCATTCATAAAAAAACTAGTTCATTTTCACTATTTAAAGTGTCAATCGTCTCTTTACGTCAAATTGTATTTGCAATATAATAGAAAGAGATAAATTTTTACTTGCAAAACCATTTTATATTAAAGTAATTTTTAATATAAAATGGGCCCGTATGTAACCATGATTGAAATATTATTATATAGAAATACAGTTTCTATTGCGTGTAATTGCGTTCTATTGTGTTCTAAGTGCTAATGAAATGTGTTATTTATCAATGGGTAATTAACTATTTTTGTCCAATTTTTTTTTATGAATGTAAGTTCTGACTTAGAAGATAAATAACTAAACCAAATTCAATCTCAAAATATCTTTATTTATGTAGGTAAACAAGTACACTTATGAACGTCAACAAAAAAAACTTAAATTGATTTTAAGTAGTAAATGTAAATACTTCTTCGCAAGTCAAGGGGGGATTCGTAGAGCAGGCAAGAAGAACTGGCAAGAAACTCTCCGCCACTCTTTTTAATCGCTATGTTTTGAGTCACTCAAATTGTTTAAATTGGAGCGAATCAATTCCAAGGATTAGGATCATTTAAATATTCGTCAAATTTATAAAATCTTTATTGATTTATTTTGTTTAACGAGAGCTTTGAATTTCTTCAGTGATAATTCTCGAATCGCGCTTGAGAGTTTGTTGTTAAAACGACTCCCATATAAGGAGTGGTTTATATTCTTTAATTAGTTCTGTTTCGCCATAATATATACTGTATTTTAGATAGCAGATTACCACAACTAATAAAATAATTGCAAAAAAACTGGCTCCACTATAATTTATTTTCTTACTTATTTTAATAAGGAATAGGTGTATAAAGTATAATATAAACCATTTGCTTATTTTAGTATTATATTTAGTTATATTAACTTATATAGTTACATATTTCAAGCTATACAATAAACACAGACTTTATATACGAATACCGTGTCTTAACTACGTTTAGGTTACATAACTCAGTTAGCCTCATGAGCACTGCCATTAGGGTATATTCGTCATTATTAAGATCAATTCTCGAAACCAGCTGCCTCATATGGTCCCCTCATTAAAAGGATTTTGGGGTAATGATTGAAAGGGTAAAAAAGAAGTTACTTAAATAAAAGAAGGTACAACTTCTTTCCTTACCTTTACGTTACGAAGTTCTTAATGGGGATTTTAGGGTATGGCTCACTAGAACTTCGTAGGGATTTAGATTTTATCAAATTTGGTTCAAGCATAATTAATGAAAAGAAAAGAGCATACTTGCTCAGAGAGATTGTGAGACGGTTGGTTCCTGTCAATTATCATCGCTGCCATAAGCTTCTAGCTGTGTATTCGTCTCGCACTGTCCAGCGACAATATTTTTATCTGTAAATAAAGAAACTCTGTAAAGTATTATTTTGTGTATTTTTAAATCGAGAACTGCTCGAATATCAAGCTTGCAAAGTCTCGTGACTTAGATAAATGGAAACAAACATTTAGTTCGCGCAACACAAGAGGAATCCCAAACGAGCTGTTAATAACATTCTGTATCATATCAGAGTATTGGGCAAATCGTTCGTTTAGTTATTTCAGAAATCGATTACCAATTGAAAATGAACCGTAAATCGTGACCGTAAGATTGATAATTGTAAAAAACAGTACTGTGATTGAATTTATGAGTTCCCAAGAGCTTTGTGTGGCCAACGAATTAAAAAGCTTTTAACTCTTTTGGATTTGTTAATTGATTCTTTGTTCTATTATACAATAGTATTAAGATCAAACTATATTGATAAAGCAATATCTTTTAGTTTTCAAATTTATCACAATTTTAACGCATGGTTGAAATCCTATTCAATTGTTATAAAAATTAGTAAAAAATTCCAATTAAAAATATAACTGTAAAGCAACTAATGAAATGAACTAAACTCTTATATAAAAAGTATAAAAATCCTTTTTCGGTTTTAACCATTGAAAATTCTCTTCACTCCTAAAAACTGGTTTAAAATATAATTAATATTTTTTCTAGCTCAAAGCCTTTTCAAATAGGTAAACAAATCCATCGGAAAATGCGTGAGAATTGGTATTGTACAGATCCTGAAAGTGGATTTTCAATTACCGGTCGGATGCTGTTAATGGCTTTTGAAATGATTTTCGTGTAAGCCAGCTGCCTTATACTTAGTGAAATTATTTACTTTCATCCAAAAATCTATTAAACCTTTTGGTATGTAGTAGGGGAAAAATAGAATATATATACTTTTGATTTAGCTTGATTAAAACACATCAAGGTATCAAATGAATTAAGCACTTAAACTACGCTACGCTATAATTTCGTTGCCTATAAGTCCCCCCAGAAATAAGTTTTTAATTCGACGAAAATTAAGAAATCAAAAGGTATTAATAAAATTAACCTCAACAATGATCATGAGTAGTTCGACAGGTGATTAACAATACCAATTATTTTGTAAAATCTTATATTTGTTATTCCTTATAAAAAAAATATTTAAATTTTAAAAATAGTTAAATGTTATATTTATTATGAAAATCTTAGTATAAGTAAAAATTGTTATAATATCGTATTTTTCGTATTCTGCGTGCAGTTATTCGTTTTATTTTCTTATGGTTTACTTCAGAATATTTGGTACATAGAGGTAAACACAATATTACCTCTACTAAAAACTAGCTATGTCTTAAAAGCAACATACCAAACCTATACATTGTATAAAGATCTGTAGAGAAGACTCACAACGACTACTTAAAGTTTCTTAGTATTTTTAATGAGTTTTTTTCTTATTATAAATCCCACAAAAGTTATACGAATTGGCTTAGCTATTGCGGCTAGACAATAATTGGCTTGGAGTCTCTCTATTTGCGTTTTTCCTTTCCTTGACGACTTTCATTATGCAATATAAATAGGTTTGCTGCTTTGTTAGTGGAAATAAGAATCTTATTCCGAATACGATTTCTCCTTCAATTCCTTTTAAAATCTTTTTCCTTTTATAATGGTACTATTATTTTATTGAAAGCTATAACCCTTATTATTTTTTAAGTAAGTAGCCTTGGACACCATAGCCTACATTGCCAAAAGAGTGCAGGTCGTTTTTCTCGCGACGCCATGCTCAACGTCATTATACGCCTCTCTCTTACCTCGCAACAGACGATGACTGGACACTAGACGCGTTTTTATTATGGGATGCTACTAGTGTGGACACGTTTGCCCTATTTCACCTTCTACGAACAAGCAAAAGCTAGGGCGGCCGCAGACCAGCCGGAAAATAATAAACGGCACAAATATAAGTGTTTCCTCCAACTACGATTTTGTTCCCTTCGGGATAGAGACTCTTGGGCCTGGCCTTGGAGTTCAAGTGCACAATCGCTTATTAAAGATTTAAATTTGTGCCTGGTAGATAGAACCAGTGACCCCATAGCTGATGCTTTCCTGGCTCAACGAATAAGATCGCAATATAGCGAGGAAATGCTGCCAGCATGTTAAATGTACACTGCCATAAGGACCAAACTTTTTAATTATTACTTTGTATTTTAAGAAAATTGTAAATACATATTATAATAATATATAATTGTATATAAAAATAATAAGGATAATAACCATTAATTACATATTAAATGTAAGTAATGCTTCACAACCACCACGAACCTATTTATGATTAATTACGAGCAATGATGTTCATTTCTGAAGCCTTTTAAGACAGCACAGATAGGTAGAAAGCTTTACTTACATTATCTTTCCCAAGACAATGAAAAATTACTAGGGATGCATCCCATATCGATATATCAGCGATACTCTGCATTTGCCGATACTTCGCGCTTTTAAAAAGTAATGTAAATGTGCATCTTGTTTGATCTAGTTCGTTGCACTGTCACGTCGGACTATCTATGCCCGGAGAATCCCCGCGTTTTCTTCAGTTTGTTGCTCTCTCACCCGCTTTGTTCCCATGTATTCCATTTCGCTAGACACTTTAGTTGGCTTTTAACTGCTATCGCGCGTAGTATTTTTTCGATATCAACTAAAATAAAATACGGAATTACAAAATTTTTATCAATGTTAATTTTAATTATTAACACTTGTTTATTTTATTTAATATAATTATAACTCTTAATTCTTAATATTCAATAATTAACAAAAGCGTTGGTATCGATATCGATTCTTTAAGAGTATTGGCATCGGTATCGTATCGGCATAAAGGCGTATCGATACATTCCTAAAAATTACCTAAATTGTGTTGTGTAAAAAAATTCTGTGTAACTTTAAACACATAAATGCATTGTTATATTTTGTCTAGCAAGATAAGATAGCAGAAATATTGGTTTCACACCTTGATCAAATATAAATGTTATGTCTATGAATTATGATAATAAAACACTAAGTATCTTTGAATTAAACTGGTAGGTCTCGAAACAAATAAAAAGCGATAATAATTTAATTAAATTTGTGTTCGTATAGTAACCATAAGTAGTAGTATATGAGGCCCAGACCTAAAATGGTGGTAGCGCCACTGATTAATTTATTTCAATAGTAACCATAAATATGTACAATTCTATAATTAAGATATGTTGTATGTAACAGGCGATAGCTGAACAAAATCAAATACATAATAAGTATACAGTTTTATAGGTTACAATTATACTTTAAATATATTATTTTTTTCAATGTGATTTTCATTTTTGGTCTTAGTTTCTATTTGCAAAGCTCCAGTTGGTTTAAAATTTTTGGTCATGTTTACAGACACATTTCTTATTCAAGAACTGTTCGTCCGTTTAAATTCATACCGCACTGGGATCATTATAATAATCCCTAACTTTGTATTATGCTTTAGTTGTATATAATTATGTGTATATCTTACCATTTTATATAACTTGAATTATAAAAAAAGTATTGTTAAGTGCCTATCTGATACTAAATCCGCTGTTTTAGTACTAACTAGTAATTAACTTAAGATTAAGCAAAAAAATAATATTATATTTATTATGAACATCTTATGGGAGGGTAGACCGCATCGTTACGTATCGCGTTACGGCGCCAGTCTATCTAGATTCCCTTTCCGGGAACAGGCGGTAGGTAGGTTCCTCTAACAGCGTTAGCCTTATTTCTGACAGATGCTTTCTCCTCTCTTTATTCAATGTTTAGTGTGAGTTAAACATTTACTGTAGTCAGAGAGCATATAACCTCAATCATCACCTTTTTTGAAAGAGATTATAAAAGTGACTATAAACATATGACGAATGAAGCAGAAGATGATCCTCGGAATATACCGAATTAAATAGTTCAACTTAGATTTGTTTAAGTTATCATTTAAGTTATTTTAAGTAACTTTTATAGTTACCAAAATTGTCGTACATTTTTTAAAAAGATAGCTTGTAATATATACTGTAGAAATAGCATTATATATGATGTGTTATAATAAATAAATTATGTCCCTTTCATTTGCAAAGATTAATAAAATACACGAAGAAATGTGTCCGCTTCGATGTGGATTACGACATCATAATGTAGTCAATCCTTCTATAAACGGGTAATAGACGAGTGGCTCTGACGAATAGTTTTCGTAACTAGATCTTGAACCTTTCCTTTGGTAAATTCATATCTACTTAATAATTCTCTGATATGCAATGTGCGTGTATGAAAATACTTGCATATCAGGATTTTCATGATTTATTGCCGATTCGTGTCCGGAACGCCACCATTTGTGTCAACTACCAAAGTATTGTGGTGCCATTGTTTTTATTTGAGTGCCATTTAGCGACGTCTCCCAATACTGAATTTAATATGTACTTCAAAATCAATTGGTTATATTCTTGTTATACTTATCACATAACACTTGCTTTTAATTTTTTTGAAAAATAATTGATGCACATATCTTTTGATTTTAATGCCCAAGACAGTTATAAGAATTTTATTTATAAAAATAATTTTATATATAAATTAGTCCAACATTATTAATAATATAAAAGATAGAAATATTACAGACACAAGACTCATGATTAGGACCATCACGATAACACATTAATAAAAGACACTCACGAACTTCGATGGCAAAAATAAAACTTAAAAATTGTGGTTAGAGACAATATAGTTCTGAAGACGCTTAATTTCAGTCGAGTCCAACAGATACTTGATAAAGGGTCCTCAGCGGGAAATTTACGAATCGGAGCAATCGAGTAGCGTCAACATAAAAAAATTAAATCACTTTGTCACATATTCATTTACAAAAATTATAATTCAATTTCCATAATATCATACTCATATATTTGCAGGCACTTTTAGTAATGTGGCGCATATGGCATTGAGGGCACATATTTGGGTCATATTGTTTTATTCGAGGTATTGTAAAATAATACAAGTTTATGTTATTTATTAATTGGGATAAAACTTAATAAATTAGTGTAACAAAGGGCATCTGTATAAAGAGATAGAATATAGAAATTTCGTGGCTCTAAGAAAAAAATGAATTCGTGTACTAGTGTACAAACGTAAGAAGTGAAACTTATTTATAACCTTATTTTTCGAAAAATGATCTACTATATGAAACTTTACAGAAATGGGTTAAATAAAGTTAAATTAGATAAAGTTTAACGAAAGGATCTATTATCATAGACATGAATACAAATAATTCCATTATTTCATTTTACCTTATTACTACTAAGATTATTACAGAAATTCATTAAATGTTATTAATGGCTTCGAATCTCTTCAAATCAACCGTGGTAGGAAAAAAATGACGCGTAACGGAAAAATGTGACGGTAATTTTTTTTACAACGGTGATACAGAAGTTTCACTTCAATAATAAAAACTTTATGATTTCACTTCGTGGAAGTCAATGGTGGCTTGTTTTGCAATGAAGTTTAGATTTTTCCTTTGCGCAATGATATATTATTTATAATGTATGTATTTCTTTATTTGATGCTCGTTTTACGTATAATAAGTTTATATAATGTCATGTACTAGTTTGTTTAGCGAATAAGTAAATTTAATTTAGCTAAAATACTTATTTTGCACACTGTACAGTCCTAAATTTAATCGTTGAGAAGTTCGGTATTTCAATGCTCATCTGTCTTCTTAATTTAAATCTAAACGCTGTTACTGAATGCCAATTTTATACACATTTACAAACCAAATAATGTTCATTTACACTTACACTAACACTTAGGTTGTTTGTTATTTTGTCAGCCTATAATTGGGCAAACCCATTTCTATATTGGTTTTCGAGTCAGGCTGAGTTATGTACTATGTAGTAGGTGAACGGCCTAGTTTGCGTAATCAACGAAAGCCGGTATGTTTCTGATTCGTATGGCATGAGTCTAAACCTAAAATTTGTTGATGTGTGTCTTGAAACTAGAAAAATCTTTTAAGAAACATACAATCAATACAAAGTAATATAGGTTTGTCTGTAAAGATAAGTGTCTTTAGGTGCTTTCCATGTGATGAAAACTAAGTCATGGAGGCTTTAGGAGTCGTATTTAAGATCAATTACTAGGCTTAAAACTAGTTTCATGTGTTTTTCTTTGATAAGGGATTATGACTCGAATCGAAATGCTTTTTTTAAATCTGGTTATATTAATCCGAAGGTTTAAAATTTTTAACATACGTCGTGTCGTTTAGTGTTTATTATGCAAATTCAAAAAATAGATGACATTTAAAAAAATGACTTTGTAGTGGTAAATAAAAACTTATTACATTTTTATTTTAGTGTCCATAATGCTCGTAGCGATTCATATATAAGTATTTATGTACACTTCAATTAGATTTTTTTTTAAGATATTTTAAGTAGAAAATCTATGCTCTAAATGTATTTGGGATATTAATGAAAGACAATCTGATTAAAAAACAAAATTTTAATTACAGTTCTTTTTGGTAAATGCAAGTTACCGAGACAACCCAAAAGTTTATTATCATTCAAACATTATGGCATCCACTTAGGATCTCCATTCCTCTTTTTCAATTCTTCTCATACTTAAAGTAACTATAGACGCAAACATATCTGACCATGAACATTAAAACACAGCTTAAACGTCTTTTTGGGTCAATTATGTCTGTGACATTACCATACATCTTAAAAATTGAAAAAGCTGTATGGGGTTTCAATAATACGTCTTATAATTAAAAGCTGAATTAATAGTTATGAAAATAAATATTTATTAATCGAAATAAAATAACAATGACGCTTAGAAAAATTCACAGAACCATTTAAAAACAAAAGAATTTTGGTTATTCGTGGCCAAAAGTAAATTCCTTAAAATAATTAAGTACTATACTTTAAAACAAAATGGCCGTGAAATGTTAAAATTTTAAGAAATAAAACTTAATATTTACATTATTTAGTAACTGGCAGTTTTAGAAGGCACAATATTAAAACTGCAATAATATTATAAAAAAACAACACAATTGTGTTGACTATATAGGTAGCGTTTTTTCATTACTGAAAGTATGAAAAACTATTTTATCCCACTTCTGTAGACGAATAAAAAATATTTACATGATCCTATATTTTATTATAGATATGTTTCCAAGGCACATACATTTTATCTGTTAAGGGAAAAAGACCCGAAGGAACACACCCAAACTTGTATTTTATATTAAATTTCAATTATCTACCTTATACTAAGTATTGCAAGCTAATTTGCCTCCTAAAAGAAGAGTTAATCTGTGAAGATCCTATTAATATATAAATTATTTACTCATAATGCTGTCTTTCGAATTAAAAAAAAGTTTACGTAAATATAATATCTGTTGTCGAAAATTTTCTTTAATTTAAAACAGAAATTTGGCGAAAAGTTATCTGTGCAATATTGTTATTTAGTTATTTATATTCTATACCAAATTTAATCAGCACCTACATATAAATATGCCTAATTTTAGTATTAGGTTTAAGCATTAAGCAAAAATACACCTTAACATATACAACATAGATCACATATTCCACTCCGAGTTTAGACAAATTTCTTTACCGGGTTAGTTACAGATATAAATTCAAGGTTTTTTTAGTATAAATAAATGTCAAAGTTATTGGTCTAACCCCGAAGGTTTTACAACTAAATTAAAGTGATCCTATTCGTGACTAGTTATGTTAGCAATAAAATAAATTCTTGAAATATTTTTCTAACAAAAATATCCAAGAAACATTCAGACCTCACAATTATTTACATTAGTCGAAAATCGGTAATTTATACAAATGAGGACGCGTGTCCTTGTGTGCGATTTTTATTTATAAAATCGTATTCACTTTTCCTATATTTTGAAAATATAGTAAAAATAGAAAAATTTCTACCGACACTACACCAAAAACACTACACTATTCGCAGATCTATAGTATAATCATGTCTCAAAAGCCATTGAACTACTAATATTCATAAAGATCTAAATTGCTATATACTCTATATTGCTCCTACCACACACAACTTGTCTAAGGCACATAAACAGTCTATAGAGTACACCATTTGCTACAACCAAGATAATTAAGTTCAGCGCCATCTAATAGTACACGTGACCTAGCACCACAGTACATAGAACATAGACAAAAAATGTTTTATACATTTAATCCCTATATTCCTTGTAGCACAAATACGAGTATCATAAACTTGCACCTTTATCGTTATAAAGATTATACAATAACACAGAATAGATAAATAATAATAATACTGATAATACCTAAAGTCAAATTTTCCTATAAAATTGCATCAATTACATTTTTATTTTTGTAAGCATTTATCTATTACATAATATAGTTATATACTTGCGGTCCGCTAGTGGATCCTACACGACCATCCTTATTTATCTATTCCGTGCCGAATACAGTACTAGTCGTATTTATTAGTGCCGCGAAATTAAGAACCTGTAGATAAAATGATCAGTAGCGTTCAATACTGGAGGAGTCATGACTTGTGACGTCACTTGCCGCGTCCGTTGAGGAACTGTATCGCGGAGAGTCAGTGTCGCTGGTGCGAGTGTCAGCGGTGTCGCGGGAATCCGCGGTATCGCTGAGAGGTGGATATCAGAGATGTTCGTCGCGACCGTTTAACGGCTGTCGCTCGGTGTGGTCAGAGGGGCGGTTGCGTTTGAAGAAGCCGCACTGGAAATAAACAGGTTTTCCTTATTATTCAATGTACAACCGAATTAAAGCGATTTTGTTAAATAATATTCGAACATAAGGTTCTATACCTACACAATTGTAATTATCAATTCTGCCAATACGGTTTAAAAAAATTAAATTAAACATTTACAATATCGTAATTTATTTTTAATTTTCCACCAAAACACAAAATGCGTTTTTTGGTTAACTACAAATACAGATATATATACTCCAACACAGTATTAGGATTAGGCTATTGTAGTTATACAAATTGTTTACGCTACGCGTTGTTTATGCTACGTCATCTTATATAATGACACTTAATTTCATATTGTCAAATTATAGAATAACATTTATAGAAACGAAAAATTGCATTTATTGTCATTGAGTCTAAGTTTTTTAATAAAAATAATTTAAGCCTTACTTTGTAAAGAGCGAAGATAAGCAGCAACAGCAGTAATGCCCCTACAACAGCAGCTAATATGATCACCCACAATGGTATTGAACCACTGGAAAGGGCTTCCAACTGTGGTGTGACCATAGTATGAGCTTCTCCAGTTTGCCAACCCTGGTCTAATGGCCGACCGACCATGGGCAGGCGGGAGACACGGGTCGCCGTTAGGGTTGACAATTTTACGGGTTGTTCCTTTGATATCTGTGAATGAAATCTTTTGTTAAAAGCGATTTTGTGTATGGGACAAAACTTTACCAAGTAATATTAAAATTAATTTAAATGTGTTACACTATTTGAAATAAATTAAAGAAGCCACAGAAGGAAAAGTTAGGATGAGCATAGGGATTCTTTTGCACACATAATTTAACCATAGTACAAGGTATATAGTTCCTTAAAAAAATCCTTTTCATTAACCAAAACCTAGCTCTTTTCGCCTGCTGCCGCCTGCCCTTGATAAATGTAAATATTTTTTTTTAGAAATTGTCATTCAGAAGTGTACATACATATGAATAAATAAATTTTGATTTGGACTACTTTACGGATTAGGTTATGTTCCAGTACGTATGTATAAATTCCTACCTCATTTAGAACAGTCGCGTTGATGCGCGCGCGCAGTGCCAGCCACACTTCCTGTCCCTTCAGCAGACGTCCTGTACGACACCGTACAACTGAACACTTGTACTTCTCTTCACATCGCTTCAGCATCTCCATTAATTGGGGGTCCACCTATTAATTGAAAAAAAACAACAAGGATAAGATATCAAAAATGCAGATCATGTGGATAATTGTTAACGTGTCGTTAAAATATATTAGTTAAAAATACCTCATCTTGTCTTCGGCGCCGGGTGCTCTCGTGTCTTTGTTCTGAAGATGAGCTGAAGCTACCACCCGAAGAGGAATATGAGTGGCCACCTAGAAATTAATTTTTTAGTATAATCACCTTATTTTTTATTACAATCCTACAACAAAATTATTTTTAAGATATTCGTCTACAAATTTGTGAGGTCTGCATGTTTCTTGGATATGACAACAATGTAATTGTATAAATCATGTCACCACGTTCTGGGTTTATTCTAACTGCACAATTAACTCTTGAAGGTGTTAACCAGAAAGTTAAATCGTAAAACTGATGCTGTGCAAGGTTAAGAGTGAAATAACGTTATAAAATTTTATTAAATGTGACATATACAACATTGTTGTCTTTGTAAACCAAACTAAGTAAATGTAGATACTTAAAAGGCCGGCAAACCTGCGAGCCTTCTGGCAATGTGGGACGTCTATGGATGTCTATGGGCGGCGGTATCAGTTAACAACATGAGACTCCTGTTTGCCTCCTGTTATATATTAAAAAAAAATATTTTGTACCTGATCGTGAATAAGAATATCCACCACTGGATGCATGTGCTCCACCCTGAGAGCCGGTCTGATAACTTCCACTGTGGTATCCCGTCTGGTATCCTTGTCCTCCCTGGAGTCCTCCTTGACTCTGGTATCCCTGGCCGCTTTGACCTTGGAATCCTTGGGTCCTCTGCCCTTGGTAAACTCCAGAGTTGTATCCCTGGCCTCGGTAGTTCTCGCTTTGTCGGGAGTTGACAGCGCCCGTGACGTCGGCCATTCCCACCTTGAATTCGTTGTTACTGTTTTGGGCGGCATATACTCCAAAACCTAGGAAGAATATATATTTTAATATCTCATGAAAAGGATACAAGATAGAGATTTAGACTTTTAGAGATACACTAACAACTGATAAGGTTTCAGTGAAAAAAAAAGTTTTTATACTTTTCTGTTTACTAACGGATCCGATATACGTTGTCCTGTACACACGTCATGCAAACAAAATCTAATAATGTAAATCATTCGCGATTCCACTTGAACATACTGGAAATTTATAAAAATCTGTCCAGCCGTTTAGGAGTTTAATTACGAATCCATGCAAAGAAGCTTTATATATATACCAGCTGTATAGATAAATAACCTAGATACTGCAGCGCCATCTGCCGGGATGATTTGTGAATCTAAACCATCTAGGGCGCCACCCAAACGCATAAAAAATTCATTCAAATCGGTCAAGCCGTTTAAAAGGATTTCAGTGGCATACACACGTACAGTAGAGTTATATATAATAACATTTCCTCCTTTCCTTTCTAAAAACATTTATACAAACCTTCGAGTCTGTCTTCGTCTTCATCTCCAACGACAGTAACATCAGAGCCTCCCCTGATGGCTGATCCAGTATTCATGATCTCTGGGTTAATGGTTTCTGTAGTAGACCAGGCTCCGTGCACGAATCCACCAGCACTAGCCCGGCTTCCCTGACTGCCCTGTCTGTTGAGGTATCTGGTAAAAAGGAATTATTGGATTTATTATAACAATCAGAGATACAGAGTGAGTCAACTTTATTGTTTTAGAGCGCATGTCCCATGATCTCTTATTTAAAAGAGAAGTGTTTTCTGCTCTCACAACATACAAAAGTAAACATCTCAAGCTAGGGCAAAGGAACAAATAATGTATATGTCGCAGCCAACAAGCTTAATTAGCCGTTCGATCAATAGCCTAGCCTCTTAACTAAACCGCGCCGTTTAACTAGCGGCCTTAAAGACAGTTGATAAGCTAGGCAAATGACATGGATCGATGACGTTGTGTTATTTGCCTAACCTGTTGACTATTAATTTAAATTTAGTTCCATTTTCTGACACTCTCAAACTCGAAACGAAACTCTTCAAACTGTCAAATGGCGTCGGCAAACCACAACTATAATGGTGTTTACAAATTTCAATAAAAAAACAACATGTCCAATAGAAGCGTGTAGTGACAATAATAATGTGAATTTAGCTGTGATGGAGACAAACAATTTAATTTTTACAGTAATATTTTTTATGTGAGATGTTTCATCTGTTTTATTTTTGCCACATGATCACTCTATCGTACGAATGACGTAAGCATTAGCCAGCCTCTTTATTAATGTTTTCATAAACGCTACGGCTGAATATCTTTCAGGCCGATGTTTAGGGCTAAAGGCTACGCTGTTAACTGAACGGCTTATTAAGCTGCGACGTATACATAACTTAAACCGACTAATTTATTTGTCTCCAGGCATTTTGTCTCAAAAAAATCATAAATTTATTTCATTTATATATATGCTCCGTCGTTTTATATATTCTGTATGATAAATGTTACATATTGATTTATTACGTCTGGCAACGAGAGAGCGCATTTTAAGACACCTCTAGCATCGCACCACCACCGTGCAACTTAAAGGCCGGCAACGCACTTCCAGGCCGGGTGTTGCGGATGTCAATGGAAGGCAGTAAACAGTTAACTTTAAGTGACCTTTTTCATTTGCTTCCTTTCCCATTAATGATATTATCAATTTCTACTTACGCATTAAACGAACTTCCAGCTTCTCCTTCATGGCCGAGCGATCCATACTCTGTACTCGTCTCCGTCTGAGAGACTATATTATGGTTTGAGTCATAGATTATAGTCTTATTTTTCACACGCACGATGCGTCCGTCATTATCGTAACCCGCTTCAAATGGCTGTCCGCTTATGTACACTCTTCTTTCGTAGCCGTTTTGCCCTTGGCTCTCACCCTCGCCATATATGAAGATTCGTCCAGAGCTGTCTCTATATCTTCCTTCACCTAGATATACCGCGCCTTCGTTGTGACCTCTGCCTGTTTGCCCAGATGTTCTGGATATGGCTTCAAGGTTTTTCCTAATAGCTTCCTTTTCTTCTTCGGAGAGATTTTCTTCAGTCCAGGTTCGGTTGTATGTATGACCTTGCCCAGAAACTTGACCGCCAGTTGCATGGTTTGTGCTGAATTGGCTTCCAGACTGACCACCTGATGTATGGCTAGTGCTATATTGCCCGCCTGAAACTCTTCCACCTTGGTATTGACCGCCATTTTGAACACCAGATTGACTAAAGTGCGTTTGGCTATGTTGGGAGCCTCCTTGACTAAACTGTCCTCCGTTTTGACTAACATGTCCCCCACTTTGACTAAATTGGTCACCAGTGGCCTGACCCGCTTGTTGACCGCCACCCTGACTTGCGAATTGTTCCCAGTATTCTGTAATACAAAAACCATAAGAAATTATTTTTATGTTTACTATTTAATTATGAGCTATTAGGAATTAAATAATATAAACTATATAATATTTAAAAAACATACTTTGTCCATAGTAAGTTCCGGTACCACCAACTTGTGAAGCCGAGTAGAACTCGCTGTTCATCATAGCTGGGAAAATATTTATATTTAGTATGAAGTTATAATGATATTTTAAATATGAAAGTACCTAAACCTCAAGCTAATATAGCAAAAATACTATAAAAAATGCGCTGGAGAACACGGATAAGTGTGAGGGTGTATGTGAGTGAGTGAGTGTGTGGTTGCATATGAGTTACTGAGTGACTGAGTGGGTGCATGTGAGTGAGTGAGTGAGTGAGTGAGTGAGCGAATGAGTGAGTGGGTGCATGTGAGTGAGTGAGTGAGTGAGCGAGTGTTGCCCGACGACAACATCCCTATTTTTTTAGGAACGGCCTACTATTTGCGGGAGCGATCTGTGTGCTTTTAAAATTACACTTAGGACATACAGCTTCCTAACGGAAAATTGCCGAGATGATAAAGCTCTTACGATGGGAAAATACTATTAAGGTCTATAGAAACGAACAAATGCTTTAGAAATAGAAAAGGCATTCGTAACAATAACTTAAAAATTTTAAAATCACAAGACTCACCTTCATTCTCCTTCGTAAGCAAGAAAGCATAGGGGTTTTGCACAAATAGATTTTCAGGGTTCACATGCCTTGCGACGTCACAGACCATGTCACCGACCCATTGTGGTTGGACTAACATGTATAGAAGGTTCTCGCCTGAAACAAAAGAATATCGATGAGAAACAAATATATCAAACTTAAACTAAATATAACTTTATTAATATAGGTAATTAAGTACACTTAAGAACATCAATAGAAAATGTGTTAAATTGATTCTAAATTTACATTTACTACGTCGCAAGTCAAGGGCGTAGAGCGGAAAAGAAAAATATCAAGAAATTCTTCGTCACTCTTTTCAATCGCCAAGTTTTGATTCAAAGCTTTTTATCAAATAAGTTTAATCTACGTCAAATATTGTTGTTTCAAAAAAAACCGATTAAGAAACAGTTAAACCGATTCCTTAGTAAATTTTAGAGAAATTTATGGATAAACAAAACTTATGGCGACGTTAGGCTTTCAAGCAAAACTTTTAAACAATCATCGTATCGTGAAATATTATTCATTTAGGAAACAAAACAGATACATATATATACAATAAAAGTAAACAAAATAAAACATAAAATTAAGACATTGTATATATCCACAAAAATTTCACTGATAAAAAATAAGGTATTAAATCAGGAAATTATATTTTTTTTTGTTTTATACTTTTTTTGTATCTGTTTTGTTTCCTAAATGAATTAATAAACACATACATTCCCGTTTAGTTAAAAATATGCCCACGGAGCGCTGTTAAGTTTTCTATCTATCGTTACATTACGTAACTACCATTTATGTTATGGGTATACTTAGAACGGTTACAGTACAGGTTGACCATTTCGACACTTAAAAAAAATACATAGATACTTACCAGTTAGGGTCTGGTAAGGCCACATAATATATAACTCGGCCTCATCCACTGTGAAAGGTCCCTCGTTCTTGATATTGTACTTGTGGATAACTTGCGGCCCCAACTTCGTATCATCCTTCAAGTTTTGTGATTCATATAGCGATGCGTTATAGTGTAACTCTGGAGGGTCTGATGTGCTGTAAGCATTATAATTATTTGTTTAATGTGAGGAACCATTAAAGCGATTATTTTCTGAATAAAGCTGTAAAAAGCGTATTTTTTAAAATATTGAACTTTAACAATATAATATCGCTAGTAAATTGAACCATACAAGATTTAACAGTATGGAAAATCATATATATCTGGATATTCTTCCAATATACATACCCAATAATAGAAAGGGCAGCCTTGACTACGACTCCGATCGGTAGATGGCGCACGTTGTCGTACTGCGTGCCTTGTTCCGGGTTAGTTGAGTTGGTCTCCATATCAAAGTTGAGGGTCGTCACGCGGGAATCCACTTCGAGAATCACTCGGAAGTTTACCTGGAGGTAAAATAGAGTTCATTAGCAATCTAGTTTTAAGAAAGCACTTTTTAAACGGATTGAAGCTATGTATTATTATTAAAAACTTATAATTATTTAAATATTTTTTCCAACGTTTCGCGTGCTTTACAGCTTTAATGTGTAAAAGCTATGTTAACAAAAGACAATACAATCTGGTTTTATTCGTATAAAAATCGTCAAAACGTTACTATAATGACTTTGTATACGAAGAAATTGAGAGGTTTTAATCTAATGTTGAATTCTTATACTATCTTTATTAATATATTCTACTGTATGTGTATGTGACTGATCTCCTTATAAGCGGCTGGACTAATTTGAATGAATTTTTGTATGTATTTTGGGGGCGTCCTGGATGGGTTAGATTTTCAAATTAACCCGGCAGATGGCGCTACAGTTGGCAATTATGTTATTTATCTATACAGCAAATAAACAGCTGGTGTTTGTAATTACACTCCTAAACGGCTAGACAGATTTTGATGAAATTGTTTGTGTGTTCAAGTGGAGTCGAGAATTAATTACATTATTAGATATTAATTTTGTATGTAGGATGTGTGTACAGGACAACGTCTGTCGGATCCGCTAGTAAATTATAAAATAACAAAAATATATATATATATTAATCGATAAGAAAAAAAATAAGTTTTTTTGTAGAACAGGGACAGAAGGCAAACCTGATAAGATATCTATGGACATTGGACACTCTCAATGCCAATTATCGCGAGTGCGTTGTCGGCCCTTAAAGAATTGGTACGCTTTTTTCTTGGACCCTAAGTCGAATTGAAGTGGCGTATTTTTTTTATTAAATACTAATTTCTATTTGTACTGATCTGTGGCCACTCCAGTTTTGACGCAATTCATTTATTACACACACATATTTGACATTTTATTGATAAATGCAACTCTAATGTACAAAAAATACGTGTATGAATAAGCTTTTAATCTAACTTGAACTTTATCTTACTTGTCCGTTAACACAAAATTATATCACAAAACTTACGCTTTGTCCAGTGGCCATAGGGTTGCCCAAATCACATTTGAGTGTACTGTTTCCATCATTGCCCTTCTTCTTCATAGAACAGTATATTGGTGGTGCGTCGGAACTAAAAAATATAATAAATAATTAGGAGAATTACTTTATTACAGTCCCGGTACTTTGTAGACAAAAAAGCGCTGATATTAAACTTTTGCTTTGTTTGAGAACTTGTTAATAAAAATATAACCGGGTTCAAAAATTACACAAAATTTTATTCGAAATTTTATTTGATTCCAAGTTTCGTTATAATTTTTTTTTTAGACCTCTGTAATAATCGTTATATTTTAATTTACTTAAAATCATAGTAATTACACCTGCAGAAATCAAACGATCTCTTGATGAAATCGAAACAAATTCCATCCAGATTATCGCGTACATAAAGACGTATGAACTTTTGAATGTTATCTAGTAACTTACTGCTCAAGAACTGGATGCCTGTATTCTAGAACTTTTAAATTAAATAGTTTTAGCAGCTGTAAAACCAGTTTTTTTTTGTTAGATTGACATATTTGACAGCGCTCAACACAAGATTCTCACTTAAGATATGAGGTGGTGCATATATATTTCACTAACAGTACCAAACCAGTGAAAACCTTAGTTAAAAAAATTTAGCAATTTCAATATTGGCAATACATACAGGTCTTTGTCAAGTCGTTCCATCCTGGAGTAAGTGACTCCAGCAGGCACCTTCAGGAAGTATGCAGCTTCAAAGGCATCTTCAGCTCCATTCTCTACCTTCACATCGATGTGGACATCCTCGCCTGAGCCTAACACGTAGTTCACTATTGGCCTGAAAATGTTTTTATTTTTTAATAAACAGTTAAAATTGGTGAATATTAAAACAAATTAAATTCACAGAAGACTAAATATACATAAAGAAAATTTTGTTGAAAATTATTTACTTAAAATTAATATATACATATATCTCTAACTTACGTTGTGACATACATCCTTAGGTCGGGTATACACACGTTATCGGGTCCACAGTTCTTCTGTATATTGAGCGAGTCAGTGTGTTCTATGCTCTTAGTGTGGTCAAGGACCGGAGGCACCACGTTCCCTGATGGCTGGTTGACCAGCTCATAGCTTAGCTTTACTTCTATTGGGGTAAGCTTGTCGCGGACTTCCTCCTAAAATATCGTTCAAAATAATTCAATATGAGGCAAATACTTTGCGTTAACTTCATTGATTCATCTTTATCTAGGAGAACCAAGTTCAATGCATTGAATACTCTTAAACCGACTTCTAAAGAAGAAAATTTAAAAACTTTTAAACACAATTTAGGCATTGAATATGTTTATTTACTTTAGTATAAGATTCGATATAAGCCGTTAATAACTAAAGAATTATGGGTATCAATAATTAAGCGGAAAAAGCTCTTTATTTCAAGTACGAATAGGGATATTTCTAATATTTCACATTTACTCACATCAAGGTACACCATAACCTCCTTACACTCTTGTTGCCCCTGCGTAAGAAGAATGTGAGTCTTGTACACGGTTTGTCTGCTCTCCATCAAGAACAATCGCTTGCTGGTCTTTTGGCGGGAGTCTAAATCTAACGTTACTTCGAAGTCTGGAATAAAACATTTATATAAGGTCTAAAGTAATGATTCTAATATCCTACTAAGGAAACCTTTCGTCCGTTCTGAATACTGGCAGTAAATTTACATTTTGACTGGCGTTCATTCGGAGCAGTGTTGGCCTAATGGCCGGATCCCGGGCTGCGCATCAATAGTAATTCTGACTTTGTGTGCGTTTAACACTCACTCATATGGCGAAGGAAAACACCGTGAAAAATTCGGAATGCCTTAGGGCAAAAAAAGATGACGGCCTATGTCAGGCACCTACTTGTCTATTTCACAAAACAAATGATCACGAAATAGATACAGATATCTGGACCAGATCTAAAAGGTTATAGCGCCACCAGTTATTTATTATTATTTCATACGCATTTTGGGCCGTTCAAGTATTGCGTAAGCACTATAGGGGGGCAGGGGGAGGTCTTTTGATTTCCTTATTTGGTGATTACGTCTACAGTAATTATTTACTTTTGTAAACATATTATATGTCTGTGCTTGGAAACGAAATCCGTTTTCGAGGATTTCTACAAAAAAAGAAGGAGGAGGTGAAGGAAGAGGGGGGGGGGGAGTTAATTGCACAATAAATCTGCTTACGTAATATTTGGATGCCTTAAGTTATCTACATTATTGACTTATTTTAATGAATATAAATTCCAAATTCAGCTTAGATCACTCGTTCAGCGAGTGTTCAGAGATGTTCAGTTCAGAGAGCTTTAATTATATTGTGTGTAATGATATTATGGTGATGATATTTACAAATCATTGCTTGACATCTAAAGAAACTACAACCGATAAGGATTACAAGGCTTAAAAGGTATTTTTGGTCACCATGGTATTTGTTGCTCGGGAAATTTAAGATGGTTTTAATATTTAACTCTTATAAGAAATCCATCTTTTATATCCAATTTCTATGTTTATTGTAATGACATTTTTTGTAATGATGAATTTAAAGAAATTTGTGCTGTGGTGTAGCCATGTTTTTGGTACTTTTTTATAATTCTGGAGGATTTAAAATATCATGTGACATCTTTTTACGATTACCTACTATTTCAGTGACGGAGTGGGAATAACTCATAAAATTATTAAAATAAACTACAGATTTTCCTATATACTACACAGTTAAAGCACATTTATGACGTTCCTATGTAAACGTCTACAACTCACCGAAGTAACAAATGTATCCTTCCGCTTGAAAAAGAGAAGTATTTGTTGACGTAGGATTTATAGAATATACCTTCAGTACTATTTGGCAATACTTCTAGTAGTGATAGGCCCTTTTACTTACGTACTGTACCATATTATTTAGGAATTTAGTAGCGAAATATAATAATAATATATATATATAGTCTTAGTATATAAATTTTACATATGTGGACAGTAAAACTATGTCTAGTTTATGTTTACACCACTATTCAATTATTTGAATGATGTAATAATAGTATATATTAATATAAACACTATATAAGGTTGCCTGGAAGATCGTTTCGCGATAAGACTGCCCATTGGACCATGTATTTCTTTTATTTTACAATAGTTAATAATATTATTTAATTATTGTGCGATAAAGTGTAAATTTACATAAATATCTTTAGATGACGTGATTTACTTTTGTCATAATTATAAGAAGCTAAAAAAATCATATTATCATTTATTATACTTTGAATAGCTTTTTATACTGAATAGTACTTACTTATTTGCTGATCAACGTTGACGCCATCATAAGTAAGACAGAACATAAGCTGCGCACACGCAACTTCGGTGCCATTGGAAAGACGACATCTCTTGTCAGTAAGAGAGATCAATTTGCTGTCTCCCATGAATTTGACGTCAGCCATAACTTTCACCACTGGACGAGATCTATGGATGATCAATTTTATATTAAAAGTGACAACATAATATTTATGATTTTATATATTATCTATATATCGCCTTGTCGCGATTTTTGCTATAAATCGTTATAATAATCCTCTAATACACCTGGTCTGGTAGATTACTACTCCGGTAAAAAATATTATTTCGGGTTATACTCACAAATTTATTACATGTATCCCTTATAAACCTATCAAATGACAGAAGTGTGTGCGGAACTAATAAGTATCTATATGTTTTATTACACAATACTATTCGTCTCTTTTCATCACAGCGTAAACACTGCTTGACAGAAGAAGACGAAAGAAGAGTGCTTATCTAGATTATCTATAATAATAATATTATAAAAACGATTTTGATTGTTTGTTTGCATGGACTCTAAAACTACAGGACTGTTTGGCACATTATTTTCGATAAGAACCCAATGTTTTCCGTGATGAACAAGGCTATAGAGTTGTAACAAAAAAATATTGTTCTGTGAAAGACTGGACATTCCTTAATTGCGTACGCTGTGGAAACTATTGACAATAACTATTGGCAATGTGATATACTACAGTTTTATAGAATTTCAACGGTAAAATACATCTGTCGAAGTAGACATGATAGAAATTGGATGTGGCAAAAATGTATCTGGAATTGTATACGAAAGAAGTCTTATGTATCATCAAGGTTTATAATAATTTACCAATAACATACAAAGACCATCCTACTAGAGTTTGTAAAAATCGACATAATGTACTACTTTTTAAAGAAATGTATTTTATTTATAGAACAGTTGCCCCCCAGGGGCGAAAATTGGGGGCCAACGGGCCCAGGAGGATGACCTGAGTGATACCGCCGCCCATGGACACTCTCAATGCCAGAGGGCTCGCGAGTGCGTTGCCGGCCTTTTAGATTACTATTAGTATTATTCTATTATTGATTATTTGTGTGAAACATTATACATAATTATTATTAATTTGATAACGTTGTATGTAATATATTATACAAATAATATAAGAATTTGCTAATTGATATGACTCATAATGTATATAACTTCTATGTAAAAATCCTTTTAAGACAAATTCGCTCGCCATTATGTGTGGCAGAATATGCCAACTTTCGATTGTACCACCATAACATTTTTGTACCATAAATTTTTGCAAATAAATTATTATTATTATCTTATTATCAATATCTACAGAAAAGTCTAACAATTTTTTGTATTTTTTTATTTTAAAGGTATTATCCGAGAAAAGCTTTAGAAAGAATGCGGGCACTGCAATCTATTTATAAATATGGAAGATAGGTTTTATTAACTAAGTTTTTGAACTCACTTCAAGAATACAACACTATCCGACTTATACGCGCCAACTGCCAGATCAGTGTAATTGTTGTTGTCCAAATCTACTCCTCCTGACAATGAGAATCCAAACGTGGAAAGACTGGGGCTGATCTCCTCAGCTGTGATGGCCTGCGAGTGCTTCTCTCCAATACCGAGTTCACTGCCATGGTAGATGAAGACAACACCACGACCGTTTTCACCACCGTATGGTGCGCCTACAGCTATATCTGTAAGTATATTATGGCATATTAGTATCGTCATAAATAAATAAATTTACAACGCTCTTAAAATAAGTAGAAAATATTTCTTGTTTCTATGTATTGGACTTGACTAAACGAATTAAATTTATTTATTTGTCCAATTATAATGCGGTGCATAAACTCCATAAATCATAATTATTTCACACCTTGATCATGATGAGCTATGCTTGAACATACACAAAAAAGTTACACGTCGAACTAATAACTCCGGTTTGGTTAAAACGCGTTATAAATGGCGCTACAACCTCCTTTCTGTGGTGTCTGTACCTTTATAGATGTATTCTTTTAAGAGGAATTTTACCAAAAATTTGTAACGGCAGTTCGACGTGGGAATATTAATAAAAGAGTTTTTTAATCAATTCATCATATTATCCTGTCTGATCTAAATTTTAAAAGACCGAAGGACCAATCTATTGTAACTACAATTGTGAATTGTAACGAAGACTCTTATTATTATAGAATTACACTTACTATTATTATACTAGCAACCCCGAAAGACGTTTTTCTATATGTCATATGTCAAAAAATCATCTTATTGTAAATCATTCACTTGAACACAAACGAAACTTAAATTACAAAAAAACGCATAGAAGATTTATATTTATAAAGACAGCGTCTTTCTATATGGCTTTAGGCAAAGCGGAGGTCCAACTGTTTCCACTACTTCCTCTCAGGCGCGCCTCCAGCCCATGGTTCCAGTGTAGTACGAATTTCGTCTTTCTCTTCTCATCTGTTTGTTTTAAAATTAAAAATGTGTTTAATGCGCTTACCTCCAAAACCGTCGTAATTGATGTCGCCAAGAGAAGTAACAGCCAAACCGAACCTTCCGCGGGATACATCACCAGTTCGGGCGTGATTCTTGGAGAAGGACTGAAATTTTTAATTAAATTAATATTAAAAATTAAAAGTAGTCTACCTACCTTCTATTAAATGGCAAATATAGAATTAACAAGTGCCTGTGTGTCTGTGAATATACGTATAAAAAATTACGCCACACAAAATACTTACTCTGTTCTTTCCCTGGTAGATGACATACACTCGTCCATGCTCATAACCCCCACTTCTAGGCTTGGTGAACATGGGAGCCCCAACTATGATGTCATCTGCCCCATCACCATCGATATCCCCACTGGCGAGACTGTACCCGAAGTAGGCTCCAATTTGGGAGCCACTTATGTTCTTGATATTTTGGAGTTCCCATGTATAAAGCACGACCTAAGAAGACAGTTATATTTTTTATTAGAGTTATTGCGTGACGTTCTAGCGATACTGAAGTGTTAAATTTGGTTGCCTAGAAACGAAAAGAGATGAAGACAAAATCAATTAAAGAGATGGGAGGATGATTCAACGAAGGGATAGCAAAGATAGAGATAGAAATAAGATGGAAGGCAGTGGGAGAGGCCTCTGTCAAAGTACAGCTCGATGAAAAACCTGTTTTTTAAGCAACAATAACATACAGGACTAACATCAGTTTTTGAAAATTAAGTTTTTCTTTGAATCAGTGAATCAATATTTAATTATCTAGTATTGTCTTTTGTTAACATTGCTTTTACACATTAAGAAAACACTTTTTAAACGGATTGAAGCTATGTATTATTATTATAAACTTATAAATAGAAACTAATATAATTTGAAATCTAATTGATTAGATTGTGAACCTAGAAAATAAAATACAAGAAGGAATATGATCATAAATTTAACTGAAAAGCTTTTGTCGACAAAATACTGACCAATCCCCTCAACTCCGAACCCCGTGGTACTCCAACAGCAACACCCTGGATTCCTTGACCAGCGAAATCTCCCACAGCGACTGAGTAACCCATGTAGGAGTCATCATACTTGGGGCTAGCTTCTGGGGTTGAAATCAAAACCGGCCTCTGGTTCAACGTTTGCACTTTCAGTTGTCCTATAATAGATACCACAGGTTAGCAAGTGCTTTCTTCTAAAGTGTTTTCCAAGCATGTTTGTGATTCCATTTAAATTTTGGTTAGTCGACACCATTATCAGAGCAGAAATGTTCGCAATTCATGTAAAGTACTGGACATGATAGCAGAATTATTACACCAGGCTTTATTCAAAATGGCGATGATTGACGATTGACAAAGCTTTAGACTAGCTCGAAAATAAGCAGATGAATTTTAACAAATGATCCGACAAATCTATCGAACAATAATAAACCGTTAAAAATACATTCATTAAAATCAGATTAGGGTTCACACCTTAAAAGTTTAATAACCATAATTTTAATGTTGTTATCCACCAAATCGTAGCGACCAATTAATTTAAAAGCCAATGGGAGAGGAACGATTCATAAATTAGTTTTGAAGCAATGGGCATTTTTGAAGCATTAATTAATCTTCTTTAACCCATTCTAAAGGTATCGGTCTACTGTCTACTCTCCTAAAATTATTGGGATCTGTTAAATTTTATTGCATGGAGTATCAAGAGAACAGAGGACAGGGACGTGTGTCTATTAATTTTAACGCATTCACTAATATATTCTTTAACCAAATAATCTTTTGAATTCATTATATTTCCAAAACAGCTACTGATTGGAAGATATAGCAACAACCGCAGGATCTAGGAAGACAAGAAAGTTAGCACTTCACTAAGAGACAAACTACGAGTTATAACTAACTCGTGCACTAAGGGACGTGGATCCAACGATGTGACATGAAAAGCCAATGAAGCTATTCACGTTGCCTGCACCATTGCAATTCCTTAATGGTTTGACAGCTGCATGAATAGATTACTTTATTTTAATTACATAGAACTTTTGACGTGTATTGCTTTTGACACAAGATGTTTGAATGACAACGGTTAAAAATTCTATAATCAATTAAAATAAAGTAGAATGATTTGGGTTTATTTTTTGGATTATGCGTTGGTAAGCCGTCGCTGTGTTATTCGGTTAAATGTTACGAGGTCACTGTCGATATTTTTACCTTCCTTCGGCATATAGTAGTTGAATCTTGCGCTAGGATCAATGGATATTGTTCGTCCTGTGGATTTTTATTAATATTCAGAATCATATATAACTACGGGACTTACGTCTTGAATGAACCAAAATTTTTACAATTGCATAAATTGTAAAAAAATTGTTTCACAATCCAATAAAATAATACAAAAAATATATATTAATATATGTATTACCTTGCCAGTAGAAACTGCCAGGCGCACCCATAAAGAGTCTTTGCCCATCCTGAAATTTTCAAACAGCTCATTCAATAGTGTTTTCATTGTTTTTAAATTATGTATCTACTAATCAACTAAATTGTTTTTTCACAGATATTGAAGGGACACATATCTCAGGGCAAATGATCGAATACAAAAAATTTAAAAGAAGTTTACTCCAGACAATTGGATGCCGATCCAAACTCTCACAGACTCAGGATAATATGAATTGTTCAAGTATCAGTACTATTTTATGGTAGCACTTACGCTATCTCCCGTTAACATACACACCGCAGAGTGCCAGATAAGTGCATTGGTTTATGTGTGAAGATGCACTTATCATATAATGCATTGGAGGAAATGGACCGAAATTACTATTATTATTTACGATCTCCGAAAAGTGTTACGATATCAGTGACCTACAAGTGACTATAATTTTACTTTTCGGTGTTGTGAAAAGATAATTTTATCTATTTTTCTTATGAGAGCCGACACGAAGTGACATTTACGCTACTTTTGACAGTATTAGTATGACAACTTTAATAAAAGCAGAATTTTATCGACGATTAATTTATTGACGATTCTTTAGACAAGTTCAGGGCTTGTTTTGTTATTATATGTTTATTAGTTATTAATTCAATTGTTCATTTTGATTTTAATTCAAGCTTTAGAGTTAGAATCATTCGCTTTGCCAATAAACAATGCATTGGATAATGAAATAGTAGGATGCGTCGAAGATTGAAGACAAATTTTCTAAACATTTTTTTTATAATTATAAATTTTCGGACTTATATAAACCTCATCAATTTATATTTATTATACAAAGAGAAATCGAATAATAATAAGGATTGTTCCTTACTCGAGTTATTCAATATAGTGTTCAGCTAGAAGTTAGTTAGAAATTATACGCCTAGAGAATAATCTTGAGAAATTATGTTTAAAAGCTATAAATCGTCAAGGTCCAAATCAGGCAAAGAATAAGTATTTTTATGTCATGATCGTTTTGACAAGCTGAAACATAGGCGCCGCCGCGGGAGCCGCATAGCCGGCAGCGCAGTCGCCTGTCTTTATATGGCGTGGCTGACGGCGCACGCGCATATTTTATTGGCCCAGGCGCCCACGCTACTCATGGTTTCTCTTCATATTATTGTATTTTATACACAACAATAAAGCTATGAATTACTAAGTGTTAAGTTTATTTTCTTTTTATTCAATTTCGGACTTTCAACAAAAATCCCACGAAATCTAAAACCCCCGCCCAAAAATATTTATTTGTTAAATTTTAGTTGATAACTATTATTATTTTTTTGTTTCCTATGTACATACTTTTACACACAAATCTTCCAATGCTTCTCTACTTACTCTTTTGATTATTATTATTTTGGGTGTTTCATTAGTAACAAATGTTATGTTATGTTAATTGATTTCGATATTTCCAATGGGCAAATGATCTTATGGCCCTAAGTATTTTTAGACAAGTTTTACAATGCAACTATGCACTAAACTAAGAAAAAAATTATAATTTATAATTTTTTTGTCACTTATGAAAGCAAAAAAGTTTTAAGGTCATTCCAGACGGGTATGGTCCATCTCAAAATCACATTAATAAATATAATCTCGAGTGTTAAGTGACAAATCGATGCACACATGTTTCCTGTTATCAGTACAGACTGTTTTGTTTCTCACAAGATATTTAAATGAAATTCTCCTGTAATACATTATGTATTTACATTATTAATTGTAGGCAAGTATCACTAATTAATAAAAAAAATATTGACGTTATATCAAGATAGATTTTAAATGTAAGTTAGTAATTAATCATATAAATAAAAATATACTTGTTTATATTTATTAAATAGTCTCTAAATACGAGGGATACATTCAACAGTTAGCATGTTCAATTAGGAAAAACTAGTGCGTAAATTTTACGTTAATTACTTGACTTGCCAAAGAGCAGCAATAACATAAGTGTCACAAAATACAAAATCCAACTGAAGATAATAAAACGTATTCACTTAACTGAAAATTGCTTGATATTTTGTTTTAACTGTTAACGTTCGTTACTAATAAAAACAAAATTTCTTTTACTGGTAATTGAAAACATTAGTGCCATTGCCTAAGCACGTACCACAAATAAAGTATGTAATACTGGCTACAGTTAAACGTGAATAATTGTATATTCTATTAGAGGTGATAAAATGAGGCCGTTTAAATCCCCATAACGCACCTATAACCCATTCATTTCATGCTAATTTTCTCTAGGAAATGCTCTCGGCTGCATATTAATATTTAAACAGCATGACCGCTAGCTCACTACGCGCTCGAAGCGTTTATTCTACTTGTTTAATGTGGGACTCCATTCCTTTATTTTTTCAGGGCTAAGCGAGGAGTCCCTTAGAATAAAGTGCAGACGGTACCGCTACACGAGGACTTACGTTGACGGTATTTAAGAACACGCTGTCTTTTAGGGTCCTTAAGTCGCACAAACAATTTGATTCTAATCCAAATATGTAAAAATAAATAATTGATGGAAACCTTTGGAATTGATAATTTGGAATTATAAACCTTATATTCTGAGTGAAGACTTAGCGATAAGTGTTACTGTATTTAAAGAACAAATGGAGCAAACGGGCTAAAGGCTTATGTTAAGTGATATAGCCGCTCATGGACAGTCACGCCGTCTGGCAAGACGGCTCGCAAGTGCATTGCGGACTTTTTAAAAACTTACACTTACCTTACCTTAGTTAAGTCGAATTTGTTTGGTAATCGGTTTTACATAGTGGTGGGTAGCAAAAAATGTCGTAAAAACGCTCAGTTGTTGAACGACGGACGTCGAGGTGATAGTTCATATACCAAGTATTAACTTACTCTAACTCTAACTTACTCTCGTACTACGTAGGTTAATTTCGAATGAACAGAAAAATAATTTCATATCACTTAAAAAATGCAGAGAATTTCATTACAATACGTTTATGAAAAGACCATAAATTTTACTAGAACTGTGTGATATTGTAAATTATGTTTTAAGGACACTAGTGTGTGAGAATCTAAATCATGGTAAAGCTAGTAATCGTTATTGCTAGTTAATATAATTGTTTCCTTCTACGGACTAGTTGCAAGTTGCTACGGGCAAGAATAAAGTATAAAAAGAATCTGCTAACTTACTATGTAATTGTTTTAACATATAAACTTAGATTGGTTTATTATTTATAAGTCCTTGGCGAATCGTAATATTGACATCACAAGAAACCATCGAAACTACAAAACTATATGTTTTTGACCATATAAAACTTTTTGTTATTGTATGTTAAATCACGTCAGCTTTACGTCGAAGCCAGTGTTCGAATATATTATTTATCGAATATGATAAATAAACACAACAATTATTCCGACAAATCCCTAAATGTCGCCGATTCAATTTCGAAATGGCGCGCGTATCGCTTTTCCCGGCAACGCCATTGTCTGCAAATGGCCGCCCGTTTACGGCTGCGTTCCGAAACCATGTTTGTAAAATCACAAAGAATGTTTAAGACATCGCAGTGACAGGGAATTTTGTTTTGCATATGAAAAAGGCAAGGAAATAAAATTATATGATGTGGTTAGTAAAACGTTAAGGGTGCGATTTGCAATGTCAATCCTCAACAGTACTAGTTGATATAGTTTGATATTGTGAAAGTGAATATACCTACTAATAGAACGATGAAACTGGTTTTTTTTCTTGTAAGACGGTTTCGGTCGAAAAAAATTGGCCAAAAAAGTCATGTATAGACGAGATAACACTTTATAGAGCCACATCTAAAAATATTCAAACCAACATCAATATACATAGCACGTTTTGCTAGACAGTTCAGCAGGTAGTCCAAAATTTATGCAATGCGTTTCTTGAAAAGATAACGTATCTCTAAGCTCGCGGTGTAATGTTGATAATCTGTGTTTCGTCTTAACACAACGGGTCTTCCTAATGCATATTAATTTAAAAAAAAAACAAACAAAATATTCTGCTATAATGGATCAATTAGTTTTCAACTGAATCATCAGTTTGCTATAATTTTTTTATAATATTTTAATTCATCAATAGCATACATTGATTTAATAAAGGATGATGGAAAAAGATTTGAAATTAATATTACTGTTTATAAAGTTATCTAAATTATAGTAAACTTTTTGCTTACAACAATAAAAGTTAAATAATTCATAAGCGTAGTGCGCATGCGCGTCACGTGCGCGCAGATGCGATCGCTATGATAATACAGCACTGCTATTCCCACGATTGTAAAATCACGCTTAACGTGAACTAGGGTTTTTTGGCGCGAAATAGGATCCACGGATTCAAGGAGACATGTAAACCTTTTTGCTGTAAAATCTTTCAACTCAGATCAAATAATAATAAATCTCCTATACTATGATAACATTAAATAATATATAATTATGTATATGAAAATTTATGTATTAATTGTAAACTGTATCAAAAAAATAAGAAGGAAAAGTCCAGTAGCGTTCTTTGAGCGAATTAAAAAAGGAAAGTTTGAATAACGGAATGATAAAAAGACAAACGCACGTAACGATTTCGCTCGTGTAATTCATTTTGCGGTAATTTCGGTCACAACAGGACGTATTACTAATGAGCGTGTCGAAGTCGATAATGATAGTAATTTTGTAAGACCCACATTTACATATTTCGGGTGCTTTACACTGATTTTATCAGGTTAACAGATTTAAATCGTACATAATTGTAATTTAGTGTTGCTTTTATGTAGGAATCCTGACTTGGTAAAATTTACAGAAATTTTAAACGGTCATTTCTTTAAAAGAATTGCGGTTTTGTAAATATGTTTGTCTTTTAGTTTGGTTTATATTATACGAATTTATCTATGCATAAAGCCATTATTACAAAGTTATCAGCCACTGATATTATAATTTATAACAATTTGTGAAAAGATTAATATTCGATTCACCTCCTCCATATTAACAAAATGACTGTTATTATTTTTACATTATCTTACCTTTGATACTGCCGCAGAAAAACCGGCCTGGCACACTCCAGTCTTCCGTTGTCCATGGCTCGCTGCGGATTTTGACACAGATTAAAAATATGGGAATGGCATAAAAAAAGAGAAACGTCTAATTGAAATGTCAGATTATTTTACAAGTATAGATTGAATTCATTATCTATAATTCATTGCCTTATTTTTTGTATGAATTAATACATTATAATATAATAACCGATTTCAAGGGAGGAATAATATCCTATACTATGGTTATTTTCATTTAAGCGTGTATTATACATCTATACATAAGCTAAAATAACAATACACATACATAAATACTTACATGCAATAGTTATATGAAACTTTTTTATAATTAATGTTTATTTCAGAATATATTTTTATTGAGTTAGCCTATATAATATATACAATTATACATTTTTAAGTTAAATTTCAATATATATATATATAAAGTTTTAATGGTCGTAAAAGTTAATCCAAATGCTTGGATCAAATTTTTTTTCATAAACAATTTGTATAGTTTAAACATATTTTATTTAATTGGATTTAAATTGTCTAATCTACGACAATGATATTCTATTATTTACAATGTTGTGTGGTGTTAACATTAAATATCGGTATCGCGAAGAGCAATTTCATGAGATCATAACAAAGCACGGCGAAGTAGAAGCATAGATTATAGATAAAATATGCAACACAGTAAATAAAAAACGCGTAAAGTTGCATACTCTATGAACCATTAGGTTGTTGCGTTTATGGTTTTAATTATAATAACTTAGTTATGATCTCATGTTTATTGAATACATCTGAGATTTTACACATAATTCCTGAAGTTATGAGACTAAAGAGACCAATGTTGAATTGGCGATTGGTGCATTAACATCTATTTTACACATATACTCACCGTCATCCTGAGTGCGGAACCCTAAACAAAGTAGGTAATATCATAATAACTAAATGCCGGTAATAAAAGTTAATATATAATATAAATGCACAAATAAAGTTAATTATAACTTAAAACAAATAACTATTAAAATATTGTTTTTTGAATGTACAATATAAGTATACCAGATAAATTAAAACATAAATAAATTGTTACACACACAAAATATAAATACTATTGTTAGACATACGAAGCATAAAACGCGGCGCTGTATAAACGTCACGCTAATTTCAAATCCTAATTTACCATTACCGGCGGAAGTGATCGGCTATATCGCGCGCTTTTATTATGCCGCCATTTTAAGTCGGTAACTAGTTTTGTTGTTGTTGGATACATATAATCTAATTTACTCGACGAAATTACGTATTTAGGTACTAACTATTTGGTTTTACAAGAACGCTGAACTAAACGAATATAATAATTAAATCTTTCATACGAGTATCTGTAAGTATAATTTTCATTAGATAATGCACTTACAATTACGACATGGAGAGAATTCGTTGACATCAATTGCGTCTGGTGTTTTAGCCACGAAGCACGATCCCACGGGATCTCGCTGGTTCAACTTAGCATTCACGAATGAGACATACCGCGGGGCACATGCCTGAAAAAAACACACATTTAAGAAAAGTTCCCGGACAGATTTTACAAAGAGTTAAGCTAAAAAATATTCCATATAGTTTTTATGGCAACTTCATATATTTTTTTAGTCGATGAAAGAACATTTTTTTAATGAAAAATGTGTACCTATTAAATAGCTGTTGCTATTCTAAGAAAAGCTAAATAAATGTCATGTTTTTATATATTAAATTTGTCCAAAACTGCATAATGTCACCCTCAAATTGATGTTCATAACATCCTTAAATGTTGTTTCATTCACCTCAATTCCTGTTAAAGTCTAATTTTATAAATACGTAAATAAACCAATGAACTTGAAAGTTCGGCAGTTCATATGTCCTGTAATAACATGGGGTGAATCTGTTTTAGGGATGTCACATTCTTTTTTTATGTAGTTATATACCTACTTTTCATTTCCCTACAAAGGCGTCTTAGCTTATTATTTTTATCTTTTGATGAAAATCTTTTGCTTATACGAAATAATTGTGAGCATTTACAATGTTGATGTATTTTTAATTCGAATATTTTTTTATCTAGCAATATTTTTTGATGTCGTAAAATACATACACTGTAAAAATAAAAATAATGTAAATAAATTACTATGGTGATATAGAAAAACTTGAGAGACAAATCATTTTACATAACATAGATAGCCCTAGCAGTCCTGTGCAACTGAAACGAATTAAAATAGAACGTGCGTGTGCGCAGTAAACATTATAATAAGCTAGTGCGACCGAGCTGTTAGAAACAACAACGCCAGCTGTGATGATTAAATCATAGTACCTTTATAAAAATTACGTATTTTTAACGAAGTCTAAAATCATACGTTTTGTTTGTTTTTCTTCTACTCTATCTCTACCTTATCTCTCTCTATTTATTTTGTTATCGGAACTCCAGTAGTTAGGTTCGAGTCCGTACTAAGGTCTACATGGTCACAGATACCGAATAAATTAATGAATAACATAATAATTACTACTACTAATAGATATGTCAAATCGGAATAAAGGGCCCAGTTGTTAAAAACTACTAATTAATTTTAATGTTTGCGACCAACATACCAATATTTATATGTTATCAAAGGGCCTGAATCAGGGCTTTACGAGCAAGTAATAAAATCGTCCATCTGTTTGTTTACAACGAGTTTACGATGGGCCATCAATGAACCATTATTGGCAACGCCACACTCACCCGAATGACTCAAACATTCTGAATATACTTTCTTTTAAATAACTTTGTTCTGGGTCTGACACAGCAGACTGTGAGGTGATACTATTTCACGCATTTGTCATATAGAAATACGTCTTTTATTTTTCTTATTAAACAATAAATAAACACAATACATTACTTATTGTATTTATATTTATAATATATATAGTATTGTATTTATAATAAATTACTAGTTTTATTTATTTATTTCGTTAATTAACACTTCGTTGCAAGTATATAGTAAGTACAATTAACATAATTAAAGAAAAAGGAGTGCAAGTGGCGGCCTTATCGCTTTCGAGCGATCTCTTCCAGGCAACCACTGTGAAAAAAATAGATAAGGCCGTCGATACACAGTTTTATACTAAATAATAAGTTTTGGGTACCTCGTTTCGTTATATTAACTGAAGAAAGGCACAATTGTCAGTCGTATGTATAGAGAAATTATATTAGTATGGGAACAATAAGAGAGGTTAGATAACATACTGGTACCTTGCCATAAACACACACAACACACACACAAACCACTCACTTCAAAATTATAAATATGAGGACGTAACTAGTAAAGTATAATTGGCAAAAAGGAAATCTAAAAAATTACGTCCTACACAATCACAGTGAAACAAAGCAGTAAGTCAATCAAAAAATTTGACGATCGGCCGAGTTAAATATTTAAATGACCCTTATCAACATTTATGAAACTAAAATTATGTATTTGTAACACAATAGAACATTTGTAACATAAGAATTTAATTATATTTTAAAATGGTTGAAAACACTTCGTATAATATAATGATATATGGAATAAGTTAAAAAATAATAATTTTTCAAGCAGGGAATATAAAATAAATATTTCGTAACTGATATTTCTCAAACTTTGTATACAATTCTCATCTCCATCGTGAGACATCAAGACATTTTCGAATGTCGCTTCGGATTAACATAAAAGTTAGACTGATTCACGTAAAGCCTGAGTCACGAACAAGCTAATATACGGTTATTAACCTTAAGGATAATATTCGTCATTCGTTGTTCACTGAGCGATGAACCGTTTAAAAAATTATCATTGATGCATTACTTTTGGGTTAAGAACCGTAATGTAAGTAGTTTTTCTTCCTTACAATAAAGTTCACAAAAGAGACTGCAACTTTATTTCTTTGTTTAAGTTCACCAAATCATAATGTTATATCTACAGTATAAGTTGCAAGCTATCTTGTCTAAAGTACATGACAGTTATGATATACATAAATGTTACAGAAAAATAAAAAGTAATAAAATATTACACTTCCAATTTAAAAAATTTAGTAGTATGTTTTTTTATTGTTAAGCTAAATAGCGGATTAGGTAATGTCAAAGTCATAGTTAAAATAATTTATTCATATAGGTATGTATACAATGTATACTTATGAACGTCAAAAATGAAATACATAATAAATGCTTCTTATTTAACATTTACTGCCAGTTCTCAAATAAATTCTCCGCCACTCTTTTTAATCGCCAATTTTTTTGTTTTACACAATGTTTGTAAAGAGCTACAATCATTACATCATGTTCCACATGACTTCTTAAGTAATTAATAATAATAAAATAAGTTTAAACAAAGATTTGTCCTCTAACAGCAGGAGGCATGGTGAAATAAGAGAAGACACTTTCTCGTATCACATAGGCACTTAACAATGTTTTTTTTAAATTGATCAGTACCACCCACTACCGAATATATCTAGCTCTGTATAAGTAGTATTTGTTCTGTGATATTCGCGAAAGAATTCGAATGAGAGGCCTAAACACCTAGGCTAATTTTGCAGACGGAACTTGAAAAACTCCGCTAATTTTGAACCTTGGGAATGAATAAGGGGCGACGATGTTAATGTTCTGCAAGAGGTAACTGTTATATATTTGACCACTTAACAATATGTAAAATAATGTAACACCGGCTGGAGATCTCCCATCAGTGACCTAGTCTTTAATCTTATATTTAAAACTTAGTATCATGAAATAATGAAATGAAGTAATCTTATATTAATCCCTTTTGGTTGTTAAATTTCGAAAAACTGTATTCTGTGTAACTGTAAACTGTAAACTGTGTACTGTATTGTCTCTTTCCAGTACACCGTAAACAATATGACAAGAAGGGACGAAAGACCCAGGACGAAAGTGTTCAGTTAAAAGGGGGCAAATAGGCTTAAATATTAAAATTCCATGAAGCTGATAATTCATAATCAAGGTAGTGTATGTATGAAACCATACCCGATCCTGCTCAATCGTGACTTTAGTAATTCATATTTTCTTATTCTTTTGTATTGCATTGTAGTATATGAACCGTGAGAACCGCTTTTAGTTTTTAGGTTATTTTATTTATTTAAGATTAAGTTTCGTAATTGTAATTTAGATTTTTTCCTTACTAGGGTTGCCTGGACGAGATCGCTTGTTGTGGCCACCAGTCGCATCCCTTATAATTTATGTTATATGTATTATTTCGAGCATGTAAAAGAAATTGCGTACCTATTTGCAGAAGATATTTGAAACTTTACCTTTTCATACAAGCAACGTGTTACAAATCGTTGCACTTAGAGAGTACGTGTATTAAAAATACTCTCAGTTCAAACATTCAATATATTCTTGACGTAATCAGCGCAGATTGCACAAAGCAGCCCAATTGACACAACTCTGACCCAAATCAGTTACGAGAATAGTCGAGAAATAGGCTAATGTTGCCAGTTTATTGCTGTCTGGTACATTAAACAATTTAAAATTAAGCATTCTGAATCGATACGAGATTTTTCAACGTTTCCTTATATGCTACGCTAAATTCTTATAGTAAATTACTGCTTTTATTTTTATTGAACCACTTAAATACATAAGATTGACGAAATATATTTATTCCAGATTTAAAATAATTCCAAGTTATTATTTCATAGACTATATTTGATTTACCACAGTCATCCAAATAACACGGAAAACATCATTTTGCCACAGATCATCAAAAGAATCTACAAACAGAGCACTGTTGTTAGAACGTACAATAATGTTGTAGCACATTCCCGAACAATGTCTTTTTGACCTACCTGACCCATTTGTCACAATACAATGGTGGCAGTTGTAAATTATAATGGGTGTTCAATGAAGTTGTAAAGTTTCGTAATATTTGTACAATTTGATTTAAGAGAGCCGCTATGTGATTTATGGACGATTTTCTAGATTTGTTGCTAAATGGAAAGGATTTTGTGCAAAAGCGAAAGTGATTTATGACACAATCGTTTATAATTTCGCAATACAAGATTCAATATATTTTACGTGTAGGTACAGTTATGTTAGCTCGCTGAGAAGAAACACACCTTAGCACGTCGTGCTAGATAGATTATGCTTTAAAGGAGTGCAACATGACAACCTAAGATCTTCAAATTGAACCAAGAAATGTACGTTAATGTATGTAAAAATATTTTTTAGCGCTGTAGGACTTAAACAGGTTGGAGATATGACCCGGTATATACCAGACTGACATCATGTCACTGCCATTTGTCATGACTCTCTCATGTGACAGATCGTATTTTATAAGCATTTTTATTTACAAATTTTTTTCTGTTAAGAAATGATTAAATAGCATTTAGCTTAACCTCATTTTTGCGGTGTATACTCTTCTTATCTACTATTGTTTGATCTAACTGTAATGTTACACAACATTCCACTTTACAACGTTTAAGTTGCGCACGCGCGTCTAATCTTCCCTAAGAGTTGCCACTTATCACCATTGTCACCGCTAAATTTTATAAGCATATGTCAAAAATGTTCTTTGCATTTGCAACTAGTAAGCATTGTTAAGTGTCTATCTTATACCTAATCCACTATTTTCTGAAAAAAATTACTAGGATTTTTATTTTAATACATTTTTGTAACATTTACCATAATAGCCGTATATTTTAGAAAAGGTACCATGTAACATATACTGTAGATATAGTATTATGTATGATATCACGAACTTATAAATAAATATATGTAGTTATATAATTAACATTCTTGGTACAGTTTCTTGTTTCGGTTGTAATTCTTTTTTATTTGTTTTTGGAATTGAAATGACAATTAAACATATTTTACCTACGAGGACGATCTCGGATTTCATAATTTGTTCCGTTTTCTGCCGCTTCTGTTGTAACCCCATTAGATACGAAGCTAGCTGTACTCAAGCACAGTTAATTTTAGGAACGCACTGTTTGGCCTTAGGGAGATAAAGGGAGAAAAAGAGCAAGTACAGTTGTACGCATATATGGGGGAATGATCTCAATACATTGCTGTCATAGAAAAACTCGATACTGACTCTAGTCCTACCCGATTTCAGTCAATTACGAGTGAATGAACAGTTTTGAAGATGATAATAAAATTGTATTAATATGTGTATAGAGTAAATGATAAAGCTTTACCACAAATTTATTGTTATTATTTATAGTTTAAACGGCTTTTAAAATCAAAATTCACCATTATGATAAACTTTTTCACTACTGAAAACCTTATATAATATCAGAATTTGTGTGCACACACACAAAGGTGCAGTGTTGGCCTAGTAACTTCAGCATGGGACTCTCAACTGAGGTCATAGGTTCGATTCTCGGCTGTACACCAATGGACTTTCTATGTGCGCATTTTACATTCGTTCGAACGGTGTAGGAAAACCTGAGGAAACTGGGTTGCATAATACCTAAAAAGTCGACAACGTATGTCAGATGCTGATCGCGTATTATATTGACAAATGATTTTGAAACAGATACAGAAATCTCTCTCAGAGTCTCAGACCTAAAAAGGTTGAAGCGCGACTGATTCATTAAAAAAAAATACACACAAAAACGGGTTTGCAGTGATTTAATGAATATAAGAATTAATGTTTTAGAATGATAATTTTCTAATTAAATGACATCCTTTTCCTTGTGACTTAAATTCTTGAATGCAATTGCAACAAGCATGAAAATTGCAATAATTATAAACTGCATTTACTTCATAATTTGCAAAATTGTTCTTGTCATCATTATGACTTTTAAGGCATAACAATTTGACGAGAGTTTACAGTTTTAATTAATTTAACATTAAATTAACTGATTACTCGCATTACTGCTTTAAGCTTTTGGTGTTAAGTGTCATTATTAAAAAGTTAATAACACTAACAAATGTATTAAGAATGAAATTGGTATATGACAAATTAAAAAATGGTCTTCAGTTTTAAGTCAAATTGTTTTTTTAAGTAGTACATACACCACTACTGATTTGTTTATTTGAATTATTTGGTAGGACTATAAGCGTATAGGTAATATACAAGCATAGATGAAGAACGGATCACTTTCTTGCTTTCTAAACACCGCTCTTTATAGTTCGGCAGTAAGCCTTCGAATACAAATTATGAAAATTACGATGTGTATATCCTTTACTATGCTTTTACTCATTGAATTAAACACACGAGAAGAAGCTCCCGAGACCTACATAGAACTCGGCTACGATCCCTTGACCACTTCTTACGTCCCTCTAATTGTCCCGAGCCGTTAGATCTTTAAAAGGGAAACTCGAGATTAACTGTAGTACTGCCCTGTGCAGTTATGATCCATTCCAAATAAGGAACGGCCCGCAAAGGTAACCGTATAGAAATAGAACTCTGATTTGTTCCCGATTTCCTTTTGTGGATTTTCGTGTGTGAAAATTTTGTGTCGCACGCAGCTGTTGCAACACTAGTAAAATCAAGTGACGAAATCCTTTCAGTGCGTATAGCACAATTCACGAAAGCAGTGTATTGCTTTGAGGTTAGAATGATAAAGTTTAGCTGCTATATTTCTCAGTGAAGTAATCTACGGTATTGATAGCGTAAATAAAGCGGCAACTTCTAAGAGTTAAACGATAAAATAACGGTGGCAAAACCAATTTTCTTTAACTAACAGCAACAAACAACTTGTACCATTGGAATCTACAATACCATTGCTTACATAAAAAACTTAACAACAAATAAATATCCGCCGATAAACTAATGTAACCTTCCATATTAATTATCAACGACTTTCGCGTCTAGGACCGCAATAAATGACACAATATATTAAGTAATAAATTAGATAAAATGTCTTCCGTGAAGAGTTATCAAGCGGAAGCTGCAAGGTTATCGTGAAACTTGACTTACGCATTCGGAAATCTTGGTAAACGAGTTATCTTCAAGGTACTGTAAATAAAATTAACAAATATTGGTTATATTAAACCTTTTTAAAACGTTAAACAAGTGTTTTTATTTTAAATAATGTTTATGTTTAAAATATACTATGGTGACTGCTCTGAAGAGTTGTTTCAGTTGATACCTGCTACGTTTCAACACTTTAAGACCCGTATCGTTCAAAAATTTTATCAGCATCACCTTGATGGCTGTTTCCACAGTCCACTTCACAATAAACTTTCTTTTGCGAACTAGCGAACTGTCAAATCGACTCCGGTCTTGTCGGTATCTTCCCTGAGAGATACGTCCTCCAATTGTTCAAAGTAAGAGTATACTCCTGCTTCACAAGTTGGCAACGCATCCACTAAAAATAGTTTTCCATGGGCTGCGATGCCCATTGCCGTCCATTAGGCTCGTTTGCCCCCCTTTTCCATAAAAAAAGATTTAATATGTTATATAAAGAACCAAATATATTTAAATAAAAAAAACAATCTAAGTTAAATTTGTGTCAATATTTTTATAAAACATTGTGACAAACGAATTGATATATTGTTCCTTAAAAAACTTGCTGGTACTGCTCATATTTTCATAGATGAGATTACTAAAGTCGATAGCGAAGGGAAATCCTAGTAGAAAAGGCTATCCCAGTATATTGATAACCATTTAAGCTGTAGCCGCATACATGCCACATACAATAGACTATTAAATCACATCAATTTGTCTGCTAGACGTTTATTCACTACCTTGTATAGCTACCTTCATTGAGTACCTCGAAAGCCTTTCAAGGAACACCAAACTTGGACCTTTGTTTTAAAACCTTTTGAAGTGCCGAAAAGTGCATTGTAATGTATTTTTAGTATACTCGTATTTTACTGTAAAGAATTGTTGAGAATGTGAGAGCAAGGCGTATGGTCGCTTATTGAGTGCGGAATATTGCAATGTATCAGAGCGAAGGGGAAACGTTGTTACCTATTCGTTTAGCGTTCCTTAATTATCGTCTCGGAAGGATTACTTATTTAGTTACACTTCGTTGTGAAAATGAATACAAATTAAATAATAAGAAGGACTAGGGCGGCTTTACCGCTTTCGAGCGATCTGTTCCTGGTAAGCTTTTAAGAAAAAGTTAGGTGAGTGAAATAGGTGCAAAATTATGTAAGATATGCAATTAAAAATAGATCTTTTAAGTAATATAAATTTATGATTAAGAAGGTTGTTTGGATAAGATTAAATTTCAAAGTCAAATCATTTATTTTAATTAGGCCTCTCAAAAACGCTTTTGAAGGTGAAAATTACAATGGTACTAAATGGTAGTTTTATATGGAGAAGAATGGGGAAGAAACTCCATACTTACTTTTAAAATAGTTATTACAATATTTTGTATACATTGATTTGATAATTATATGTGAAAACCTACAATAAAAAAATACCTCATTCTTTAAAAACTTTATTAGATAATAAATATTTTTATAGCGAAGTTTGTTCGTTTCTTTCAACCAGAACTAACTACTTACAATGTCAGAAAATGCAAATTTATTATTATATTATTTATTTATTATTCTTCTCTTCCGTTCTACGACCTTGATTTGAGAACTGGGAGTAAACTTAAAATTAGAAGCAATTACTGTATATTTATCTATTTTACTGACGTTCATAAGTGTACATTGTGTGTATGAATAAATGATTTTTTACTTTGACTTTGACTTCATATGTTCCTTCATTTTCTTCCAAAGGTCCAGGATTCCAATTACCAATTAAATATTAATACAAATCTCGCATTACATAAAACAACACTCAACAAACTCAGACTTATCGCACAAATAACTTTAGCACAAAGATTCAATTGTCTAAAACTACCGTTGCAATAAAGATTAATTATAGCTATCTCGTTGATATGATATTTATAGCTATTCAATATCTTGTAGCCCGTGCCTGGAGGACAATGGGGTAATATTAGCTGAAGATGCCACGTTATTATATTGCAAAGTAAAACCCGACGTGTGAAAATCCGAGGGAGAAGCTGGCGCGTGTCGATTAGATTTAAAAATAAAAGCTCTAAGAGGCTTCTTTATAAATAATAGTATTTGTGCGTTATGATAGGTTTTAAAACACAGTATGCCGTGACATTTGATAATAAATTAAAATAGTATTAATACATTTAACTAATTATTGTATTAACTAAAATTGTAAACAATCGTTTACCAGGTTGTGTATTAGGTCCAATTGTTACACAAGTAACCTACTAAAAACAATTGAAAATGTTTTGAGTCTCAATTGAAGCGAAGGGAACGAAAATTTACAAAAGTCTTTGCTTTGGACCAATCAACATAATAATGAAAGCCTGCGCAGTATATCACGCCTATTTGCTGCGCAAACGCCTCAACAGGAAACGTAATAATTTTCTTATTGATCTTTTATCATACGCTTCGAGGATATTGACAATGGCACAATGGGCAAATTAGCTGTGATTCTTGTTGCTTTTTGACGGTAAATATTTTATGCAGAAATAATTATAATAAACTTTGAGAAGTCTGAGATCGATTTTTAGGTTTGTTTTGGTTTAATTTGGTATTGTAGGAAGATTCGCTTAACCCAAAGAAGCTTTTTAGGAGGATTTGCACAATTTATCACGTTGTTTGCGTTCTCGGAAACCCAATAGCGGATGGGACATTTGTTTCATTGTTATAATATAACTCCAGTTGTGCTATAACCGTATATGGGTCCTGGCCTCAGATTGCTTCAATTTCTTTGCTCATTTTTATTTCACAGACATGATTAGCCTTTTGTTTGACAGATTTCAGCGATTTTTAAATTTGAAGCATGCTGGTTTCCTCGCGATGTTCACCGTGCGATGTTCGCACTGACTACCCCAGTAATGAGAGTCGCATCAGTAAAATAATCACTGTTCAAGTAAAATTAGAAAGAGATAATCCTTTTAAACTAATTTTCTATCCATATACACAAAACATTCTTTCTCACAAAGAAATTAATCAAAACTTTAATTTCCCTAACACAACAATACAATAATTAACAGTTAACCGGAACGAATGAAAACATAATAGTTCATAACGAAGCCCCATAACCCCATCACTAATGGTTTTTGCTACAATTCCTGCGCACGCGTGTCCAATTTCCTTTTATTTGATACACGGATAGAATATTGAACAAATTACTAATAGAGTGTTGTAATATCATTGATAATAATCAGATTTCTTTACCATCTTGTTTCACTATTATGGTTACAAGGATACTGCCTCCACGCCGCATGAATACTAAATTAGGTATATGGTTAAAAAATACATAAACACACACATATTCCTACCACAAGCTGTTAATTACCTCGAATATAGAAACGAAAAACTAAGTTTTTTTAAAAATATAGAATTCTGTATCTATAGTCCAAGTGATATTCTATAAATTTGGAGTTTCATAGTCTACTGTTACTATTGCTATTATAAAGTGACCTAATCGCGAATAACTTAGTATGTATAAGGGAAATAGAGTTGTTTTTATCTTTCAACTTTCTCTGCAGTTGTGATACTTTTGACATTTAACACCACTTGTCTTCAGTCACCGTGACCACGCACGTTGAACGTCGGTTAAAATTTAGAATTATGTAAATAATTATAAGTTTTAATAACAATACATAGCTTTAATCCGTTCAAAAAGTGTTTACTTAATGTGTAAAAGCTATTTTAACAAAAGACAATACTATATATAAGGGATATACTATATTTTAAAATGTTTAAACAACTGCGAGAAAGTAAAGTAGAAAATCATAAAAGATAATACAAAGAAAAGCTAAGGAATCAAAAGCTTGAAATACAACATTGAAATAAGCATATTTATTACCTGTTAGTCTTTCCGCAAAAAGGGGTATCGAAAAACAAGCTGATACACAAATGAAAACAATAAGAGAAATGTGCCATATAAGGTTTCGAGATGCGCACCCGTCAGAAGACACCATATTAGGAGCGCCACAAGAACTCAACTATGCCTGACAAATAAGCGGACAATTTGTTTAAATACCCTTTTCACAGGAGGACCGAAATTTATTTAGACACGCTGAGACTTTAAAATTTAAAGAGGGTCTACAAAAAATATTCGAGCCGAGAATTTTGGCTGACAAGCTGGAATAGGATTTTGCAGACGAGATTCCATGTTTGGTCCTTTTAAATTAGAAGTTACTTTGATTACTAGACTTTTTTTCCCCAGTTACTTTATTAGAATGCTTATGATGTACTTAATTGTTACATGGCTAGGACAGTAATTCGGCAGTACCACATTGCCTTAGCTTCAATGTTCCTGATGGGTATGTCAGAAAGTGACATCGTCCGTCGTTACTTCATGTGCCCACAGGTAGGACTGAAGTTCTGTAAAGGGCACCCAGGATTCGCTGTTAACGAATAACATAGATTAACGTACCTTTTTTATTTTACGTTGAGTGAACTGGCAAAAATTCTATTACTGTGTGCCTATAGTTTTTTATTATTATGTAATTTAGTAATAAATGTATTTGTATAAATTCAACACAAATACATCTATTCGAAGAAATCTAGTATTTACCACCTCTACTCTTGTAAATGAATACTTTCTTTTCTTTAAAATTGTCATCGTCAGTCTTTCTATCACACCTAATTTACACAGCGTTAGTAATGACAATACCACGAAGTATATTCCTAGCATCATTCCTCCACCACGTCATATTAAATGCATCATTACTTAGAAGTCGTGGTAGTGTGAGTGGAGACAAGTAAACAATGCAGGTACTAAGAAACTGTCTATCTCGTCACCGATCTGTCGCTGCCTTATACAGCTTATCAAGTCGTACTTGAATTTATCCTTCATCAGTGGTTTCAGAATGAGGATGGGAGGTTGAAGATTGTACAGCGATTATTCTTTTTGATGGAACAGAGGTGTGAAATTATCTTGTAGAAAATGATACGATTGTATGGGGTCATAATAAAATTTGTCGAAGTGTACACATGTGTTGCTGAAATTTATTAATGTTTTATTTGATTTATAGTTAACCCATAGTAGAACAATGAAATAAATAAATGGCTGTATGTTAGGTATGAGATTCTAACATTGAGTCATGATTTTATTTTTAAAGTTACTCACGTATTTACGGTATTAAATGTAAAAAAATATCAACACACATTGAGATAATATATTTCTAATCGACTCCATATATTTTCTAGTTATTCTTGTTCCATGGAGCCACGATGAATGCGACGGATACGACTCGATATCTAATGATTTATCGCGCGATGGATTTGCAATTACAATCGACGATGTGTCGCCGGTATACTGATCTACGGTTAAGAGAAAAATGTGGCAAACATGTACTTACATTATATTATTTTTTTATTTACACTTCGTTACCATACATATAAAAAACAGGTTACAATAGTTATTAGGCATCGGGCCGCCTTATCGCTAACAAGCGATTACTTCCAGCCAACCATTGTATGGAAAAATAAAAGAATAAATACCTACTGAGGGTAAAGTACAAGTGCATAAGAAAGAACAAAATTACATGTAAAACTAGAATTTTACATGTAATTTTGTTCAAAACTAAATAAAAATTTAAATTTACTATTTTCTAATCTAAAAATAATATAATAATAAACAATTAACGCTCATCTTAGGGTAAATGAGTCGTAATTAATATATATGTTATTATGAGGTAGAAGAGAAATGGACAACGGGACAATTCTTAAATGAATTTAAAGACGGAGCTTGTCTAATATGATAGGTCAGTTCCAAAGCAAGATACATTACACAGTAAAGTGATTTTTAAAACGTCTATTAAACTAGCAAGATCTCCTGAAAGCGTCTCGTGAGAATGCAATGAAATATTAATACAACTTGTACCGCGTGTGGCGAATACAAACACAAACGCATAACATTAGCTTATCCAAGTAATTTGTTATAAATAAACGATTGTAGCAAAAACTCGCCGATCGACTAACAATTATAAGTTTGCATTGTTAGTACAGGGTGTTCTCTAGATTAACGTTTAGCATGTTCACACTTTCACAGTTTTCACTGTTAAAGATTTGTAGGTATGACACATTTGACCTATAAACCAAACTAACATAACGAAATAGGATTCATTTGGGCTTTATAAATAAGGCAATATATATGCATAAACACATACGATTTGCTGCGTGTGGACATATTTGTGTCTCACATACCTCAGACAAGCACAAAATCAGACCGCAAAACGGCTCAAATATAAGTCCTTTCTCCAACGGTGATTTCATTTTGAGTACAGACTTAAGATTTAAGTTGGCACCTGGTAGATCGTACCAGTGAACCCAGAGCTGATGCTTTCCTCACTAAACGACTAAGTATAGCAAGTTCACTGCCACAGGGATCAAACATTTAAAACTTGTATAAATTTTCTATATTAATATAATATATATATTCTATAATCTTCATTTTTATTTACCCAAAGCTTAGCTTTTAAACTTTTAATAATATTATTATTATTACTTTTTCTAGATTTTAGTTTAGTTTAGTTTTAGTTAGTATTTCTAGTGTTACATGTAATATTGTTATTTTAATATTTTTTATGCACTTCTTGTACTTTACTCTACATTAGTGTTTCTAGCAATCCCTTGTTAGCGAAAAGGCCTCCAGATGCCTAATATCTTATGGAACCTGTTTTGTATGCTATGTTTAATCTAACGAAGTATAAATAAACCTATGTAGTTTAAGAATATTGTAAATACTGTGTTGAAAATATTCGTAATATTAGATTAGAAATTTAAAAATAGCTCAGAAATTCCCAACAGCCTGTATATACGGCATCAGACATCCCAGTCACGTCGATTACAAATGAAATAAAACAGCTAAACAAATTGCAACAACGGCCTGAGAAGGTACCGTTTTTGCACTAATTCGGCATACCCCAATAAAAATTCCTTCCCCATAAGGGAGCGGGCAAAAAGCATCCTCGAAGCTTGACTGATCGCGGGGAATGCAAAAAGTGAGGGATTGAAAGCGAGCCGACCGCATGAATAACCATGTGAGTAAGCGCTCTACTAATTCCCTCTTTACGTATTAGACGTTTATTACAAATAGCGCTACAACCTTTTTTAGGTCTGGGCCTCAGATTTCTGTATCTTTTCCGTGATCATTTCTAATAGGTCATCAGCCTTCTGTACCACACACTGTCGACTTTTTAGGCCTAACGCATGCCGGTTTCCTCGGGTTTGCCCCACCGTACGACCGAGTATTAAGTGCTCATATAGGCAGAATCTCCATTAATATATGGGGATCGAACCTACGGCTCCAGAGATGAGAGTCGTACATTGATACCACTAAGCTAACACAAGTATTAGACGTTGAGGGAAAGTAAATTATGCGAAATTAATCGATCTATACGATAGAAAAGGTTCTCTAAATATAAGGTAATATGAAGAGATGAAGTTATTAGATACTATAAAAAAATTACTTATACGCTGTGAAAAACGTCAGCTCTGAGGGACCGGTCATATAATATTGGTCTTTTCCATATTAATACGTATTACACTAAAGCTTTTAATACTTGTAAAAGTTGTTTCAATGTAGCAAAGAGATGAAATTACATTGGCATTATACTTTGTTTTTGAGTCAGAAGATAAAATCATATTAAAGTTGTAAAATTTAATTTCTGAATATTTTCGCGTTAATTTATATTTTCTTTTGCAATAAACAGCCTTTTAGCATTATGCTGACCCATCAGTGATAGCGCAAACGTCCTCAAGTTGTAAAGCTTACCCCATTTCGACTCGATTGACCCACTTTCGTACCAAATTGATGGTTATTTTGGCAAATTATACTAGCAAAAGGTCACTGTGATGATGCACAGTTAATTACATGGGACGACGCCACGTCACACTCACCTCAGTGAGTCTTTACTTAGCTCGAGGTAACTATACCTATATAGATATAGTATACATATATATACGGAGTATAATTTGAATGGCTACTAACAACGATTATATTGTTATTCTAATCGAATAATTATTATTTTCGGAAGAGTGCATTTTTATATCAGACTCATTCAAAATTTCCTACAACAAGCAGTTCATTTGCTAAACTGATAACTTTAATAAAAATATTGATGTCGTAGAATATTGTGCCTTTCTGTAGCTTAATTCTACGCTGGAGTTTTAATTGCAATGGTTATTAGTTAAGATTATTTCAAAAATAACTAATATTATTTCAATAAAACTTAAAACATATTATTTCAAAAATCCTTTTGCACACAAGAAATGAATCACTTGTCCCAAATCCGTTAGTACATAAACCATACCACTACATTATATATGAACTAAATGACAAGTTTATTATGTCTGCTGGGTGGAGCAGGAAGGGTGTAGTCGTCCCATAAACTTTATAGGTCACTCTTATGGGGTCACCCGTCAGTGTCTTCGCAAATGCCATTCATTTGAAACAATATAACTATTGTCTTTTGCAGACGGTCTACTGTGTTCGAAAAAAAGCTTGAAATTAGAAGATGCCATTTTTGAGAGACGGTTATAGAAAACTGACGGTTAACTTATTTGAATTGGATATTTTTTGTTTCTTTTATAAGTAGAAAATAAGCACATTTATAAAACACACCAAAGAAATCGGACCTCATACTAGTTTATTAAAGACACATTTCTGAAGGCATTGATTAATATGACAACCAAGACACATTTTTTTTCTAAAAAGACAGAAGAAATCAAATATTTCTCAGCTAGCAAAATTCAATTGACTTGTATTTTTCTTTACTTATTATTCATGCTACCTCAAATATTTCAAGATCATAATTAGCCAAATCGATCCAGCCATTCTCAAGTTTTAGCTAGGCCCAAGCATCTGTAGATCAACGCGGCATTCTTAATGGATAAAAGATCTAAGCTTATTTAACTTAAAAAAAAGCCAATGGTATAACCCTTGGTTAGCCAAATTTTAAATATGCACATAGTAAGAAACGTCTTTTGGTGTACAGCCCTGGTTCGATCATACGACCTCGACTAGAGTGAAACACTCAAGCTTTGTGGCCAAACTAAATACTGAGAATGTAACCGTTGACTAGGCTTGCTTATTTAGTTTATTTTCCTTGCAAAAGCTATATTAAACTTACCACAATAGGCCCATTTCTGCCTGTACTCGTAAGGGTCGCTCCAAACCATTGATTCGATTTCTGGTCTATCTGTCGATGGGCACTGTCTACGTTGTTATCTGCAACAAACATGTATTGTTGGAGTCACATTAAGGTTTTAGGTACATAAAAGTCTCACTAAAAACAAAATTGCACACCTTACTCTCTGGTCTCTTTCTTTCATGATGTGTTTATGCTTTGATGAAAAGAGACGAGTACATACAATTGGACTGATTAATCCTTTACTAAACGCGTATTACTTCAAATAGATAGAAATATTTAAATGTAGAAGATCATAGTTCACTGACATTAACAACAGTAAAAAAATTCGCGGAGTAAGAATACTGTTTTGTAATATTCCGCGGTAAAGAGCCGTAAATCTTATAAGCTTTTTATCTCCATAAATAATTGTAAAAGATCAAAATTGCATGTACACGAGTATTAAGATAAGATCGATACTGAAATTATACTTGAGTGAAAAATCAGAGGCAATAACTTAATTTTATATCCCAGAGGCATCATACGCGGTTTCAATTTCGTAACGGCAGAATTGTGATGGATACACGCATTCTGCTAACGGCTGTTTCCATCCGCTGTTTCATACATTCTACATAAATTTTATTAACAAATATATTGTTGCTGTTGTGTTTAATGTCCCATTTTTTAAATAAATGTGTCTTCCCTGTGACATCATGGAACATTACGATCTAGCCTAACTTAAGACTAATAAGTAATTTTAGCCTATGCTAATTTACTAATAAGGACATTTTACATATGAAAGTGTCTATTAACACTACTACAGTCTCTATTAGAGGGGAAGACTCTTTGTTCTTGTGTTATATTTTTTAATTTCAGTTAAAGTATATTAATATAGGTAAAAGGGATTCGGCAACGCGTTGGTTTTTTCATAAGGCATTCAGTTAAGATACTGAAAACTATCAGTCATACAACATTCTCCATCCATCCGGGACTTATTCACTGCAAATCCAAACAGTCTACGAAAAAATGCATTAAATTCTTTAAACTGTCGAACAATGGAAACAAACTCATGATGCATCTTATCGCGCAAGAGTATTTTAAAGATTCTTGTACAGTTAAAAGGCAGTTATGATTAATATCCAAGTGAAAGCGTTAATTATTTTTAATTATTTTTCGAGCTAGGCGTGTCTTATAAATGGATGATGAATGGAAAATAGATTCAATACGTATACTGAAACTACTTTAAACGAAAGATTTTAACTTATTTATTTACTAAATGTTTGAAGATTTTTATAGTAAAACATTTCGATTCAATGGTGTTCTTAATAAAAAAGTGGCCAAGAAACGTGTATTTTAATTGTATTCAATTTATTATATTTATTATTTTGGACCAAGCGAGTGTCACGCATTAAAATAGTCGAGTGCGTTTAGACGAAACAACAAAATATACAACGTCCGGATTAAGACGAGATTACGTTACGAATGTTATACAATAAATTGTTAACTAATACACAAAATTTTAATATTTATGTAATCATAATAGAAACTGATTGTTTTATGGGGCTTATAAAATCCTTTTTTCAGAAAGAACTATTTTCGAAAGTGACGTCACACCCTGGCACAAGGGGATGGCTCCCCACTCTAGACCCTGTAGGGTTAACTTACAACCTTTTAACTTACAATGGACAGTTAAAAGTAAACTGCTTTAATTTTTTTTAAGCCAGGTCATATGACTTAAATATAAGTTTTTATTCATAATTGTCTAGCTTCTAATAAGCTATTAAACAAGTTAAGATTCTGTTTGTACGACCTTTCATATCCTTGAGTAAGTTTAATATTATTTATTTCAGTTATATTCCCAATACTAATGTAATAATAGTTACTTGAAAACCAAAGAAAAACAGCATTCTAAAATTTGCCATATTAATAGGAAACTGATGGTTTATAAACCGATAGAGATTAGATTACCCACTCTGTTTCATGGTCATCCTAACAACGCCGTTATTACATTATAAAAGCCCGATAAGAAGTAAGTTGAATCGTAATAAAAAATTCCGTCAGATTGCCTGTTGTATGCAACTGTACCAAGTATGACAAGCTGTGTCATTAGCTACCGCATATCACGTCATATTTTGTGGCAATCGTAATGGACTATATAGTACGGCCATTTATTTTAAGCGCGGAACAAAAAATTAACTATGACTGATGTCTAATGAGAAATTACTTGTCATAATGGAAGCATTCGATGTAAGCACTCACAAATATTTTAGTAATAAATGGATTCTATATTAAGATTTTAAAATCTTAACTTTCATGGTTATGTACAAATTTATTTTATTTTTCGTTTTACCAAATAATTATATTAAAATATGTGTAGTATATGAAATGTATATCATAAAAAATAAACACATTAAAATAAAAATTAGGGACTCAACACTACACTTATTATAATTGTACATAAAATTATACAGTCTAGACTAAATGGAATCCACATGAATCGCAGGAAGCTTTGAAACCTTTAAAAAGCTCTGCCAATAGCGTGTTAAGTGACAATACTTCTACAAAGCTTCGTATCCATTTCAGTATTTTTTTTATAATTTATGTTTACACCACGTAGCAATATTGCTTGTAAAATTGTGAAATGCCATTTATTATATTGTCTCCAAACTTCAAATAAGTTAGTACTAATCTTAAGCGCTTAAATAAACAACACCAGATGCCCATGGTCACGGCTCTAGATTACTATATATCTTGTGTCTGACGGTTACGTTTTTTTTTTTTTTATAAAATAGGGGGCAAACGGGCAGGAGGCTCACCTGATGTTAAGTGATACCGCCGCCCATGGACACTCTCAATGCCAGAGGGCTCGCGAGTGCGTTGCCGGCCTTTTAAGAATTTGTACGCTCTTTTCTTGAAGGACCCTAAGTCGAATTGGTTCGGAAATACTTCAGTGGGCAGCTGGTTCCACATAGCGGTGGTGCGCGGCAAAAATTGCCTTGAGAAACGCTCAGTCGTGGAACGTCGGACGTCGAGGTGATACGGGTGGAATTTTGTATTTTGCCTCGACGTCCGATGCTGAAACTCAGCTGCAGGTATTAATCCGAACAACTCCTCTGAACACTCTCCATGGTAAATGCGGTAGAAGATGCAGAGTGACCCCACATCTCTACGCAACGCCAAAGGATCGAGCCGCTCGGAGAGGGATTCGTCATCGACGATTCGAACCGCTCTTCGTTGGATACGGTCAAGTGGAAGGAGCTGGTACTGGGGAGCCCCCGCCCAGAGGTGAGAACAGTATTCCATGTGGGGCCGTATTTGCGCTTTATAGAGTTGCAAGCGGTGGCCCGGAGTGAAGTACCGTCTCGCCTTGCTGAGCACACCAAGCTTTTTGGAGGCTAATTTAGCCTTTCCCTCCAAATGACCGCGAAACTGAACGTCGTTCGATATGTCAACGCCAAGTATTCCGATGCTGGCTGTGGCTTCAAGAAGAGTGTTTTCGAAAAGAGGAGTAGCGACAAAGGGTATTTTTTTCGCGGAAAACGCGCAAACTTGTGTCTTCTTGGGGTTAAATTGGACTAGGTTTAGTCTACCCCAGTCCAAGACTCGACGTAAAAGAGTTTCGACTTCAGACACAAGTTTGTTCCGGTACTCATCGACAACTGCCCGAGAAATACCTGCCCGGCCAGTGTAAAGAGTATCCCCAGTGCTGTCGTCCGCATAGCAATGAATGTTGCTAAGTTGCAACATGTCATTGATATGCAGAAGAAACAGGGTCGGGGACAGAACACAGCCTTGTGGGACCCCAGCATTCACGGGTTTAAGGTCGGAACATGCTCCGTCGACGACGACCTTGATGCTCCGATCGGCTAGAAAGCTGGAGATCCAGTCGCATAATTTCTCAGGAAGCCCGTAGGCTGGTAGCTTCGAGAGCAGTGCTTTGTGCCACACCCGATCGAAGGCTTTCGCTATGTCCAAACTAACCGCTAGTGCCTCCCCCTTGGACTCAATTGCCTCTGCCCATCTATGAGTAAGGTATACTAGAAGGTCACCAGCTGAACGACCACGACGAAAGCCGTACTGATAATCGCTAATCAGCTGGTGGCCCTCTAGATAACTCAAGAGCTGGCCATTAATAATGGATTCCATTAGTTTGGAGAACAAGGAGGTTATTGCGATTGGGCGATAGTTGGATGGATCAGTGCGATCGCCTTTTTTAGGGATCGGATGTATCGAAGCGGTCTTCCAGCACTTCGGGACAGTGCCGAGCGAGTACAGGTACCGGAAAAGGCGCGTCAGGACCGGAGCCAACTCAGGAGCACATGTACGCAGCACAATTGGAGGGATACCATCCGGCCCGCTCGACTTATGAATGTCCAAGGAAGATAGTGCTCTGCGAACAGCACGTTGCTGGAATGTGATTTCCGGCATTGAGTTATCACACCGCGAAATCGCCGGTGGTGATCTCCCCCGGTCATCCAAAGTCGAGTTGGACGCAAAGAGACAGCCCAAGAGGTCGGCCTTCTCCTTCGCAGTGTGGGCGAGCGAGTCATCCTCTCTGTGCAGCGGTGGTATCGATGGCTGACAAAAATTCCCTTGTACAGCTTTGGCGAGAGACCAGAAGGCTCGGGTCCCAGAAGGGAGTTGGGCCAATCTCTCGCCAAATCTGGCGATGTGCTCTGACTTTGCCTTAGCGATTTCCCGTTTGAAGGACCTGGAGGCTGAGTTATATGCTTTTTATGTTCGCTGGTATTGGCATCACGAGATATCGCCGCTTCCGCCCATGCATTAAAGCATTCTCGCTTTCGACGCGATGCCGCCTTGCAAGAACGCTTAAACCAGGGCTGTGACCTGCCACCGATCGGCACCGCAGAGAATGGAATAAAAAGTTCCATGCCCTGCAGAACCACTTCGGCGACAGAGGCAGCGACGGAATCTGGAGCTTCCGACGAAAAGCACATAGGCCCCCAAGGGTAGGACGCAAAGAAAGACCGCATCCCATCCCAATCTGCTGACCGATAGTGCCAAATACGACGACAACCCGAAAAACGGGGCCGAGGAGGGCGCGTAGTAGGCACATTACTCCGGACCACACAATGATCCGATGAACCCAATGGCGGGTCAACAGAGACTTGATAGGTCTCCGGATGTGAGGTCAGCAGAAGGTCCAACAAAGAGGGTTTATGACCATCCACATCTGGTATTCGCGTAATCGCAGGGACCATTTGTGACAGGTCGTAAGCTAAAGCAAAGTCGTGAAAGGATCTTCCCGCGTGATCGGTGGTTTCCGAACCGAGCCAATCGGCATGGTGAGCGTTAAAATCGCCAAGTATCACGATTTCAGCGGTAGGAACCCCTTCGAGCAGGGAATCTGTAGCCATTTGGATGTGCTCAATGAGTCGCTCAGTTTCGGTATTTCCGCTATGGGACCTATACAGGCATGCGTAGAATCGCGGATGGTCATCGTAGTCTACGCGCAGCCAGAGGCTAGATAGGTCCCTTCCTTCAAGCGACCCGAGGCGACGAGAACAGATATCCTCTCTGACGTACACGCAAACTCCCGCCCGCGGCACAAATGAATGTTCCAATTTGTACCCCGGGTAGGAGAGGCAGGAAGTATCAGCCGGGAAGGATATCTGAGTCTCAGTAAGGAAGAATAAGGCCGGCTTCGCAGTTTCGAGGTGAAAGTGAACCGCGTTAAGATTAGAGTTGAGCCCCCTAACATTGGTAAAGTCCACTGAGAGCGTGGAAGGGGATGCCTTCGGTAAATTCTTCCGTTTGCCCCGAGATCGAAACTTATAGTTTTTTGAGCAGTTTTTGCCCACCCCAGAATACGAAGGGCAGCCTGTGCATCCACCACCGAATACTGATTGTTCCGATGATGGACGCTCAGAGGGGGATTCTCCACAGCGGAAACGTGTGGTACCCCCCTGGGATAATCTCTGTTTAAACTGCATCTTCATATTCTGGGGGAGGGGGGAATTGATGGGCTCCGGGAGTCTCACTCACCGCACGAAACGCGAGTACAATAAGATGAACCTATTGCATCACTTCACGCCGGTTTTCTGTGAGACAGTGGTACTGCCCCGGTCGTGCCTGCCCGATTGGCTGAAGCCCGAAAGCAACAGCATGGCACTCCCACTAGTAAACGATGTTTTGCTTTACTGAACATTTGTTAAATCCGCTCATAGATATAATAGTCAATTGGTGCACGAACTGGTTCAGGGGGGTTCGCTCAAGGCACTAGGTCAACACCGCTCTTCGATTGAAGGTCCATTTTAAACCCCTTTTAACTATTATTGCCAATGCGGATTGGTGCGTGTTTAAGTTATGACACCCTAGAGGTATGCTTAACATTGCTCCTATCATTTGTCAAACAAACTCGTCTGAAAAGCTTATACAATGAGTCAGGGGAAAACCACGCCGAAGCATTTCACTATTGGCACGCGATATTAGTCATAACATGCCGCACATGCCAACCTTACTTTAAACGATTTTAAAAAGTGCTTTGGATTTAAGTTTCTTTACTAGATTTGTTTTACTACCCATCGTATTTACTACGTACCTATATACTAACCTACCAAAACATTATAAGTCAAGTTATTTTAACAACAGGAAGTTTTATCTCTAATATAACACCTTTAGGTAACCAGAACGGTTTCTCAATAATCTAAATAAAAATAAATCAGTGCCACTACAACTTTTTAAGGTCTGTGCCTCAGATGATCTCTGTTTCATGATCATTTGTCATTCTAATAGGCAAGTAGGTGATGAGCCTCCTGTGCCTGTGTCTACTACTCTACTAGAATAAATTCTTATATTATTTTGTTATCATACTAAGACACAGACTAAGGAACAAGGTATAATTTGGTTTTATTTAGTTTTTTTTTACGAGTTAAAATAAGGTTTGAGCAAGGAGCTCATACTGGCCGTAAAGACAGCCCAATCACAAAGCAATTAACGATGTGTGCCTTCTATACAATCTCGCAAAATGATAAAGTAAATAAAATTAATTTAACTTCCCAATAAAGCTCCTCCCTTGTACGTCGATCGCCGAAAGCTCGATGTTTATCGCGATACCATTCACGGCATACCTTTTACCGCAACCACTAAATTATACACTCTTTTTATTGTTAAAATTAACGGAGTGGGCTGATTTCTTTTGTCAACTTACGGGGTGTTACTATTGCGTAATTTTCAATATCAATCCAAGACAGTGCACAAGCGTATGTGTAGATAGAAGTGCACTCTTCATTAGTTCACGAAGACGAAACGGGACGTTCTAAGTGCTAAGTCTCGTTTCTGCAACTTACCCTGAGGGTACGCGCTCATCTAAGACACGAATTTTCTGACACCACAACATTCTTAATAAGATTGATTCTTCTTTGTTTATACTCAACGAATAAGTAAGCAATAATAAGCGAGGAAATTCTGGAGCTAAAGTTACACTGCCACAGGGACAAACTTTTTTAAATTTGATTTATTTTTCTTTTTATTATTTTTTATTACTTTCATTATTATTATATTAGTTAAGACAATTATAATTACTGTATATTTGAAATTACGTCTAAATCTATTGAATTTGTAACTAATTTATATTTTAGAATTGTTTATTTTCGATCATAGGAACCATTAATCCCACACTATTTACACACACACATCATCACATATTAACTATATGTATAATACTGATAATCGATAAATTTGGATATATTTTTTTGGAAAGATTTAGCAAGAAATAATATAGCACAATATTAATGCATACAACATATATAACAAATTTCTTTACCCCTTTTACTTAAAATTACAATCATGCAACATTTAATCATCAATAATTCGAATATCTGTTTTATTATGCTTAATTTTACATACACCCAAACTTAGAACAATGATAAATACTTGTAATTAATGAAGCCATAATATCCATATGGATTTTTAAACATCCTGTAGTTACCAAATTTGGTGCTGCATGCCGTACTGACAAGACAAAAACGATTGTTTCAATTTTAAACAGCCTATATAAGATTAAGACATTACTCTCGACAATTTGTTAACTGTGGTAATTAAGTCATTGAACTAATATTGAACGCCATATTGGGTCGTCTTTATCAGATATTGATGAATGTCAAGATCTGTAGGAAGTTATTAAAAGATAGCGTAGATTAATCATTACCTTTATTACGAGTACATTTTTAATAATAATATATTTATTTTCATCAATTTTAGAATATTGAGTAGTGGTAAAAATAGGTACCTTTCAGTGTTTGTATTAACATAAGTATACTCAGTACTTACGTACTTTTTTATGGAAAATCATGCTCCGTGGCCAAAGGTATTTGTAACTAAAGTCCAAGCACATACATGGTTTGATTGTTCCTGTTTTCAACATTAGACCGTTTAAATAGTTTATATATTCGATTGACATAAGGATGTTTTTTGCTTCTATTTCATAAATATCACTTTTAAATTGTACCCATTAAGTGTTAAGTGTTTAAGAGGATAATACAAATAACAAACAAACTTGTTACCATAACTCGACGTTTTGAGTGATTTTCAGCAATCGTAGACTGCGAGAGATATATGTAATGAATTTGTATTAATAGTACATAATACATAGATAACATAAATTATTATTATAAAAAAATATTATTAAAAGGAGTCCCTTTAGACAAGGTTCTGAAGATACTGGCAGGTTACCCCTTCGAATAGCTAGACTAATTCTTTGTCCGAGGTAGCTATCAGCTCTTCCATCTGCTATGATGTCGACTAACCTTTTTGCTATTTACTTAAAAATAAAATCTTAATGTTTATTATATGCCCCCTATGTCAAAACGACTACTACATTGATAAATTATTTTAATGAAAACGTAATGAACCAAATAACACTCTGTCACGCTAGGATACACAGATAAAAATGTCTAATGACTAGAAAAAGGGATTCACCCTTCATGTTTCGGGTTATTAGTCAAGACAGGTGTGCCGAACATTATGAATAAGTATATTAATGACTGTTCATTACTGAGTTTTGACTAATGAACACGAGGCTCTTATTCAGACCAGACAGTTCCTCTTGCTTAAAAGTAGATTTATTGTATCGATTTTAACACAATTTCCCACATAGATATATCTCAGATTGGGAAAAGAAATAGAACAAAAAATTATTGATACTTTTCGTTTAGAATATTTTTTTTACATATTTATACTATACAATATTTATGATAAATGGTTATAATAAATGGTTTCTTAAAAACCAAACTACTATCTATTAACTGTATAGGCATTTCCTGTTTGATTAATTTTATACGATTTGGGTTTGTAATCCTATGAGTTCGATAATGATAAAATTAAAATATAAAGCATTGCTTTAAAGAAAACTTTTCCTATATTTGAACAGATTAATTTAACACTTTCGATCTCCATTACCATTTATTAAAAACATTTTACATCAATACTAGTTGCCTCCGCGAACTTTGTTTCTCCTAAATGTGATTTTACTTAGCCTACCTTTTTAGTATTTACAAACCAACATGGAACATTTTGCTATGCCATCCCAGAGACTGTTCGGTTTTCCGGAATGAAAACCTTTTAGGTTTTTCAGTGATTTTTCCTCTATTTACCTTAACCTCAGAGTTCAATTCATAAGCTTTTAATTAACAAATAAAAAATAGGGTTGATACTAGAGAGGTCAAAATTAAGAGTTGTATGTATATTGTACGCAGTATCATAAAAAAAATTGTCTAAAAAATAAAAAAAATATGAGGTATAACAAATAGATGTTGTCCGATTCACAGACCTAACCGATAAGCACACAAAAATTCACGAAAATCGGTTGAGCCATTTTGGAGGAGTTTAATTACAAACACCATGGCACGAGAATTTTGTATATTAGAAGTTAATATCTTGACTCACATTTGTTTATATTAAAGTACAGTCCTCTGTTTGAATTTCGCACATGTATAAGATAATAAACAGCAAGTGTGAAAAACTTGTATTTATAAAGTAATAAAAATTGTTTAACATTCTGACGGAGGATTCTAAATTTATTAATTCGCTCATGTCTGCCTATTTTTAACAAAATAGTAGATCAAATATATTGAAATATATTTGTAATGAAATATTATGTATTTTTGTACGCCGTATTCTAACTGGTACTTACAGTGTTCTAATGTCACCTTTATAAAACAGCTGGTAATCGGCAAATCTGATGTGGTGAGTGACAATACCAGCTCTCAAGCGCCTTTTTTGTATCATATGAAAATCATCTAAATACCTAATAACTGTATGAACCATGAGATGATTTTTCCACGGTAATTTCTAAGCCAATATGTACTGGTTTTTAACAATGGGATTAAGAAAAAACTCTGGCCCAGGTCCTAAAATTATATTTTTTTACTTCACGATTTCATAAAACAATATTTAGATTTTGCAATTTTAATGGTACTTATTGATTTGACCTGAAAAATTACTAACTGTTAGCCATATTATCAAAACAAACAATAAACTCCGGAGGCATTGATGCGCTGCGGCCGCGCTCCGAATTTGTTCAAAACCAGTACTCAAGAGGTCCGCCAAGCATAAAATTGTCCGTTTATTGATTTCCCCTAATATTTGAAGTGTAATGCTATATAAAGAAAAACATAACTGTTTTTACTACTGTCTTTTGATATTTGAGTACAAGGCACAGTCACACACACACATAATACAAAATTATTCTTAAGTAAAAATCTTTCTAGTCATCATTTCATCCTATCTCTTGCAAAGTTTATCCATCCTGGGCAACATCTCCGTATTGTCTTTTGTTAAAATAGCTTTTACACATTAAGAAGAACAGCGTTTCAACAGCGGTCACCGTGACCACGTACGCTGAAAAGCACGCGAAACGTCGGAAAAAAATTAAAATTTAGAATTATGTAAATAATTATACGTTTTTAATAATAACACATAGCTTTAATCCGTTCAAAAAGTGTTTTTCTTAACATATCCGTTCCAATGTATTTCCCCACCTCCTCTTTGCTAGTCCCCATTCGCTTACGCTTTTCAACCTGCACATATGCCCCTGCACCCATCTTCTTCTAGATACACTTATATAGAAAAGCATTTCAATTATTCGCTATTATTCAAATTATTAAAGGCCCTTCAACGTAAACTAGTCCCCAACCAATAAATAGGAAGCTTACGTTATTTGAGCATCAATTAGCAACAAGTGGTTCGGGCGGAGCGGGCCAATTCATTTAATTTGGGCCAATTGCGCGGATTGAACATAGACCATCACTCTCCAATTGTCAAAACTTAGGAAGTGACCAATTGTTGGTAAAAAGTGTCTGGAGCCGTAACGCATTTGAATCGATTGCAAGGTTGACATCAGCGCTACGGATATTAAGGGAACTAAATCGAAATTGAATAATACCTCGCGTCGGGATTGCTATTTTGTATATTCCTACAGAGTACCGGCGCAGTACAATGCTTTTTTATAAAATAAAAAAGGGGACAAACTGGCGGAAGGCTTTTTAATCTGTATCTCATGAAAAACTCTAGCTTCTTAAATAATGACTTTAATTTTATTATTATATTATATTAAAATTGTTTAATTGGTGTATAGTAGTATAGGTATCACGTTATTTACGTATATTTATCCAAGTAAGCATTTCTAGAGAAAATATTTATTGGAAAAATCTTATACCATAAGTCAAAGTGGTCCTTTGAAAATCTTCATAATAAAATATATTATAAATGTGTTCGTTACCACGCCATTATACGAGTATTGAATTGAACGATATATGCATTTGCTTGAAGCAGATTCATTGAGCTCGACCAATACTCATTAAATCAATTTTACATGTAAGGCACGCAATATCAATAAAGAAAATCAACCAAATGTGCACTTGTGAATAACATGTGTTATGGGGTCAGTGAACTTAATGTTTGCGCATCCTAAACGAATAAACTTAATTGAAATCCTTTTTATTTGTTCTACACGATCGACGAATAAACTGGTAACACCAATAGGAAAGAAGGATAAGAACTATCTTGAAGCTTAGACAGTTTGCAACGACGGTGTTTGACGTATGCGCTTCAATGTTTCGCTTATTTAAGCGAAACATTGAAGCGCATACCAGCCAAATGGCTATGAGCTATATGAGCACCGAATGGCGAACAATAGAACCCTAAGGACCTTACTGATCGTCCCTGCGGCAAGAGAAAACCCGGTAGACCGAGGCTGCGTTGATGGAATGGAGTTGTCAAGGACCTTGAAACAATAGGGGCTTTCGAAGTTGAACGCAAGAAGCACTAAAATTGCGATGGCGAAATATACTGCAGGCTAAAACCCACAACGGGATGTTGACGGTGAAGTCATTGTTGATGATGGTGATGATACGGTTAAACCTAGTGATAATGAGAGAACTTTAAATCCGTAGATAATTATAAAGAACCCGATATATTAAAAGGAACAAAGTCTATTCGCTGAAACCTTTTTAACAACGCTTTATTTGCTATGGTACTTTTATAAGCCGCTTTTGTGTTTAGCCTATGATCCGATGTTGCAGAGCGGACACACCACATTGCATATTGATTTACGCGCGCAAAGGCGATGTGTTAGTCTTGTACAGGAATCGAACTCAATAACAGTACAGCACGAACACAGAAGATGAATAGCTTTCGTAATAGTCGGACATAACATTTAAGGTGCAATCGTCAAACATTAAGTTAATATTATATAAGCATGTACGTAAATAATAGAAAACACAACAAAAAAAATATCTCAAAGTCTTGTATCATCTATAGATAAATATCATATTTAATGTGCCCCTTTTCACTAGACAATAAAAAATATTCTCACTCACACGTTATATTCTCGCACTTATATGTGAATATATATATTATTATTAAAATAAAATAAAAAAATTATATATTTGGCTTAATATCTAAGTTTTGTAATATGAATAAAGCAATTGCTAGCACCAGCACCTTGGGAGATACCTTGTTCAAAAATTCTGTAGGACCATAGGTGAAGAGAGGTGGAGGAAAGTTTGGGTATGGAATTTTCTCTAAGTCTACTCGGGTCAACTTTCTTACTAGGTATATAGTTAGGTATCAACCACGTAGGTTGCTATTATCACAAGCTCGTCCTAAATTGGCCTTTATTGGCAATGACATCGATCAAGTTAGATTCAAGTTTTGGCAAAACTAGTTTCCTTACTTGTATTATTTACATATTCATAAACGACACAACATGTTAAATACCTATAAAATAGCTAGTTTGTTAGGAAAAATGTTTATAGGGCTACGGTGACATTTATTTAAATCGAAAAAAGTCTTGAATTCCTTGAGTTAATTTAAATAAAAATAATTGGACAACATTAAAGCAAGTTTATTTATAATTCTACTTTCAATGTTTACAGACTATGGAACTTCGGCTCAGGTCATGTTTTATACCGGCAAACATGTGGTATATATGTAAGAGTTTCAGAAATCCGCCAATTTGCTAAATCAATACCTAACGAAACTTACGTTATTTTTTAAGATTGGTAAGGTTGTTACTTCTCGCCTATGATGTTCTTAATTTCGTAAGACCGGAACTTATTTACGCCTAAGGTTTAGCAAGACAAACATCATAATCGTTACATTGTCAACAAGTTGTCGTCGTGTTTCCAATTTCATTAATATTATTAATAAAAATACTTTATATTTGTACAAATTATGTCCTTTACCGTTTCTCAGCTTATTATATTAAATATGCAACATTGTAGAATTTTCACCGCAAAATTACAACATTAAATACGTGACCAATGTTACTACATCATAATCCGATTGGGTGTCAAAAGCTCCTGTTTCAACCGCATTAAGGGCGGTTGCGAAATTGCTGTGCTTCTTGCGCGTGCGCAGTCTATTTGAATACGAACGGTTAGAGTAGCAAAGGCTCTAGAACTAGACTAGTCTAGGAAATAGAAGCTACATTAAAATGTGTGATTTATTATATAGGAGCTTCCGGTATTTTTGCCGGAAATAGGATGTTGTGACAATCTGAGTCACACTTTTTTAATTATGCTAATGGGCTCTAACCAGGACAAAAACCACGATCAAAGGAGGCGCGAACGGAAATATATCAAGTTACGGTAGGATGCTGTGATGACAACACGATAATCATTAACACGAGTGATTTTATCAATATTTACTTTCAGTGATTGTTTTAATATATCACGTTCAACGTACAAGTACATATTTGATATTCACCAAAATGCTAAGGAATAGTATTTATTCACTACTGATAATACTATATCAATTGATTTTGTTAAAAAGCATGTACCTAATAAGCTATTCGAGCCAAATGAAATCCCCATAATCATACCACTACACGCTTCAAATAACTTTGGAATATTTCGTCCCTACCACTCGAATAATTACAATATATTTTTTAAATAATGTAAATATTTAAATGCTTCAATTATTAGCTGAAGCTCAATTCGTTTTGCGAGTTTAAGCTTATAATTGGACACAAACTAAACCATTACCTAAATTACTGAAATGATTGAATTATAGCAACACTATTTTGTGGTGACCCCAGCAGATCAAGCGACCCAATTAGAAATGGAGAGGCCCATACACTCCGAATGGATCCCAGGTATATCCCCAAGCAGGCGCTTGATTGCAGCCCGCAAGGAAAGCAGATGCTTGACCGTCTCAGGCAAACCTGGCGCCGTATAGTTGCTGATGAGGACGCTATGGACTTTCTCTGTGGAGCCCTTTGCCCCATCTAGGGGTTATAGGACAATAAGGATTACAGTAACCGTAAGAGCTAAACAATGACTGATAAGTAACTTTATACTTTCTGTGTACGATATGTTTGCCGTATGTCAAAATACAATACACCTTTGACATATATGACTCATCGTTCGTACTAAAATTAAAAAAAAAACACTGATAAAAATGTTATAGTATACTATAAAAAGTCTGTACCAAGCCTTACTTTTCTCTTCAATTTAAAAATCCTATCAAACAACCATTGTTTCAACTACTTCTAATTACCTTCGAGAGCACAACCCGTCCTGACAGTAGAGATGGTCAAAAGTTCACACGGACATTGGAAACTTCGTGCAGAGACCTTCTTGTGGAGCGATTAGATATTTTTAATTGGGGTTTAAAAACTATTTTATTATCAGAAGAGTAAAATTATTTAATTTATTAAATGGGCGTTTGTATTGTATGTATTGTAGATTTCACATCAAATCCGAAGATTGTATTCTTTACAGTCAAGTTTTGTTTGTTATTGCAATGTTGTCTGTAGCAGTTAATAAACATTCTTATTCTAATACAATATTCAACTATCAGTATAGTATTCACTTAACTGCCTTATAATGTTGACTAAAGCAAAAGCAATGGGCTGACGACATCATAAAAGTGTCTGGGGATAAATGGATGGAGGATCAAAGATCAAATCCAAATGAATATTTCAGGAGGAGGCCTTTAGTGAAAACTGCAGAACACAAAGTAATAGAAATAACAATAACTAAGGTAGACTTAAGTGTATAATAAGAAAACTAAAGACACATCACATTTTGTATTTTTTTATAGTATAGAATTAAAGTGGCTTTTTTTATTAATATTAAGGTCTTTTAATAACGTTCATAATATAAATTTTAATTTTGTTTTCGTCTTCTTCAAACGATGCAATGGTAAGGCTATTAAAATCCACGTAATGTATATTTCTCGTAGGTCCATTGCAAATAAAGTTATAAAGCTTATTTACCCGTTAAAATCATTTGGGCTTGGTTTCCCGAAAGTTGTCTTTGTGACCATTTTAAGTACCGGATGTATCGAGTTAGTGCCCACGCGCATCGATTCGCATTATCGTGTTCGTGATTTGTTTTGTACTACAGGTTTTTAACTGTAATGTGTACTGTACTGTAATCGTAGTGGAAAGTTTTTTGAAGGAAAACGGTGGGAATATCCTAAAGGATTGCTTCTTAGAAGCCTAAAACTCTTCAGTTATGCTGCGTCCAATACAGAAATACAATCATAATCAAGAATTGCAAATTATTTAACGCTTTTGTGTTAATGATATACATACATACATACTTTTATTATTAAGTGCAAAAAAAACTTAGACTGTAAACGTGTTATTAGTTACAGTCTTACGTCAAATGTCCTTTTTAGTAAATTAGGTTAATTTTATATTACTTAGTCTTAAGTTAAGCTCGTAATATTAAATCGTGTCTTTGTGCAGAGACAATATATAGAAATAAATCTTAGTTTTATAGGCTAAGAATGGCAAAACTAAGTAATTTATAATTATACTGAGATTAACATAAAGACTAGAAAGGCTAAGATTACTGTAAACAAATTACGACATTTCTTATTTGCACAAAGTGAGTGACATCATCTCAAAATACAATAAAGCCTCCACTGTACACCTTTATGCTACGAAGGCGTCTTATCGTGGCCCAAAATTGTAAACTAAGTTGTCAATGAAGTCACTGCGTAACCGAAGCCCACACATTAGCCCACGCTACCAAATATCGATCCCACGTAGGTACAATCAGCAAAATTTTCGGTTTAAGAGCTTTAGGTGCTTACGTGTCTTTTGTCAGTAAATTAAAAAAAAATGATTTGCTTTGTACGAGTCAAAGAAGCAACGATATACACAAGGGGTGTCTCAGCGCCGATTTTAAACATTAAACACAGCATAGGTAGCATAAACTTAAAATTATAGCTATAAATAAAAAAAATAAGTTACCCCGGGGTAAGCGAGAGGAGAGTGGTAGCGAATAATAATTTACTGCAATAATTATAATATTACAAAAAAATTTAAATACATATTTAATGTTTAAAATCTGCGCTCAGAAACGCTATATTTATTCAATCATAACACTTATGTGACAAAAACTATTATGATTTGCTAAACGATTTCTAAATAGAGAATAAACTGCTGATAGTACCTTCAGTAAGTACTGTAGTACAAATCTCTGCGGTAATGATACAATTTGGTAAACACGTGGGTAGGTAAAAATGTTGTCACATTTACATATGAATATATTTTCTTTAACAGGTTGCTGAAATACAACGTATTATTATTAAAAAATACACTAATCGAATTAAAAAAGTAGTTTCATTTGCTTTTCTTTCGTTTTATAAGTTTCGCGCTCTTTTCATAAAGACATTTTCTAAATAAGACATGACAATTTAATTTTTATAAAAGTAATTAATTACTAATTACTCGTGCCCAATTATTTTATGACAAACAAGAAAATATAGTTTATATGTCAAAAGACTATCGAAGGGAGTGTTCTAGGTCCGATATTTAAGGATAGAGTAAAACTAGAAGAAATAAAAGACATGACAAAGTTTAGAAATGCTGTTATTTCTAGCAAAAGACTGAAATGGGAAAGGCACATTGTGAGAGAAGACAAAGATAAATCGACGAAATACATATTACTTTTATAAGTTTTCTTCTTCTTCAGTTTTCATCTTCCCATATTTTTATTTGTCTTCTTCGTTTTCTTTTGTCATTCCGTCGCTTTTTTGTCAATTATTATTATCAATATCATCTACAGAAATCTGGGATAGATATAAAAATCAATATTCAATTCCTAAATAGAAGAAAACTTATAAAAGTAATATTTCGAATAAACAGTACCAAACTCCATTATATATTCAAATTAATTAGATTATTCCGATATAACTGTAAGGTTCAGAGTGTACTATGGGAGCAGTCTATTGTTTAATTTGATAGTTAACGATAAGCGGGTTCAATGTGATAACATCGGAATCTGTAGATACTACGAGATAGTGAGGTCACGTTTTGTCGATATATTCTATACGAGGTGCAGTTCGCGGCTTCGTCTGCGTAATTATTGTAAACATAGCTTACTTTTATTTGAGATTAGAAAGCTGTTTAATTCTATGGGCATTGCTGTGACTTTTACTAAAAAGATATACATATGTAGTTAGCTAATTCGTTGCAAAGAGATGATTGTAATATTATATTATTAGTATTCTAATTAGTTTTAAAATAAAATATTCTGATAATTCAACCAAGTATTTGGTATATGTTCATTTATTTTTATAAAAGTTGTATGTGCGGCCGGCCTTGTCGCTTTCGAGAGACCTTTTCCAGGCAACCACTGTGAGGAAAAAATGATGCGCGTTAAAGCCACTAGGCCAACGCTGCTCAAATAAACTTATACCATATATAATAGTTTTTATTTATAGTATAATAACGTCGATACAAACTTTATACCATCTCTAACAGTTTATTCCAGGATTTCACCAATAGAATTATGATAATCGACAATGGTTTGTACACAATCGTCTTATCTATTTCACTAAAGTGATTTTTCACGCAAGATAAAGTGAGTGATTGAATAGATTATTTAGATCATTTATCATAGATCACTATATATAATACAGAGAAATTATGCATCTGTATTGAACTATGAAAACTATATTGAAACTAAGTTCTTGAAAAAAATATCCAAAATCAAAACAATATTTACACTTGAACTCACCCAACCAAAATATGACCCACAAACGAAGATTTCTAACGTAATAAAATCGTATTAACACTCGATTCACTAGAAAGCTTATTAGTTCGTTTAGAAAGCTAAGAAATTAAGAGCAAGATGGGATTAATTTTCTGTGAATCTTCACCAACGAATACGATGCTAGTAGCACTTGAAACTTGATGTTATATTTCTATGCAAATAGCTATCATTATTAATTAATCTTAATATATATAAATCTCCTGTCACGATGTTTGTCCGCGATGGACTCCTAAACTACTTGACCGATTTTAAATTAAATTAAATTGGCATACCGTGAGCAGTCTGGTCCAACTTAAGAGATAGGATAGCTTAGATCTTTAATTACAGTCGCAATTTTATTTTCTTGCAAAATATTTGTCTATAATTAATTCACAGTCACAATTATCTGTTAACTCCAAAAGATTCTAACAGATGTCGATACTTTTCGACTGGATTGAGTAAGTAATCAATAGATGGCACTGCTATGGTAAACCGACAAACGTGTCATATAAGCTACAATTCAATATCATGATTACCACGTGTTTTGATGCAAAAGTATAAATTAAATTTATTTTGTAGTAAACGAAATACCGTGAAATTCAATTATTACTACTTTTTTAATTTTTTGTGTTAGCATAGCCAACCACTTGTTACTTAAACCGAAGTGTAAATCAAATTCAAATTATAGTGACGATAATATAGTGAAATTATTCTTTCGTGTCACGGTATAAAGGCTAACTAAAACCACATTAAGGAGAAAGGAAGTTCGCGGGGGCTGCTAGTTTATTATAAAAACAAGAATGTGTTTCGTGAGCAAATGTACATATACATTGAATTTATTTATAAAACAACATGTATGCTTAAAACCGGAGGGTGTTTAGAGGAATTGTTTGGATATGACTGAGTTTCATAATCGGACGTCAAGGCAGAACACGAAATTTCACCCGTATCACCTCGACGTCCCTCGTTTCACAACTGAGTGTTTTTAAGGCAGTTTTGCCGCACTACTTATGTGTGGAACCAGCTCCCACTGAAGTATTTCCGATCCAATTCGACTCAAGGTCCTTCATGAAAAGAGCGTACCATGGACGGCAGTATCACTTAACATCAGGGGAGCCTCCTACCCGTTGCCTCTTAAATAAAAAAATATATTTACAATAATAATATTGATGCTCGCCTCATAGATTACAAGTGGACGAAAACAGTAACTACATGGAGAGGTTTAGCAGGCCAACGATACTGAGGTAGACCCTACGCTGATAGGATGGTGACATCAAACAAATCGCGATGGCAAACACCTTAATGGTGCCCCTTTATTCATTCATTATATGTTTTACTAACTGTGTATCAGAAACAATTTCTAAGTAATTTGTTCCTGATAAGGGAAAATGGCAAATCTGTCGTATAACATAATTTTGTAGTAAGTAGGTATTACCAACTTCGAGCAACAGAAAGTCTTTACACGCAAAGCAATGTTTAAAACTAATAGGATGGCCAAAGATTAAGTAAAATTTGTTACCATTTCTATTCATTTAGTTTGTTCTTCATAGCACTTAGCTAAGACTTACAGTAATATTATGACAGAAGGACATACATAAATGCCACAACAATGGTTCTTTATACCTTAAAAGACTGTCAGTACAACGACTGTTATTAAGGGACTACAAAGTAATAGATTCGAAACGTATCTCGTGACATTACTTATAACTCCCGGTAATAATGAAGAATTGTGTTATTAATGGGTAATTTATTGTAATATGTGATTTGTTCAAATAAATATTTACAGAATGCATTTGACACTTTTAATATTCATTTTTAAGATGACAATATTGACTATATAATTCAATTAAAATAAATCTTAAAATTGTGATAATAAACGGTGTTATTAATCACCAAATAAAATGCCAGGCATTATGCTTCTTACGGAGAATCTCATAAATTAAGCCTTCTACTATTTTAGATATGTACAAAGTATCGGCGAGTAGGAACTGTAATTCAATTGATCTTGACAAATTCAAAACAAATGCCAGCCTTTTACCTAAACATGGGGTATTGTAAATCAAATGCGCGTGCGCCTCGCCTGTCACACTACGCGGGAGCACCATTCAAACACGACGTTCATAAATCGCAGCCACCAGCATAGAAAATATTTATGTCCATTGAACGCCTCCAAAGGAGATTTGTATCCGACCTCCAACTAAGTAAGTAATGTATTGTAGACAATGGCAATTTGTAGACTCAGTTAGGTCTGACAGTGACATCTTATGAACGACGGAGGGTGGAAGGTCGGAAACGTGAACTTAATACATAGTTTATCATATGAAAGATGGCTCAAGCTTATTTAGGACAAGGAATCTGCTTAGTTTCTATACAGGAGCGAAGATAACCTTATGACTGAGGGGTAACAAATATTAAAATTAAACTATTTAATGTTAGAATTGAAACAATTTATGAGACATAACAGTTTGCGTTGTTATGTCCTTAACATTTACCTTACTGCTCTTTTAACACAGACATAATTTCATTTAAATAATGGGTATAAATTACATATATACTATCATATTTAGTTACAGGGCATAATAAAATGTATGGTAGGTAGCCTGTGAAAGAAATAAAACTTACTTCTGTTCTTGTCAAACTCCATCAATCTGCATCGCTCCAAGGGATTAGCGAGATCTTCTGAAGCGAAGGCTCGGCTGGTAGGTTCACAGCGATATACTGCACCAGGTCGCTTCACACCATTCACTTGGTAGGGCTCGTCTTCTGGGGCACCCACTAGGATCCTAGAAAGAATAATAGGTTAGACACGCTTGTAATTTATTGTCTTTGCTGTTTCGATTAGTAAGAATAGTAATGTACGTAACGCAATAGTTTGACCGCGCTTTCATTTTTTAGTTCCAAACAAGCCCGCAGCGGCTCATATAACATTACAAATTATTCCATTCCTTTTCTGTTCTTATTCTCATTAATTAATACATTGATTCTGACCCAACTCCGCATGACTCTTCTGTCTACCATATGCGAACAGCGAATTATTCGATCATACAATGCGCAGAGGCGATGAGACCTTGGAGAAATTGATCGTGCTTGGTGACACAGAAGGCAAAAGATCATATGGTCTTTCACCAACCAGATAGACCCATCAAGTGAAAGATTCATCGTCCTCAAAACTATTCACTATTAAGAGAGGCGCTCGACAGAAACCGGTGGAAACAATTGTGCGCTCCAAATGTTTCTTTGCTGACTACAACGTACAGATATGAGCTGCCGACTGAAGAGATAGAGAGAGAGAGACGTTGACATATGTCTCTTAGATATTATATTGTTTGTAAATCTTAGTGTATTTATTAGTATGAAGTTAAGAAAAAACTTAGGAAGACCTTGAATATGAAATTATGCGAAATTTAGTTTTTTACGGTATTAATAAACGAATTTTCATTTTATAATGAGCCCTTTATCATAAGATCCATTAATTATGTATCCAACGCCTAAAATAAGGTCAGACAATCCGCGCTGGCGCAGTGCCAACTCGCAAATAGCGCGGGTTCAATCCCCGTTCACAACACGCCAAATTGTATTTATGTTTCTATGATTCAGAACTGTTTATAGAGGAAATCTTTGAAGGTGGTGACAGGAAATCTGGGAAAATACAAAACATGCCTGTATAACTAGAATCCTAGTCCTAAATAATCTGACGTGATCGTGTTCAGCTAATCCAATTTACGTGTCCATGAAGCTCAATTTTAATTATAAAAAGTGGAAATTAGTAATCAAGTATAAAATGTAGACCCGAAAACGCATACACCAACAGACAACTGTTTCTAATAATATTTATTTTTACGAGTTATAACACGATATTTTAAAGTAACTACGATTTTAGACTACAATAATATGAAAAATAAGCTCTAAAATATAAAAAGGGTATAATTACCGGCGCAGGAGTTAATTAGGTTATTATATATTAATTGTATTCTACTTGCATTGCTATTAATATTGTTTAGTTTAACCGCAACCGGTGAGCACTAGTAGGCAGGGCGACAAAGATATTTTCGTCGCCGGAAGAGGGGGATATTTTAAGCGCCTGCGCACAATCGCAAAGCACTTTGAAAAATTAACACCGTTTCCTTAAAACTCGTACTTGTCAAGCGACCGCTTGTCTTATAAGGATAAAGACTTATAAGCTAAAGCCGTCCAAGGATATGCATACAATTTTTACATATGGCTGTTGTATCAGCCTTTCATAAGGGATTCAATGCTGTTAATAATGCTGGATTTATTTGCTTATAAAATAAATATTTTTCATTGACAATCTTGTGAAGTTTGAGTTAGTAACGAAAGCTATTTTGCTGGAATTCCAAAAACAGTTGTATCTATGATATATTGGGATTTTAAACATGGTTAATGTAGCTCTATATATATCTTCGGTTGTCCCTGAGGCCTATCAAAGTCTAGATACAGCATCGTGACTAATTGAGACATTCGAAAGGGCGCGCCCTACCATTCTCTACGGTCAAGGCATAAAGAGCCGACTGTCCATTTTCCAAGGTATTGCAAGTCATGATGGTTTTAAGGATAAGAATCATGATCAGATCCTTGTTCATTATAAGAGTGAATAGCAAAGCGACTCACATTACAAAAAATATAGATTCTAAAGGTGTTATAAATGACTAAATTGCATTAAAAAAACGAATTTGAACGGAATCATTATCTACTTATTACTACGCGTATTAATTAAAGGCGGCCATAAATCACAATTTCTATTAATTGTAACTCTATAAACGTACTTGCGCATTGACTCTGAGGTTTGACCCCACTTGTGTTAACAAGTAAAGGTTTTGTTTAATTAAAGGTACAAACGTTTGTAGCGTCATCCTAGTTAAAGATTACCACATGAGAGTATTGGTTAGTGACAGTTGAAGGATATAAATTAATTAAGTATTATATATATTTTTTCATATTTTCGAAATAAGTTAAACTATCTATGTTAGGGATAATAAATCGGAATGGTGAAACTTATTCTTACATCTGTACATTATATTAATTTAATGAATGAAACTCAAATGTGTTGCAAAAATATGTATTTTAAGAAAGATTTAGAGTTTGTTATTTCACTTGAAAGTCCTATTCTTTTATAATCAATCCAAAATGTGCTAACAAAAAACCTTCGTATTCAAATTAAATTGACTAACACGTATAGACAAACAAAACTAGCGTCTTTTCCACAGACTAACAGCAATTAAATGAAACATCTGTTAACACAAAACAGATAATTAATAATCTAAGAATCTAATTATTTCTTTACATATATTATAAATATTAATATCTTGCTTCTACAAAATGTGGTACGTTGCTAAAATGTGATTGTTTATTTTATTGCGTTTATTTGATTTACACTTCGTTACCATAATATATAAAATCATACATATAAAAATCGTTACCAAGCGACTTCTTCCAGGCAAACTTAATATGGAACAATAAAAAAAGAAGAGAGAAAAGTACAAGAAGTGCATAATTAATTAACAAAAAAACTCAAAATAACATGTATCTACAACTAAAATTAAATAAAGTAAAATCTAAAGATGTATATGTATAAACAAAACATAGTAGTGTAACAATACATAGTGATGTATCGAAATAACTATAATTATGATGCGTAATCTATGTACACATAACCCATGCTACATTTGGAAAAACTTCCTTTCTATTGAATAAAGATATTGACTAGAACGTTAAAGCATTGTGCCAATATTGGTTTAAACATTGGTGCACGTCATTGTTCACGAGGGAATGCACTGATATACATCATAAAACAATCAATCATGCCTTGACAGTCCCAGTACAACGTACTTATGAATAATTATTGCATACGTCTGATAGACTTATTATGAAACATATTAAAGCCTGCAATGTTTTGTTGTCTATGTTTAAAACATGTAAACGCATGTTTTATTTAATGATAACAATTTTAACCTACAAAAATAAAAATATAATAAATCAGTGGTACTACAACTTTTTTAAGTCTGAGCCTCAAATTTCTGTATCTGTTTCATGATCATTTGTTAATCTAATAGGCGAGTAGGTGATCAGCGTGCTGTGCCTGACACACCCTAAAGTCCATTGATGTATAGCCGGGGATCTAACCTACGCCCAGAGAGATGAGAGTCGCACGCAGGAGTCACTAAGCCATCACTGCCCATGGGACATACAACGCTTATTGTAAAAAATCTTCATATTCTATGCATGTTTTACAATTTTAATTACATATAATTATAAATGAACGACACTAAGTACGCCATCAAATATTCGTGTCCAAAGTATATATACGTGTAATTTCAGAGATAGACAAAATACAAAAATGCCGTATAAGTCTGTCGTCTACAAAGTAGTACAAGGAGTTTTTGTGCACTCGGCGGGGTTCAAATTCTTGACCTTCGTAAGACGAGCCTCGATAGCACATGACTTCCAATGAACTCAACAATAAATTATTATATGTATTGCATGACGGTTTCTTCGTAACTAAGAATGAACATACATAATTATGTTTTAAAGAGCAGTGTTGCATAAGCGCGCGACTCTCAACCCTGAGGTCGTGTGTTCAAATTACTGTTGGATCTTTCTAACGCAACGTTCCTTTACCGTGCACTTTCGGTAAAGACAAACAAACGGGGTTCAAATTTATGACAAATTGATGACCGGTACTTGTCCATAGAAAATTAATGTGATTTATTCTACGGCTGTATTTTATTTAGGTATATAAATGCTAAATTCGGTCTTCTATTTGAATTACTTCTTAACATATAAACTCATAATGTGAAAAAGATTACGTTACGTTTTGTATACCAATTAGAAATTATCTGAATAACTGTTATCTTATTGTTCACAACTTTACATGTGCTACTTACACAACCGTGCCAACACGATACGTACATATTTTTCATTGTTTTGTCACATGTAGGTTCTTTTGTATTATGCAAGAATTATTATCATTTAATTTGTATTTCTGAAAATACTCAGGAATATTCAGTTTACAGAGAACACATTTTATTGTACATCCTTTGTACCTCTACCGTCTGATACTGATTTATAATAATCCAATAAGTGGTATAGGGACTCAAGTTACTTTATTAATCATTATAATATCACGTCATTTATACCCCAATTTTAATGGTCAATTCATAGCTGCGCTTATAAACCAGAAAATAATAATGCCATAAAAACAATTTTAAAAAACCATGTCTCGCATCGCTTCTACCGTAAAATGTTGTGAGATCCATGTAATAATACCAAGTCGGTTAATTTCTTCTATCCCTACTGAAGGACTTTCTGTCTTAAGGTATTACGTAATTAGCTAACATTACAACAACTTATAGTGACCATATTAATATTACAAATCTTTTCTGTTTGAAATAAATACATTGGCAATCGCACGATATCTTGAGTATCTTCTAGATTTCCTTGTGGTATTCCCGCCAATACAATTCAAATACATACAAACATTTTAGTTTGGTATAATATGCCAGGACAAGTTTGTCGTTAAGAGTCAATGTGTTCTAAGAATTGTAATACTTGGTACGTTTGCTGTCTCATCTTAATTGGTGAAACGATTTAACTATGTCTAATGTGAGTTCTGATGACTAGGCGCTCTACTTCGTGCGATATACTATAGTTCCAGGAGCTGTCTGGTCATTGTTTTTCATTGAATTACATTTTAAAAACACGGATATTTGTATCGGTAGTACACCTCCGTCACACGGTACAAAGACCCAGAAGTAAAACAGCTAGAGGACAAAACAAATAACTTCATAATAATCAAGGTAAAACAGGGGTTAATCTTTCTCACATTTTTAAAGTAAAAAATAAAAGAATATCAAGCAATAATGTTTATTTTACGAGGCCGCTCCGTCCCTGAATCGACCAAGTTAAGATCCTTATAGGCGAGTAAGACAGGAGGAATGGAGAAAGCTATGCAACACCAACTAAAGAATGAAGATCGAAACAACGAAAACCTTCAGTAACGAAAAGAAGAAAGAACGCGACTAAAGAACGAATAATGTTTATTTAAAAATAACTAGAGGTCGGATCGTTGCATAATATTCACCGTAATTTTCCTTCATAGTTGCCATAAAATAAAGTGAACACTATTGTTATCTGTGGTAAAGATAAGGTGATGTGATTTGTGTAGCCGGATTGAAGCAATCTGTGTAAATTAATGTGTTTTTAATGACCTGACGCGTTGACGATATTTATAACGCTTACTCAGTTCCATGACAAGAGCATCCTTATTGTTAAATCAATTTAAGATATGTATTTTAGACGATCTATAATGGAACATGAGATCTTACGTTTAACACATCCTCATCATTACGTTTACAAAACTTTTATGGAATAACTTATAGTCAACCTGTAATTTACAATCTTACGATGACAAAAAAAGTTAAAACTTTATTTCTTAGCTAACGTATAAATATTGTCAGTTTCCTTATACTAAGATATTTAGTACGTATTTATATTTAACCTATAATTAAAGTAAAATTCATTTAGAACTTACCATTAACATACGGCGTTAAACTATGTTCATTAGTTATAAACCCCTGTTGTTAAATGACTATAAATCTGATAATGAACTAAAATTAGAAAATATAAACAAAGTAAATTAACTATGCAAATGTATTTAATATAATGTAAACCAATAAAGGTACTTTGATTGTATTTCGTGTGATAATTTAACTTTCTTTTTTGTCGTGTTTTATTATTTTTTAACCAAAAATGGCTTTAGTATATAAATTGCTTAAAATCTAAATCAGACGTTCTTAATAAATTAGTTAATATTCTCGCCGATCACTAGACGGCGGTTGTTGCTTTTAAAACGCGGTATAATTTTGGTTAGCACCGTGGTCACTGTTCTTTAACTTATATGAGTTACCTTAGTTATCGAAGTTTCATCAGTAGACACTAGACTCCTAAGACAGCTGAGATAATATTTTTTCACTAATATTTTAGCGGTATAAATTGACGTTTCCCACTCGTAGAGTAGAACGTTCATTTCAGATTGTTTACTGGTTCTTACATATAGATTGTTAATTTAGCTTAAAACGCTCAAGATGTTGTTAAATAAATAAAAGTATATTGGAATATATACTGCCACAACAATACACGCGATGACCTGAGGGCTGAGACTAAATTATTCTCAGCACATCTGCTGTTAGTGCACTGTAGACACCTGCACCTGTCGGCAACTTCCCTCAACATTTTAATTATTATGTATAAGCTCTACATTCATAGTATTAAATACTCAAGGTGTTATTTAAAAAACTTTGTACTATTAAAAACAATAATTAATAAATTAATTAAGTAAATATTGCAATTCATTTTGCACTTCTCGAACTTTTCCCTTCTTTTGTTATTTTTCCATACTAACCTTGCCTGGAATCTAGTAGTCTAATAACTTATGTAACCTGATTTTATATGTATATTAATAAATCAAATATAGTAAATGCAATATCGAATCCACTAGGCTTATTAATGTAACTCTTGTATTAACCTTCTTATTTATGCTGAATTTACTAAACGAATCGTTGCATTATGATATGAAATATTTCTTTTGCAGACACGAGAATTGTATTGTTTAAACCTAAAGTGCATTAAACTTGAATCAGTACAAGTTAATAAACTGAATCCATACAAAAACCGCATGACTAAAGGATTTAATTTTGTCTGACCGTTTGTCCTCACAACGTCTCGCTACTTCAAAATAACTTGTCTGGCTTAATTTGTTTATTTAAACGTGAATCATTACTTCAGGCTATTTCTGAGCAAATCCTTAGGGATCCAATCTCGAAGAAGACAAATTGTACAAATGAATGATGATTGTACCTACTCAATACCTACCTTGATGTTAGGTATGATAGATAGGTATTGCCATAGCAATATTTTTCTTATAACATATATTTACTACATTCCAATATAAGCACCATATACCGAACTAAGAAAGGAATTCCTGTCCATGAGTCGACTAAAGTAACAAAATTTATTAAAAATGCTCCAGAATTATGGTTGTTTTGTTTTGTTTGTTGACGGCGTGTGTCAGGCAAGCACCAATAAGACAAATCACCATGAAACACATACAGAAATCTGAGGTCCAGACCTAAAAAGGTTGTAGCGCCACTGATTTTTTAATTCCGTGTATGACTAGGATGTCACAAAAAATAGTACTCAGAGAAAATACTTTATTACTACTAATCGAAACTAATAAAAGACTAATTAAGTTAATACATATTTTATTTAAAACCTTAATAATGAAAAAATGTAAACAGTTCTGAACACATTGTATAAAAAAAAGTGTAGAGCAAACTCCCGTATGGGGTGCGTCCGGCTGATTGCCTCAATGAGAAGATTGGCCGCTAATAAGACGAGGACCTCGTGAGAATGGCGGACGGCACGCGAAACTGCACTACACCTAAATAGACCGTTGTTTACTGTTTGAATTTTCATAGAAATTCATTTTTCTACTTGATAAATTAAGTAATACTATCTCAGTAAACTACACGAATGAGTCACAGTCTTCAACTAAAAATGTTTAGAAAAAGAGAAGAGATATCGTTTCAATACAATAATATACCGTTTCATCCGAAACTACTAGAAGAAATTTAGAAGAGATATCCTTTTAAACAATAATATACCGTTTCATCCGAAACTACTAGAAGAAATTTAGAAGAGATATTGTTTTTGAACAACACTATAACGATTCATCCAAGACCACTAGAAGAAATTTAGAAAAGATATCGTTTCAATACAACAAGTATCTTTGAACCGAATATACCCTTTTATCCGAAGTCTAAATTAGATATCGGGAATACGATTCGATTATAAACAGCTGATTATCAGTTCCTATATAAATAGACGTAGACTTGTAGATGTATATATTGATGTTATGTTTTTTTTTATAACGTCTCGACTTACCGTTGTGAATACTTACTTTTAGGGTGAATTTTGGCTCAAATCTTAGCGCTAAGTATGACTCGCGTATGTCACGTATATTGGTTATTGACATACGGATTTCTTTGAGTATTTGCTTAACAATAGTATAAAAAATAGTAACAAGACTGATTATTATTACTTTAACTCGGACAGATTTTTAATACGACATATAAATTTCTACGCTAAAGTCTTATGTCTTACAATAAAACCTACACTACTCGCTATTGTTTTAATCTTCAATAACTTGATACACAAAGCTATAACAAAACCCTCAACCTGTCTTATAAAATGATCGACAAACAATGAAAATGGGCCTCTTATGACAATGACAGTTGCACAAGAGTTTATTCGGCTGATCCCAAATGCAAATGAAGGTGAAAGTCGCGCGTAGGTTGCGTTTTTATTAGATCGTAGCTGTCGACTCTATAAGTTCCTTGCATACAAATAACATTCAATTTCGGCACGTTAACACAAAAACCTTTATTATAAATATATAGAATAGCCGGCGTAGGCCCCAAAAATTAATTTAAAATTTTTGTAGATATCCCAATCATCTATAGAAATATATTATTAGAAGGCGTTTGATAATATCTCAATTTTGACTTCTGTACCACGATCCCTTAAAAACCTTCAAGACATGTTTTGTAGGTCTATGTCCAGTTTAATACTTAATTTTTTTAATACCAATAAACCCAAATACCGTGGGAGTAAATAGTATTGAACTATCTGTATCGTTGCGTCAAGTGCTAATAGTGATCAATTCTCGCCTCACATTGGAGTTAGGAGGAAGCGTGGGAGTGCAGATAACCTTGTTCTATTTTACGCGAGAGGCCGATTTACATAAATAAATTACCAAATTTTCTTTTACCTTGTCTTCAAGTGGAAACAGTTGTCTCGATGTTTAAGTTATAATAATACAGTGGACCCGTTCGTAGCCGTAGTTAGTTCCTGTAGTAATATATATAAATGGAAATACTCAAGTTCCCTATTGTTGAGATAAACGTAACATAAATGAAGCCTACTTTCCTGAATTCGCTTTTAACGAGCTAAAACTGCAGTTTCAATTAGCATCTTGTCGCTGTGCGGTACCAGCTTATCTTTAATTAAGATTCACAGCCACCGCTTTACCTCGTAATGAATAACTTAATTCTCTTTATACGGATTAAACTATAAACTTGTCTCAGATAACTTCAGATTAAAGAGGATACACTTTAATTTATATTTATAGATTTTTTTTAAATAAAATGCAGACGTACGTACGTCAATCAGAGAGTCAATCTAACAAGTATATTCTTCTACAATAAATCTTCTTTTATAAATGGGTTAGATAATTTCTCCAAATCCACAGATGCTACATAATAATAATAATAGACAGCGACTTAACCTCAGACAATTCCTAAACCCAGCACAATCCAATCGGCCAGGATTATTATTTTTTATTTTACCAGATAGATAGTTAAAAGTATGTCTATCTCTCCGTTATCGGAATGAAATAAATTGGCAAGAAAACTTTATTAATAAACTTTACTTTTTTATAAATTCGGTTCTCACAATAACATTGTATACTTGCATTATAAGAATTAATTATATCTAGTAACAGCAAAATTATTCATTTCGAAATTAATATGATTGCTCTTCCCTGACGTTGTGGTTATTTCACAGAGCTGAGATACTAGGCTCTTCTCAGTAAATAAGTTTTTTTAGGGGAGTAAGTATTAGACAGAAAAAGTCACATGACCGCATATAACGCAATAAGGTGACGCCGCCTGCTTTAGTTTAACAATATTTCATTTAATAATTTGGATTTACATTAACTATCACGTATTTTGACTATAGATAAAAAACAGTTTATAAGGCTAATTACCGTGAAATGAGTTTTAATTCACAGTCTCTAATGAAGGGTCATAGTTAATCTAATCATGATTATAAAGAACGCTTGCGCACGTCACAATGTGTATGGGTGGTCGAAGGTAACCATATCCTGTGGTGACCAGATATTTTGTTTTCTTTTGTACCTACGCTTTAAATTAATAATTATATAAAACGGTGGTTCATGCACAGGGAATAACGTTTATTCCTACGAAGAAAACTTCGAATATGTTTCTAAAAACTTTTATTAGTAAATCATGGGAATAAATAACTCGCTAAATTTGTTGCTAAGCTCAAAACTCGAAGATGGCTGGAACAATTCGACTATTCTTTTAAATTTAATGAAATGTGCGAAATGTTTTATGAAGAAAAGTAAAATTGATAAAAATTTATTTCGGAATAGCAAACAGTCTCTATAGGGTAGAATAGCGAATAGCGAAATGTAGCTACTAAAAATGTACACTAAGAAAAAAAACAAATTAAGGCGAAACTATAGGTACCTATGTCATGGGTATACTATAAGATTCGGTATATTTCACTACAGAACCTACACGCGATGGTTTTTGTTAAAAATTGACATTTTATATAAACAGTGTATTTTATAAAACATAGTTGTTGCTACCTGATATATAAATATCTTGTATACAACATATCCACCCCAAAAAGATAGTGTAAACATCGGGCATCACTCGTTAGATCGTAAATTGCCGTGTTCAACGTCATAAATATGTACGCAATGTACAGGAAAAATGGTTGTAAAATCTGTTTGTTCGCTTGTTAGCTAATATCATCTTAATTAGTTTTATAACATTAATCTTGAAGACATAGTTTATCCCGCGTAAAATAACCAAATAGTGGATTTTATTAAAAAAAAAATCTCTCTGGCTATGTGTTTAAATGGCAGATATATGTAGCCAATAATGTAATAATTCAACACAAAACATCAAACAAAAATTACTCAAATAATTATGCATACGAAATAAGAGGAAGCGCGGCTTATTTCTGTCGGACTCCAATTAAATCAATCGCCACATCTAGCCACAACCACCCCCCCCCCCCCCCTAACCAGCGGGATGCGCGCGCGCACGTGCCCTTCCTTCCTATGCCACCTACGTCTTTGTTAGCAGGTTGATGTAGTAATCTCGTTTCACTTATGAAATATTGTGTTTATAATTGACTTTATATGGAGAATTTTATGTACTAACGTTGATTTTTAATATTTTTATTTAAAGATATGTTTGTTTGCTTTATGTGAATGAATATCACTAAACAACTATAATATATTAACTAAACCCATTTGGTAACACTATTAGTGCCTGTACTGTGTATACATAATTCTTTATATAAGTGAAATACACTAGCTCTTACACTATACTCGATGTAATTGACATATGTTGTAATGTCACAGAATATCTTTTTTCGCAGACCGCGATATAGGAAATCGCGCTGAAGAAGTATCGAGAATACTACAGTTTTTTTTGAACAATAAAAAAATAGGAACACTATTTTTTTAAGTTATTTAGTCTAATTTAACTTATATAAACAATACAATTGAAACAGGTACCCTTTGTACGCAAAACTAGTTATGGACTTGAAAAATAAATCATTTTGAATTTCACACTATAGAAATATAACTTGAGAAATATCCGCGTTATAGCGGGGAAATAATGCATTATACGAACACGCGTTATAGGGGCTGCATACTGTACTTGTAAACTCGAAGAAGGGGGCGTACAATAAAAGTGACCTAAAATAATATTGTCCTCCTTTTTTATCAGATACAAATGTAAATAGAAACGTATACGCTTTACAATGCACACAAAGAAAGTGAAAATGGCCATATTGTTAAACATGTGGAAACAAGTCTAGAAGGAAATGGTTGAAATTCTCGCCTATTAGCGCCAACAAAAGACGTAAATAGTTCGAGCCATGTGCATTTTAGTCTAACAATCCATAAAAAGATTTAATACTTAACTATTTTTACATTAGTTACTTATAACTAAATATCCCGAAATATTTATATAAAAACTATCCTTATTAAGTTAAGGCTATAAATCCTACCTTAGTTTTACCTAAGGAATATAGGTTGTATTGTTATATTTTATTTTAATATGTTGTTATATTTTATATATGTATGTATGTATTATTATATGTTGTGTTGTTATATTTTATTTTAATTGTTTAAGGGGCAATCGGGTAAGAGGCTCACCTAATGTTAAGTAATACCGCCTGCCACCCATTGACACTTAATGTCAGAGAGCTCGTGAGTGTATTAGCCAGCCTTTTAAGAATTGGTACGCTCTTACGCGGTTTCTTAATGGACCCTCAGTTGAAATGGTTTGGAAATGCTTCAGTGGGCAGCTGGTTGCACATGGTAGTGGGGCAAAAACTGCTTTAAAATCGCTTAGTTGTGGAACGAAGGTTGTCGAGGTCATACGGGCAGAATTTCGTATTCTGCCTCTACGTCCGAGGATGAAACTTAGCTCAGATCCGAACAACTCCTCTAAATACTCTCCATGTCTGGATGCAACGCCAATGAGGTACGACCTTCTTAATATAATTGTAATGGTAAATAGTTTGAACATGGTTTTATACTGGCGTTATTTGATCAGACTACATTCAAAACCACCAAACAACCAAAACACTATACATACAGACACTTATAGAAGAAATATTAATTTAATTAATTAGAAAAAACAGACCACAAAATAAAAAATAATGCCTGCGTAAAAGAATAGGAACGCTAGAAGGCATGGAGACTACAGCTAAAAGGATCTGACTTGCATATGCTCGAATGTTTATTATCAGTGTTACCACTTATTATTTTGTATAAAAATAGGATTTTTACGATCAGAAGTACACTTTATTTCAGTATTCAGTAGCTGTCATTACATCGCAAAGAAAGCGACACTTTTTAAGCTCAAAATTTTCCGTAATAATACAATTCACCTACAACACAGACATTTATATTTTTAAAGGGGAAACAGTGATATTACCCCTGCCAAGGGTGGCTCTACACGCAATATTTTATCTATTGTCTGCCAGGTAGTAATTAATAGCTATGAACTTTGTATATTTTATCGAATGAAAATTAAAACAATACCAGTGGCGCGCAATTTAAGGTCCGGGCCACAACTGTCTGTATCTGTTCATTACATGTATCATCTGTACGTGATCATTCGTTTAATTTAATAGGATCCTTCTGTGCAATACACCAGAGTCCATGGTTTTTATACAAATTACATTATACTACCAATCTCATATAACATGATAGAAAAATACATTGAAACTAGTATCGCTTTGCTATAGCTTCGTTTATAAGTGGATTCAAATCTTTAACAGCTTTGTTTTACAGTGAAAGGTGCAAAATACCTCGATAACAGGTGTCGTCAAAGAAAGCAAAACTAATTTATGTGTATCAGATATATTTGACGATGAATTGAAATGAAGATTGCATGAGCAGGGATTTGAACGACAAGCTTTAATGTCTATAACGTAAATATTTTTTTGTAATGAGTGGATATGCCCTTACGAAGACCCGCACCATTGATGTCTAGCTTGACGCGATAATTGTGACGCTGGGTCTACACTTAAAGACCTCTGGTTCAGAGCGGTAACGAGACCCTACCCACTAAAAATAAAGTCCTCCACACGCCCTTAAGATGGCCTTCGGGGTTCGCCAAGGTAATCAACCCAAGGGAAAAGGTAACATATCTGGCTTTAACCGGGGACCTCTCGATTTGCAGTTCTGAATGCTCTACCCCTGAGCTAATTCCCCAATTGTAACTAATAGATCAACACTGCTTATAACACTATATCATTCAAGTTTAAACAGAGCAATTCAGAAACAAGAACCTTCCTGTGTATCTGTTATGTTTACAAGACGAACGTTGATAACGTAACAATCTAATTTTACCGGCGTATCCGTGCCGAGGTGAACCAATGTTTATTATTCTGTACATTTTCCCTAACACTGTATAACAATAGCGTGATTAAAAATGTTTTTAACACTTTTCGCAATTTTGAAAATTCTTATAGGTGGTTAGACCAGGTTAAAGAATCAACAGGTGGTACAGTGCAGTCAGAAACGGCGGGATTTGGAGGCGTTTTAGAAAACCAAAGTCAAGGATATACTAATGCATATAGATCACTTAAAATGGAGCTGGACAGGACATATGCTAAGACGCAAAGCAAACAGGTGTCTCTATGGTACCGATGGGACGGGACTAGACGTCAGGGTCGCCCGAAATCACGCTGGAAAGACATCAGCCTGACTTTGGGACCATATTGGACCAGAGTCGCAGAGGATAGAACACAATGGACAGAGCTGGAGGAGGCCGATGCCAAATGGCACGCCAAATTGCGCGACATAATATAAAAAGACACTACATACCCGTATCTAATTGTTTAGCTTAATTAAGTATATTATGTCACTTTTCTGGAAATAAAAGGCTTTATTATTATTAATTAATATAGTCAAAACGCATATTCTCGGTAATAACTATAATTTTTGTTCGAACCCTAACTAACCGTATAATATATGCAAATTTATTTAAAGATGACGTAATTAAAGCCATTAAGATTAAACGATATGTCATAATGACCAAAAAATAACTTTTTGGCAGGAACTCACATTGAGTCACGCATAAACATCAGTCGGCCTTGCAGTTTTTCTTAGTAACACGTACGTAATAGTAATATTGTAAAACAACATCTTATTCGAGATGCAAAATAGTATGTCACTTTGTTATTATCTTTAAAAACTGCGTTTCACTAAGAAATGACACATAACACTGACTTAATGATCACAAAAGGAATTTAATCTAGTTACTGCGTTTGTTTTCCAGGTTTGGCCGACAGCGACTTTCCTGTACTCCAACCTCAAAAGAATGCTCGATGGACAGAAATTGGCGCTGATGAAGAAATAGTCGCCGAAACTGAAGCGAAATTTGAGGCTAAAGTTAAATAGTACTACAAAATTGGTATTTAAAAATTGTATAACCGCCATAATCGTTGTATCGCTCTCGAGTGCAATATTAAAAAATCAAATGAAATTCAACAAAAAAATAGGTTTTTTTCTAAGGTAGCTTACGAACTTTTCAGCCTACTATATTTAGTACCAAAAAATAATAAAAGTTAGGACAGATTGTACAAACAATAATCAATTTTCTAATGCTGCAATAATAACAGACTTTTTGTTAGAGATAAATGAGGTTGTACATAAATTATCACAACACAACTGTGAAAACCATCTCAACTACATTAAGTTATAAATAACTGAGCAATATGGAGTTAACAAGTTTATGACGGACGGGTCATTAAATTCCCATAGACCTTTGCGAGGTCAAGTAGACCATAAATCGCGATGCGTTATCGAATTTCGATGCTCCGGTTTCACGACCACCAGCACAGAAGCTGAGATAGTGTCCGGTAATATTACAAATGTAAGCTCCGTATAGCCAAAACAAATGTTTACGCTTAGTAATCTTCAATCCGAATTTAAATTCGAATGCTTGATCGGATCTTGATCTGTCTTTGGACAGTTTAAATTATAAAGGATGAAGTTTAATGCTCAGAGATACCCGCGTGATAAAAACGGATTGAGTCATACTTAGCTAAGACTGTAAGTTATGCCTGGAATACTAGAACGGGTCTTAAATAATTTTGCCAGTTATTAGCAAAATTTGGTTATTCTTATTAGTACTGTACACTTATGAATAATATTATTAAAAGAAGTCTGAATTTACATTGACTATATTCCCAAATAAAGTAGGTATAGCTGTCATAAGAACAGGCACTCCCCGTCATTCTTTGATTTACAAAAAAATGTAAGGAGCTGTAACCATGCTTATAGTGTTTAATATTTTTACTTTAGATTCAAATCCAGTAACACATGAACCTTATTTTCTTTGTAATGTTGTTCAAAAACGGGGACTATAGGTAAATAACTTTGGAATTTCTGATATCTATAAGTTATAATAGACTTTGTTGTAACAGCTTGTAATTTATATATTTACTGTCTACGTCAATATTAGCCAAACTTTAGTCACGGCTATAAACATATGCTGTTATGTCATGCGCGTGGGCACCTCACTGCAATCATTCTCAGAATAAACTTATATATTGGAAGTCAGAAAAGTCACGTTCAGGTATAATAATTAAGTCAGTTTGATGAATCACTTGAGTCATCAGACTGAGATACTGAAAACGTGATACACTTCAAAGTAAAGCTACTAAATAATAATTAATTAATGTCAAATCATCATGCTCTGCAATTTTTACCATGTAATAACCGGTGCAACCCAATAAAATAAAAAAAACCGTTATTCGAGTACTAAATAATCAGGATAATATTAACATGTCGTTATGTTAAGACACACGACTTCCGATGCAGTGAATTCCTTATGTAGGCCTTCTCCAAATTCTTCCACCCGTCTCTCATCCTACCCACCATTTTCCAATCCATCCCCGCTAACCCTTTTATTCCAACAACTAAAGCAACTGCAACCTAATACTCATTATAAATCTTGGCACTATGAGTTCGACAACGAAGGATTAGGTCTCTGTCAAATACGTGAATAAAGAATCTTTTAACGCCACTTGTCAACACATAATGGTAGAGTTAATGGGTTAGGTTATCAAAAATTGCTTTGAGATTGTTACCTTAACAAGGGAGTCATTCAATGAAAGGTAATTTTTTTATCAATATCTTATATATATTATGAATTATATTCATATGTATACGCAAGATATGACTGTAGTCAACATCGAGACCAAAATATTATATGAATGAAACGCAGCTTATGAATTTATGCGGATGCTGAATTATACTTAATTGAAACAACTAATATATCATTTAGTTTATTCTATAACGAAATGCATAACTATTTTACTTGTTATATAGATCTTTGTTCTTTTTAATCCTAAAACTCCTAGTTCCTCTCTGGCGGTAGTTTTAACTTGCGTTCCTAAGACAATCTAACTCTTGACAATCTACTACTTATATATATAAATTGTTACTCAATTAACCTATGGATTTTAATTTTTTTTAATTTTAGTTATAGTTACAAGTTATTTTGAGTTATTTTTCTTAATTAATTTATTCACTTCTTGTACTTTACCCTCTGTAGGTGTTTCTTTTTTTATTGTTCCATATGAGGGTTGCCTGGAAGAAATCTCTTGTTAGCGGTAAGGCCGCCCGTTGCCTAATAACTTATGTAACATGTTTTTTTTTGTTTTTATTATATGTATGACTTTGTATATTATGTAAATAAATAAAGAACATTTATAGAGTAGTTATTTAACGTCTGGTCTTTCCAGAACTTTCATGTCATTCGTTATCTATTTTAACCACTAGTCTTATCCAATTGGATGTGGTTTGTTAGACTCACAACTTAGTAAGAACACCAATTATGTAATACAAATTGAAGCTTTGACAAACTATCAATATTGGCTATTGGTGAATGGGGTGACGTCATTGTGCGCCCACGCATCGTAACATGGTCAGCAACCGGTTCCACGGTGACTGAGTCAATTAATCCATTAAACACTATGTAATTGGTTGAATCAGACGATCATTTCAAATAAAATATTGTTTTTAAATAATCTATTATAAAATTCGATAAATTTATGTTTGGAAAATATCTATTGTATTATTGAAATAAAGTGTTCTGCATTATAGTAGCCAAAACATGAATTTCAAGATAGGCACTGATAGAGTTCAAAAAATAATTACGAAATTTCTGCTACTGGCCATAAACAACAATTCCATTCTTTTAAGAAAACATTCATTAATTCTAATCACAAAGATAATTGTGTTTGTTAATTGAAAATAGGTTGACGATGTTTACTATTCTTAACCCCGAGTTATCTATTTAATACATAATTAACAATAACACTCAATTAGTACGTTATGGCTTAATTTTAAAGATTTCGTTTTTTTATGGAACAGGATGCAAACGGGCAGGAGGCTCACCTGATGTAAATTCATATCGCTGCCCATGGACACACAATACCAGAGTACATTGCCGGCTTTTTAAAAATTACGGTAAGAGGTATTTTAAGAGATACGTTCTTTTTACGAAGGACACGTATATAATTTTCGGCTGGTTCCACATGGTGGTTGCGCGGCAGAAACTGCCTTAAATAACCTTTAGTTTTGGATACACCAAAGTCGTAATGATAAAATTTAGATAATCAATTTATTCTTCTTCTAATTTTAAGTGTAGGTACAATTTGTTCACAAGAATTGAACCCCAGACGAGCGTAAAATCTATGCTTAGTTTATATCCATTAGGGTTTAAACAAGCGTCAATGCGGCCATAACGCCCTATTTGTGCGTTGATGACGTTTAATAAACAATTAAATTTCAATTTATGGTGTTTCCGGCGCGTCACATCCGCGTGAGGTGCGCATGCGCATACCAACGAAAGAACTCTCCAGGCGCCATCTGGAGACCAAACCGGGAACTGTGTCCGCCCATTGTTTTTTTAATAAACTAAGGATGTCGGTTATCTTTTGCGAATCGTACGTGCGACATTTGCGAATTTAAATGTGAATCGTTCTTCACACGTTGAGTTACGTGATAAGTTTCTTTATTACAATTTGTTGATCTTATGAATGACAAGTGTCCGTTACATATGCAAAACATTTTTTAAATGAACAGTTTTCAAAACAATATGAACCTGTACCACGTGCACTATATGCGGAATAATCTTATTTAAGTTTTTATAAAATACTGATGAGAAGATGCTTATAAGACAATTTCAGCAGACATCGATTGTATAAATGTATTATACACTGTATATACAGATAAATGTATAAGTAGCAACTAGGCCATCACTTCTCTAAATTATCTAATTTATAATGTAGTGAAATTTAATAATTTTCTATTAAAGGTCACAATTTGTAGTTATGTTGAACTTTAATAAAAAAAAACACTTTATTACTTCTTAGACGTTTTAGTTTTTATACGACTTGTTTCTTACCGCAAATTATAAAGGAATTACTACAGAGATTTCTTTTGTTAGCCATACAATAAGCAAAATAAAATATGTTTAATTGTATTGAGACGTCTGAATACACGCACAGGACTTCATTTAATATTAAAAACTAAGTTTCATTTTCATCATATTTTCTAATGTCTCGCTATGGCCATCAATGAAATACTTAAAAAAACACTAAGCGCAATTGGCCTTATAGCTAATAAGCGATCTTCCAGGCCAGTTTAAAAAACAAGGACGTTCAAAAAGTATAAATACATTAATAACAAATACCTTCACAGTACTGTTATATAATACAATGCTAACATACGTTCCTAGAAATATCTAATCTGGCTGTTTACCATTGATACCTACTTTGTCATTTGAATGAAAAACAAACGATCAAGTTTAATAGGAAATCACATTTTTTAATGATAACACCACCTGTGTTGACAAAACATGATCAATCGATGACCAACAGGTGAGTCAGTGATCTGCAATCACCTGCACACCTTGACGCAAGTCTTGACTCACTCGACATGACCCACGAATGACTACAGTTCCGTCTTTATAGTTTCTTTTCACACGATCTGAGTTCATAATTATTAAGAACTACTAGGCAGTAGTACTTACTGTAAAACTCCAGGTAAGCCCTGTCGCCGGATACCATCGTATTTACATACATAATTAAATTGATATATGCTCATAAACAAAACGTACATATTACAGATTTTTTAAGTAATACGAGGCAAACGCTCAGGAGGCTCACCTGATGTAAAGTGATACCGCCGCCCATGCCATTGCCAGAAAGCTCGCAAGTGCGTTGCCAAAAAGTTATGATCAATATTTATATATTTAGAAATTATAATCGTCTGCAGAAAATCTAATTACATATGAGGTATATATATAAAATCCAATTCTCAGTTATACATTTTCTCTTTTTAATTTTACCTCTTTAAGTCTGTTAAAATATCCTGTACACATCAATATATTCTTTTCTAGAATTTGCTAAACACATAAATAGGAACTTATCACCTTATAACACAATTAAATTGGAGTTTTTAAACATTTACCCTACTTACAAATGAATGTAACATTGGGTTAACAACAGCATTGTTACGCCAATTACTGACTAATACTAAATGACATTGAACTTGAGTTCGTGTCTGCTAAGTTAATTAATTTTGCCTCACTCATATTTAGGTCGACATCAATTAAGATTTAGTGATAAAGTATTAGAGAAATAAACAAATTGATTTTTAGACTTTGTAATAATTTTAATATTTAGACTTTGTAATTCATTACAATAGAAATGTATAGTATTAGTGTATAAAGTGACCGACACAAAAAAGTAAGCAAAAAATCGGATGTAACACATTACGGAATCGATTAATTCTTCTATCGCAATGTTTGTGCGAAGGATTCGGAAGGAAACCGAATGTCTTAAAATTTTATTTGCTTGAATTGTGGCCTTACAACTTACGTAAATGTGTCATATAAATATGTCATTCATAATACGTAATAAATCATTATTCATAATTCAGCCTCGACCAATACTGGATATTGATGACTGCATTGAGATCTGTGGTCACAATTCTCCGAAGCTCAAAATAGCCCTTCAAGTTACGATATTAAGGTCAATGTCAGAAACAATACGATATTTTCCTTTCGTATGAGGTTGTTCTGCGTACTGCCTCCCTGGCCTAAATTGCATTCGATATATTAAGATTATGGGTCATTGTTGCGCCGTTCTGGGAATTTTCACGGACAACTTTATTTCTACGAAATCTTTTCGATTTTTCTAATAAAAATAACCTTTCAGTGTTGTATGAGCCGCATATCACTCTAGGTACTTCCAACACAGCCACATCTCAGACTTCAATACGTCAAGCCAGAATACAAATTACCATCCGTATCACCTCGTGGTCCCTCGTTTTATAACTGAGCATTTCTAAGACAGTGTTTGCCGCGCACCACCACTATGTTGATCCAGGTGCCCTAAAGTATTTCCGAACCAATTCGACTTCGGGTGTTTCAAGAAAAGAGCGTACCCATTCTTAAAATGCCAGCAGCGCACTTGCGAGCCTTCTGGCAACGTGAGTGTCCATGGGCAGCGATATCACTTACCATCAGGTGAGCCTTCTGCTCGTTTGCTTCCTATTACATAAAAAAAATTATTTTGCAGTATACAGAGGTCCTAGTGGTATTGTGGTCGTTGCCGATCAGCACAGAACTCGAAATGTTGTAATTTTATTAGGGTTATCCACACAGATTTTTATTCATAACTAACAAAATATATGTATCTTTCAATTTATGTTATTAAATAAGTATTGATCTATATTCCCACACCTGTTACCAGCGATTTTAAATGTCAGCGGGACAACTTTTAAACAACATTTTAAATATTGCTGAAAGATTAATTGGGCAATATCGCTCTAGATTAAATTTGACTTTCGAATACGAATTTTGCATATCGTTTTAAGTATGGTTAATTTTTTAATGACATTTACTTAAACAGTCAAAGTTATCTTATCAAAGTCATTATAATTCACCGCTACTGCGACGAACTACGCGTATTTTGAGACGTTTTTTGCAGACCAAAGAAACACTTTTCTTTGATTTACAAAACGATATCTTATATAATTATTTGTACCAACAATCAGGTGATACTTACAATGTATTTATAATGATAGAAAATAGATAACTTTCCTACATTAAAATTACACATATACATATACAATGACGTCAATATATACAACAGAACTTTTGTAGTGAGGCCGTCTGCTAGCGCCATATTCGTATTGGGGTCATGGATCGTGCGCAGGCGCAGTCGTGCCACACATCTTAGATACTCACAAAAATTCAATTGCATATTATTATGCTTATTAAATAAATTAACATTACGCCATCTTGACAAATCTTATCTTCCTTTATATGCTATCCTTTGTGTTGGTCTCAAAGGACTTCCAGACCTATATGTCTATTGATAGTCACATAGAAAGAGTATCTTAAGTAAAGATGCAGCTTGAATATCTAAGCTGTCTTTCCATAGAAATTACGGTAAAACTTTTTCCTGTTGTACCTAATCATCATTATCAATATAGAGTTCCAACGAAGTGGCCAATGTATTCTATCTATATTTAACTATGGTAAAATATATAAATTGTAACAGTACTACGGTTCCACAGATAGAGACATTGCAGTATACGGTAATGGAGTTGTAAACAAACGTTACGATCTTATTATCTTTGCGGTCTGTCATCGACAATGCACCCGAGCTTATCTCGAAGGCATTTTAGATTAAGCAACTTTTGAGGAATCTAATACAGTTATATATAAGTAAGTAGATAGATACCAAAACACAGTTTTAATTTGTGAATGTTTGAGTTTAAAAAAGATCTTTAATCCCCTCCGTATTGTAGTAGACATTATACTTAGACTAAGTGTGAAGTTCATAATGTATGTTTATTTATTACAATGAACAAAATATATATAGACAGTAAATTAGGATAACTATATAAATGTATTTTAAAATTGGATAAGGAGCCGGATGAGATAATGTGATAGCGAACAAAAGCTGCGGTTTAGGAGATAGCGTATGTCACGGGTTATCAACCCAGTTATGCCGGCGCCTGCGCCTATTACATGTTTATACTGATTAGGCTTTAAACAACTAACTAACTAACCACTATAGACCCCAATTTTAAGGAATACCGCAACCTACACTAAAATAAGTAGAACCCAAATCTTTATAAATACAATATGATATATAAGTAACATCGCTCGATTAAACGTCTTTGGTTGCATTGGTCTTCCTACAATCTAAGGTTTCGTTCCTATAACTACAGAAAATGCGCAGTACTCTCGCTATAGAGAAGAATTTTTACTGTAATTTGAATGTCAAATTATTTACTAGACTATAGCTAAGTAACAATCATAAATCACATGAACACTCAAACCTACATTCCGACAGGTCGACATCAATAAATGATTGATAAAAAGTCCATCTGAACGCGGCTTGAGACGTCCACACTCATTACTTATCTCTACCATTAGCTATACACTTGTTCGATACAAAATGTTAATGATATGCTACGTAAATGCCCGGAGCCTTAACGATGGATTTGTGCCATGTCGAGATGAAAAATGATGCACAGATACAGAAAAGATGAATTTTGGTAATTAAGTTGTTGAAAAGTTTGATTTTGTTTTATTCGACTCATGATTACGAGAAATTTGTTTTTCAAATTGTATAACCTGATTTAATTCATAAGAAATTTTTATAAAACAAATAATCAAAAATATTATATCTGGTAAAATCCAGTTACAATACCTAAATTGTATAGTTTTTTTCTGAAAGCGGTGTCGGGAGCAACACTAACCACAGAACAGAGGTCGTTGTATCTGATCGTAAATCAAGAAAGCGTCGCCCTTACAAAAATAGCCCGTTCACGAGTAAATTATAAAAAAAGCTAAAAAGGGCGTGCGGTCTGCGCGTGCACATGTGGTGCGCATATGACAGCCCTGTGTTTCCGGTTCCACATTCAAATTTTTGCATCCTATTGTGTATGTGTCAAGACAAATAAATGAATGACACTAATGGAGTGAGTTAATGAAAACTTTTTAGAGTGACATCAAACAATACGTCCTTGACAAGATGGCTTTGAAATTGATAGTTTCTAGCAACAAAAAAGAATAATTATAGCCGTTCTCAAATTTCACCAAGGCTTACTTACATTGTGAAACAATTACACATGTGTTTTTATGGTAGAGTTATAAAATATTTTAATTAATGAGCTTTCATCTGGTTCACGAATGGATAATAAAACATTTCGAGAAATCCTTTAATACTTTACATTAACGTATCTAGTAAATACTGTCAATCATCTAAGGTAATCCTTTTAATTATTTCAATTACTAGGTAGGTATAAAAATAAACCCATATTAATTAACATAAATACCTATTTCTCGATATAATTTGAAACACATTTCTTTTCGTTTCATTTGCTTAGTGGTGGTATAACGTTTAGACCTTAGGTTCGGTGTCCATTGAAAAATCATTTGTAACATACACAAATTTGTTACTGTCCCATAAAGCACGCGAACTTTACACGAGTGAGGGATACAAAAATAGCCGTTGGATTTATTTAAACTTTAGAAGTTGATCTTTATTATAATTAATCTCAGTTACAAATCAACGACTATCATGAACAATATCTCAGCCAACTATCGAACACCCAATTGACTTATAATCACGAATAACGATAGATATCACGTTTCAAATAGGAATGCAGAGTGCATTGTGGTTTTGTTTTACACCATTACACAGTAAAATCGAATAAACAAAATTTCAGACGTGAGGAATAATAATAATAGCTAGCAGACTCAGCGAATTGAAGTTCAAAATTTAAATTCGTCTAATGAGCGTCGAAACAGCAAATCGCGGCAAAAACTTTTGTAAACATACTATATACATGCATAAATATACGTGTGTCCACTTATAAACCTTACATTCAATAAAATTGCTTTATGATAAATTCGCATTAAAACACAAATTGGCTTTATAGCTTCGATAGAAACCGTGCTAAAAATCGCACTTATGTATTTCTTGAACGATGATGTCATTATGATAAACTTCGATTCGCTCGCGTACGTAATCTCAACCTTCACATGACCATGTATGAGGTATAACACTGGTCGTAAATACTTTTTACTTCATCTTAAGGTCTTGAGTAAATTTATGCTCGATTTTTCACGTACGAGACAAAATTATCAAGGTTATTGGTTAAATTTCTGTTAATTAGTCTACCTAACCGGTATTTTTTTATTTATGATCAATACTCCTGTGCTCTACCATCACGTGAATTTCGAGGCTATTCTACTCCTTGACATCAAGGGCCTACTGAGAAGACTGACCCATTTAAACTACATTCACGACAAATGATTTTTTTTTCAATAATTATAGATGAGGCCGTAAGTTTAAATATAAAAAAAAAACTTACATTTTTCTATCGCCATCCACGTGAGATTGAACAGTAAAACCAAACATGGACTTATAGTTTCCTGTGTATACTACCCTGGATGGGATATCCACATTGAAGCCCATGGCACAGGCCACAGCGCAAATAAAAACACACAAAAGCAAGGCCATCGTTAATTAAGTCACAACACAACACAGACACTTATTTAAATAAAATTATATAATTCGTCCTCATGTTTCGTTTCGAGTTTACGTTCGTAACTTTGCGGCTTTGCGACGTACGCTCCCGGCGGCGAGTAGGTTTTAACTGACGGAGGTTGGAGACGGCGTTCGTCGCTCGACACGACTGTAAGTAGTGACTATAAGTTGTGAGTAGACTACGAAGGAAAAGAGTTACAACTGCCTGATTTCAAAAGCATTACAGTAGTAAATCAATATTTTAGTGAACTTATGTAGATCCAGATTCTCCTTACTAAATTATTCAGTAATATATCGTACCAATGCCTAAAATGCTGGCAGTATAGAAGCTGCAATGCCTGTCGCTGAAGCATCAGGTGAGTCTTCTGCGTGTTTGTACCAATTCTATAAATAAATGATTAACTCAAGGATAGTGCCATGTAAACAGTAGTGCTAGTAACATGCATGTTGTTATCCCATCTCTAACTAAGGACTTCTAAGATTTTCGCAATGAATAATCTAATTGTCTGAATTTATTACGTCATCGTGACGAATTTATAATAAATTCATTATATATTTTGACGAATGACAATGATAAATTTACACATTTATTTAATTAATATTGAAGGCTCAGGTTACTGACTACGTTATCTTGAGATAATACTTAATTTAGGCTACTCTGTCTAAATAATAATATCTTCAACTCTCATATATTATATGGCTCGCTTACATCTTTTCCAACTTATATCTTAACATTAATACAATTACAACTTATACAATCTTAAGCTGTGTATTACGTATATACTAGGTAGAAACGGATGAAAAATATACATCGAATGCATACTATTCTAGATATTTGTTAAAAAAATTTACTAGGAGTACAGGAAATATATTTTTTTTTTAATTGCCCCTATGGTATGGTATGGTATGCAGTAACCCGGGAGATATCAATGGCCCGTTTTGCTTGGTCATATCGCAATAAGACCAGCAATCTTTTCGTCATCATCTTTGACTTTTATAAATTCCACACCCAAATTAAATATATTAGAATTAAAAAAAACACTAATTTCATCACTATTTATTTCCAATCACAACAATCATTTATAAAAATACTAAGTGAATACAAAATTCTTCTTACGACTAAATATTGATCAACAGTAATTACGTAATAGGAATATATTAGATATGAAAATAACATAACATATAGGATTTCGCTATTATAATATTGCATAAGAAACGTTACCTATAACTATTTAGGTAAAAGTGTCTTTGATAAGTCTTAATTACACAATTCAACCTTAATTTACATTATAATGTATATATTTGACACTGATAATACCGCCGAATTCAGTAACATATTAAAAAAAACACATATAATTCAATTTGATGTATTCTTATAATACGAAACAGCATTATGACATAATTTTAATTTCTTTAGGCTCATCTGCTTTTCTTTTCGTGTAACAATTACTTTTCAAGTTTAAGGAATGATCAACTGCCCACCAATTAACTAATTTTTTTTTTCAAAATCGTAAGCCTAAATCAGATTAATTTCATGACCAAAAGCTCTGATATATTTTTACCAAAATAAACACAATTTGGAAGCGATAAATACTTGAATTAGTACTTCAGTGTAATCATATTGATTACCACATATGCATACATTATTTATACGTACTAATACGTGCACGTTACACCAGCGTATACGCACTGAAAACGACATCAGATCATTCATTATTATCTGAATTTAAAATAATACTGACATCAATACATTTGTTAATCACTTTACATTAGTAGTTTTTTGCGTAACCTTTTTAGTTCATATACATTTTTAAAGACAATCAACATATTAACCCATTGACTAAAGACATCCTCAATTAATATTAAACATATTAACGAGAATAAATTCCATTAATATAGTATAATTGTTTCATTATTAATTTACCTAATCATTAGAGCCTCCTAGGGTATTTGTGCGTCACCCTAATATAATATTTATAATTAGCAAATTAATAATCATTAAACATATGAGGGGTATATAAAAATAAATAAATAACCGATATTTAAATTACAGCACGGTTTATATATTTTTTTAGAAATTACAAAAAGGTGAACGTTTATATATCAAATTCAGTAAAACCGACCTAAGAAAACTTTTAATTGAAATATATTGTGAGATTCCTCTGGTTTTGTATCCCTCCCTTATTAATCATGGTTTTATCTGGATTTTAGACTCACAGTCAAGGCTTTTTAGCAATACTATTTTATACTAGAACTCTTTAGAATTCTAAATTAGACAGCGCAAATCTTCGTTGCATAGTTAGTTTACATATTAAATAATAACATAGTCCTTATGCTGATACATCGAGTAAAGTGATAAATCTTATCTATTTAAAACACCTAAAGCTGTCTGTAAAATAGGTATTAAACGCGCGAATTGTGCTGATTTAAAATTTTCAGGTGCTTTTGCTAGTATTCGATTAACTAGACTAATTAATTCTTGTAAATAAGAGCTCACATCTTTATAAACCGCTATTTCGAGTAACCATTTTTTGCACTCAGGCGCAGTTACTACGCATTGTGATAGCACCAAATTATGTGTTATGAGAAAAAAACCCAGATAATAGATCTGAGGGTCAGATTTATATTCCTAGGCAAGTTGACCAGCCTTTTGTGCCTCAGGGACTCGTGCACTGCCAAGGATCGAACCAACGACCTCAAGGAGTCGCTGAAGCCACTAGACCAACACTGCTCACGCCTTTCGTAAAAGTATCGTGTATAGTTTTTTTTTAATTTTTACGACTTTGATAGTAAAATCCTGTATTCACATAATAAACATTTTAAGAGCCAAAAAACGGATCACGTGTCTTGCGAGTGCGCAGGCTAACCTAATATCAAATATATACTGATTGGCACCAGCTTTGTGTGTATAAAGATTTTTAATTTGGTAAAATATTTACCAAATGTTAGCGACTTCGGCATCACATTAGGATTAAGTAAACTTATACATTATTTCAATAACTTAATATATAATGCAGTCATCATACATGGAATTAAGTGAAGGTCATTTATTGGCCCTTAGCTATGATTTGGAGAACTTAAACACGCTCGGAACACTTTTCTTCTGAGGCTTGTTTTCAGCTACCTTCAAAGAAATATTGAGTAAATTGTAACTCTTTGATAACATTTATCAACAATTTTATTATTACTTTATAATTGTATTCGAAATATATGCGCCTAATTGAAGTGAAACTTCTTTATCGGCGTTGTAAAAAGATTTACCGTCACATTTTATTGTTACGCGCCATCTTTTTATTGTTCCTACCACGGTTGATTCGAAGAGATTCGAAGCCATTAATAAAAAATATATAATAGCGATAACAATGATAGAAATAATTATATTACAATTAATGAAATTCTATAATAATCTTAGTAGTAGTAAGGTAATAATTGTATTATTTGTATTCATGTCTATGATAATAAAAGCATTTTGTTAAACTTTATCTGATTTAATTTTATTTAACCATTTCTGTAAAGATGCATATAGTAGAACATTTTTCCCCTTTCCTATGGTTGAAATCTCATGAAGAGCTTTATTAATGTGTACTTACAGTTCTATCTCCTAGAAGTAATCTGGCCTTATCTTCTTCCAAAGGTTCAGGGGCAGCGGGGGCTCGTCGGTGGAGCTGTAATTTCTGTCTAATCGCTTGTGATAGCAGAACTCTGGTAACAAAACATTCGTTTCATAGTGACTCGAAAACTTTAACCCTTTTGATCAGCCTGTGACTTCGAAACAATCATTGTTTTTTTCCGGATATCAAACATACGTCTTCTGTTAAACGCAACACGTTAAATATACTCGTAGCATTAAGAGGCGGCAAACGGGAAGGACGCTCACGTGGAGAAAATTGATACCGCCACCACACCTACATGGCCGGAAGGCTCGTAAGTGCGTTGCCGGCCTTTTACAATTTGGTACTCTCTTTTCTTAATGGACTTAAATTATAAAAACACAAAGGGGCCTTTTAGGGCCCCAGGTGTCCGTTTCGATCATTTATTTTTGATGATTAGCCTTAGTGATGGTTTCCTCGCGATATTTTCCTTCACCGTACGAGCGAGTGTTTTGTTTAGTCCGTTGGTGGACAGCCGGGGATTAAACGTAGGTACCACCTCAGTGATGAGAATTGTTGATGTCCTACTGCTGACTTATACGGCTTATATATGTGTAACAATTTTATTATAAAAACAATTATAATTAAAATTCTAGTTCTAACCGGCGTGTGTCGTTCTTCGTAGCTAACAAGAGATCAAGCCAGGTCCAGGTCACATTGTGGTACTCCAGCGTGGGTAGTAGTAGTGGTAGGTCCCGGACGTCTTCCAAATTCTTCTCCTTGCTGCCCTTGTATGACACACGTACGGGCACTTCAGGAATCTTAATATAGATGAACAGTTTGTTCTTCTCTGCGCGCTCCTATTTAAAAAATCACAGTCAGTAAGGACAACTTGTAGTCAGTCATCAATGGTATCTTAACCAATGACAACAGACTCAATATATATAAAACATTTATTATGTTATCACTTGATATGTCGAATGTAAATTCTATTTCTATTTCTACTATTTACTAGCTATTTCTACTTTCTAGCAAATATATAAATAAATTAAATTAAATTAAATGAAGTCCAGAACCTCATCTGAAAGTGAAGAACAAGTTGAACACCTCAGCCGAAGGTAAATAAACAGTCCAGAACCTCAGCTGAAAGTGAAGAACAAGTTGAACACCTCCGCCGAAGGTAAATAAACAGTCCAGAACCTTAGCTGAAAGTAAAGAACAAGTTGAACACCTCAGCCGAAAGTAAATAAACATTACAGGAACTCAGCTGAAAGTAAAGAACAGGTTGAAAACCTAAGTCTAAAATAAATAAACAGTCCAGAACCTCAGCTGAAAGTAAAGATCAAGTTAAAAACCTCAGCCGAAAGTAAATAAACAGTCCAGAAGCTCAGCTGAAAGTAAAGAACAAGTTGAACACCTCAGCCGAAAGTAAATAAACAGTTCACAATATCAGCTGAAAGTAAAGAACAAGTTGAACACCTCAGCCGAAAGTAAATAAACAGTTCACAATATCAGCTGAAAGTAAAGATCAAGTTGAACACTTCAGCCGAAGGTAAATAAACAGTCCAGAACCTCAGCTGAAAGTAAAGAACAAGTTGAACACCTCAGCCGAAAGTAAACAAACAGTCCAGAACCTCAGCTGAAAGTAAAGAACAAGATGAACACCTCAGCCGAAAGTAAATAAACATTACAGGAACTCAGCTGAAAGTAAAGAACAGGTTGAAAACCTCAGTCTAAAACAAATAAACAGTCCAGAACCTCAGCTGAAAGTAAAGATCAAGTTGAAAACCTCAGCCGAAAGTAAATAAACAGTCCAGAAGCTCAGCTGAAAGTAAAGAACAAGTTGAACACCTCAGCCGAAAGTAAATAAACAGTTCACAATATCAGCTGAAAGTAAAGTACAAGTTGAACACCTCAGCCGAAAGTAAATAAACAGTTCACAATATCAGCTGAAAGTAAAGATCAAGTTGAACACCTCAGCCGAAAGTAAATAAACATTACAGGAACTCAGCTGAAAGTAAAGAACAGGTTGAAAACCTCAGTCTAAAATAAATAAACAGTCCAGAACCTCAGCTGAAAGTAAAGATCAAGTTAAAAACCTCAGCCGAAAGTAAATAAACAGTCCAGAAGCTCAGCTGAAAGTAAAGAACAAGTTGAACACCTCAGCCGAAAGTAAATAAACAGTCCAGAACCTCAGCTGAAAGTAAAGAACAAGTTGAACACCTCAGCCGAAAGTAAATAAACAGTTCACAATATCAGCTGAAAGTAAAGATCAAGTTGAACACCTCAGCCGAAGGTAAATAAACAGTCCAGAACCTCAGCTGAAAGTAAAGAACAAGTTGAACACCTCAGCCGAAAGTAAACAAACAGTCCAGAACCTCAGCTGAAAGTAAAGAACAAGTTGAACACCTCAGCCGAAAGTAAATAAACATTACAGGAACTCAGCTGAAAGTAAAGAACAGGTTGAAAACCTCAGTCTAAAATAAATAAACAGTCCAGAACCTCAGCTGAAAGTAAAGATCAAGTTGAAAACCTCAGCCGAAAGTAAATAAACAGTCCAGAAGCTCAGCTGAAAGTAAAGAACAAGTTGAACACCTCAGCCGAAAGTAAATAAACAGTTCACAATATCAGCTGAAAGTAAAGTACAAGTTGAACACCTCAGCCGAAAGTAAATAAACAGTTCACAATATCAGCTGAAAGTAAAGATCAAGTTGAACACCTCAGCCGAAGGTAAATAAACATTACAGGAACTCAGCTGAAAGTAAAGAACAGGTTGAAAACCTCAGTCTAAAAGAAATAAACAGTCCAGAACCTCAGCTGAAAGTAAAGATCAAGTTGAACACCTCAGCCGAAGGTAAATAAACAGTCCAGAACCTCAGCTGAAAGTAAAGAACAAGTTGAACACCTCAGCCGAAAGTAAACAAACAGTCCAGAACCTCAGCTGAAAGTAAAGAACAAGTTCAACACCTCAGCCGAAAGTAAATAAACATTACAGGAACTCAGCTGAAAGTAAAGAACAGGTTGAAAACCTCAGTCTAAAATAAATAAACAGTCCAGAACCTCAGCTGAAAGTAAAGGTCAAGTTGAAAACCTCAGCCGAAAGTAAATAAACAGTTCACAACCTCAGCTGAAAGTAAAGAACAAGTTGAACACCTCAGCCGAAAGTAAATAAACAGTTCACAATATCAGCTGAAAGTAAAGATCAAGTTGAACACCTCAGCCGAAGGTAAATAAACAGTTCACAATATCAGCTGAAAGTAAAGATCAAGTTGAAAACCTCAGCCGAAAGTAAATAAACAGTTCACAATATCAGCTGAAAGTAAAGATCAAGTTGAAAACCTCAGCCGAAAGTAAATAAACAGTTCACAACCTCAGCTGAAAGTAAAGAACAAGTTGAACACCTCAGCCGAAAGTAAATAAACAGTCCAGAACATCAGCTGAAAGTAAAGAACAGGTTGAAAACCTCAGTCTAAAATAAATAAACAGTCCAGAACCTCAGCTGAAAGTAAAGATCAAGTTGAAAACCTCAGCCGAAAGTAAATAAACAGTCCAGAAGCTCAGCTGAAAGTAAAGAACAAGTTGAACACCTCAGCTGAAAGTAAATAAACAGTTCACAATATCAGCTGAAAGTAAAGAACAAGTTGAACACCTCAGCCGAAAGTAAATAAACAGTCCAGAAGCTCAGCTGAAAGTAAAGAACAAGTTGAACACCTCAGCTGAAAGTAAATAAACAGTTCACAATATCAGCTGAAAGTAAAGAACAAGTTGAACACCTCAGCCGAAAGTAAATAAACAGTTCACAATATCAGCTGAAAGTAAAGATCAAGTTGAACACCTCAGCCGAAAGTAAATAAACAGTTCACAATATCAGCTGAAAGTAAAGATCAAGTTGAACACCTCAGCCGAAGGTAAATAAACATTACAGGAACTCAGCTGAAAGTAAAGAACAGGTTGAAAACCTCAGTCTAAAAGAAATAAACAGTCCAGAACCTCAGCTGAAAGTAAAGATCAAGTTGAACACCTCAGCCGAAGGTAAATAAACAGTCCAGAACCTCAGCTGAAAGTAAAGAACAAGTTGAACACCTCAGCCGAAAGTAAACAAACAGTCCAGAACCTCAGCTGAAAGTAAAGAACAAGTTCAACACCTCAGCCGAAAGTAAATAAACATTACAGGAACTCAGCTGAAAGTAAAGAACAGGTTGAAAACCTCAGTCTAAAATAAATAAACAGTCCAGAACCTCAGCTGAAAGTAAAGGTCAAGTTGAAAACCTCAGCCGAAAGTAAATAAACAGTTCACAACCTCAGCTGAAAGTAAAGAACAAGTTGAACACCTCAGCCGAAAGTAAATAAACAGTTCACAATATCAGCTGAAAGTAAAGATCAAGTTGAACACCTCAGCCGAAGGTAAATAAACAGTTCACAATATCAGCTGAAAGTAAAGATCAAGTTGAAAACCTCAGCCGAAAGTAAATAAACAGTTCACAACCTCAGCTGAAAGTAAAGAACAAGTTGAACACCTCAGCCGAAAGTAAATAAACAGTCCAGAACATCAGCTGAAAGTAAAGAACAGGTTGAAAACCTCAGTCTAAAATAAATAAACAGTCCAGAACCTCAGCTGAAAGTAAAGATCAAGTTGAAAACCTCAGCCGAAAGTAAATAAACAGTCCAGAAGCTCAGCTGAAAGTAAAGAACAAGTTGAACACCTCAGCTGAAAGTAAATAAACAGTTCACAATATCAGCTGAAAGTAAAGAACAAGTTGAACACCTCAGCCGAAAGTAAATAAACAGTTCACAATATCAGCTGAAAGTAAAGATCAAGTTGAACACTTCAGCCGAAGGTAAATAAACAGTCCAGAACCTCAGCTGAAAGTAAAGAACAAGTTGAACACCTCAGCCGAAAGTAAACAAACAGTCCAGAACCTCAGCTGAAAGTAAAGAACAAGATGAACACCTCAGCCGAAAGTAAACAAACAGTCCAGAACCTCAGCTGAAAGTAAAGAACAAGTTGAACACCTCAGCCGAAAGTAAATAAACATTACAGGAACTCAACTGAAAGTAAAGAACAGGTTGAAAACCTCAGTCTAAAATAAATAAACAGTCCAGAACCTCAGCTGAAAGTAAAGATCAAGTTGAAAACCTCAGCCGAAAGTAAATAAACAGTTCACAACCTCAGCTGAAAGTAAAGAACAAGTTGAACACCTCAGCCGAAAGTAAATAAACAGTCCAGAACATCAGCTGAAAGTAAAGATCAAGTTGAACACCTCAGCCGAAAGTAAATAAACATTACAGGAACTCAGCTGAAAGTAAAGAACAGGTTGAAAACCTCAGTCTAAAATAAATAAACAGTCCAGAACCTCAGCTGAAAGTAAAGATCAAGTTAAAAACCTCAGCCGAAAGTAAATAAACAGTCCAGAAGCTCAGCTGAAAGTAAAGAACAAGTTGAACACCTCAGCCGAAAGTAAATAAACAGTCCAGAACCTCAGCTGAAAGTAAAGAACAAGTTGAACACCTCAGCCGAAAGTAAATAAACAGTTCACAATATCAGCTGAAAGTAAAGATCAAGTTGAACACCTCAGCCGAAGGTAAATAAACAGTCCAGAACCTCAGCTGAAAGTAAAGAACAAGTTGAACACCTCAGCCGAAAGTAAACAAACAGTCCAGAACCTCAGCTGAAAGTAAAGAACAAGTTGAACACCTCAGCCGAAAGTAAATAAACATTACAGGAACTCAGCTGAAAGTAAAGAACAGGTTGAAAACCTCAGTCTAAAATAAATAAACAGTCCAGAACCTCAGCTGAAAGTAAAGATCAAGTTGAAAACCTCAGCCGAAAGTAAATAAACAGTCCAGAAGCTCAGCTGAAAGTAAAGAACAAGTTGAACACCTCAGCCGAAAGTAAATAAACAGTTCACAATATCAGCTGAAAGTAAAGTACAAGTTGAACACCTCAGCCGAAAGTAAATAAACAGTTCACAATATCAGCTGAAAGTAAAGATCAAGTTGAACACCTCAGCCGAAAGTAAATAAACATTACAGGAACTCAGCTGAAAGTAAAGAACAGGTTGAAAACCTCAGTCTAAAATAAATAAACAGTCCAGAACCTCAGCTGAGAGTAAAGATCAAGTTAAAAACCTCAGCCGAAAGTAAATAAACAGTCCAGAAGCTCAGCTGAAAGTAAAGAACAAGTTGAACACCTCAGCTGAAAGTAAATAAACAGTTCACAATATCAGCTGAAAGTAAAGAACAAGTTGAACACCTCAGCCGAAAGTAAATAAACAGTTCACAATATCAGCTGAAAGTAAAGATCAAGTTGAACACTTCAGCCGAAGGTAAATAAACAGTCCAGAACCTCAGCTGAAAGTAAAGAACAAGTTGAACACCTCAGCCGAAAGTAAACAAACAGTCCAGAACCTCAGCTGAAAGTAAAGAACAAGTTGAACACCTCAGCCGAAAGTAAATAAACATTACAGGAACTCAGCTGAAAGTAAAGAACAGGTTGAAAACCTCAGTCTAAAATAAATAAACAGTCCAGAACCTCAGCTGAAAGTAAAGATCAAGTTGAAAACCTCAGCCGAAAGTAAATAAACAGTCCAGAAGCTCAGCTGAAAGTAAAGAACAAGTTGAACACCTCAGCCGAAAGTAAATAAACAGTTCACAATATCAGCTGAAATTAAAGTACAAGTTGAACACCTCAGCCGAAAGTAAATAAACAGTTCACAATATCAGCTGAAAGTAAAGATCAAGTTGAACACCTCAGCCGAAAGTAAATAAACATTACAGGAACTCAGCTGAAAGTAAAGAACAGGTTGAAAACCTCAGTCTAAAATAAATAAACAGTCCAGAACCTCAGCTGAAAGTAAAGATCAAGTTAAAAACCTCAGCCGAAAGTAAATAAACAGTCCAGAAGCTCAGCTGAAAGTAAAGAACAAGTTGAACACCTCAGCCGAAAGTAAATAAACAGTCCAGAAGCTCAGCTGAAAGTAAAGAACAAGTTGAACACCTCAGCCGAAAGTAAATAAACAGTTCACAATATCAGCTGAAAGTAAAGATCAAGTTGAACACCTCAGCCGAAGGTAAATAAACAGTCCAGAACCTCAGCTGAAAGTAAAGAACAAGTTGAACACCTCAGCCGAAAGTAAACAAACAGTCCAGAACCTCAGCTGAAAGTAAAGAACAAGTTGAACACCTCAGCCGAAAGTAAATAAACATTACAGGAACTCAGCTGAAAGTAAAGAACAGGTTGAAAACCTCAGTCTAAAATAAATAAACAGTCCAGAACCTCAGCTGAAAGTAAAGATCAAGTTGAAAACCTCAGCCGAAAGTAAATAAACAGTCCAGAAGCTCAGCTGAAAGTAAAGAACAAGTTGAACACCTCAGCCGAAAGTAAATAAACAGTTCACAATATCAGCTGAAAGTAAAGTACAAGTTGAACACCTCAGCCGAAAGTAAATAAACAGTTCACAATATCAGCTGAAAGTAAAGATCAAGTTGAACACCTCAGCCGAAGGTAAATAAACATTACAGGAACTCAGCTGAAAGTAAAGAACAGGTTGAAAACCTCAGTCTAAAAGAAATAAACAGTCCAGAACCTCAGCTGAAAGTAAAGATCAAGTTGAACACCTCAGCCGAAGGTAAATAAACAGTCCAGAACCTCAGCTGAAAGTAAAGAACAAGTTGAACACCTCAGCCGAAAGTAAACAAACAGTCCAGAACCTCAGCTGAAAGTAAAGAACAAGTTCAACACCTCAGCCGAAAGTAAATAAACATTACAGGAACTCAGCTGAAAGTAAAGAACAGGTTGAAAACCTCAGTCTAAAATAAATAAACAGTCCAGAACCTCAGCTGAAAGTAAAGGTCAAGTTGAAAACCTCAGCCGAAAGTAAATAAACAGTTCACAACCTCAGCTGAAAGTAAAGAACAAGTTGAACACCTCAGCCGAAAGTAAATAAACAGTTCACAATATCAGCTGAAAGTAAAGATCAAGTTGAACACCTCAGCCGAAGGTAAATAAACAGTTCACAATATCAGCTGAAAGTAAAGATCAAGTTGAAAACCTCAGCCGAAAGTAAATAAACAGTTCACAACCTCAGCTGAAAGTAAAGAACAAGTTGAACACCTCAGCCGAAAGTAAATAAACAGTCCAGAACATCAGCTGAAAGTAAAGAACAGGTTGAAAACCTCAGTCTAAAATAAATAAACAGTCCAGAACCTCAGCTGAAAGTAAAGATCAAGTTGAAAACCTCAGCCGAAAGTAAATAAACAGTCCAGAAGCTCAGCTGAAAGTAAAGAACAAGTTGAACACCTCAGCTGAAAGTAAATAAACAGTTCACAATATCAGCTGAAAGTAAAGAACAAGTTGAACACCTCAGCCGAAAGTAAATAAACAGTTCACAATATCAGCTGAAAGTAAAGATCAAGTTGAACACTTCAGCCGAAGGTAAATAAACAGTCCAGAACCTCAGCTGAAAGTAAAGAACAAGTTGAACACCTCAGCCGAAAGTAAACAAACAATCCAGAACCTCAGCTGAAAGTAAAGAACAAGATGAACACCTCAGCCGAAAGTAAACAAACAGTCCAGAACCTCAGCTGAAAGTAAAGAACAAGTTGAACACCTCAGCCGAAAGTAAATAAACATTACAGGAACTCAACTGAAAGTAAAGAACAGGTTGAAAACCTCAGTCTAAAATAAATAAACAGTCCAGAACCTCAGCTGAAAGTAAAGATCAAGTTGAAAACCTCAGCCGAAAGTAAATAAACAGTCCAGAAGCTCAGCTGAAAGTAAAGAACAAGTTGAACACCTCAGCCGAAAGTAAATAAACAGTTCACAATATCAGCTGAAAGTAAAGTACAAGTTGAACACCTCAGCCGAAAGTAAATAAACAGTTCACAATATCAGCTGAAAGTAAAGATCAAGTTGAACACCTCAGCCGAAAGTAAATAAACATTACAGGAACTCAGCTGAAAGTAAAGAACAGGTTGAAAACCTCAGTCTAAAATAAATAAACAGTCCAGAACCTCAGCTGAAAGTAAAGATCAAGTTAAAAACCTCAGCCGAAAGTAAATAAACAGTCCAGAAGCTCAGCTGAAAGTAAAGAACAAGTTGAACACCTCAGCTGAAAGTAAATAAACAGTTCACAATATCAGCTGAAAGTAAAGAACAAGTTGAACACCTCAGCCGAAAGTAAATAAACAGTTCACAATATCAGCTGAAAGTAAAGATCAAGTTGAACACTTCAGCCGAAGGTAAATAAACAGTCCAGAACCTCAGCTGAAAGTAAAGAACAAGTTGAACACCTCAGCCGAAAGTAAACAAACAGTCCAGAACCTCAGCTGAAAGTAAAGAACAAGTTGAACACCTCAGCCGAAAGTAAATAAACATTACAGGAACTCAGCTGAAAGTAAAGAACAGGTTGAAAACCTCAGTCTAAAATAAATAAACAGTCCAGAACCTCAGCTGAAAGTAAAGATCAAGTTGAAAACCTCAGCCGAAAGTAAATAAACAGTCCAGAAGCTCAGCTGAAAGTAAAGAACAAGTTGAACACCTCAGCCGAAAGTAAATAAACAGTTCACAATATCAGCTGAAAGTAAAGTACAAGTTGAACACCTCAGCCGAAAGTAAATAAACAGTTCACAATATCAGCTGAAAGTAAAGATCAAGTTGAACACCTCAGCCGAAAGTAAATAAACATTACAGGAACTCAGCTGAAAGTAAAGAACAGGTTGAAAACCTCAGTCTAAAATAAATAAACAGTCCAGAACCTCAGCTGAAAGTAAAGATCAAGTTAAAAACCTCAGCCGAAAGTAAATAAACAGTCCAGAAGCTCAGCTGAAAGTAAAGAACAAGTTGAACACCTCAGCCGAAAGTAAATAAACAGTCCAGAACCTCAGCTGAAAGTAAAGAACAAGTTGAACACCTCAGCCGAAAGTAAATAAACAGTTCACAATATCAGCTGAAAGTAAAGATCAAGTTGAACACCTCAGCCGAAGGTAAATAAACAGTCCAGAACCTCAGCTGAAAGTAAAGAACAAGTTGAACACCTCAGCCGAAAGTAAACAAACAGTCCAGAACCTCAGCTGAAAGTAAAGAACAAGTTGAACACCTCAGCCGAAAGTAAATAAACATTACAGGAACTCAGCTGAAAGTAAAGAACAGGTTGAAAACCTCAGTCTAAAATAAATAAACAGTCCAGAACCTCAGCTGAAAGTAAAGATCAAGTTGAAAACCTCAGCCGAAAGTAAATAAACAGTCCAGAAGCTCAGCTGAAAGTAAAGAACAAGTTGAACACCTCAGCCGAAAGTAAATAAACAGTTCACAATATCAGCTGAAAGTAAAGATCAAGTTGAACACCTCAGCCGAAAGTAAATAAACAGTTCACAACCTCAGCTGAAAGTAAAGAACAAGTTGAACACCTCAGCCGAAAGTAAATAAACAGTCCAGAACATCAGCTGAAAGTAAAGAACAGGTTGAAAACCTCAGTCTAAAATAAATAAACAGTCCAGAACCTCAGCTGAAAGTAAAGATCAAGTTGAAAACCTCAGCCGAAAGTAAATAAACAGTCCAGAAGCTCAGCTGAAAGTAAAGAACAAGTTGAACACCTCAGCCGAAAGTAAATAAACAGTTCACAATATCAGCTGAAAGTAAAGTACAAGTTGAACACCTCAGCCGAAAGTAAATAAACAGTTCACAATATCAGCTGAAAGTAAAGATCAAGTTGAACACCTCAGCCGAAAGTAAATAAACATTACAGGAACTCAGCTGAAAGTAAAGAACAGGTTGAAAACCTCAGTCTAAAATAAATAAACAGTCCAGAACCTCAGCTGAAAGTAAAGATCAAGTTAAAAACCTCAGCCGAAAGTAAATAAACAGTCCAGAAGCTCAGCTGAAAGTAAAGAACAAGTTGAACACCTCAGCCGAAAGTAAATAAACAGTTCACAATATCAGCTGAAAGTAAAGAACAAGTTGAACACCTCAGCCGAAAGTAAACAAACAGTCCAGAACCTCAGCTGAAAGTAAAGAACAAGTTGAACACCTCAGCCGAAAGTAAATAAACATTACAGGAACTCAGCTGAAAGTAAAGAACAGGTTGAAAACCTCAGTCTAAAATAAATAAACAGTCCAGAACCTCAGCTGAAAGTAAAGATCAAGTTGAAAACCTCAGCCGAAAGTAAATAAACAGTCCAGAAGCTCAGCTGAAAGTAAAGAACAAGTTGAACACCTCAGCCGAAAGTAAATAAACAGTTCACAATATCAGCTGAAAGTAAAGTACAAGTTGAACACCTCAGCCGAAAGTAAATAAACATTACAGGAACTCAGCTGAAAGTAAAGAACAGGTTGAAAACCTCAGTCTAAAATAAATAAACAGTCCAGAACCTCAGCTGAAAGTAAAGATCAAGTTGAAAACCTCAGCCGAAAGTAAATAAACAGTCCAGAAGCTCAGCTGAAAGTAAAGAACAAGTTGAACACCTCAGCCGAAAGTAAATAAACAGTTCACAATATCAGCTGAAAGTAAAGTACAAGTTGAACACCTCAGCCGAAAGTAAATAAACAGTTCACAATATCAGCTGAAAGTAAAGATCAAGTTGAACACCTCAGTCGAAAGTAAATAAACATTACAGGAACTCAGCTGAAAGTAAAGAACAGGTTGAAAACCTCAGTCTAAAATAAATAAACAGTCCAGAACCTCAGCTGAAAGTAAAGATCAAGTTAAAAACCTCAGCCGAAAGTAAATAAACAGTTCACAATATCAGCTGAAAGTAAAGAACAAGTTGAGCACCTCAGCCGAAAGTAAATAAACAGTCCAGAACCTCAGCTGAAAGTAAAGAACAAGTTGAACACCTCAGCCGAAAGTAAATAAACAGTTCACAATATCAGCTGAAAGTAAAGATCAAGTTGAACACCTCAGCCGAAGGTAAATAAACAGTCCAGAACCTCAGCTGAAAGTAAAGAACAAGTTGAACACCTCAGCCGAAAGTAAACAAACAGTCCAGAACCTCAGCTGAAAGTAAAGAACAAGTTGAACACTTCAGCCGAAAGTAAATAAACATTACAGGAACTCAGCTGAAAGTAAAGAACAGGTTGAAAACCTCAGTCTAAAATAAATAAACAGTCCAGAACCTCAGCTGAAAGTAAAGATCAAGTTGAACACCTCAGCCGAAGGTAAATAAACAGTCCAGAACCTCAGCTGAAAGTAAAGAACAAGTTGAACACCTCAGCCGAAAGTAAACAAACAGTCCAGAACCTCAGCTGAAAGTAAAGAACAAGTTGAACACCTCAGCCGAAAGTAAATAAACATTACAGGAACTCAGCTGAAAGTAAAGAACAGGTTGAAAACCTCAGTCTAAAATAAATAAACAGTCCAGAACCTCAGCTGAAAGTAAAGGAAAAGTTGAAAACCTCAGCAAAAAGTAAATAAACAGTTCACAACCTCAGCTGAAAATAAAGAACAAGTTGAACATCTCAGCCGAAAGTAAATAAACAGTCCAGAACATCAGCTGAAAGTGAAGAACAAGTTGAACACCTCAGCCGAAGGTAAATAAACAGTCCAGAACCTCAGCTGAAAGTTAAGAACAAGTTGAACACCTCAGCCGAAGGTAAATAAACAGTTCACAATATCAGCTGAAAGTAAAGATCAAGTTGAAAACCTCAGCCGAAAGTAAATAAACAGTCCAGAACATCAGCTGAAAGTGAAGAACAAGTTGAACACCTCAGCCGAAAGTAAATAAACAGTCCAGAACATCAGCTGAAAGTGAAGAACAAGTTGAACACCTCAGCCGAAGGTAAATAAACAGTCCAGAACCTCAGCTGAAAGTTAAGAACAAGTTGAACACCTCAGCCGAAGGTAAATAAACAGTTCACAATATCAGCTGAAAGTAAAGATCAAGTTGAACACCTCAGCCGAAGGTAAATAAACAGTTCACAATATCAGCTGAAAGTAAAGATCAAGTTGAAAACCTCAGCCGAAAGTAAATAAACAGTCCAGAACCTCAGCTGAAAGTTAAGAACAAGTTGAACACCTCAGCCGAAGGTAAATAAACAGTTCACAATATCAGCTGAAAGTAAAGATCAAGTTGAACACCTCAGCCGAAGGTAAATAAACAGTTCACAATATCAGCTGAAAGTAAAGATCAAGTTGAAAACCTCAGCCGAAAGTAAATAAACAGTTCACAACCTCAGCTGAAAGTAAAGAACAAGTTGAACACCTCAGCCGAAAGTAAATAAACAGTCCAGAACATCAGCTGAAAGTGAAGAACAAGTTGAACACCTCAGCCGAAGGTAAATAAACAGTCCAGAACCTCAGCTGAAAGTTAAGAACAAGTTGAACACCTCAGCCGAAGGTAAATAAACAGTTCACAATATCAGCTGAAAGTAAAGATCAAGTTGAACACCTCAGCCGAAGGTAAATAAACAGTTCACAATATCAGCTGAAAGTAAAGAACAAGTTGAACACCTCAGCCGAAAGTAAATAAACAGTCCAGAACATCAGCTGAAAGTGAAGAACAAGTTGAACACCTCAGCCGAAGGTAAATAAACAGTTCACAATATCAGCTGAAAGTAAAGATCAAGTTGAAAACCTCAGCCGAAAGTAAATAAACAGTCCAGAACATCAGCTGAAAGTGAAGAACAAGTTGAACCCCTCAGCCGAAAGTAAATAAACAGTCCAGAACCTCAGCTGAAAGTTAAGAACAAGTTGAACACCTCAGCCGAAGGTAAATAAACAGTCCAGAACCTCAGCTGAAAGTTAAGAACAAGTTGAACACCTCAGCCGAAGGTAAATAAACAGTTCACAATATCAGCTGAAAGTAAAGATCAAGTTGAAAACCTCAGCCGAAAGTAAATAAACAGTTCACAACCTCAGCTGAAAGTTAAGAACAAGTTGAACACCTCAGCCGAAGGTAAATAAACAGTTCACAATATCAGCTGAAAGTAAAGATCAAGTTGAACACCTCAGCCGAAGGTAAATAAACAGTTCACAATATCAGCTGAAAGTAAAGATCAAGTTGAAAACCTCAGCCGAAAGTAAATAAACAGTTCACAACCTCAGCTGAAAGTAAAGAACAAGTTGAACACCTCAGCCGAAAGTAAATAAACAGTCCAGAACATCAGCTGAAAGTGAAGAACAAGTTGAACACCTCAGCCGAAGGTAAATAAACAGTCCAGAACCTCAGCTGAAAGTTAAGAACAAGTTGAACACCTCAGCCGAAGGTAAATAAACAGTTCACAATATCAGCTGAAAGTAAAGATCAAGTTGAACACCTCAGCCGAAGGTAAATAAACAGTTCACAATATCAGCTGAAAGTAAAGATCAAGTTGAAAACCTCAGCCGAAAGTAAATAAACAGTCCACAAAACTCAGCGGGGATACATTTTATTTAAATACAGTGACGAGACTTGGTGTTATCTATGACACCGTATGCCTACTATATTTTTGACATACGGGTGATACCTAGCGTTATCTAAATCTGAGGGTAATGCACGTAATGATGTTTGAATTTTATTTTTATTTATTGCTTCGTATAAAGAGATGGCAATGAAACAACATACCTTCATTTTCTCAACATCATCTTTATCCTTCTTATCGCGCTTGACGTAGAAGTTAGAGTTGGAATCCTTGTTCTTCTTTCGCGACTTCTTCGAGACTAGCGTTCCGCTATTTCTCCCCGATGCACCTTCCCCAGCCTCTTCTTCTCCTTCCTCCATGGCGTCTGGATCTCGTTCCGGGAAGCAAAACTTCAACATTGTGTTGAAGAACTTCTTTGTCATGCCTATGAAAATATTAAATATATATGCTTGACATAGACTATGTCATAGGTAGTATGACATTTAGAGTAATCAAATTGAAAATTTCGCAACTTCCTCCACATCTTCGGTAGTATAGTGGTAAGTATCCCCGCCTGTCACGCGGGAGACCGGGGTTCGATTCCCCGCCGGAGAGATCTTTTTTTTATTTTACATGCTACTTAATTTTATCTAATTAATAACATACCAATTCGAATGGGCACAATATTGACTTCAAAATGTTCTTTCACAGATATTCCGCCTACGGGTGGTCTATCTCGGCAGAAGACGCGTAACGCCGCGCGTCGAGCTAATGGTGCACGACCGGACGCTGCTTGAGGTACTAAGACCTAAAATATTAACTCGTTTATTGAAAAAAATATACTGTTTTAGCCATAATAACCTAATATACTACGTCTTTACCTTAACAATTTACATAAGAGGCATTTATAAATATTTATCAAGTCTTAATACAAGTTCAAATAATTAGCAATTCCATACTAAATTGGATTATAATTACCTATATCTCAGAACAAGCAGAATTATTATTCATAATAATGAACTTACACCTTAATACTCGTCATAAATGATACTGCTATCAATAAAACAATTATTGTGTATTAGTAATTCAGATAAACGTCTATACGTAGTACCAGCCCCTAATTTTGCTGACCCTTACACAATCTTCGGTAGTATAGTGGTAAGTATCCCCGCCTGTCACGCGGGAGACCGGGGTTCGATTCCCCGCCGGAGAGATTTTTTAATTTTTTTACGAAAAATTTTAATTTTAACACCATCCACATTTAATTTTTTTCTTAGCAAAATGAACGTTAGATAATTAGTTGTTAGTGTTGTAAATAGCATACCTCGGGGAATGGTTCATTAGGCAGAAGATTCGTAACCCGCACATAACCCAACTCTAGTTGATGTTCCACAGAGTCATCTGATCGAGAAGTTTTCGTATACCTGAGATATATTAATAAGATAAAGTTAATCATAATAAAAACATTAATTATAAAAGAACCATATCAACAATGTCCAAAATTAAATATAAATTCAAATTTAAATAATTGTTTTTTTTTTGTATATTTGATATAAATATCACTTTTTAAATGAAAATAAGTGCAACTTTTTCGTTGACAATTTTGTTTGCCTTAAGTGTATTGATACCGGCAAACTTCTTGAGCGTTAAACAAAGGAGTGGGGGAAAGTTTACGCAGCGTGGGACACAAACGCTGTATCGACATCTTAATTTTTTTTTTATAAATTGCGGAAACTTGTAGGTCTTACTTACAAGAAGTTGGTAAGCAGCAGATCAGCAATTCCCAGCTGCCCATCTGCATCAGTGAGTCTCCAACGGGCAGATTTAAAGCATATCTCATTATAGCGATGGGGCGGCGCGTGCGGCGATCGCGGCGCAGGCGCACGTGTAGCGCAACCCGCTTCACGCCACGCGCGTACCATTGCATCTAGCTCTTCGCCTAGGGACCATGCTGTTTCCTTGCATTCATTTACCTACAATAAAAATTGCAAAACTCAAATTATTTTTTATTTCTTTATTTTATGAAGTGAGACATTAACATATATACCGTATGTTACTCTGCGATAATTTAGTATTATAATAGCGAAAGAATTGTGAAAGCTTTTTAAAGTTTATTCGTTACAAGCATACACATATAAAAATCTTTCCTCTTATAAAATATATTTTATTTAAAAAGGCACATTAACGAAACATATGGACCCTTATATCGAACACACGACATAAATCACTTAATCATACATCATACATTACTGACAAGTGTAGAAAGAAAACATTATAAATATAAAAGAGCAATTTTCCAATTGTTATTGGTGACGGAACGCCCGAAGACATGGAGACTGTTATAAAATGGATCAGCCTCGCATGTCATCACAGCTTCGTTTACTGCAGATAGAGATCTCGTTAGAGGAGAATTATAACCTACTATTAGTATATAGAGAACCAAACCTTATCGCCAATATTTGGCTCGCTCTAGTATTAATCCCCAAGTCCCATATGCTTTTAGATATCAAAAATTCTTACCTGATCGTCCAAACTCTTCAACTCAGCCAGAGCTATAGGGTCGTTGCCAGTTATGGATCGATTCTTCAAATAATACTCCTTTTCTAACCGACGGAGACGGGCCAGTGTCTCTCTGACCTAATTAACACAAAATAATTATAAAAATAATTAATTATAAAAAAGATAACAATGTTAAAGTGACCACAGAACAAAAACAATACTTGTGAACTATTAGATTGGGTCGTTTTATATTGTAACAACAATCATAAATGATTATTACCTGAGTCTGCAACTTGTGTATGAGATGTCTAGGATCTGTGTCGCGATGCAACTGTAGTTGGAAACGCATGCGCGCGCGCCGCTCTAAAGCTCGACGTCTTTCCGGCTCCACGTGAAGTACTACATTATTTATAACGTCCAACAACATTGCGTACTAAAAATGATAAAATAAAAAATACCTATAATATAAGGCTTTTCTAGGGACTTGAATTCGATAAAAGTCTACTTAGAACAACCGTATTATTATTATCTTTTTATTATAATATCAATATTTATTTCCCATCTTTTTAAATAAAATATTTCAGTGATTCTTTTACTCTTTTAATTGCTATTATTTAGCCACGTGTAACATTTATTTAAATAAATGATGTATACAAATTTTGTGTCAATGTGTAATGAAACGCCTCCATAACGTCTAGAGCAATTTTGGTGAAACTGTTTGTGTATTAAAGAGGGTGCTAGTTTTTTTTAAAGTTACTATTGGTACTATCACTCTTTTACGTTTCATAGTAAGGAAAAAGACATATAAAAATACCTGTAATGAATTAGTGCAGACATCAAGATCGTGATGCATGAGGGTGAAGGAGTCGTATGGCTCAGGCGCAGACGCCCATCCGGCTCCCGTGTTAGTACTGCTCTCACTTTCTTGGGACACGTAGTAGAACTCGCAAGCGCAGCGAGATACTATCCTTTGTAACTGAAGTCGAAGAATTTATTTTTAATTTTTTTTAAAGTCAGTTTTTTTTTTTAATTTTACTTGGCTTAGTGCTCGCGAGTGCATAGCCACCTTTTTAGAAGTCAGTACGCTTGTATTTAAACAAATCAATGGCGCTACAACCTTTTTAGGTCTGGGCCTCAGATTCTGTATCTGTTTCATGATCATTTGTTAATCAAATAGGCAAGTAGGTGATCAGCCTTTTGCGCCTGACGCACGCCGTCGACTTTTTGGGTCTAAGACTAGCCGGTTTCCTCACGATGTTTTCCTTCACCGTTCGAGCTAATCTTGAATGCGCACATAGAAAGAAAATCCATTGGTGCACAGCCGGGGTCTACGACCTCCGACCTCAGAGATGAGAGTCGCACGCTGAAGCCACTAGGCCAACACTGCTGCTGCTTGTATTTTTTAAGCTACCTTAAATTATTTTACAATAATGAATAAAATGAATTTAGTTATTAGTTATTGAATACCTGAGCTAAACCAGTGTCAGCAGAAGGCCCGACAGTCCTGCCAATAACACCGCCGGCCGAGTGGCCGCTACCAACGAGTCGCGGGACGTCCGGCAACGTGCTAATTTCCGCACCTGACCATCTCTCTTCAATCTCCTCTACTGACACCCATTGAATGTTTTCTGAAACATGATATTGTTTATTTATACAATGTCTACCTCAGTACAAGAATATAGAAACAGTACACAATACAAGTCGTCAAACAAACTATTGGGTATTCTAAAATTTTTCTTTTCGGTATGCACAGTAATGTATAAACTTTTGAGTACAATAATCTGTATTATTCCCGTTTGAACATTTTAAAATTAATGCAATATCAAAGAATATATAATAAGCACACGAAGATTTAGTATTATATTAATATTTGTTATAAATTAAATAAAAGTACACTTTATATAGAATAAAACAAATTAAGTTAAAATTATGTAATTGAATGATAATGAATGTGAAAAACATCGAGACAGTTCTAAAATTTTAATTTTTTATAGGCGTTTTAAACCTATAAAAGTCTATCAAATACCATCAAGTTGATCTCGATCCGCTGCGCTGACCGTAGCATAGTACTGCATAGCGGACAGTGCGCCGCTCCAGGCCGTAGCTGCGGGCGCGCGACGTACGCGTTGACGTACTTCCGCTCGTGCCGCACAAAGTATCACGTATCCACGCGTCTCACAACCTTTTAGCACCACTTGGGAGTTCACTAATTCAACTGAAATATATATATTTTTTTAATTTTGTTATCTTTTAACAGTGCCCTTATAAAAGTTTGTGTGGTAAGCATTTCGTACTACATGGTTTTTAATGGGATGTTTTTTTTTCTTCTAAACGCTTGACGTGCATTATATGAAAGATAAGTTGATCTCATTTCATCTCTGTTAAGAAATAGCAATAATTTTAAATAGTATTGTCTTTGGTTAACATAGCTTTTACACATTGAAAGAAAACAATTTTTTAACCGGATTTAAGCTATTTGTATTATTGTAAACTTATAATTATTTACAAAATTTTCAGACTGAATGAATAGAGGAAGGACACCGTGAGTCATTTCTGCAAAAACTCGTCATCTTTTAGTCGATACCAACTCCGGGGAAATAAATACAGATAACACAACTTTCTCTACAGCTGTGATACTTTTGACATTCAACACCTTTTGTCTTCAGTCACCGTGACCACGCACGCTGTAAAGCACGCGAAACGTCGGAAAAATTTCAATTAAAAATTATGTTAATATTTATAAGTTTATAATAATACAAATAGCTTAAATCCGGTTATAAAATTGTTTTCATTCAATCATTTTAAACTTTTGCATATAGATAATGTAATTACAGCGTGTTGTAAGATGTGAACCTGAAGACGTGTACACGATTATGAACTTACTGAGACAGGCAGTATGCGCAGTATCATCATCCAGCACATGCCTTAAATGAGGTGGATGTGGGGGCGGGGCGTCTCCCTCAGCCCCGGCCAATTCGTCACTAAACACGACGGGTGCTTCACCCCCTGCCTCGCCTGCCTCTGCCACTAGTGCCGCTAACATGCCTTCCGCGCACGATCCGCTACCACCGCTGCCACCCTGTAAGTATACAAATGTTTACTCATATTAAAACAACAGGCATAACAGTTGATCATTGATTTTATTAATAAGAGTATTACAAAAGAGTTTCCTATAAAAGAAAAAAAAACAATGGCGCTACAACCTTTTTAGATCTGGGCCTCAGATTTCTGTATCTGTTTCGTGGTCGAATAGTCAAGTAGGTGATCAGCCTTCTGTGCCTGACACACGCCTTCGACTTTTTGGGACTAAGACAAGCCGGTTTCGTCACAATGTTTTCCTCCACCGTTGGGGCTAATGTTAAATGCGCACATAGAAAGAAAATCCATTGCACAGCCGGGGATCGAACCTACGACCTCAGAGGTGAGAGTTGCACACTGAAGCCAATAGGCCTACACTAGTCCAAGATATAGAAGAATGATAACTTTAATAATAATAAACTTTAGTATAGAAGTAATTAAATAAAAAAATATAAATCCATTATAAATATCCAGTTATGATATTATCAATCAAAAAATGTTTTTTTAAACACGTTAAATAAATAAGACCAAATAAAAATGTTTTAAAAATCATTTGTATATAAAACTCGATGTATAAAAATTACCTGTGTCGAGGCAGGCGGAGGAGATACTACGTCGGAATCTCGCTGATGTTTAGGCGATGTTGTCGGCTTTTCTTCTTCCTTCAATGCTTTGGTTGATAGATTTTTCTTTAATTGCTGTAGAGATCATAACATAGTTTTTTTGTATATTTAATCAAACCCCCATATAAAAATTTAAATCTGATCTAGTTAATGCTTATACCACTTCGACACAAAAGCTTAAACATAGCATACAAATGAAAATTGAATGAAATTTCGTATCTCATTAAGGAGACACATTTCTGATGTTATAAGAATAATTAAGAATACTCAGATATTTTTAACTAAAAATACAATATTTTTTGTAATGAAATATTATTTATTATTACTTACCTGTGTCTTGATATACGTATCGATAAGCGCAAATGCAAGATCCCGGTTAAGTTTAGTCCAGGCTCCACGTAGATCGTGCACTGCAAGTCGATGCGTAGGCGCAGGAGTCGAACCCGCCCCACTAGCTTCGCGCCCATACGACACACGCCGTACAGACAGGCAATAACATTTCTCCATAGCCGGAGGGCAGAGCATATCTCTCTGCAACGTGATGTGACTTCGTGAGAAACTAGTACGTAAATGGTATACATCACACGCAACCTGTGCATTCCGTATACAACACTGTTGTATACGGAAAAAGAACACTAAACTATATGATTCCAAATGTAATTAATTATATACCAGCATCACTAGATAAAAACTGACTAACAAAATTAATCAAACCAAAAAAAAGGATTCATAATTTTCTTTTATTTAATATTTAACTACTCGTACATAAACATAAAATCAACCTTAAAGACATTAAGTACCTCGAGACTTGGCTCAGGCGTCAATAACAGTTTCCTACTGTCGCTTTGTACCTATCATCTTAGCATTGTAAACAAATTATTATAATTTATAATATTATTGTTATAATTGCGGACGCTTCGGTGGTCGGAGAAATTGTGACCAATTTATCTTCGGCCGTCACATAAATTTTTGTATTCTTTTAATAAATAATGTATTAACTTTTTACAACAAACAAAATTACAGTTTTATTTAAGACGCTTTGAAACTTTTTATACCTTGATAGAGCGATAAATAAACAATATAGACGAACACAGATCACTTGCTATTAATTTCATTGTAATGAGAAATTCTAAAATTCTTTGATACATACCTCATCTCCATCCTTTTCCTCGTGCGCCTGTTGGGCTGGTGTTTTGAGCCATATTTCAACGTCGTTAAGGTCGCAATTCATGTACAATGTTGCCCATACTGCACGTGCGCGTCGTATCAGCGAATCAGAGCCAGGTACAAGTGACAAGCGGTGACGAGAACCACACGTCACACGTACGCCTAACATCTCTATACCACGCTGCATTGACGATGAAGACCAGTAAAACACCTAAAAGATTAGTTTAGTAAGATTAATGTACACAATAAGCCACACCCCGTTAACAAAAACATACGCACGAACGTACTAAATCCTATGTTTCTATGGTATTTTTAATGAATCGATTTCATTATCACCATTATTTGAGTGAAATCATCTATTTAAGCTTCTGCACGCGTGCAAATTGTTGTAAGGAATAATAATAATGTAACTTTATTACATAGTTGCAAGTTAATATGTGTTGCGTACTTGTCAAAAAAATTAAGTTATTAAGAAATAACGATTAATCCCTTTTGATTTCAATCACACAAATTCCTACTGAGGGAACAGTCCAAAGTCTATTTAACTAGTTTCAGTAGGAAGTTTTTGACAAGTGAATCCCAACATTTCTTACGAGTTTAATATACGTAACATTGACAGATATTTGAAGTCAACTTTTTTTTTAAATTATTACCAACATTTTTGCGAAGTGCCAAGAAGACGTTTTGGCCAGCCAGCACTTTACGCACAACGGACCTAGTGAGAGGTTAAGTTCTGTGTCCACCAACATTTAACCTTTAGCAATATTAAATAAGACAATGACAGTTTGTACCTGTAAGTTGTGTAAAGTCAGAGAGACAGCAACATTGCGATAATGTCGCGATAGCTGAGGTTTCCTCGGCTTCATGTTCTTGAACACACGTCCACGGCGGGTCGGTCGTGTTGTACCAGATAAAATCAGTTTCAGGCTTTCAAACCACCTGTTAAAATTTATTAAAATCATTGATAGACATAGACACATATAATAATGGAGTAATTTGTGTATTATCAACGTACCTAAGCGTACTGCCATATAAAAGTAAAACCGGTCCATCATCCTCCATCGGCTTCGTGTCCATACTTAAGTGGAGATCCAAACCTTGTGAGCGAAATGCTCTATATGAGTCATGTTCCTGAAACACAAAATATTTGTACATAAAGCGCGGAGCCCACGTTTGCGGTATATATTTCGCTGTAAAGTAGTTAAATCAGAGAGTTTATTGAATCTCTATACAATTAATTAAAGATCGATATTCAATCTAGTCGCTAGCATTTTGATTTAAATAAAGCAGCGTCGAAAACATTTAACTATCTGTCTGACCGAAAGCCAGCGTATTGATTAACAAGATGTAAAACAAGATGGTAAAACAAGACTCCGCCATGATTATATCATTTGTTTTGGTTATTTCGGTGTGATCGTGAAGAACTGAGACCTTGGAAATTCCGTGTTTTGTTTTATTGCAAATGGTTAGGTTAGGTTAGTCTTGTTGCCTAGGAACGTTTAGGTAACTCGTTAAACGTTTCGTTCACTCACTTGTCGGACGGAACATTAGCGACTTGATTGAATATCGATCTTTAATTAACTGTCTAGAGATCCAATTAACTCTCTGATTTAACTACTTTACTGCGACATATATATTACATTTATGAACACGATAATCTTCAATTTGATCTGGAACTAAAAAGTAAAAGACGTTAATGCCTCGAGACAACAGACAGAGTAGTATAGTACAAAATAATAAATACTTATAAAATATAATCGATTTAAAAAATGATGAGTATTTTCTGATAAGAATCCTAAAACTATAGTTCCAACCTGGTTACTAGAATATTCTGGTAGTCTTGTTGGCGCACAAGGGGCTACGGCGTGATGGTCCCGTGGATCACCGACACACTGCCAACCCAGTTTGATACTGAGCCGCAATCCGGGAACACGTAATACACGACAATCGTCATATTTGCTGGCAGTACGAACGAAGACCTTCAGCTCGCCCAGGAATCCTAACTTACCTGTAACCATACATAATAACTTTAATAACAAATATCAACTATATTATCGGGCTCAGCCAGAGCTCAGAGATAATGGAGACAAAAAGCAAACAAGACACTTTACAAAATACAATAATAACTCTAGCATACAAATTTATTCTTATAATAGATGAAACGGCGAACTTCGTATCACCTATATATATATGTCTAACTGTGTATATATATGTATGTGTAACTTAACACAAAATTTTTACTTGACTTCATACTTCACCTATGAAACACAAAATTCTAAAGTGACAACTTTTTATTTCTTAAAGACAAATGACATCAAATTTCTCACAAATTCAAACACTTTTTATTAGGAAATTCAATTATCGCTTTAAGTATTATATATATATATTGGTGGAAGATATTTAAAGATCATAAACCAAATCGGTCCCAGTCCCAAATTCTCGAGTTTTAGCGAGACAAACGAACAGAAATTTATTTATATATGTAACCGTAAAATTGTAAATAAGTACCGTTAGTTTGCTATCTATCTCGCGATATTGTAAACTGTCGAAAGTACGTTACAGTACGTTAAGGTTCTTTACTTATTTACAATTTTACGGTGACACAAATAAATAGATAGGATCCAAATGTATCCACCACCTTACTATGGTTAGAAGATTAACATCGGCTAATTGACTTTATCCAGTTCAAATAAATAAATTTAAAAAACTTATAATAAGTAATAGTACATATAAATGACTGAGCAAAATCAAATTATTACACCAAGTAAATAAAGGTTTAACACAATATAAGTACCATTGGTCCAGTCTAACACCAAGTCACTCCAAGTAACCTCCATCTCCTCTGTAGTGTTATAAGGGTCTAGAGAGACGTGGAGAAGACACGTGAATTTACTGCAGTTGAGAGTGAGTCGTCCGTGGAAAAGGAGACGCACTTTGTCCCACCAAGTCAAAGGTGCGGATGGGTCCAATGACGGACGGGATACTTGGTCGAAGGCTATCAATAAAAATAATCATTATTAAACTCCTTGTAATTCTGTCTAAAAACTCTTTTCTAAACAGAAAAAAAATATTGATATTTTTCACGTAACTTTAGAAAAGTAATATCAATAAATATCTAAAAAAAAGGTGTGTCGTAATTCCTTATAATAATTACCAAATACTCAATTTTTAACAAAGTTTTTACAAACTCTTTTATTAACTATCAAATGCAAGTATTTTCACGTCTTATATAAACACATTAAATTGCTAATAATTATTTAGTCCAAGTAACTTTACCTAAATTACAATGGGCAATAACAGGCTCCCAGCAAGGTCCGAAAGCGTAGCTATATTCCGTCATCTCGCAGCACAAATCATAATACCACTTCAGCGGCATCATGCTACGTTCTAGTTCAAACTCACCCCATGGGGCACCTTGATCTATCACTACTGTACGAACAGCTAAAAGAAAAATATATTTAAAATGTATGTACGTAAGATTGTGAGCATTATGTAGCGGTATATAATATGACGTATACATAATCTTATTTGTGAACTTTGATATGTCTATTTTACCTCTTGGAGGAGCAGATTCTTCTGCAGCCAACATGGTGCCCCAAAGCCGCATTTCACTCATACTCAGCAATGGCTGCGGGAAGTCGCGCAGACGCAGTTGCCATAGCACCACAGATACGTTTATCATTCGGCACCAGAGAGTACTGAACTCGATACCCTCTTCTGGCCAAGGACTGCAATTATTTGATATTTCATTTTTTTTTTCATTAGAATTAGATAAATAACTTTTAAGAATAATAATTAAGATACTTCAAAGAGTATATTAAACAGCAATTTCAAAGTTTGACTCTAGATGACAATAAAAACTACATCAGGCATGTTGCGTTCATGTGTTCATGTGTTTGCGTTGCGTAAAAAGTTGTCATTCAAAAAGAGTCAAATGTGCCATAGTTAATAATAATAAGCCTTTTTATTTCCTGTTTTACAATTGATGGTAGTTGCTATATTACAGTAAACAAAAATCAAGAGTAAAGATTAATTAGTTAAGAGAGTCTAATAAGCTATTTATGAATAAACGTAGATATATACTCCAGTTATATTTATTTAAGCAAAAAATATATAGCTTGTTTTCAAGCTGGTAATAGTAATTTTCTATAGGTTGACTATAACACGGCAGATGTGTGAAAAAAATTAAAAAATGCTCTATCTCATACATCTTAAATTCCTGAAGTCTCACCTATCAGCGTCGATCTCCCTAAGCTTCTGGGTGGCATTCTGGGCTCCATGCATCGATGGGTCAGCGAGAGCCAACAACGAGAAGCCTGATAGGCAGCAGGCCACGAGGCGACTGCGGGGTGGGGGCGCAGCCCTACACCTTTGGACGTAGATCTGAGCGTCCTTTTGCCGAAGCGCGGAGTATAGTTCCTCCACTTTTCCGGCTGGGAGGAAAAGGTGGGGCTTGCATAGCTCTTGCACCTAGCAAATTGAAAACATATTGTTGCTAGGAATATAATTGTTGCAAAAATTTGAATTTAATGGATTAATTGGAAAAAAAAATTCACATTGTAGAAGGATCTGATGTAAAATGAATATTTTATTTTAAAAATTACCTTTGGCCTACTCCTGCGTACACAGGCTTCTTTAAATATTTCCAACAAACAAATAGTCATAGACTATTATCTATAAGTAATTATTCGTCAGTCTTACCGACACAGTATTTGTACGAATTAATATAAATAGTAATCTTTACAAAATTTTCTATTATTTCAGAAGTATCAAATAATTTTTGGAACAATTTTGTGATTACCTTTGCGTCCAACATAGTTCGACGTTTCTGACTTTCCTTGTATTCATCTTCAAGTAACTCGTAGTTGTCCCGAAGTTTAACTTCGAATGGATCGTCACTCATTTCAATAAGTATTTCATCGATCTAAAATATAATAATTGATAGATTTTTATAACATTAAAGTTTAAACGGTTGGACTGATTTTGAGAAATGTTTTTTTTTTGCATATTCACTAATACCCTTTATAATGCGGTACCCTTATAACTATATATACATAGATATTTCTTTTAGTTTATTAGTTTTATTTATTAGTTTTGTACTTTTGCAGCGGTTTCAGTTGTGTTGTTAAAAAATATATAAAACGGGGGATTACATTACTATATGTTCGTAAAATGTAATTATATCTCAATTCTTAATATACCTTTATATGAAGATCACTTGGCAGTGGACTATCCAACGTAAAGGATTTCTTTTTAATGCCGTGTACGTGTTTTAACCATTTGAAGAGGGACACAAAGTCTCCTTGAACAGCTTCAGCAAATCGGTGCTTGTATGGGAATATCACGCGGATTGATTCTATATTGACGGCCCTGCAAAACCATTTCAATATTTTCTTTTTTACAGCTGGAACTCATTACATAAAAAAGTATTGGAGTTTGATAGACATTTGCCACAGATTTCATACATATGTTATTTATATATATATGTTTCGTGTTCACTTTTTTAATTTAAGTATGTGAATGATTAGCATTCCGTACCAGTCATACGCCGACGAATCGTTTCGTTCAATAAAGCAAAGTCCACTGGAGAACATTATTTCGCCATACGACCTTTTAAATTCTTAAAGAAAAGTTAACTTCTTATCAAGTATTTCACTAAGAGGACAACTTTTTATAATACACTACTTATAATAATTAATAATTTTCGAAAAACCACATCAATTTCTACCTTATAACGGTCAAATATGTCAATATTGCCAATGCAGTTCTGTAGTTCGTGAGATTAGTACCGACAAATTAACCTCTCAGTAGATGGATTATATAACCTTTAGCCATGCAAGTTCATACGTTATTGCTACTAAGTGAAATTATGTTCAAATTTCTCACCAAACTTTGTTCCAAGAGAGCACGAATCCGTCATTTGCCTTTCTCTCAATTCTTATATCAGGATCATCAGATACACGCTCCTGGGAGTATCCATCTACGGTTAATATTTCGTCCCCATTCAAAATCATTTTCAAATGACTCCAGACTATTGACAAACCTATTTCGTCGTCATATGATATCGTCATGTCATCTAAAATTGCAAATAAAACTACTTAGTTTCAGAATTAAATTAGGTTTAGGCAGGTTTTTATTAATATATATATCGTAAAATTTAAAATCCTGGTCTTGAGTTCACTTAAGTAACCAAAGTAAGGTTACATATAAATATTTTAGGTAATAATTAGAAGCGTAAACCAAATGTAAACAACCATCGTACACTTGAAGCCAATATTGAGCCCTTTAGTCATTGCCACACTTATAAATTGTATTTTAACATTCTCGTTATGTTTATTCTGATAATGTTTTAACATAAGTGTCATTTAGATTTAAAAACCCTGAGATAAGCCAAGTTTGTTTTTGTTAGCGTCCCAACTCCTCTACCCCTAATTTTATGTTAGTTTTAAGCTCATCTTTTTATCCATTAAAGTCAGTTGTTACCCAACAACAAAGAAAGAGTTTTATTTAAACATCTCCATACAACAACCGCAACCGAACTTAATTCTTGCAATTGCATCTTTTTAACAACAGAATAAACAAAACACTATCAAATTGCAATATTTCAATGTTATACAGGTTGTCCCAAAATTCCAACCGTAACATGGCAGGTAGTAGCCGACCGATGATTTATTTTTATTTTATTTATTTATTAACACTTCGTTACATTATAATATAACAATTTAACATCGCATTCGAGCGATCTCTTCCAGGCAACCACTGTGAGTAAAGAAAAAACAATGTATTAAATTACATAAGGTAGGCAAGAAGTGCAAAATACATATTACATATAGTTATAAAGAAGACACAAAACAGGAACAAAAAATAAACTAAACTGATACTGGATACATGAAAAACAAAAAGCAAAAAGTGCACATGAATCACGATAATCTAATTCAAGATTTAATAATTATACATCAAATTATCAGTTCGAAAGCTTAGTAAATATAACGCACCTGTTGAAAACACCATACTATTATCCTTAGACAACGCTAAGCCTAAATTAGTTTCAGTCTTAAACGACACTCTCCAATCCTTCGCCATCTCTTTCTTTCGCAAAACATCAATGCTCTCTCTTCTGTCTTTAACTTCATTCCTGAACCCTCTAAACGCTCTAATAAATGTTAAAATCTTCAGATGTAAATTAGGGCTCCATTCAAACTCAACATCTTCTAAGAATTGGAAATCTAGCAGAAGAGAATTTCGTTCCATGTTCGGTACGCGTTCAATTCTTGCTAACTTTACGTGGAAGAACGATGATGGTATTTCATCACATCGATGACAGTGTACATTGCCTGCAAAAAACTTATCTTTTATAATTGCAGGATTTGGTATTGTAGGGTAAATAAGCTAGCCGGTGTTAGATACGCAGTAGTTTTTGCATATTCTTATAAAAGAAAATGCAGAACAACAAAGAACAACTTTACCACATACCGCATTCTGACGAAATTACGTTTAGAGACCAATAGTTCCATTATATTTATAAAAATGTATAACTTTGAGTAGAAAAGGTGAAATAAATCATTAAATATGTAAAAGAACTTATTTCTCATTACAATATATATACGAACGAGATACACGTCGTCACAAGCCGTCCCAATTTTAGTCTAATAGGTTCACTCTGACATGTAGCTTTACTGCCCTTTTGAATTGGCTTAAACGCGTCAATATTACGAATTTTAGACGGTAATTGGTTAAATAATTGCACACCCTCATACTTAATAGACTTCTTCGAATAATTTGTACGCGACGATTTGTCGACGAGTATTGTGTTTAGTGGTGTGTTTGATTTTTTCTTATCTTACAATATATATAAATCTCCTGTCACGATGTTTGTCCGCGATGGACTCCTAAACTACTTAACCGATTTTAAATTAAATTGGCACACCGTGAGCAGTCTGGTCCAACTTAAGAGATAGGATAGCTTAGATCTTTAATTATAGTCGCAATTTTATTTTATTGCAAATTATTTTCTATAATTAATTGCCAGTCACAATTATCTGTTAACTCCAAAAGATTCTAACAGATGTCGATACTTTTCGTCTGGATTGAGTAAGTATTCAATAGATGGCACTGCTCTGGTAAACCCACAAACGTGTCATATAAGCTACAATTCAATATCATGATTTCCACGTGTTATTGAGACTAAAGTATAAATTAAATTTACTTTGTAGTAAACTAAATACCCTGAAATTCAATTATTTCTACTTTTTTTAATTTTTGGTGTTAGCATAGCCAACTACGTGTTACTCAGACCGAAGTGTAAATCAAATTCAAATTATAGTGACGATAAAACATTAAAATAATTCTTTCGTGTCACGGTATTAAGGCTAATTACAACCACATTAAGGAGAAACGAAGTTCGCGGGGGCAGCTAGTATAGTATATAATTCTGTTTACTGGCAAAATATTTAGACCAGCGCCACTTTGCGAGATTTAAAATATTTTAATAAAATTTAATATATATTATCATACCTTGAAACGGAACAATTTCCACCATCTTCAGTCCAGAAACCACAGCTCCCGTTTTATTTTTGCTTTTCTCAAAAGTTACCGCATCAATTCTCGTCATTATACAAACTGTATCACTGACTATGAGAAACAGGTTAATGTGCGACAGAGCCACATTCATAGTGATTTCATAAGAAGTCTGTATGACCTCTGTAGGCGATTCGTGTGTAGACCCTCTATATTCGTTCATACAGTCTACGAATGTTAAAATAGATTGCGCGAGCGACGGGCTCCATTCTAATCGCAGACAATCCATCATTGCTTCCACCTGGTAAATAAATTGTATGAAAATAATGAGCATGGGATTCTTTCAAATCTGCCTATACCAAATTTACATTACTAATTATAAGTCAAAATATGCCTCAACACTTGTGTGTGATGAAAACTATAATGAAGGTACCTTATGGTAAGGTAAGGATCTAGAAACTCCTATCGCTAAATCGTCGAAGTAAATATCATTTTGAAAATGCAATCTCCTCCCTATAATTGAATTAAAAAAATATTTGTCTAATACGTTCTTCGTCTGGCAAACTTATTTTAGAAGTGGAAGGATATATATAGGTTTTATACATATAGGCTATAAGGGGCAGAAGCTATCTTATATTTGGTATACCTTTGATTGTCTAGACGCATGCGAGGCCCACTTAACCAGTGCAACAGCAAGCACGTGCGAGCCCCAATGATGGGCTCGTCTCGTCGGCCCCGCCCCTCGTCCCGCCCCCGCCCAGCCACCATCCACTAACAGTTCCGCGCTCCATTGACGACCGCAACACGCATACGTTTCTTCTAAAAGTAGAATATGATTTTTGTTGTTTATTGAACGTTTTATTTATATTATTTGTTTTAATTCAATTCGATTAGTTACATTTTTTTTAACATTTGTTAAATGAACAGTCCAACGTATTTGCTGTTTTAAATCAAAACATTACAACACATTTATATCACCTATTAATAATGTATTCTAATACCTTAAAATAAAAAAGAGCCTTAAAATAGCAAAGATTCAAAATGACCGTCATGCTGGATACGGACTGAATTCAATACATAAAAATATTACATAACAATTTGAGGGTTGAGTAAAAATCTCGCTTACCGGTTGTATCAAGCAGCTGATCAAACTTGACCTTAAGCCCACTACATCCAGCTCCAAAGGCAGCAATATCGCGGCCACATCGTATTAATACACTTCGCAACTCCGCGCAACCTTGTAATGCACAGCTACGTGATATTCGGGACCACCACGCTTCAGCGTTCCATGCTGTTGAGTACGAACAATATATTTTTACGCCAAGACTTAGCACTACTCACGTATGTCCCAATCCAACATATTTCTGACGTTTGGAAGTCATACTTAGAGTACCATAAGTCCCTTCCCTTAGTCTAAGAAAAGAAGAGGTTAACTGTATATGACTAACATATATATATATATATATATATATATGTTAGTTTAATTTGTCAATTTCGTTATCTGGCTACCCAAAATAACTATTGTTACGAGATTTTGACAAAGGTTCTCTGAAAAGGTTAACTAAATAATCATGGCATATAATATAGTTTCATAATACAGTATCATAAGTACTGCAATATTCGGTTTAATATATGTATAATTAACTGTTTTTAGGTAGAGGTGATCGTAATGTTAATAATAACAATAAATTATTATTGTCAAAGTACAAATCTATGAAAAATCACTTACTTTTTTGTGTAAATTGTGATAACTTCATGACCTTTGCTTTTTTTATTCTTTGCATTATACTGGAGTACCATAAAAACACGTTACTATGCTCGTATGTAACGTTCAAAGTACTAATTATGAGGTAAAGATTTAGTGTCCCTTTTTCAAGCTGCAATAAATTTTATTCTATTAATGAGAATAATATAAAATATTGTTAATATTTTTTTCTGTACCGTTGTGGTTTGTATTAATGTAACCACAGCAGTCTTGTTTAGGAGCACGACAATTGCATATAAAAGTAGTTTTTTAATTAAAAGGTTAAGTACTGTCCTGCAGACAATAATTATAACAATATAGACTTTGTATAAAAATATCTTTATGTATTACCTTGGCATCCAGCTTGACTTTATTTAAAAATATTAATGTACTGTCTTTGGCAGACAGCCGCAAACCGTCCGCCTGCAGAGCGACATATACTTGAGGTAGTCTCATAACTTCTGCACCAACAGCACTAACCGCTACTGATGCTGCACTAAATCGGGAATTTACCTAACAAATATATTTATTTTATTTCAAGAGTCATTATTGGTTAAAAATAATGAGTTTAAGTAAAAATAATTTTTTACATTCGTAACAACTCAAAACCAAATCAGAACCAATTCAACCTAGGGTCCTTCATGAAAAGAACGTACCAATTCTTAAAATGCCGGCAACGCACTCGCGAGCCCTCTGGCATTGAGAGTGTCCATGGGCGGCGGGCGGTATCACTTTAAATCAGGTGAACCTCCTGTTACATTAAAAAAAATCTTTCAAATTGATTCTTATAAAATAATCATATTTTATATTACAATATGTGATATAACTTCACACCCACCAGCAAACTTTGTAAAGATACTTCAAACTTAGTCTTAGTGAGATTATCCACACATCCAATACTTGTAGGTCCAATTTTGAGGCTTAGTATCTGAAAAATTAAATAAAAATGAATTTCATTACAAAATGGATATGAAAAACTACTAATGAATATATTATCTTAGGAATTCATTAATTAACAAATTGAAGGTGTTTGTTGCCACAGCCTGGATGGCAGTTTGTCGCAAACCAGTCTAAAAAGCATCATCTACTTCGCCTATAAAATGAAACAAATAGTAAACAAGACAGAAAAGTATCTTACAGTAGTAGAGATCCTGCATGTAAGCAAAAATGGATATTCTAAGGACATCAATATTTAACTAACAAACCTTTGGAATAACAGGAGAGAGTCTAGGTATTAGTGTAGCTAGATGATCTTCACTAGGTGATGGAGCCACTACTTTGGACTTTTGATTTTTTTGTAAAAAGTCATACAGATCATCTTGTAGCACCACTGCAGGATTACTTATCACTGTATGTATTTTCTGAAAAAGAGATGTAATACAAAATTTGATCAGGGCTCTAGGTTAGACTGATGCTACAATTACAGACCCAGATCACTTATAGATGTATTAGGATAGATGTTTAAAGACCTTATTTTTGATTAAACACCAAACAATTGATAACATTTTAGGTCTTATTAAGAAAGTTGATACACTTTCAAAAAAGAAGCATATTTCTACAACCATAGTTTGTATTAATAGTATTTTACCTCTACATTTAACGGGCTGTCAGCTTTAACAGTGCCTTCCACAAGAATACTACCAGCAGCCTCTGCTAAAGAATTTATTCCAGAAATTATTCTAGCCTTAGCATCACTTATATTAGCTGAGAAGACCAGTGCTCGAGCTGGGCCTCCAGCTGCTCCATCTGCATGAATCTCTGATGCTGTTGTATGGAGATACCAGTGATTTCCACAGTCATGTATTGTGATGGAGGCATTAAAAATATGTACACCCATAAACTAAAAAAATGTGATGAAAATATAATTATATATGTATTGTAAATTGTATAATTTTCATGCAATGTATATTTAATAATATATATAATTTTTTTAAAGTAATTTCCTTTCAGTAGTTTTATTTGACTGGTAAAACTATTAGTTGAGTCAAAGTAATAGATAGCGGACACAAAGTATACCTGTGCAAACATGATTAAACTTGGAGGCAGCTTCTTATCTCGGAATTCCAATAGCTTTCGGTGTTTAGGTAAATAATGCTGATGATCGTCTATCTGTCCATATACTTCTGATTCCAAATTCTCTACTCGTGAGTAAGAATTTTGTTTTGAAAGAAGAGGCTTTAAAATAGTCTCTACAACTGCATTTCTTTTCTCTTCTGCATTATTTGTTACTTTTAGAGATTTTATGACAACTGAGACAAGTTTGTTGATCTCCGAGTTAAAACAACTACTACGGAATGATATTTCATCTATATGCTAAAACATAATTCAATTAATAAAGAAACAACATATGCCTAGAAATTCTTTAACATTCTCCTTCTCAACGAAATATATGCTTACAACAGAGTACCCATCCTTAGATAAGCTCACATCTCGCAAAATTAGTTTTAGTACAGCTATTCTTCCAATCTTAAGTTTAATATGATATTTTCGTTTGAATAGCCATGATAGAAGTGTTGGTAGCAACCTAGAAAACATAATATATAATAGTTTTATTAAATTAATAAAGAGTATTATATGTATTAAGAGGAAACAATACCATTTTATTACTAGAAGAAAAAGGGAACCAAAGAAACTTATATTGCGAAGTATGTAGATGAAGACTAAAGAATAGTTGTAAGAAATACAATAATCTTTATTCATTTTTGGGGATATTAGAAAACAAACACACTTAGAGCGATACTTACCACGAAACACAAGAGTAAATAATGATAAACCCTAGACATAAAATCAATATAAAATTCATTGTACTATTATCGTTTATAATATCTCATTTATATATTGTAATTATATAAAAAATATATATTATTACAATGAATTAGCATCTCGCTAATCGGCACTTTCCCGTATACACATTACAAATATTTTCTGTTTTTCATTATAATTCCAACAACATTACTATGTTAATTGTCATTTGATATTTGACAAATAATGTGTCTCTCTCTGCCCCGTTCAATAATAATGTATAGATCAATTTGTCTTTATATTATCTGTGCTAGTGGGAATGAAAAAATGAGTCAGTTGTGTTTTCAGTGAAATTCAGTAGTGGGACTGCGCCTTTGCGTATCGAGTAAAGAATTGTTCTCTGGTCCATTTTTGAAACACGAAACACCTTATCATAAATAATAAAACCTGAGCCACATAATCACAATTACGTTACATAGATGATCATTGTTGTCTTGACTCTTCAGCGTTCCATTTCTTTGTCACGGAGCATTCTCTACAATTGCAATAATCAAATAAATAGATTTGAAAAATTATAAATCTTGGTTGTGATTTTCTTATATTTCTATTTTATATTGACTTTATATTAATTAAATTTCATATTTTAAATAGTATAATAAATATAAATATACAATATGTATTATATTTAACGCATTATTTTCTTATTCTTATGTGAATTCAAGTAAGGTTGTTAAATTAGAGATCTATTTTTGTTAAGTGAATGTTTTAAAAATGATAACCTCTACACCGCCTCGGCAAGTGGAAATGATGAAAGGAATTTTGCATTGTGTCTCAACGTCAGCACTCTTTATGATAAATGCGGTAGAAGATGCTGAGGTAACCATCATCCTTACGCAAGGATCAAGCCGATCGCAAAGAGCAGGGTCGTCGACTATTCTAGTAACTCTGCGTTGGACGCTGTCAAATGGAAGGAGTTCGTAAGTGAAATACCGTTTCGATATAATCCTACTACATGACTGCGAAACTAAACGGTATTCAATATGTCAACGCCCAGTTATCCGATGCTGGCTGAGGCTCTAAAGAGAATGTCTTCGACGACTGACAGTCTGAGACGACTAACGGTATTTTTTGTGGAAAACGCGCAAAGTTGTTTATAGGGTTAAATTGAACTAAACTAATTCTACTAGGGTGTAGAGAGTCTCTCTAGTAGTAGTATATAAAGTATATAATAGAGAGTAGAGTCTCTCTCTCACGTATCAGAGTTTCGACTTAGTCGACACCAGTTTGTTCCGGTACTGATTCGAAGAAAAACCTGTAACGCCATTGTTAAAAAGTATCCCCAGCGCAGTCATCTGCATAGCATTTATAGCTGAGTTGCAACATCTCTTTTATATGCAAAAGGAACAGATTCGGGGACTGGACCGATGTTCACGGGATCGGAACCTTGGTGCTACGATTAGTAGGAAATCCACGCTGCTGGAATTCCAGTTGCATAATTTCTAGAGGTGCCCATCAGCTCCCAGCTCAAAAGAAGTGCTCTGTGCCATACTCGATACAAGGTGTTCGTTATGACCAAACTTACCGCCGGCACCTCCTACTTGGACCAAATTTGGGAAATTTGTTACCTATGCGTAAGGTAAATAAAAAGCCGAGCGACTACGATGAAACCCGTACTGATTACTAATCAGCTAGTGGCCATCTAGATACCCCAGGAGCTAGCTTAAGAGTGAATTCCATTATTATGAAGAACAAGGAGGTTTCTTAAACGGGTAAGAGCGATCGCCTTTTTAGAGATACTGGAAGATCGCTTTAATGGGTGTATTGAATGTGTATCTTCCAGCAGTTTGCAACAGAACGAGGTACAAGAAAAGCTACTTTAGATCCGGAGGCAACTCAGGAGTACAAGGATGCACAATTGGAGGAATGCCATCAGGCCCGTTCGACTTATAGATATCCAAATACGATTAAACTTTTCAGATAGCCGGAATTAAATTGTCAGCATCGAAGTATCATACCGCGACATTGTTGGTGGTGGGAAGGCCCTTGGTTATCACGGTCTAAAAAATCAGCTTTCTCCTTCGAGGTATCGGCTAACGAGTTATTCTTTCTGTGCAGTGGTGGAATGGACACCTGACAAAAATTCTCTTGGGCAGCCTAGCAAGAGGCCATAAGGCTCGGGTCCGCGGATTGACATCGCAGTATACCAGCTCATGCACCTCAGAGGATAGCTAGATCCGTTCAGGCAACGCGAGGTGTCTTGAACAGACATTATGTTCCGTTCTGACGTAACTACATGTCAACTCCCTTCCGCGGCTCAGGTATAGGGTAGGCCGTAGGAGAGGTCAGAGGAGTCTCTAAATCGTAGTGGACAGCGTGAATTTTAGCCCCCTAACTTATTATTTATTAGTAATTACCTACCTATTTTAAAATACTCATTCGGAATAATCCCTTTTATTTAAATTAATCAAGCCTCTTCCGAATATATCAAGCTCTAAATAACAAGCGTTCATTTTATTGTATTCGTGAATAATTTCAATGAGAGTTGCTTGGAATTCCTAGGTTGGTCGGTCGCCGTCAAGCTCATACAATGTTATTTTTCTGGTACATTTAAAATGAAAGCACTTGCTTACATTGAGAATCATACCAATTAATAAGCACCAATCTTATCACATGCTATGGTGATGACATAACCCTAAAGCATTAATGGATTTTGTGTCCATCTATTTTATTCAAATCAAAACAAAATATTTGTAGTGTTTATTATTTTAATACTACATTATTACTCTTGCTTCTACAATTAAACCAGAATTTTCAAGGCCATGATCTCTTTGCAGTGTATCCTTCATATTTCTTTCGTGTTTTTAAACCAGAAACTATAGTTGAACTTTTTGGAAAAGCTGTTGCACCATTGAATAATGTATCTTTGTCTGAAAAAAAAAAGCTCATTAATAAACAAATTAAGTGTTGAAATTGTGCAACTGGAAGGAAATACATAAGAATAGGCAGTACTGTCAAAAAAAGCATGCCTGGTTATGACCATACAGAATTGGATGAAAAAAAAATACATTACTTATAGAAATACTTATAATTAAAATAAACATTATAATATAAAATAGCTACCTGCAATTACTTAACCAGTTACAGTTAAGGTTGAGAACTTAGAGTTAAGGTTAATAATTCATGTAGTATCAATAGTTATGACTTGTAACAATTTATCAACCTGTAAGTTTTACAGATATGATAAGATGAGAGAAGAGATTTTGTCTTTGGACAAATTCAATAAAAAAATTGTGCAACGAACTACTAGATTTGATTGGAACTATAAATACCTGGATGAAATCTAACATAGTCTTCTTGAACATGTAGATTTTTGGGCAGGTCCATCTTTTTGAGAGCATCAAATGGTGTTAAGACATTGACAGGTGTTTCATAAAACTCTTGTAAATCATCTGAGAATTATAAATTTATTTTATAAAAATTAAATAGGATTTATCCTATTATGTTATATTTACGGTAAGAAGCTTATAGATCTTGAGGTAAAAACACACATACCTACTGTTTCAATAGTGTGTAGAAGCGAGTTTGGTACACCATGACCAGTTTCTTCAAAGCAGGACTTCAGAACTTTGTATTTGATTTCAAGAGAATCAAATTCTGATTTGGCATGGAGACCATAATTCGAACAGATTTTATAAACTACATTTTGAATATCAACTGTTGGGTCCCAAGGTTTGTTGGGTCGAAGAAACCTTTAATAAGAAATATTAATTAAAATACCTATAACAAAATGATTTTTTTTCCATATTATGGTATCTAATATATAATCAGTACCCTCTTGATGCAAGAGATTCAGCAGCTGCTTGTAGTTTTTTGTCTGTTTTTGGAAATTTCTTCTTTTTATGCCTTATGAAAGTTACCTGTCATAAGATAATCAGCATTTGAATACATATTTATAATAGTGCCATTACATTCATAATACACAATATTATAACATAACGGTTTATTATTTACCTGGAAATTGGTCCGAGTAGCTGAGGTTATTAAATTACGCAACATAATAGGTGAATATAGTAAACCAGTATCTAATTTTATTTTATTTTATTGAAGTTGATTTATTATTTTGTATTGTTAACTGTTAAGATATTTTTATAACCAACAAATAGCAATAGGGTAATCTAAAGTTAAGACAGATTTATCATTTGTCAATTGACTGCTGACATGTTTTTGATGTTTACATTTAAATTATGGCGATCCGTTTCCCCAACAATGCGTTCTAAAATAGGAAAATTAGGGTATAATTAAAAATATTCATATATAATATGGAAAAGTAACCATGTAAAACCAATATTCTAAGTAATAAAAGTTATTAATTTGAAGTTTTTTATGAATACTACTATTTTATACCGTAGATTAGAATACTATATTTCTGGACGAATGTTCGATGTTGACTTTTTTTGTCGCTATGAGCGCTAGTGTCGGCTTGGGTTGTTGTTTCTCCATCCGCCATTTTCCAGTCGCCATTGAAAGGTGAAAACTTCACTAAATGTCGGTGATGATTTTAAGATTTTGAGTGGTTTCTTTTAGTTTGAACCTGTTTTTAGTGTTGTGATATGAAAATGAAGTGTCCTGGACTACCATGACGCATCAAAATCACCAAACAAACGGTGCTAGTCTCGAGGATTGCCACACAAACTTCTTCGCCTTGGTAAGTCACTTTTACATTGAGAAAGAAGTTGTAGGTATATTACTTTTCTTTTGAAATTATTACTTTTGCAGATTAGTATTTATCATAACGGTATTGTTATGTATTATCGGTTTAGTGAAAGGAGTGAGTTGTACATAAAATCATCAATATTATTACCGTCAAGCAAACGGTCCAATTATCGTTAAGTGATGATGTTACACAAAATTCACCTTAATTGCTATACGGCAATGAAATCGATCAAGTGTTTCAAAGACTTCGAATGGAAGAATACAAGCATAGTTAGTAAATGACGGTCGCTTGTTAGTCATCCTGGCATCGTTCTTCGGGCTGAGGAGTCATGTCGTGTTGCTAACCCATAAAATATCACCGCAATCGGCGAGCGAGGCCACCAGGAGCCCCTAGCTCATAGAGGTCATTTTGAATTCACCTGGCCGTAACGCGGACCGTAATGCGTTCGCAAGACTAGTTTCGCCAGGTCGAGGAAATAACTTTCTTACACTTACATTCTTAGTGCGTTCGTTCCGATACTGCGACTTAAATTATGATAGTGGGAATGTTTATGTCGAAGAAACGGTACAGTCATTCATTATCGTGCTTTTGTAGTGTGGAGTCGCTTTGCGTAACGTTGATGTAGCTGTCGCGAATGTTATCAGGTTGTATTCTGTGGTGGATTAGCGGGTGTGCGTGCGGGTGGTGGGGCGGGCCGGGTTGTGGAGGTCGCTCCTCGCTCGTCCTCGGAGTCCGGAGCAGCCCGCCGCCCGGCGCCGCTTACACCTGACGCGTTGCTACATCTCAATGCTGCGGCGCGCGCCTGCACCCGTCTCCCTCCGCGTCGCCTATGAACCGGCGACACAAATGCCTGATTTCTTGGCCTGTCTTATTTATACATTGTATGTTGACTTGAATATTTATTGTTAAACGATTTTCTACCAATTATCAAACGCATCGGCCGGTAGCGGGTCGGTGACGCATTGCCTTACACTAGCCTGACATTGCGCCGGGTTCAATACACTCGCCACTTTTGTAGATTACATTTTCGCGTTTTATTGTCATAAATCCATTTATAAGCTTTGGCAATTTAATATTTAAATATTAAAAAGAATGTTAAACAAACGATTTTTATGTTTCTATATTTGTTAACTTAAAGAAATAAATATTATAAATTTAAATCAATTTAAGTATTAATTATAAGATATATAAAACGGAAATATTTTTTTAAATAAGAAAAAATTCCGAAATTTTAAAAGCAATCGCTCTATTGGCGCGGACGTCTACATTCATTCACCCGTTCATAAATGGTCGGCTACAGCACTTTCCCATGCCACCACAACGACAACACGCGTAAAACTGCAATTTATACTAAATTAGCGACCGCGTCTTTAATCTCGCAATTTATTAATAATCTATATGTTTATTGAGTTTGGCTCAATTGTTGCCACTTGGCCATGGTTACAAAATGCTCTGAGTATTAAATGCTCAATTCCCTGTCCCACTTCATGTTATACATTGCTGGCTGCCAAGCCTTAATATTTTAGTTTTCCGGAGCCCTTGCTCATAGATATTGGCCAAACTCCACTAAGTTATTCATGCTAGAAGGCAACCTATTGCAATCTTGGCAGTATCTTTCTAGGTAGAGAGCAAATACTTTTTGCAACAAGTGTGATATTATATCGGATATTTCCATTTAGTTTGATGTATTGACAACTATATAAATATATTAAATTATTTACTTTTAATTAATTCAAAAGTTCACTATTATGGACATCTTTGAAGTAAAAACTCTGTATTTCTGCAAATGTAACTAAATTTTTATAAATATGTTAAATTTTGTTTTGTGATCAAGGTTAAAGTAACCAACAAATATGCCTCTTGTCTACCTTAATGGAATCTTGAATTGCTGATGGAAAACTTGTTCCTTATGTAGACAAGGTAATTGTAAATGCTTATAAATAAGCTGATTACATAATGATTATAAATAAGCTTATTTAATTGCAATACAAGTTAGGTGTACTTCTTTTTACTTGTATACACAGATACAATTTGTTTCTTGTAATTTAGGGGTTAGAAATTAAACGAACTTAAATAAGTAAAAACTATCATAACGACAAAACTTTAAAAGCAAAGTACTTTTCATATCTTTCTAAAGCAAGTGCACACAGGTTATCCGACTATACTTAATATTATCTTAGGGATGCATCGAAACGCCTTTTTGCCGATACAATACCGATGCCGATACCAACGCTTATTCAATTAAAATTAAATTAAGGTAAAATATATCAAGTTTTTAATTTTTATTGAAGAAACATACACAGTCAAAAATTTGAACAAGAATGAAGATTAAAGGTTTCGTTATTCAAATTAAGAATTTAGATTTATAATTATAGTAAAATAAAATAACTGTAAATAATTAAAATTTACATTAATAAGGTTTATGTAATTCTGTGTTTTATTTAATTTGGTATCAAAAAAATACTACGCGCGATAGCTGTTAAAAGCCAACTAAAGTCATGGCGACATGGAATTCGTGGGTTGGTTCCCAAAGGTCAGGGAGACAACAAACTGAATAAAACGCGGGGATTCCCCGGGCCTGAAAGAAATTTGAAAAGTATCGTTGTATCGGCAATTAAAATATCGCCGATGCGGATATATCGACAAATCCAAAGTATCGTCGATGTATCGGTATATGTATATGGATAAGGATAATTTGAAAACATAGCCATACACCATATGTGACTGTTGTAGGAAATAGATTTGTTTAACCTTTTTATATTTTTATTTTTTTAATAGGATTAATTTACTTTGATTCACTTCAATGAATTGTAATGTATTTTATGACTCTTTATTAGTACTACAAGTAGAATCACACTTTTCTTTGTTACTATTAGCGCTATTTTAGCCTGGGATGCCTAAAAGTAATTGCTTAGCTATAAGGCCTCATATTGCACTATGCCTTTAGATTAATTACTGATTTTATGATGATTGCTTAGAAAGTAAAGAATTGTAAATATATAAATTTAATGTACCTTTTAACAAAATGAAGAGAAGATTATTCTTGAAAACATATGAACTTATTGGTCTGTGTGCGACTGATAAGGTTGATGATAACAATTCGAATGGTGGCAGTAATTATTACTAAGACTAAGCAGTTGAATCAATACTATATGGGCCTCTAACCTGTCAACTATTTTCTACTTGTTATTAATACATAGTTTTATACCAAATTTATTTTAAATTGTCTAATATTTGTATTAAGTTACTGTGTCAAGACTGAGATATATTACATATAGCTAACAATGAATATTTTATCACTGTTTATCAGAACTACCTAGTAGCTTCTCTGACGTTAAACCATAAAATTTACTAACAGATAACAAAATTGACAGGTGCAATAGACGTTAAATGTTATTACACTACTAATTTATTTTTTACAAAACTAATTTATTCCAGACATATGCCTTATTGTAAAAAGGAAACTAACAGTGACTTGTAAATTGAAAGCTGCCGAAGCTTCAAAAAGGAATTCAGATTTGCAAATAGTTCCTAAATCAAAGCGATAGTGATGTTTTCATCATGTCTTTGATCTCGAATTATAAGTAACATGAATAGTTTAATGTTATCTTTTTACAATCATTTCTACAACAACCAGCATTAAAGCCATTATTAATTGTTCGTTTACAATTTCAATTTAATCCCGTGAAACTCCAGGAAATAAGACTTATAAAATTTCGAACGTATTTTCTTATGTCCCTTATTCTTAGATAGAAATTAAGTCTAAATGGCGCTATTTTAACAAAAGTACTCTTCATTTCTTTATGACAGCATAAACACAATTTAATTTAAATAAATTACTTAGTTTAAACAGTAGTTATTCAACTAGGACGCATTTCTTGTTAATGTAACTAATTTCGTTAATTAACGATTGTCACAATCTTACAACAAAACAGTTTAATCCTTGTAAAGCACTTTTTCTATTGGCTTTGAACGATTGCAAAAGTACTCGTTTCACTCAGTTAGGACCGTCCTTCACCTACATTCTGTCCTCGCGCTTTCATAACAAACTTATTGTAAGCATTTCTGGATCAAAGTAAAACTTTCTCGAAGCTTGGAAAGCTTAGGGTGCATATGTTCATAGTATTGCTTGTGTACAATTGTACCATTGAAGTATGATTGTGTTATTTTTATCTATATTAAAGAACGTGAAATATGTAAATTTAAAATATTATTTTGCGTTGGCTTTTTAAAAACCCCCCTAGTACTCGTATAAGGAATTTTCGCGCGGTTTATAACGCGGTTATTTCTGTACTGTGCCATTTATATTGATTAGTACGCACTTTTTCGTCTCAATCAACGTTTTTCTTAATATTCGATTTTATCACAAACATACAATGCGTGAATACTCCTACAACGCGTTAACTATAACGCGAAACCAATCTACCGTGTTATAGGAGGGATTACTGTACCGTTTAATGTTGCTATTTCTTGACTTTTTCTCATTCGTTTAAAATATCTTATTAAAACTATGAGCAATTTTATTTATTATTAACCTTTTAATCTTCAAAGCGTACAAAGATTCATTACTCATATTATGTCAAGTCCTTGACCTGGTATTGGTCCTTTTAGGTCAAGGTATAATAAGGATATCAAAGTGCCAATCATAAGTGTCTTACGTGCATTATCCTCAAAAAACCGTATAACCATCATGATTTGCATAATGCTAAGATGTTTTAACATAAAGCTTTGCCTTTCGAAACAATTGTATTTCTTTTACAGGAAAGCCATGATCGTATTATAAATGGTTTTGTTATTTGTGGCGACAATTCGCAACCTAAGTTTTCCTTCTAGATTGACGTATTTATTTATGGTAGACTGCTTTTTTTGCACTTCGTTTACCGAAAATGCGTTTTTTTTTGTCATATCAAATCTAAAATAATTATATAGAGTAGCTGCGCTCCGATGAGATACTTGGTGTAATTATCATTAGTATACGCTGTATATATTTTTAATTGCGATTAACAAAATTTAATTTTCATATTTGTAATAATAAACATATCTGTTAGTTAAGGAGTGGCTTAAGGGTTGTACTTAGTAGATTAGAAGCGAGAGTGCAAACGAGAACACTGTATGTGGGTCAAGATAACTGAGGAGCCCTGCTTCGATACAATATTATTATTGCTCTTGATTTTATATCAACAACGTTGTCGATGATCTTGAAACAGTTTTTACGAATGAACAAGGCCCGCTGTGTATATGCAAAACAAAACTTTTAGTTTCGTTAACAGTAAACAAATATCCTTATGCTTGTGACTTCATATGTGTAGGACTATTATTAAATAGTATGTATATAGTTTTCTAGAAGCAATCTTTATGCAACTCTCTTTGGTATTTACAGTTTCACTTGGGCTTACTATTGTATCGTTACTATATATAATATTTGCTGAATAATATGTTTTAATAGAGCACGCGTATAATATGGTATTTTGAAAAAGTTAAGCTGTTTATGAGAACTTTAGAAAAAGAAAATTTTCATATTCATTTTTATTATTCTGAAGTTTTACGTGAAGTACATAACTGGCAGGAATTGATACTGAAACGCACTGTCTTAAATGCGTTTATCCTCGAGGTTGTTTTGTAAATAAATGTCACAAAGCTTGGCATGACTTCGCGTCTCACAAGAAAGTGAGCGTTCAATCTTCCTCTGCTGCTACACAAAACACAAAGCAACAAATACAATTTTCAAATACGAAAGAAAATCCAAAGTAATAAAAAGGAAATCATTTTACAACATAATTACACGCATATATCTGTAATTGAATATTAAGCATTTAGATTGATTTAAGTGGTTTGCTACTAACAATGAGTTCCTCATGTTATTGTTGTGTTTAGAATGCTTAGTTTAAACTACTGTGTTTATATCGTCTATGTAAATAGGTGTGTTAAGTATATAATTATCTTTGGATTGTTCACCTTGGCCCTTCATTTTGGCCATCAGCTCACGGAAAACCAGTTTTCTCTTAACTCCTGTTATTGTACTGTACACATATGTAAGAAAATAGTTATGTATATTATCACAATATATTTGTGTATTAAATCCAGTTTTGAAGACACTCTTGTGTCAAAACAGTTATGGTCCATGCCCACAATATTTTACATTACGGTGGAATCTCGATAACTCGAATCTCGTTAAGTCGAAATCCTCAGTAAATCGAAAAGAATTGCCATTCTCTTCCGCTGAATACGCGGCATCCCGAATTATTTAGACTTTGTAACTCGAACAAAATGTTATTTCCCTTCGAAGTATTGATAATACATATTTCTACTCTATAACTCGAATTTTAAACCGGAGTAATTAATGAATGCGTTCATAATTTTTTTAGTCTTCGAATTACCGAATTTGAACTAAACTTAAGTTGATTTTTATTCAAATTCGACTCTAGAAAACGTATTTTCGTTTCCTAGAGTCACATCGTCGTCGTCGAAATCGTGCCTCTGTAAGTCGAAATTTCCACAGTTAAATCATATGTATCTCGAAGTTCATGTTAAGTCGATTTTTTTGCATTTCCCTACACATTCGAGTTATTTAGACATTACAGTAGAATCTCGCACTGTACATTGCTGACGCATCTGTGAGCGGCTATGTATAGTAGAAAGCGTAAATATCTTTCAGAAGTTTTACTTTTAATTTACATATAGCCTTAAGTGAAGCGTTCTTCTTCCAAGTTCACTTTTCCATTTGTTTAGCTGAATGATTGTTGGGCTTTTAGTTTTTATTAACATTGCACCATAAAGTTCTTGAATCAATCCAACATTTTTGAAATAATGCTATTTATATTAGTGTTGGAAATCTGTGATTCTGTCCTGTACACAATAATACAATTTATATAAGAAATGCTTCACAATTACTGTAACTGGGTTACCGTAACGCAAGATTGTCAGTTGTGCAATATTATGTATATTCAAAGGGCCTTCGTTGAAAGTACTATTAGTGTGTTACCGAAATTATATCAGGAAATGATACTTTCACTTTGCCGACTTAACTTTGTGCACTTCCAGTTCCGTGTTTATTAAACAGATTAAATTAATTCAAAAAAAAATTTTTTTTCTATCGCATTTGTTCTGGTTGATGGGGATGAATATTTGTACGGCTTAAAAATCCATATCAACTTCATAAGCTTAACACTCAGATATCATAGGTACTTTTGGATTTCTATAAAATTTATAGTGTTGTGTTGTCTCTCAGAGACTTGACCTAATAGATGATACACACGCCTACTCTTAAAATTCAATTTTAGTATGAAGTTTTCAGAATTATTTTGCTCTAACCTCATGAAGCAGTAGTGCCGTTGAGCGCGGATGATTGCATAAATTACTGTGTATTACTCGTTCTTGACGAGCAGCGTCGTAGTTTAACTGACTTGACTATTAAGATTTATGATCTTGTTGTAATCCCAAGTCATTTCTCACATTACACGATTTCTGCTACCTGAAGTTTTTAAATAGTTGCTTGTTTTAATAATAAATAAATAAATCTTTACAACGCATTTATTTCGATGTATTTTACTCGAACCTAATTTAGATTATCACAATTCCGGTTGTAAAAAAGGTTGTTTGTGTTCTCACAGCCCTCTCCTTTCCGGCTTAAGTGGTGTTGATTTGTATATTATGTTATTGAGTGAGATCTACAAGTATCGGGAATTTACAATTTAAACTCCACGGCACCTCAACCGACACTTGACCTTCATAATCGACGAAGCATCCAGAGGTTTATTTTTATTCATGATCTAATATTCAATTAGTCCTTATGTCCTTGTATTTAGCGGAACAAATCTGTAATGAATTCTAAGTTTATTCAAATGAATACAGCCTTCGATACGCTTTACATCCAGTCGCCTCCAAAGTACTTGCCGTGTGCCACTTACTAAACAGTGCATAAAACAAGATTTCGTGTTACCATTGAATCGGCAGTAACTATACCCTTATTATTTAAAATTTACAATATGTATATAAAATATATTTAATTTCGACCTAAAAGGGTATAATTGTCATTGTAATTTAGTTTAATACAAGAAATACAATACAGATCAAGACAGTTTCACTCCTTGTTTTGACTCTATTGCCCAAATATACTTAATGAATAAATACATTTTTATTTAAAAGCTTTACTATGAAATGACAAATTTATGAAAATAAAATATAACCTACATTATTGTAAAAGCACTCAAAAAAAGCATTGTTTAAAATGATCGCGATGCTTTACGGTAGGTAGGCGGTAGTGCTCGGCTTGTACGATATTATAAGCTTTCAAGTTCCTCTTTTGTATTCATGTAAGCACGGCTTGCGCACGGTGTCCGCTCTCCGCATTATTTTGTCGCAGTAGCTTTACAAGAAATATCGCGTTGTAATATTTGAAACAGCCTGCTACATTAGACACTAAATCTTATTGTATTGCATATACAATACATTTATCTACGTTTTACACTAATATGATTGAAGATTGTGTCTTCAAATACTAAGCCATTTAATAAAAATAAAAGCTAACGTAATATCATCTTTTTAAAATATTAATTTGTTAAAACTTGTTGCAAACAACGTTCGTTGAATGAAGTGGAAGTATTCATAATAAACTTATTAATGAACAGCGAAATTATTATGTTCGATGCTCTCGATACATAACGTATTTTATTACACCAATAAAAGCCATAAACCGGCAAGCATTTGTACCCTTACGTAATAGCCGTCCCAAAAAACTGGGGCAAATGCTCAAAATTCTAGATGCACAGCGGATCGAGGTTCGTTGACCGCACGCGGATACCTTTACCGTTAGCTGGGTAGTGCACTCGCCGCCTCATCTACCTGCGCCCTGCATATGCACCCTCCATGCTTGCACCCCGTTCTCATATTTTTTGTTTCCATTTCCATTCGCCTTCAGCAGAGAGAAATGAAAAATTCTTATCTTACATCAAGAGTATGTATGAGGCGTTCATTCACGTTCCTTTAATTGGTACCTTTGATGTTGATGTTCCGCTGTTTATTACAAAACAACATTTGGAATTGGTCAATTATAATTAAGATATAATATCGGTGTACATTAAGAATATATATTTACCTAATATGAATATTTTTTTTGTAAATAAGAAAAAGTATATTTAGGGATAGAAAATATTTTTTTTTTTTTTTCATATAAAAATTTTGGTTTTGAAACAGTAATACTGGGTTAATTATCAAGAAAGACAGTTGTTCGTCTTTGATTTCACCGCAGTTCAGCGACCCCACCACGAAACGATTACCAACTTATTAATTCTACGCGATTACGACATTGCGAATGCGTGCAAACAATGGAGTGATCACAATTCACAATGTAACAAGACATACCTAATAGAAATATTTATTAATGAGCTTTGTTTGAAGAGTACTTTTTCGGAAGTTAATTGTAGTTTTAGTTACAATAATTTACACGGTTCATTTATTATAAGGTACGGAATACACTAAAAAAAATTTATAAGACTCGTATACAATACGGTCTATAAATATTGTTGTTGATGTTAGATCGTTCGATGTAATGCAATTTATAAAACTATTGTTGAAGGATAGGCAAGTTTGTGCCGATTGTGTGCGCCCGCGCAGCGCGCTTGACCTCACCGATTCGCGGCGCGTGCCTCATAGCGCGCTCAACGCATAGCAATTTCAATGTATACCCCTATTGTACTTGTCTTAGGATTTATTCAAATCTAAACTATTTTAAGCGATATGAAAGTTGTTAACAGAAACAATGTAAACAAGCTTTCACTGTTGCTGATAAATCGATAATACGTCATAATCATGGATTCCTTAAAAGCAATAATATAATCTGACAGCGTTAAGTATCTTCAGGTCAGAGGTAATTGTTTTATCATCTTAACATTGCAGATAACCGGAGTTGATACACGACTCATTGTGGTACCGCATAATTCGTCTCGCTCGCACACGTTTTTGTTGAGACTAAAATCTGAGAAGGAAATAACGGTAATTGGTTCGTTGTCGCCACCCACACTACCCCATTGTGCTTTTAGATCTCGAAAGAATGTTTAAAGGTAACCCTGAACTCTAAAGTAAACATTTTATTATAATCAGAGAGAACGAGTCTGATTTCAAAAGTATACGAGGAAATGAAATGAGAATGTTAGTTTTTTTATATATTTCCCATCAATGATGGTCACTTTTATTATAATAAACTAAAAACGGCTCTATAGTTGCATTGCTTTCTAAATTCAATTGAATTTCGTGTCTACCAAAACCGTAATCTGAAGACCCATAACGCCGTTTAGCACGTAGTAATAAAATACGTGAAGTGAAGACATACCGAATTGGTCTTTATTTTTCCATTTGTGAAGTCTTATATTGCTTGAAGTTAGGGGAGGTGTAATTGCTGGTGAAATGCAACATGCTGCACATAACGATGATCGCGGAAGTGCTCGACATACGGTGCTTATGTCACGCACTATGTCGCCGTTCCAGATTGTATATTCTTGTGACGTAGTATTTTTTTTCCGGTTTGTTTCACGATTTAAATATTTTATTGTTAATTAAAATAAGTTTAATTGCCACAAATGATGTTTAATGGTTTAGGTCACCTGGCTTTCTTTGTTCGTAAATTAAAAAGTGAATTTATTTACGCAGCTCTTATGATTACTATGTAATTTTGTATAATGTAATATCTGAACACAAATAACATAGTTTCTGTTTGGCGTAAATACTTTTAATTTAAAGAAATTATACGGTGGTTAACGTCTAATATAAATAAAGTAATTCGTGCCATCGGTGTTGTCCCTGAATATGGGTGACGTCACAAAACAAAAATGCAGTAAACGAAGTGCATGGCCGGGGCGCACGCGCATCTTGCCGTCACATCACCTCGATTGTTTACCCCGCAACTAACGTAACCGGCACCGGTGCGAGGTTGCCGCACCGCATCTCTGTCGCCTCCTCTCACTTTCGCGATGTCCCTACTCGCTCGGACTGATACATCTGTCTCCCTCATGTCTAGCGGTGTTCGACTTTTTTGGCTGTACAGTTTTGCCGTTCATGGTTACGGATTGTAGGGTATTTTTGCTCCCTTAAATCGCATTATAACTACAGACATTTTTTTTTTAAATATAATATATTGTTTTTAAGGCTATAAAATAGAAAATAACTTCCGACTATGTCACTTCCGCGAACACACGCTGTGAGGTCAGTAGATCGCATTCATTTTAAATTTAAATAACCTCACTTGACAAAATAACTTATGCTAAAGTTCGGGCTTTGGCGGATATGCCTCTTAATATCCGCGTCTTCCCTCTACAAGAATACATCCTCATTCTTAGTAATATTAGATTATTGTTCTAGTAGATCTTTGTGATCAGGGAATGATCATTGACTGCTATCATTTATTTATTTCGTACATGTTACATTATGGTTATCCTGGTCGTGTCCACATGTTATAGGGACGGCACCGCTTTTTATATATTTTTTTTTGTATCTATGTCAATTTATATGATGTGTTTGACCTAATAATGTGGTCCTAAAAAAAAATATGCATGGATTTTAGCATTCACCCGTCTCATCACCTTAGGTTGTTAAATTTTTAAATACTTAGATCCGTGTTTCGGTGAAGACGCGTGATCGCGTCACACAATAGAAAGTGAAGCAGAGCAAGCGGGCGCATCGAGCGATAGAAAGCGGCCTCCGCGTCTACCGAAGCGAACTCGAATTCTTTCACACCCTACCACTTGATACTTATATAAGTTAATTTATCTTTAGCCCAATCTAAATATTGTAGAATACAATTCTTAGATAAAGAGGCCCGAGTATAGTTTATGAGCATAAATAGCATTAGTAGTATATGTCTGTAACTGATTCGTGAATCATTATATTGTTATTATTTCCCTGACTGTACGTAATGATCTGTGGTTTATAATTCAGTGGTTAATACAATAAGTCGAGCACTTGAAGGAGAGTCGCCTTATCGCAGCCGCGATGCGACCCCACGCGCGTCTGCCAGGTGTACTCAAGGGCCCCTTCCGCCGCAGTTGCCAGGAATTTAGTACAATGACCTTAGGATTATGGCCTTTAAGCGACTACGCTTTTACACCGCAACTCTATGCGCTAATTTTGATTGGAAGTCCTCAAAATATTGTAGTTGCTAAGTAATAAGTTACGACTGTCAACGCTTTCGCGAGCCCTATAGCATTGATAGTGCCCATGGGCGGTGGTATTGTTTAACATCAGATGAGCCTCCTGCCAATTTTCGAAATAAATGCAAAATATTTATTATAGATAAACGTTCATTCAAATTTTCTAACAAGAAAAATATGGTGGATTAGATTTACTTAAAATTAGTGATTTTTTAATTAATTTAGGATTTAATTCTAGTTACTAGTCTGCCGTATTATTTACTTATATCTTTGGCATGCAGTATAAGCATATTAACGGATTGCATAGCGAAACGACCCACATCACCTTCTAATACCAAGCGGTTGGCAGGTTGATAACTTATGAGTTACATCACTTTACTTTAAATTAACTCGAAGCTTGCATATCAACTGTATTCTGTTGATGTAAAGTTAACATTGCAAAGGTCACATTTAGACGTTCACCTTTTCATTATGACCATATAACAATGTACCGCGTTGAATCCTATATTTTATTTACTATATTTTCAGTGGCATATTCAGGCTACAAGGCCACAAAAAAGGAAACAAAAATATAATTTAATCACTCAATTAACTATACGCCACGATTATACGTTTTATGTTCTTGTATGGAAATTATAACACAAACAATACATGTTTGAAACACGTTGGTTATTGTTTAATGTATTAATCTCTTCACGACTCGTTAACGCAATTCAACCAGGTATTTTAGCATTGTTATGTGGAGGATTTAAGACGTCTAGACTTGTAGAGTCAGTTTCGGAATGTTAACCGAAAACGGTTGTGTTTAGTGCCTTATTATTATGTAAATACACTCGATCGCTCTTGGCTTTAACTTGGTTGGCACTGACGATTGTTAGTATTATAAACAAAACTTAATATTTAATTTTTATTTCTTTACTATTATTTTTAAATAGTATATATGTATTAGATATTAGATAGCTTGTTTCAATTATGTCGTGTATTCTTTCAGACTGAACTTCACGGAATAAAATGGCGTAAGCTAGTATGGGGCGAGACAAGCGGCGGCGGCGAGACCGAGGATGGGGCGGCGCCTCTGGCCGATCCTGTGATCAGCAGCTATGCGCGGTGTCTTGCTGGAGACATACTGTGCGTATGGCGTCGTGTGCCAGCCCCGCAACCACTCGACTTAGATATGAGTACGCCTGCGCCGCCGCCGCTTTCCCTGCGAGCCTCCAAGGAACTGTGGATTTTCTGGTACGGCGAGGAGCCCGATCTCACCGGACTCGTCGCTTCCGAACTACTGGAGAGTCGTAAGTTTTTTTTAAATATTACATCACATAGCCATACAGACTCTATTATATTATTATAAAATAAAAATACTAACTAATGACTAAGTATAAAGTATCGTTTAAAACACATTCTCAACCAATGAAATCGTAATAAAATTTACATATATACGAAGAATAAATATAATCAATCTAATAACAATAGTTGTGAGTTGTGACATAACATTATCGCGCGCCGAAAATATCATTGTAGTGTCATGATAACGATAATATTCCACTATAATACCGATAAACGTTGATTGCTGAAAACGCTTGATAGCTGCCTCTGTTGGACAGATAATCGCCGCTTTATAGATTAATGGCTGTAACAGCTCGTTTAACAAAACCCCGGGGTGTTGTATCTTTGGCGATAATTAAGCTAAAGATTAAAATCGTGAAGTCATCTTCCAATCGCGACAAACTTGAAAAGCGATTAAGTTGAACCATTGCGTAAATCTGTGAGAAATGTATCTGTCTTTTGCGCTACTTATCTTAAACACTATATTTAAATCTAATTCATTACATTTTTTTAAATTAACGGTCTATCCCGGTTTAGCACGGTTCGAATATTTAGGAAATACATAAATATGGCTTGTTACTTAGAAATAATATAGCAAAGCGTCCTCTGTTGTGTATTGAAACCGTATGTTTCGGATTAGTTGAGCTAAGAATCTCCCTTCGATAAGTTAAATGTTTGATATTAGTTCATGTTGCCATAATAACGTAAAAATCAGTACATTTAAAGTGAAAGTAATTACCTAACTAACAAGTTACGCCAGTGCCTTACAAAGTTTTGTATTAATGGCCATTATTCTATATTAAATATACCCGATACACGTAAAAGCTTGCAAATAGTCGTAGCCTGTCACACATTACTGCGGGGAGAAATTTAATTGTTATTGAGTAATAAAATAATTGTAGACACGATATATTGTAAGATAACTGGTTACTTTGAACAATTGACCGCGAGACTTTCTTACAAAATAAGTTTTAGACTTGACACCGTTATGCGAATTCCTTAGACGCCATAACTGATACTACAATTTGAAATTAAATACGCTTTCACAAAACAAACATGTATATGTATAAAAGGCCTAAGTTTTAATTCCTAACTTAGGAATGAAGGCAGGGAAAGTTTTGTTTAAATATTTGTTTCACTCGTATCTGTTTATTCAAATAATATCGGTTGTACAGTATTGGAGTGCAAGTTCACCCGACTGCAACGTGGTCTTAAAATAGAATCTGACATAAATCTACATAAACGGTTTGTATTTTTGTCACTGTCAACGCTCCTCTCGCCCTCAATTCCTCCGGGCTGTATTGTCTTTGACTTATTTATTGCTATTATGATTACATAAAATGTAATTTATATCATATGTCGAACGGTATCAACGCGATTATGTCAATTTGTATCGGGAAGTTGTTAGCGAAGTTTCTGTTGCGTAATATCGCACCTAGGCGCGAAGTGGGCGTAACGTTACGCGTGCGCGCTGCTAAGTGCACCCGTCGTAAAGGGCAATATCGAAAATGTGATCGATTTCGTTCCATTTACCGCAAATACTGAATCCTGAAATTTTATTTAAGTTTATGGCGCTTTTAAGATTACAGCGGTACTTACCTACTTTCTGCTTATATGACCAGATCAGGTGCTTAAGACGTTACTATGAATATTCTTATTTACATGATTTTTCAACTAATCATCCAAGGCAAAGTGGCAGGTAGAAGGGAGACCTGGCCGCAGACGCACGTCTTGGTTGAAAAACCAAAGGCGATTGTTTGGTCAAAGGACCAAGTGATTGTTTAGAAGCGCGGCATCAAAATTAAATTAGCCATGATGATCGCCAACGAAGAAGAAGATTTTTAATAGCAAGTAGCCAAACTCGAATTTAATCCAGACTTAACGAATTTTTATCGTTATTGGTTTCAAAATCAAAGTCAAAAAACATTTATTCATATAGGTAACACAAAGTACACTTATGAACGTCAAAAAAATACATTAAATGCTTTTAATTTTACATTTACTGCCAGTTCTCAAATCAAGGGCGTATAACGGAAGAGATGAACTGGCAATAAACTCTCAGCCACTCTTTTATAGAAATTAATACCAATCTAAAGAAATTTAATCGTAAATTTAGTGATAATTGCTTTACACACTTGGACGGAAAATGGCTGCATACGATCGAAGGTCGCCGCCGGTTCAACTGCGAACGGAAATAACCGTACCTACAGCAATTTCCCGTCCTGTAGAAGCTACCAGAACTGGACACAAGGCTATTTGAACTTGTTAAAAACTCGCCGCATTATAAACATAACAAACGCCTGACAATATTATGTTATCTAGTTATAAAGCTTTCAAGTAATGAAACTTCAGTAATGTGAACAGCAGCCCTACGCCATTGGCTCCTGGTAACAATTTGCGAGGAATCTGTCCGAGCCGGCTGTCTACGTGAGCCTATTTACTCGGAGATTAACAGCTGACCCGACGGACGCGACAAGAGATAATCGGTTTATGCCATCCCGAGTAGATGGTGTAGAGAGCAGGAAGCTTAATGTTATTCGACATAAAAACTTATAGATTGTGCGAGATTTTATAACAATAGCATCGTACTTTGAAACATGTTGTATTGTATCTCGTTTACTCATTAATTCATGAAGTGGTTAATGAATCATTTATATGATCAATGATGTACATATTGATTATGCTTAGAACAGATGAATGTTAGATTACTAATTTTAATTGATAAATATGCAATAATTAATTATCGACACAGGTAATTTTTATACATCGAGTTTTATATACAGATGATTTTTAAAACATTTTTATTTGGTCTTATATATTTAACGTGTTTAAAAAAAATATTTTTTTGCTTGATAATATCATAGCTGGATGTTTGGTAATAGATTACAGGATTAATATTTGTTTATTTAATTACTTCTATACTAAAGTTTATTATTATTAGAGTTATCTTTCTTCTATATCTTGGACTAGTGTTGGTATAGTGGCTTCAGCGTGCGACTCTCATTTCTGAGGTAGTAGGCTCGATCCCCGGCTGTGCACCAATGGATTTTCTTTCTATGTGCGCATTTAACGTTAGCTCGAACGGTGAAGAAAAACATCGTGAGGAAACCGGCTTGCCTTAGACCCAAAAAGTGGACGGCGTGCGTCAGGCACAGGAGGCTGATCATCTACTTGCCTATTCGATAAAAAAATGATCATGAAACAGATACAGAATCTGAGGCCCAGACATAAAGAGGTTGTAGAGCCATTTATATTTTTTTATGCAATAATTTCACCTGTAAATGTTTTTATAGTAAGCTTATAGATTAATAGAACCTGAGTGAAATTTAAATTGTTTAGATGCATTATAATCCAGATTTTAAAGTAATGAATTAATTCGTTAGAAGTGGTGTTATGTAGGCACATGATAGTTAATTCGATAGGCGTAGGGCATAGAAGGGATGAGGGCGGTAAATGTCAAACGCCCCGAAGAGTGTGCTTAACCTTTGTCATTCAATAAAAATGCCTGTAATAGAATTCATCGTGTTTGATACGTAAACCCGCACGATTTTTATTTACTACACTTATCTTCCAATACCAGCATCACAATCAAAAATATTTCTTACAGTGTTACAAAATCGGAAGTATTCCTGTTTCCATTCTCAAAAAGTAATTTTTACTATACCGACGTACGACTCTATTGTTTATCTCTGACTTCATTAATCGTAATTTCTATCTGTTTAACCTTTAAATTCTCTGTGACCGCTTAACAATTAGGGGTTCGCCCATATCTCGGCACCTGGTAACGGGCGGGCGTCGGGGGAGAATCGTTTGTGGGGTGGCGTGTTCGCGTTTTGTTCTACCGCATTTATTTATGATGACACGTCAATTAAGTGATTAGTTTTTAGGTAATTTGTTTGATAACAAAATTTTCACCTTAGAAACCCTGGTTTAAGATAACACTTTTTAAACGGATTGAAGCTATGTATTATTATTATAAAATTATAATTATTTACATAAATTTAATTTTTTCCGACGTTTCGCGTGCTTTACAGCGTGCGTGGTCACGGTGACTGAAGACAAAAGGTGTTGAATGTCAAAAAGTATCACAGCTGTAGAGAAAGTTGTATTATCTGTATTATGTAAAATAATTATAAGTTTATAATAATACATAGCTTCAATCCGGTTAAAAAGTGTTTCTTAATGTGTAAAATCTATGTTAACAAAAGACAAACCCTGGTTAAATCAACTGGTATATGTCCGCAAATGATTTTCTAATCGAGTCCCAAGTGTTTGTTTAAAGGTCACTTTGGGTCAGTCAATCTGTTTGAGTGTGGGTGAGTTTGACCTAATGGATACTGATGATCTACGCCTACCTGGACCTGTGTAGATAATTTATATATAGTCCAGTACTAAAGTAACATTTTCTACTTGTTATCACTGCGTCTTGCCATTTACTCGGATGGAATATTGATCAGGTATCGCGTATACTGCATGAGATAATAGTGTTATAAATACGTTTTTGCAGAGTTTATAAAATTTACGAATTATGATTAATAATGAAAAATGCGGAAACAATTTTGAATACTTATAATCTTTATTTACTTGCTGTAATAGTTATCTATAATATAATAATAATCATACATTTTTATTGCCTCTTCTAAATGTTGCATTTTACGAGTTTTAACCATCTTTATAGTAATAATAATAATAAATACTTTGCAAAGACAGACAAAAGGGTTGTGACAAAATTCATATTATCCTCACATTGTGTCTGTGTCCCTGTGTTGTGGATAACTAGAAAACAATTATTCGGTTGTACATGGTACATGTTTGAAACAGTTTAAAAAAAGTAATTTTAGTGTTACGACTTGTCTTATAAAACATTAAGTATGGGTGAATGTGTGAGTGTGCGAATATGTGTGTGTTTGCGCATGTATTTGTGCCTGTGTTATTTTTTGGAATCTCAAAGTCATGTCAAGACGAACTAAGGCCTCTGTAGATTTGAAATCCAATTTGGCTTGTGTATTTTTTATATTATTTGTGGGTTTGAATGGTTGTTTCGTTAATTTAATCCATTGTTACACCCTACAAAAATTCTTCGTCACAATGTAATCGGTTTAAGACTTCCTACATATAAACATAAAGTTAGTTTAAAAAAATAATAACGCGATCCTGCCATCGAACACAACATTCTATAGGTAGAGATTATTCTAATGCATTTTTACATGTACGAAGTCGGTCTACACGTAGTAACTCTCACTAAATCTCTTGAACTAACTAACTATAACACACAATTTTTTATGTTAGTTATGATGAGAGCTATTTAGTTAAAATTAATAATTATTTTTTATAAGAGGAACGAGGAACATCTTTGCGCAAGTTGGCTAGCATGATAAGTCATTATTGAGATATTATGCGGTATGCCGGCTGTTGGGCGCCCTCGCCATTTATACGCTCCTATTACAATCATATTGCAGTAGGCCTCCGTAATCTTTAACAAATATTTTCCTGTAATAGTACTTTATTGTATGAGATCTTAAATAGATATAAAATATCGGGACTAGGTTCATGCCTGTTACTAAAAAGAATCTAATATATAAGTACACATTTTATTGACATCAAACGCGTAAGTCTGATGATATATGAATCATAGTTAAAGTGTCTTCACGTTATGGTTCTTCAAGTACGAGAAACTTTTGATAACGACGAGTTAATATCGGTCAGAAAGTTGGAGGACAAAAGTTATATCTCATGAACTTAGCTATAAGTGGCTGTAATATCAATAACTGAACCGTGTAAAACTTGAATTATTCGCTTCCGCTGGTGCTATAGAAATAATAATAGATTATTTATATCTACAGAACAATTTAAGAAAGCTGTATATGACACCGGAAGATAACAAAATCCGCAAGTTTATAAATTTTCTAGGAAATTTCATAGGATTCTAAACGAGAAATAAATTTTATTACTTTACGTTCACATTTTCGGATTCTCTCTCGTCTCGTGATAAATTTATTGACTAAGGGATATCCATTTGTAGGATTCTAAACGGTTAGGTTAGGTTAGTGACTTATTCAACCACTAAATTTCAAGACTTCGCGAAGTTTGAAAGCTAATAAAAGGCAAGCGATACAGTAAATACAGCCGCGTCGAAATTCGATGGGTGCTCATAAACGTTGAAACCGCACCGCATTATATGGACGCTTTAAAAATAACGCGGCATCATAACCGCTGTATACATTATACAAACATCGCGATAAATTAGGTGCGAAGTGGCGCGAAGACGGCGATAAGTGGCGCTGTGGCTGGCACGGCGCTCAGCCGCACGTTGATCGATACTGGTCACATCGCCGTACTCGGTCCCCGCCTGCATGCATCACAATACAATCTCCACAAGACACCCGACGACTCTACGGCTTTACAACTCCCTTTCCTTGAGTTTCTAATGTCACATTTCGAATTCATTTGGAACAAACACGCGAGCGTGTGACTATCTGTTTCTAATCAAGCGAGATACGACACACTCGTGAAATGAAATTTTCCAGTTATCTCAACCTTTATCTATTCTTTTACTAATTACTTAAAAATATATTTTAATTAAATTTAACCAAAGTAATTAATATTTACTAATAATTTTAACTATAGCTGAAATTCCTTGTCCAACAACAAAACCGGAATATGTCTAGACAGAGAAACTCGGTCATAATAAGTTAATTAGACGATTAATGTGCGATTCTAGCTCGTGGGAGATCTCCACCATATTGCGTAATTTGACTGATGCGTCGCTGACAGCTGAAAATGTTTAACAAAAGTATTTGAAACAGTGGATTTTACTTTCTGATGTCTAGAGGTTGGTAACAACTGGTTTGATAACCCGTTTCGCCAGGTTTGCCCGCGGTCACTGCGACACCTGAACCTTACTGCACATGTCCTCTTGTACACGAAATCGTTATGTAGATTGTAGACACATGTCCTTCGCTGACTTCCTCGGGGCAGCGAAACATCACATTCCGTGACGAATCTCGGAACCAACGGTCGAGATAAAATAATGACCGCCTGTGGTGTTTTGCTCAAAAAACGATGCCACTTTGATTTGAGATACGATTGCAAATTAAACGTTTCGATTTCTTAGTATTCTCAAAACGCGGGAATGATTTAAATTACCAGATTGTTTATGCGCATGTGCATATCATTCGCCCAAATTCTTACAAAGAACCCCTTTCCGACGGTGTATCAATCCCCATCCCTTGCATTGTTGAGCAATACAATGTCTACGTATTAGACACTCTTGGGTGTTGTGTAATGTGGTAACTAATACCTACGGATGTAATACCGTGTCAAAAGTTTAGACTACTGAAATATTCAATGGTAGCTATTGGTTGCTAGGCTGCGCAGTCGTTGACCTACACCCAGCTCACTCCACTACCAATCTATGTTACATACGCCCTCTCCAGTCTCTGTACTCCTAAATTAAACGGACTGTCTTTAAACAGCATTCTGTAAATGTTTGAAAGTTGTTTCTGCTTTATCGACATCAACAATTTGATTACCTAAATATCTCACGTCCAACCGAACGAAATGTTATTTGTTAGTTACGATTTAAATATAAATAGCTATATTTTTAAAAGAGCAATTACCTATTTGTTTCACATATACCATATTATTATCTACTACAAACATTATCTCACCGTAGACAATCCGTATGAGAAAAGATAACGTCTTCCGTTGAACGTCGTCACTGAAAATACGATAAATTTAACTGCCCACACAATTATTTAAAACATATTTGGGTTAAACAAGTCTTAGCGTTAATAACTTCAATATAACATAACATTCCTATTTTACAATTAATATGTACAATTTACATGTAGATACTAAAGTTGCTTGTAAATGCGCCTTTGTTTTGTAGTGATGAGAGAAAACACGGTGATTTGTAATCAATAGTTTTGCTTGGGTTAAAACGTTAAGAGAGTGTAGAGAGGAGCAGTTAACTTATTAATTAGAAGGTAGGGCCTGAGAATGTGTGGGTTGAATGCGCGCGCGCAAACCGCGCTATTATTGTGAGAATGTACTTGAGACTAAGCGTAAGGAACGCATACCATTCCCAACGTTATCGCATCAAGTTGAATCGTATTAAACTTTACCATTCGTTTATAATAATTATGATTTTTTATACATGATTATATTCCCACTTTAATAGGTTTAATTCATTAAATAATATATTATTATAGTATAATAATATTTATTTAATGGAAATTATGTTTTTTATTCGAGAAAGAGGGTTGTTCTTCTACGTCAATTAGATTAGGTGTAACTGTATAAAATTTAATTTTACTCACAGAGCCTACTTAAAAATTTGTAGTACGATCTCGTACCGTGGGAAAGGTGTCGTTCTCTTCGCCGGCGCAGGCTCGTAGTTAACGGTGCTACTGTGGACGCAGATGGTAACTTTTTATCTTCTACTTATGTTTGCTTCTTTTTTTCTATTGCAGTTAATTGAATTGATTTTTATATAAGTTTCCTAAAACAATGAAACTTAGATCGTATGTTATGTAATCGTAATGCAAATGTTGTCGTAAGCGATCCCCTTCCGCGAGGTTGTTGAACGTTAACTGCGTTTGTGTTCGGTGTTTTATTAATAAAAGCTTTACGGTGACGTGTATCGGCCGCCCGCCCGATTGGGCTATTTATTGATGCGCACGCGCAACACTGATCGACTGCCTATCGATCGCACCAAGCTATTCAAAATCTATATACCTACTTTTGTTTGTACTCCTTCAAAGTTTTATAACACGTTAAGACAATAAAAAAATTGACAACGTTTGTTTTTGTGTTTTTTTACCACACGACCCAACTGCAGATTTAGTGACATTATTACTATTAATGAATAAAAAAAGACTAGCGTTTGGCAAGTTTAACTATGTTTTATGCTACTATAATACATTCGATGACGATATAGCGGTACATCCTGTTACCATTACCGACGACCGCCACCGACCACCGTACCGTTACTGCTGATAGGCTATTTCACACAGTTCTGTTATGCGGCACTATTATTAATAAGTTGGGGCAAATTTAAATATATCCAAGTAATTGAGTAAACTTGATTATCCAATTTTTTGAAACGGGTAAAAAAGTTTTATAAAATTCATTCCATTCTTTGCCTTATAAATAATAATACAAAGCTTGAGGTAAAAAGAAAGTCTATGAAAAGTCAGCTTAGTCTAAGACTAGTTTATCGGAAGGTGGTTGATGAGGTTCACATAATGATTAGGTGCGGTGTAGAAACAAAGCGAGGGGTGGGCCGGTAAACAGCTGCGTGACTCGGGCCGCGCAGATGGCTCGACCTCGCCGCCTGCCCACTCCGAGACATAACCTCCATCACGAAACCATACGTGTCGCAACTCAAACCTTTCCTTTACCGTTTCTCGTTAAGTGCAATTAACTGTTAACTTTGTAAGCATCTCCATATGTATCAGATAATTTTTATTAGTAGTGTAAACTTTAGTTATTTTTAGGTTTTTCCTATAATTCAAAAATCGTTGATGTCGCTTAGCTACATACACAGATACTCTTGTAATTAAGACGTATACGATAAGTAAAGAAAGTTATCGACGGGGTAGGGCATTTCGCCCGCATCGGGTTGTTCGCGGGCGGTCCGTGACGTCGTCGGAAAGACGCGAGCGTGACGTCACGTGCACGTGGGCGTGTGCAAGCGAGACGGGCATAGGGCCGCCAGAGGGACGAGGCCGGCCCTCTGCGGAGGGCGCACGCGAATTGACAGATTTCTACACGCTCGATACCATCTTGAATCGCATTACCACCCGCTCGCCACGGCATGTAATACCAGCTCGATATTATTGTAGTATGGGTTATGAAATGTTCAATATTTTATGAAAGGGTTCATTTCAATTTTATGACTTAATAAATAATGTTTTGAGGTACAGTGATAAATAAATCCATTGTACACAGTTTAAGCGGTTTCGCCGTGATAAGCTGATGTTTGGAAGCCTCCGGTTGGCGGCATGAGGTAAACAAAACGCGTTTGGATTGTGAGCCCGTAAGCGACGTTGCCTCACCGCGGCTAACTTTATACAAGTAGCTGTCACGCACTGTTTACTAGTTTTCTCTATCTTCGCGATTCTTTTGATCTCAAAACAATTGTTATAGTTATAGTAAGCTAAGTAGGGTTTGTCTAATCAACAAACTATGATTTTAATAAGTATGTAGGTCTATTTTCGTGTACCACATTGTTTTATTTCAAAAGATTCTCCTACGATAAATATAAGTTTTTTTTTCAATAGATTTTGCGTTTAGCAAAAAGATGCCTTCAACAGGTATCGAATAAGGGGGGCAATTGGGGTGGCTTGACGGAGTTGTGCCGAGTGCTGCAGTGTGGGCGGATCTAGATATCGGCGACGCAAATTGATGTATCCAACTTGTATTGGTAGAATGCACGATCTAACTTTTACTACCTATACATAAATATATCAGTTATAACTATATAACTGTCCAACGACAGTACTTGTAAAATTTAACTATGGTTCAATTTAAACACACAGCATAGTGAAAAATTATATTTTTACCAAAAAATTATAATATCCGTCAAATTATGTAATATGGGTTTCGTTTGGCATTTATAGCAAAAATAAAACGTTTAGTAATCATATCTTTTGTCTAATTTCCTTTTTAATTATTTTTTTCTCTCAAAACAGTGGTTAAATGTGTTTTCTTTTTAATTGTATTTCTTTACTGGCCACAAACAATGTGGTAAAGAGACCCCGAGTTATTATAGTCTCCCACTTTCATTCAATATTGACATTTTGTAACCTAATTTAGGGTATTGGTGTCTAATGATAATTGTTCGTTGGTGCTAGCAAGCAGCGCGGCGGCGCGCATCTGTCCCGCTATCGATCCCGCCGTTAGGTGGTTCCCACCGCCACAACACCGATAGAACACAACTATTCGACCTTGAACCTTTAACAATCCTTATAATTGCATTACAATGCAACTGAGCACTGTCTTTTATTAATGGCACAAACATTTGATTTGGTAACATTTATTTCCTGATTCGATATAATGAACGCTTACAATACGAGGTCCGAACTAGGCTGCAACTCCCAAGTGGGACGGTCTATAATTTTTAAGGCAGCCAAATGTAGGTCAGCGCTTGTAATGTATGTTTGAGAAGACCTGTTTTGTGAATCGTTAGATCGATAGTGACTGGAACTGTTCTTATCGCACCAAGAGTCGTGACTGGCCAACTCTAACTGATGGTATATGCACAGTTCGAAACGTTTGCTTTAATGGCCTTGGGAGGCAATGGGGTCGAATAGGCGATTCTGTAATTATTGCAGCGGTAGCATGTAGGATAAATTCTTTATGACTAAAACGTGTTTTGTACGACTACCGTGTAACAGCGATACCAGTTTATGAGAACACGGATTGTAGTATGAAGTCTATCGGCATTATTCAAATAATATTAGAAAAATTATTACAATTCTATAGCTGTATTGCATTTTCAATATTCGTATCTAAGTCTTCAATAAAGTTCAAGTAAAACTATAAAATGTAAAATAATTAACTGAATGACCAACAATTAAAACATGAAATGTGTCAACTAATACAAGATAGATACTGGAAAAACTAGTTCAGTGACTAGAGATGGCGCGCAGTGCGCACACCTGGAGCGCGAATGTCAAGGCTGCGCGCGCGCTTGGGACTTGGAACTGCTCCAGCCGTGTTCACGCAAAAAATACTATAACATGTTACATTATAAGTAACGCCTTATTTCCACTATTAATCACCATACAATAGCTATAATAAACCCTCTATAAACTAATAACCATAACAAAAACCAATAAATCCATACAAGAGTATTGTTTATAAAACCTAAACGTTTTCTGTGCATAATGTTTAACAATTTCTTAAGGACTTGTAATAAAAATATTTGCATATTCGTAACACCTTATTTAAAGGGAAGTAAGGTTGAAAATTAGAAATTAATTAGGAGTGATGTTCGCATGTGTGTCGCGCGACAAACACAAGCACGTGCGATCGGGCGTCTGACGTCACAGGGGTCGCCCCCGCCCCGCCTCTTAGAGAAAGAGAGGGAAGATCTAAGCGCGGCAACGGCGCACGGCCCGTTTGTTTTCGCATGTAAAGCCAGCGATAGTTGGGTGATAGGCCGGTTTATCTCACAAATAAGAATATTCAATAAGGAGCAACAACACCGTGATGCATTTCTCAACTGCAATACGGCTTTATATGCTGTTGCAATAATAGAAACATTTATGACGATATAATAAATATACATATTCGAATGCAAAACTCACAGTCAATGGACACTACACAAATGACACGAATAACAAAAATAATAGTTAACCAACCGCGATACAACAGCGATTTATATTATAAATATAGCACACTTACATCATATAATAGTAAATACTAAAAATAAGATAGTTATACATATGTATATATATATTTCATTAATTGTATTTTAGTTGATTAAAGTTGGTTATTAATTTATAGTATATAATAAGTTGCTTGTCTCAAAAATTCACGTGTGCATATATAATACATGACCAGCGCCTATATCATTCAATTATTCGATATCTGATGGCTATCTGATAACATTTGTTTTGCGATTAGCGTGGGTCAATGTCGTAGTTTTTACTTGAAGGGTTATTATGTATTCTGTTACAAGAATATAGGTTTTATATACTATTTATTTTGTTTCAGAGGGTGACCAGGGTTCCTGGGAAAGTGGACTGTCGTACGAGTGTCGGTCTCTTCTATTCAAAGCTCTCCATAATCTCATTGAAAGGTACTTATGAAACTTGTTTAAATCCACGATCAAACAAAACTCTTGTGTGTCGTCGAAATCGATAGTGAACAAGCGAGCGGAAGTTCGTGAGTTTTTAATGTAAAGTCAAAGCCGTATTAATACATGTGACATGACATAGTTCTAGGCCATGGTAATTTTTTTTAATGCATCTCATATTAATGAGAATTTCTATATTTGCGATATCTTGTGTTACCGATAATAGCTTATACAATTAACATATTTTTTTTTAAACGGGTATTAATTAATAGCTTGTTAACATAGTTTGTATGGAAAATCAACTTCAGATCGGTTAGTTAATCTACATGTAATTCAGATTGTAATCGATAATGCTCATACATTGTGTTCGTACGTAACGCTTCATACGAATGCACCTGGCGCGGCGTGGGGCGGCGCGGGCGCAACGCTCCGCCTCATTGTTACGAAGGTCGTTGCATCGAGACGTTCTAAACGCTTTTTTGCCAAAACGCCGTTTTAAGCCACAGATTAGACCAAAAGTGAAAGTTTTCGCTGCTATACTTATTATGACTTGTGATTAATGACCTCTCCGATAGGTTTACGACATGGCCCATCTAACGCGAGTGGTCCGTTTGATTTGAAATAAAATCGGCAACTGCGCGAACGTTTTTATTGCCCCTCAAGGTCACCGTTTGTAGCCTGTTTGTAAACGAAGATAATAAGGCTCGTTATAAGTAGTTGGAGCGGTTTTGAACATCCCGGGCCGGTGCGCGGTGGAATCCGTGATATGAACGAAATCCAGACGAGTCGTTGACCCCGGCTGCGGCACGTCAAAGTAACAATGCGTGCGTCGAGACGTACTTATCACGACACTGTGTGCTTTAAAGGAAGCCAACTCCGCTTTTTCCCCACTTAATAATTTTATACCCAATAATTATCTCACGCGCTCCATTCAATGGGTCGGTGAAACAAGACATCTTTTTATAATCTTGGATATCGTTTAAAAGATATCTGAAACGCGACATGTTATGATTATTATGGCCAGATATCATGAGTAATATTGCTAATGATCACGTTTTGTTTAATCGTTCTGTTATAGAGTTATACATATGGTATAGTCAATTCTTTACTTTATGACACTACATGAGCGAACTATTCAAGTATGTAGAAGACAAAGAGTTTTGCTACGGCCGCATATCGCTCAAGGTGCGCAATCACAAGTTGCAAAATACACATCTACATAAAAATATAGCTCCTATTGCGCGTTGATTAAGTACAGACATCGCGTACTTTATGATAGAACCTGACGATAGCTGACATTGATCGGTTAAGTCGTATAATCATTATCTACTCAAGTAGGTATTTAAACGTATATCGACACTGGTTTTGCAATTGTAAAGATTATCACTATTGTACGTGTTTGTTTATAAAAATATTGATAGTGATTTCAACATGTATTTAAAGATTTTCGTAAATGTAATATAATATCTATCATATTGTTATTACATTTTTCAGATGTTTGCTATCGCGGGACTTTGTGAGGCTCGGAAAGTGGTTTGTGCAACCGTACGATGGGGACGAAGAAGACGTGGGCAAAAGGTAATCCTATCCAAAAGTGTCGAAACTAAATTACTTAAGTTATAATTATAATAAAGTATGGAAGTTATATTTGAAGCAATTGTTTTAATGGGTTGTTTTCAAATACACGAACGTGACACTTCCTAAAGAAACATGGAGATTTCTGTGTTGCACTTGTTAAGTAAAGAGTGTAACTTCGTTCCTCTTCACACACTTTTTATTAATACAAACAGTATGGTCTTTTTAATGATGTCTTAGCATATATTAACTAGTAAATAGTGTTAATATTTTATTACTTATTTCGCTTATGAATGAAGTTCATGTATTGGTCCTTCGATCCGGCTAACTTTTAAAACTGTCACCCGCAGCCCGTGGCATTTGTCTTTCTCGTTTGCGTTCTTTCTGCACGGCGAGAGTACTGTGTGCGCGTCAGTTGATGTTCGACAGCATCCGCCAGTGCGTACGCTCACCGCTAAAAGGCTTGCACGGTTGCACGCTCCGCACGCTCATTCGCCAAAGGATAACAAGGGTGAGCTATTCTTAACTAAAACGTGTATCTGTTTTTTTTAATATAACGAGATGGAGTACTTGTCTATATTGGCATTATAGACAAGTACTATTGTTGCAATGAAACAATCCAGTAAATCTATAATACATGCAATGCTGAATATAAATGTTTGATCCTTTTTTTTAATCTAGTGTAAGTTCTATATGAATAGCGTAAAATCGGGCTAAACTAGAAGAGTGGATTGATTCGAACCAAAAATATCAATCAATAAGTATATGTAAAAAAAAGTTTTTTAGAAAATTTGTTGTATATTGTGTAAATGTAACAATCTTGCAGTCATTGACCATGTTATAGGCTCAGGATTTACAAACGCTATTTCTATATTAAATGATCATACGACCTATGTGTCGCAGTGATTCTGGCGCCATTCGGACTGGAAGGCCGCGTGACTGGCAGGGAGTGGACAGACTCAGATCCCGCTACTGCCCGTTTGCTCGACGCCTGGAGGCATCTCTATCCTTTGGAGCAAGCTACTGCTGCTGTAGAGGTGAGAGGGTGCTATATAGTTTAACTGTCAACAATCTTCAGGTGTTTTCATGTTAAAATGTGATACTTTACTGTTTTTATTCTAAATTAATCAATCAATTGTAATCACGTTTATTATACTTTCTCATTGATGGAAGAGTTGAGTCGAGAGAGAGTTGAGAGAGAGTCGGCTAGTCATAAGTTTATTTGTGTTATTAAAGTGTAAAAATACACAAAGGCCATATATATGGTATTATATATTAGACATAAATAAGTCTTAATAACCGATTTTTGATGTTAGAATCGATAGCTCTTTCATTTTATTAATTTAATCAGATAAATTATTTTTCTTTTTTAATTTGGTCCTTTAAAGATTTTTATAATGGTCGCAGGTGGAATGTGGCGGCGTGCGCATGCGTTACCCGGTGCCGTACGTGCTCGTGACGGAGATGGAGGCGCATCCGGGCACTCCCCCACCCGCAGCGGAGCTCGCTGCACGCACGCTTCGTTCGCTCACTACGCCCGTAGCCCATCAGGTACACGTGACCCTGCATACCACACACACATATTTAATTAACATATGAAAAAAATCCTTATCATTTTAGCTACAAATTTACTTAAGTATTTGCAATTTATTTTTTGATTAAATTGTTGAACGGGATTGGTTTTGGTCTCGCATTTCAAGGGTAAAATTTACCTAGAACTTTTCTCAACGACTAGTTGCATTTAAATAAAATGAATCTATGTATTTTTAAATATTAGTAAATACATATTGACATCATATTTTAAAAACACTACCGAATTAAAACGTGTTGCATTATCACAAGGTGAACGCGTGATTGTTGATACTAATACGAAATAGGGTTAATATCAACAATGACGTAGTAGGAATTCACCGAACAATTAGCGACAGTGTAAAACTGAACAGCATTTTGATTTATAAAAAGGACAAACTGTTTACAATTTAAGGAATAATATAAGGAATTTAATCGAAATAAAAACAAACTGGTTTTAATATGATTATTTCATTATCAATTAACATATCTACTATACCTCACATGATATTTGTGTGATGTTATTCACTCAGATACACTTAAAGTCACTGGGCCAAAAATAAACCCCAGGTTAGTAGGCAGTAGCTGCAATGCCAGTGATAATATGTTTAATAATGATTTGGTTAATTGATAACGAACTGTGCCTTTTTAAATTATCATAGCCTTAAGGCGTGACAGATGTTTGTGTCATGGTATTATGCTGCGGAAATAGTATTGCAAAAATAAAACTAATTGATATTCTCGCAGGTCCTTATACAACATATGTTAATACTAACTAACAACTTGGAAGTTGGAAACAAAGCTTTTTATTAAGATATTAGAAGTTTTGAGTATACTTCCTACAGTACACAAAGATTCTAAAAAAATTACAAATTGAAGTCTCAATTTGCATAATCTTGCAGGTCTTTAACAATAATATTATGACAAACACAATTGGTCCTAATCATGTAAAGGTTCTGTTGATGAAATAATAGCCGTATATATTATGTCTCCCATATAAATTTATAATATAACAATTGTCGATTTTTCAGACTCCCGAGTTGAGCTTTGCCGAGACATCGGGGGACCCGAGTGACGACTTCGTAGACCCAACACGCAAAACTAATTGCGCCTGCGCAAAGTGAGTACAGACAAGTTACATAATTATGCTACCCAATTATCGCTATATTCATATTTTTATTATTATTTTAGTACTTTGGAAGTCAACTATTTTATGCAATTAAATCGTTCACTTCCAATCCTTATATACAGTAGTTAGGAGCAGTATAGTAGTTGTATGAAAATTGTGTGTAATGCATTTTATATATAAAATAATATTTTATTTATGACGCCTTTGAGCTCCGCCATTTTAGCCTTCCGTGCTCTGTTTGGCAGCGTTGCCGGGTGTAGTTGTAGATAGGTAGATGTTATGTATGTGAATGTTCTAGTATATCTGTAGTATAAGCCTTAGAGGGATACTGCATGAACCTATCGATGCATTACTGTGTTAACTCTTGACGTTTGACTCTTTAACTCGAGATTAACGGACGTGCGTCGATATCTTCACAGTAGAACGACGCGCGCGCAAGCTTTTGTCACACTTTGCGTGTAGATACGTCTTTCGCTTAAAAAAATACAGTTACAACAGTTCCGCTTCACTACTCGACTATGGTGGGGGGGTGTTGATGGTGCGTTTGCGGGTTTGATTTCTCACCAGATGGCTAATCTAATAAGCTAATAAGATGGCTAATAATGGCTATCAATGTCAACAATAAACAAAATTAGCATGAAACGTAAACCGTAGTCGAGTCGGCGTTAGCTTTCGAACCGCTTGCGGTATCCGCTCAAGCGGCGCCGTGGGGCTGTATTCGGGCGGCAATAGGGCACTAGTCGAGCAGGCGGTGAGGCCAAAGTGTGATAAGGTTGCGTGTGGGGCGGCCGGAGTGGAGGCCGGCACTAGCGTTGTGTGATGCAGGTGGCGGCGGCGCCGAGCCCCGCGCCCGACGCCCTTCCACCGCCGCGCGCCGCCCCGCCCGCCCCGCTCGCCACGCTCTCCTCGCGCCGCAAGGCATCACGCGCCCATCCCGCAGTGAGTACACGCCCCACACACGCACATCACACACAACACACAGGACGAGATAAGCCGTCAATAAAATACTTGGCTAATTAACACAATCACAATCGTCGCATTTACGTGAATTCTTATAAAGTTACCAGCAAATAAGTTGCCTAGAGAGGGGTTTATTGCGCAGTTGGCGCACTGCGAACTTTCCTCAAAATCGGAAAAAAAAAACTTCATAAACCACTAGTTAAAAAGTGATACACGGTTGTGATTGATGTTAGGTTACTCCTATAACCTTCACTTGTAGTACGGCACGAACGATACGCAATGCTTTCGCTATAGCATCAACAGATACTCTTCTTACGGCCTGGAACAGTACAGTACGCTTACAAGGGTTAAAAACGCTAATATTGTGATTCGGTCGTGTCGTAACAAGGACTCTCATTTCATCTCGCGGGTCTGGAGCGTTTTCATAAGTACGTAAGGTTCTTCATTTATCGTTAGACGATTTATCGTTACTTACAACACAAGATGCACCTAATTTGTACAATAAGGTAAGTGCGAACTACATACACATAATGCGATGCCCATATATGCATGACGTATGCCACTTAATATATTTACATATCGCATTTTATGCATGACCGAGTATACTTTATAAATTGCATGTTTTGTGTTATTGGTATAATAAAAATCATAATAATATACGATTGTAATTATCCAGTACCATTGAGAATGATAACGACTATCATCTGTCTAAACTCACTGATAGCATTCTTCGTTATCACTGTAATCTTTTTGGATATTGGCACTTTGCGGCATCTAAAGTAATTTTATGTTAATCTTAATGGCTCGTTGTTGCTTCTTTTCAAACAAATGTTTTTTTTGTAAATTAATAATAAATTTTCGATCATAAAATAATAATTTAACATAAATAACAGATTTGGTTGAACCAGAGGCATATGAACGTTAAAGGGATTCATGGATGAACATAATAACATCTACCTCATCTCGGTACATTTAACTCGCTTAAATGTCATTTCATTATAATGCATTTAATTATATTAATTTGTTTTGAGTCCAAATGTAAAACCATTTTCAAGATCGTCGAGTAGGTCTCTTTTGCTTTCAAGGAATTTGGTTAACAAATATTCCATCGGTTTTAATGATATAAATCATCACTTCATCATGTTCGCCCATGTCAGTGTAAAGTTCCTCGTCGTAACATCACATAAATACTATGTAATGATAGTAAACATATAATCTTCATAATTTTTATTATATTGTAGAGTAAATAACTGCAGTGGTGGTAATGGTCGCGGGACGTGTTCGCCGGCAAGTTGCGGTGGGGCTTCGCCTGCTGCGCCCGGCTCGGCGCCTTCTCCCCATCACACCACCTTACCTTCGCATCAGGTATAACAATTAATACTCAAGAAGCTAATCAGTTTATAAAAGTGTTATATTTTAAATTAATTATCGTAAAATTACCAATAATTAAATATTCTTCATTTGAATATTTACCTAAATTGTAAAAGGTAGGTATCAGTATATTTGATATTTTTTATTTAGCAAAAACGTGGAATTGAATTAATATATATCGGGTATTTCAGGGTCCAAACGTACCCACGACGCTGCATACGCCAGCTCCAACGCCCGACCCACTGGCTCCACCCACTCCCGCTCCGCCTTCACATCATAATCATAAGCTGTTTACTCAGGTACACGTCCATAGCCAAGGCATTACATAAACCTATATAAAAGTATTATTATTTTAATTATGTATACAAGGCTAACGTAAAATATAATCGACAATGTTGTGGTGAAGATAAGTTTTTTTAAAATCCACACTTCAAAGCATTGTACTGTAATTTAACTAAAAAAAACACAAACAAAACAAAGTGGTTAGAGTATATTGCAAACAAAGATAAAATACAAATAAATAGTTATTTTTCTACGCTGTTATATAAACGAATTACTTTAAGTTACGCCTACTAATTATATAACGCCTATTTTTAGGGCGACTCACCACCGGCGGGCAGCACGTTAAGTACAACGGGCGGGCAGTCGCCCAGTGCGGCGGGGGCGGGGGCGGGCACTGGGACAGCCCCGGTGCCCTTGCCGCGGCGACCGCTCCTACCCGCTGCTGAAAAGCGGCTAGACCCGCTAGAGGATGAACACTCGCTGCATATGCTCTACGATTATACCACCGTTCACGCCTGGTTAGTCATTTAATTAGTAAATACAAAGCATGCATAATCCTTAAGCAGAATTCGTACAAAATACTGTCCCAAAGACAAATATTTGTCTTGTCTATGCTAAGTTCGATCCCCGGCTGTGCACCAATGGATTTTATTTCTGTGTGCTCATTTAACACTCGCTCAAACGGTGAAGGAAAACATCGTGAGGAAACCGGCTTGCCGTAGATCCAAAAAGTCGACGGCATGCGTCAGGCACAGAAAGCTGATCACCTTTTTGCCACATTAACAAATGATCATGAAACAGATACATAGCTCTGTAGTAAACATATAGTCTTTTTTCTATTACAAAATCGTATTTTAGTTGTAAAAGTAACCTTTTATAATTCATTTCTCAAAGCGAGAATCACGTTCACATTGAAATAGGAGTAAGTCAATGGGAATTACAATCTCGCAAAAGTATTGTCCAAAATGCGCATCAACATTGTGTAAGCTTACAATGTATGTGTTCAATGTTTGGTTACAAATATTCCCCCTTTGTAGCTTACTAAAATCCTATTGTAAACCTAGCTATGTTGACTGTGGAGATGGTGTTTCTGTTGGAAGTACTTGCACAAAGCATTGCAGAAAGCTATAAATATATTTGTGTAAACCTTCAAATTGTAAAATTATTTTTTAATGTTTTCTCAAGATCGATTCCTTATCTATATTAAATCACAAAGGCTGGAGCACCCAGTGAAGCGGTTCAAAAGTGACGAGAACAAGTTCCGCGAGGAGTTGGTGCTGGGTACGACCGGCGTTGATTTGTACGCGGGACAAGAGTACACACGCCCACCGGACTACATACACAGAGTTGATATCAAACAGGAGAAAGTCGAACAGGTATTTTATTTTTGTTCATTTTAAGCCAACGTGTCATTAGTACTCGTTTTTCATAAATATAGTCCTCCAATATCTTTTTCGTGACCTTGCTCATAAATATACTAAATAATATTTATTAGTTTATGAATTATTTAGATTTTATATTGTCTAATCATGTAGATTGTTATCTTCACCTATTCTACTCATAATTTTTAGAAGAATAATTCTTAAATTTTAGTGTTTATTTAGGGCCACTCAAGTTAAATATTTTTTTATAAAATAGGGGGCAAACGGGCAGGAGGCTCACCTGATGTTAAGTGATGCCGCCGCCTATGGACAATCTCAATGCCAGAAAATTTAATAGACAATATTTATAATTAACTAAACTTTGAAAGTGTAATAGAATAATTTTATGATATTTTTTTCAGGAGGATGTAAAGGACTACAAAAACCTATTTAGATTGGACGGTCTGTGTCCGACGTACAAAGATTTGGAACAGATTTTTGACAACTCCGACGACGCCGCTAGCGGCGATGAGACGGTAAGACTTGTGAGTGTTCCTTTCGTTTACTATGTCCTATACTGTCCATAGTTTGTATGTTATGTGCTTTCTGCTTTGTTTCAAATATATCGTTTCAGATACATAAGTCATATAATATATATATTATTAGAAATTAACTTTTCATGCTATATAAATTTTCTTCTTGCTTTATTGATACATATTTTATTATAATCAAATAATTTAACTTCCGCGGAAAAACTGATACAGTTTGCTTTTTGCTTAGTTCTATGTTCCCCTAATCAGTTAAAACCTATATTAATGTTGCAATAATTGTCAGTTACAAGTGCAAACGCCACCGGACTCGAATAAGTCATCAGAAGTGCGCTGCGTACGTGCAGAAGAGCTAAGTAAGATGTTCCCGACGCCGCCCAGTATGGAGGCGCACGCGCAGTCCTCACCCGGTTTTTGTGCTGACGAGACCATAACTGCCGGAACACTCACACGTCATGGAAGTCCGCCTAGAGACCCGATCGAAGTATGTATTCTTCTTTTAACATTATTGCATTAGAAATATGCAAGCAATACACTAACAATATGTTAGCTGAAAATTAATGAAACATATCTGTAGAAACCTGTATTAAGGTGGGTTTTAAAATAAATTCTTATTGAATGTATAAATTAATTTTTCCCAGGATTGGTCGTATGTATTCAAGCCAGCAACCGTATACAAGTACGTGGGGTCATCGAAATACGCCCCCTTGACTACGTTACCCAGTCAGCTGTTACCGCCCGTGGTATTGCCGCCTCACGCCGTGTATCGCCCGCGATGGCAGCACGACTCTAACACGACAGAACATGATGCGTCGCATGCGCATGCAACGACGGAAGCAGGTATATTTTTTAAAGTTCAAAAAGTATTTAAGTGTTTGTTCGATATTATAGATAATGGACGCGTAAGTTCTGTGATAGACATTTTTATAATAAATGATTAAACTAAATAACTGAACAAACATAAACCTTGTTTTAAACAATCTTCGTTGAAATTATAGTAATTACCATACAATTTCAGGCGCAACAACTACAAGCAACACCACAACCACCACCGGTGGGGTTAAGCGAGCTCTATCGACGACGTCAAGTACGGGACGGCCTCGGGCCCTCGCCTCCCCTCGCCGAGCTGCACCCCCACCGCCCTCCCCCGCCTCACCTCGCACCCCTGCACCCGCCTGTCCCTTACTTCTGAACGTACTTCTCGCGGACACGGTGCTCAATGTCTTCAGAGATCACAACTTTGACAGTTGCACACTGTGCGTCTGCAACGCTAGTGAACGGGTGAGTTTTATATAACAAAGCCATAAGGCAATATAATAAGTAAAATGTCTTGAATAAAACTTGTTGTGCTTAAGATATAGAGAGTAATAAAATTTTTGTTTTAATTGATAGACGTCATGTTCAACGTCTATTTGATATTTAAAGTTGTAATTAAATTTAAGTTTTACACTAATCTAACGGAATTGACAATGTAATATTTCTTGCTTTAATTACACATATTGAATTTCTGTAATGTTTATAAATTATACAGAGCGTGGGAAACATTCGAGGCGCGGATGCATCTACTTATTTGAGTGGCGTGGAATGGGGAGGCGCAGACGAAGAGCAAACTCGATGTTCGTGTGGTTTTAGCGCTGTCGTTAATAGACGACTCGCACACCGCGCTGGACTCTTTTACGAGGTACGTTATTTTATAACAATTTAAGTAAATACAGTCAATATACAAACTCATAAAACCAGGTGATCAATACTTAATTATTCTTACGGGTGTAAGACAGCTGTGAAAAACAAAAAAACAATATAACGTGTATTGTGAGTCTTTTCTTCCGTCCTATGCTTTTAATTTTACAACAGGTTAATTTAAAATTAGAAGTACATATTTTAGTTTTTTTTATTTTCGTTCGTAAATGTACATTGTATAACCTATATTAATAAATGGTATTTAGATTATTTTTTTAATTTAAAATATGCTTATTTTTATGCATTTAAAACACAATTTGCTAAAAAAAATTGTATTACGTTTTTACCGCTCAGATAATACCTTATATTTAATTCCATAAATATCACTAATTACTAATAATATAATGTATGTGCACAGGACGAATTGGAGATAACTGGCGTAGCGGAAGAGCCGCGGCGTCGCGGCGCGGGTGACGCGTTAGGCGAAGTGGCTAGCGTGGTGGTGGCGCTGTGCGCTGCACCAGCTGCCTCCGCCGCCTCTGCGCTGTCTCGCGCCGCGAGGAGGGCTGCCGCGGCCCTTGCCCCGACCCACACCGACACGCGGCTCAACCTGCTCGAGTACGTATAACCCGTCCCATACGCAACGGTCAAACTTATTGATTTCAATCTATTTGTTAGATGGATATTGGTTACAAATTGCGTTAGACTCAAATGTAGGGTAACTTACATAAAGTTCGCCCAAAATTTATGGGGCAAACGCTAAAACAAAAAAAACACTAGATTTTCATTTTGCTTGTTATTATTTGTACGTTATTTTGTATTGAAAATTTAGGTCAGCTAATAATATGCGCGAATGTAACAGATACTCAGATGGCGGTGCGGCAGCAATGTGTGCGCTACGTGCGGCAGCTGGCGGCGCTTTGTCCATTACGGCCACTAAGAACAAGAATGGAATCACGATGGGGGCGGTGCATCGATGGCCCTTCATTGGTGCGCGTGCGCCGCGATCTTCAAGGGATGTTGTAAGGTATTAAACTTTGGAATGTATAAATAAAAGTACTTATTTATTTGTGTATTTATACACTCGGATTAGTATTATTTTTTAAGTTTATAAACTTTAACGATAATACACTATATCTTATCACATTCGCTTTACAGTGACACAGATAAATTATATTTACAGATTAATGCGCCGCCTCCGACCATTACTGCAAGACGCGATACAGAAGCGTTGCGCGGGCGCTCGTATGTGGGACGGGGTGACTGGGCCGCTCACGTGGCGACAGTTCCACCTTTTAGCTGGCCGAGGCAACGAAGATCGCTGCGAGCCACAACCGGTCCCTCCGCTGCTTGTAGGCCACGATCGGGACTGGGTTTCTCTATCTCCTTACGCGCTTCGGCATTGGGAGCGGTTGGCCCTAGAACCTTATTCGTATAGCCGGGATATTGCGTACGTTGTACTCGCTGCAGACGGTGACGCACTCACTGAGCCGGTGCGGACGTTCTTTAGAGAGCTCTCGGCGGCCTATGAAGCGGCGAAGCTGGGAAGGCATCAACCGATATCCAGGATAGCGAGGGACGGTATTGTGAGGACTGCGCCAGCTGAAATTGATAGGTATAGTTCACTTTTATAATATTTAAGCTAAAGTTTTACAAATTACGACGAAGAAGTAAGTCGTAATGGAGAAGTGAGAAACAACGTATTTTATATATCATTAAATATTCCAGGGATACAAATTGCGAGGAATGGACGGGCGAGTTACCACCGGGGCGTTTGGGAGAATACGTGCGCGCGTACGCAGAGACCTTGCGGGCGAACCTAGTACCGCAACTAGCCGCTTTAAACGTCGATAAGACGTTGTTCGAATGTGAGTCACATCTTAATGTTATTTTTATGCCATTTTTGTAAGTCATAATTATTGAAATTTAAATGCAATGTATGTACATAAAAGCAATTTGACAAGCCTACTAAAATTTATGTTATATGCGACCACTAATTCATACAATTTCAAATAAATAATTATTTTTAATTTGCTTCATAAATTTCAGCACCAAATAGCACAGGAGCAATGCGACCGCCAGCTGCGCCTGACAGACCGGATACTCCGGGTGGGGCGAGTGGAACAGAGCCTGAAATAGATAGCGGAACGGGCGGATTGGGCACGGCGAGCAGCGCCTGGGAAGAAGAAGAGGGCGGTCCCCCCGCCCTCGTGCTCTATGTTGTGGAGCCACCTGCAGCACATGCGCATCGCACACGAGCGTTGCACGCCCTGTTACGACTTGTTGCGCAGGCGCACCATCATCTTCATCACCACAATCCCCTTATCAAGGTATGTAATAAAAAGTAGGCACTTTAAAAGTTCTACGTGTTGATCTAAATGTAGACATTTACGGTCCTCTTGTCGATTCTATGTATATGCTATATCTGAAATGTGTTTTTACAGATCATATCCCTGGAGGGTGTATGCGAGACGTGGTGTGGGGCGGGCGGTGGTGGAGCTGCGAGTGAGCCGGGTCTCGTAGCAGAACTTCGCGCACTCGCCTTTAGCGTGTTCGCGAGCGCACGCCGCAACCTAGCGCACACGCCCACCGGGAAATCGCTCACGGGCTTCGGCACTGCTGCGGATGCTAATCTCTTCGTTTCTAATAAAGACGTGAGTACAACAGTAACGGCTATTGGTTACAAAGACTTACAATTGACTACGTAATTTACTTTTGTTTCACAGGATTGCTGTTTCTTTATCATATGTCTTTATCATATATCATTGAAAATCTTTATAAATTAGATCAGATTCTATATATATTTATTGTTTTATAGCCTATTCATTCGGATATTTTACATTTAAACGCATTGATATTTGTAACTCCTTTTACGTATCTGTGTGTCCTATTTTGGCAAAGGCCTCCAAATCCCGCCATTCCTCTGCACTATGTGACACTCTATGCCTTGTACTACCGGCTGTTTGCCCAATATGGTCTATCCACCTTCTAATTTTTTACGTATAAATAATGATGTTATACAAATACAATGTTTTTTTTTTAAATAGGCAATAAAACGTTGCGTTTCAGGAGAAAAATCGCGCGCCGTACCGTCTCTTTTCACCGGCGTGGGTGCTGGCTCCACCTCGCGCACCAAAAGAAGTGGCAGAGACATGGGGACAGGCGGGCGAACATGGCGCCGTACTTTACGTGGCCTACTGCCTCTCCCACGACCAGCGCTGGTTGCTCGCTTCTGCCACTGATGCACGCGGGGAGCTACTCGACACCGCCGCTATTAATATCTATGTACCTGCCAGGTAAAGCAGTAACTATAAATTAGTAAATTTTTCGCAGCAGTAATAATTATTTTAATGGCAATTAAAATGTGTGTTTGTGATACAAATACAAGCCATACATATGTACTGTTGATGTAATATATAGAAGAAAACTTTATTAAAATAAATTTGTATTTAGATCGCGCCGAAAACGCGGTGGTCCTGCACGAAGGCATGGGCTGACGAAGCTGATGGATTTCGCGTTGGGCGTAATGTCACAGGCCGCTCAACCTTGGAGGCTGGTAGTGGGACGAGTAGGGCGGATAGGGCATGGCGAGCTCAAAGGTTCGTACTTAATTGTAATATACTCGGTGTAGTAGTACTAAGTGTTCTGTTGCTTTTATGTATCTACTATTCATAAAAAATCAAACGAATTCGAACCAATGTGAATATTAATATGATATAGACAATATTTATAGACAACAATGTTAAAATTATATCACTTGTGTTGTAGGTTGGAGTTGGCTGCTGTCCAGGCCAAATCTGTCTCGCCTGTCAACCACGCTGCGCGAGATGTGCGGCAGCTGCTCGCTCCTGTATCCCACGGGGGCACCCTGCATCCTTTCTGCCTGTCTTGTGTCTACCGAGCCCGATCCCTGTCTGCGACTCATGGCCGACCGCTTCACACCCGACGAGCGCTTTTCGAAGGCTTCCATTCAATCCCACCTGCACACGCCACGCGACGTCACCGCCACGCACATTCTCGTCTTCCCCACGTCGGCCACCACGCAGTCCAACCAAATGCCCTACGAACAGCCCGCCGCCAACGGCGAGGAAAACGACATGCTGCTCATCGGACTAGAGATGGTCGACGAGGACATCGGCGAGGATCAGATGACTGACCTACTCATCACCGACATGTTCCAATGCTGGCAGGGCGGGGGCTCCCCGCGTCGAGACGATGAGCCCGGTAGCCGCGAGGGAAGCCCGCCCGGTGGGCCGGCTACCGCAGCCGTCGGAGCTTACGCCCGCGACCACGAGCCGCAACCCGAGCAAGTCGGCACGGTGCTCCAACAGCCGCTGGCGCTGGGCTACCTGGTGTCGACGGCTCCGCTCGGTTCCATGCCCGCTTGGTGGTGGGCAGGCTGCGCACACCTGCGCGACGCTTGCCCCGCCTTCCTCAAGAACGCGCTGCACCTACAGTGCAGCCTTTTGCCTAACGATGACTACGCCTTCACTCAGCGCCGCGATCACAATGCGCATCCTCTCGATTCTACCACCACCACTGATGTACTCAGGTACCTGGCTCGTTTATCTATATCTAACAAATTATTATAAGCGTAATATTATGCAGTACAATACTAAGTTATGGTGTATAAATTTATCTTTTTCTGCAAAAACTCTTATAGAAAACTTTTATTATTTGCAGATACGTATTAGAGGGATACAACGCCTTGTCGTGGCTAGCACTGGACGGCACCACTCACGACCGGATGTCCTGTCTACCACTGCACGTGCAGGTCCTTATGCAGCTTTATCACACCGCAGCCGCTCTCGGCTGAAGATAAAATAGAGACCGCGTGTGCCACCTAACCCACGCAACTCGGGACTTCAATGACTATAGCGGACATTCACTGCCAGTGATCGACTCTTCAATGTACAATTTGTAAGACGCCGATCTTTAAGATATAGGCAAAACTTTACGAACTTAAGAAGTCGTATTAAACCAGAATTAGAGAATGATGCGAATAGCATATAACAGATGTCATTTTAAAAACTGATCAATTCTAAGCGATTTATATTATTGAAAAACTTCAACAACAGTAAACATTAGCTCTTAATTCAATTATAGCTTTAAATGCTTGTCTTTTATGAGCACAAAACAAATTAAAACATCCAAGGTTCTTGCAGGCTGGTGTATTTAATAGCTAGCTCTGTATTATATTTTAGCGTTAAAACTAAAGAATTTTGTAAAGAAACAAATCCAAAAAGCTTATTCCTCATTTGTCTTCAATTATTTTATGTATTGTGCCAATTTTACTTCTAAAATATTACCAAAATAGATTTTTTTATTTCGTGTTAAATATGGTGTAAGTATTGTATTATAAAAGAGATTAAGCTCGGTTTAACCAAATACAACACAAACGACTAGAGAATATATCTTAATATAAGCCATGTTCTAGAATGTTCTAGTAAATAATCTCGAAGGTCCAATTTGCTAATTAACACCTGCGTCGTGTTAGTCGTAAGGGCATTTTATACGTGCGATAATAATTACTCTTCCATTTATGTCTTTCTGTTATATTCTTCCATATTGATTCCGTTCAACAGTTTCCGAAAAGTACCTCATTTTCATCAATTCAACATTTATTCCTTTGAATATTGTTAGTAATATTTCTAAGTATATTTGATTCATATAATATATCCATAGTCGAGTGCTTAATTTACTATAAAGTACACTTAGGTCCGTATCCCAAAACGAGAATCAAACTTAAATCTAATATTAAGATCTGTCATATCGGAGTTGACACATTACTCGAGACTAGATTTTAACTTGAAATATGGTTTGAATTATGGAATTTTAGTATCATGTCACAATAGATATAGACGTTTTCGTGTTTCCCTCCCGTCTTCTCATTAGTTTAATTATAACTCCACAAACTCTAGAAATTGTAAATGTGTTGTTGTATTGTACTGTATATATTTGCAATGTTTTATTTATCAAACCGGTATCAATTACCAAAGTTAGATATTTCTTTTAAGAAGTTTTTAGATATTTTTAAACATTTTTAGAGATTGCATCACAGGGTTATTTTTATCAATTAAAATCAAAATTATGTTATATTCTTTCCAAATATGTAAAACAATATTTATTTGGTTATTTTATGTTCAAATGATGAAATTCGTAGATATAGTGACCGTTTTAGGTCAAATCAGTTTATAAATTGGGAGCAAATGGCAATTTTCAAAAGTGTTATGACAAGATTTTTACTAGGAAAATTTTTGCTACATTATATAATATAATATAACCAACTGCCAAGCGTGAGCGAACTCAGGTGGATGGAACCTTTTAACCACCGTCAACACTGTTTTCTTATGTACATGTACCTCTTGGGTTTTAAGTAATTAGGAACACCAATAGTTAGATTTACAATAGATAATACATGAGTTAGGGTCACATTTGAATTAGCATTTGTATATTTAGAAATCGTTTTATATAAAATATTTAAATGTAATTATGATGAGAAAATGTTGGTTCGTCGAATCTCGGGCAGTTTGGTAGTTATATGAAATTTTCTATTTTAATATATTTAATGTTAAAGTCAATATTGTAGAGGTGTGAAGTTGTTATACATGTATAAGTTGAGAGTGATGTGGATAACGCTTTTTAAAAAATGTTTCGGTCCTTTAGAATGAAATCATTTATAATCATATAATTTATTGAAGACAAAATAAAATCAATTTTTATTTAAGCATGACACTTTCTTTATCTAATCGATTACGAAAAGTTTTAATAGTTTCACTAGCGGCGATACTGATATTAGACAAATTGTACAGTCTTTGCATGGGACGACGGCTGTGTGTCGTTTTTACATAATTTATTATCTGTAGTGTCGTCTCAATCGCGACTTAATTGAATTATGCCTAGTTGAATATGTATGAAATGTTTTAAATGTGTTACAGCATTTGAGAATATTTTATGATGTTGTATATAGTTTATATTTTGTTTTGTAAAAGGACATTCTGTAAATATGCGACGTAACGATGTACCGTTAATTATTTGCCCACTTTGCCATTGTGTAATGGAGCACATTTTAAAGAAACCACTCGGAATATTTTGTACAGTTGTTAAGCGAGATTTGTAGTTGAATGAATTATTTTTAAGATTTCGTTTTTGACCTTTTTTGTTATTGTGAATTGTCAATTTTTTTAGGGAATTGGGATTATACTGTAAATAGACCTCACCATATTAGGTTTAAGATCAAATCCAATGATTGATGTGGAAATCAAATTTTCTAAATGGAGCAATCATTAGGATTCGTAAACAAAATGTTAGTATAATACTTGATATTAATATAACTTTATAAATAACTGAAAATAGGTAATAATAATTATGAATAAAATATTACATATTTAAAATATCTTTTTTTTATATGGGAACCCATTTTTCTTCCCAAATAAGGAGCAAAAACTGTAGGAATCATTTGGAACCCATAATCAAAACAGGTGTTAAATATATCTTCTTTTTATTCTAAAAAATCTACCTTCTGTTTTGTAGAAACTTCAAGGAGTTTAACAAAGAATTAACATGATATATAAGTATTAAATGAAATCACTTGCTATAGCAATGCCATCGTTCTGGAGAAATGTCTGTTGCATTATGTTATCTATTTAACCAATAGTTAAAATATAGGCATAAGGTGTTAAGTCAGAACGTTAAAACATTTAACTAATACACTCACGATGTACCACCTTTAAAACAAGTGTCCCCTATTGTAAATATTCATACTCCAGATAAGGACTAGAGAAGGGATTTAATTATAAGGTTTCGCTTTAAATTATAATCTCTCTCTCTCGGTTCGGTTTTTTGACCTTTTCCCGAGATCTTGAGTAGTTTTTCTAATAAACCTCAAATATATATATATATATATATATATATATATATATATTACGTATAGCTAGAAACCACTAAACTTATTGAGAGTGGCGGATTTACTAGCAGGCTGAGTAGGCTGGAGTCTAGGGCGGCAAATTTTTGCTACCTTATAAAATTCTAAAAGATTTCTGCATGACGTTTTCTAAAGTTTTAAAGATAGAAGTCTGCAACAAATATGGCGATGACATTCCTCTCTCACTTGTCACTGTATATTCTTAGTAGCAAACTTTCATATTCTAGAGTAAAACAGCTAGTTCGCCGCCCAGTAATCGACCTCTGCCCTCTCAGCTTATTGAACGAAACGAACTGGATAGTTTGTGTATCATTTTGTCCTACAAATCTTACCCCAAAATTATTTAACGTGTAAATTGTTGGTTTAATTAGGACATGACAATATCACCATTATATATTATGTTATGTTGCTATGTTCATATTTATTTAATTCAGTCGAATTGAATCCAGTGGTAGCGGGTAATTATAGGGCAAATGAGTCATAACAGGTAATTGATCCCAAATTTGTATTGGGTTAGATATATTTTTAAGCAAATTCCCAGAAATGTCATATTTAGGAGATTATTATGAGGTATATTATTATTAATAACAGTGACGTTTATATGTATCATCTGTGGATAAGGGTTGCAAATGTCAATATATATATATATATATAGTTCTTTCTTTAAGGCAATACTTTAACTGTCAATTGTAAAATGAAATTTTATTTGTTTTGCTTTCAATAATACAAGAATAGTTATTCCTACGAATTGAAATACGAAGAAAATATAATTATTAATTACATAAGTACGTAGTTTGTTTGAAATTTGCAATTATTATCTAGCGCTGCAAGTACTTCAAGAGTAATGCAAATATTGTATTAATTTATCGTATTTAATGTTAAAATTTAACTATGAAGATAAATGAGAAGAATTTGTGTGCTTTCGCTTCGTCCGCTACACCAGTGGATCGAGAAGGATGGCTGGATCTTCGAGGAGAAGTAGGGAAAAACTATCAGCGACGTTGGTTTACTCTTAAGGGAAATCTTTTGTTCTACTTTGATAAGAAAGGAGATAAGGAACCTGTTGGCGTAATTATTTTAGAGGGTTGCACAATAGGTAAGTGATATCAAGCGAATTATTTGTAGTTTCTTGTTAATATTTGCATAATTACACAACTGTCGAAAATAAATACAGAGAAGTTGATTAGATTTTGTTTTTCAGAATTATTAACATTATATTAGGTTATTTATTACAGAATTAACAGAAGAGGAGTCTTATAGCTTCAAAATAGTATTCCCCTGTGAAGGTAGTAGGACTTACTTTCTATGTACCAACTCACAGGCGTCTATGGAGGCTTGGATGAAAGCTTTAGCGTGTGCAAGTTATGATTACATGAAACTTATGGTTTCAGAACTGCAGAGGCAGCTTGATGAAGCTCAGGGTTTGTAATACTTGTTTTTAATTATTTAATAATGTTGCCAATAAAACAAGTAATTATTGGTTTTAGATGTTCTCCTGCATTTTCTTAGATATATGCCTTCAGATTAAAACGAACATTAATATATAGCTTTAAAAATGTACAGCTGAAGACGCAGCAGAAGCAGCAGCACTAGTTACAATTACACCACCTGAAGGTGAAGAAGAACCTAAGGTACCTCCACGTGGCCAACGTCACAACCCATTTAATAAAATGGCAGACGGGGAACCAAAAACTGTGACAGGAAGTAGGCATCGTAAGTAATTGATGCTGAACATATTTTGCATACATTTTATAAGCCTTTTTGAGGCAATTTAAAATTTACAGAATTGTGCTGAAATATCTTGCTAGCCAATTTTAAAACCTTAGCTTGTGTGTTTTTCTTCTTCGAACTGTTTGCAAGTAACTTGTTGATTTGGAAATAATTGTAGGGATTACAACATGTAACATACACAAACCAACAAAGCCTAGATATATAGGATTATAATTTCAAATCAAGTTGGTGCATAGAAACAGACACAAAAGTGTGTCATTTTCATGACACACTTTTATGTGTCATGAAAGCCACCACCATAACAATTTAAATCATTATTATAATTTAAAGTATGTTTGTGAATTTCTTTTGGTAATTTCAGATAAAGAAAGTTTAAGACCTGAAGTGGTGCGTAGGAAGGTACCATTCCGTGACATTCATACCGCCTTTGGACGCAGTGTACTGGCTGATCGTAGTGAGTGGCGTGCCAAGTTAAGAGCTAGAGAAGAGCATGTTCCACCTTTAATTCAACTTTAAATTTGTACGGCTGGTGTATAAAATATTGTGGTCAGATTGTAAACTTTGTAAAAGAATAGATTCACTTTTTGATAAATAATTTCAGGTCAGTTGAATACTAATGAAAGCAATGCTGAATAAAATAATATTAAAAGTTACAATTTTCAGCAAACTCAATTGGAATTTTACAATGTGGTTGATTTTATGATCGGGTCATAACAGAGCTTTATGTTGGACCACATGGCAGATATGTTTGTAGATTAATTAAAGTAACAACATTGAACCTGATAATTATGTAAAGTTTAGAGAATCTTATTTCATAAATACTCTAAACATTGATCCTCCAAATGCTTTGCAAGGAACTTCATGGTGCAAATGAATTGTGGTATTTTTCTTCACTCTTTAATATTTTTAGTTTATCGACTGTGGAATTAAACCTTTTTTATCCTGCATATTATCATTTGGTCCTGAGTAAACATGCATAAAACAAATCTTTCTCTCATGTCTTGTGTGAAGAATGTTTCTAGTCACACCATTATGTGTATTTATTGGCCTATAGAAGTATTTTAAATTAAGATGGACTAGTACATATTTATTGACTTTTCTATTGATTATAAATAGTGTAAATTGATTAGAACTTTTAATATGAATATGTTATTGTACTTGCCTTAATAAGATAAATAAAATAAATGTTGTATTAAGTAGTTTATTTAAAAATCTTTGTTATATAAACCAACACTTTACAATCAGCTACGACAGTTTTAGGGAGATAACATTAATATTTTAGATTTCAGCGCAAAAATTGTTTAAATTCATTGTAAATATGTAAAATAAAATTATGAAAACTTTTTATTTAAGCAATCTTTGCGCCGACAAAAGCTTTTGGTTTGACGCAACTAGAAACAATTGAGCAATCCAACACATACATCCGTGCGTCTGTGTGTCTGTACACAACAAGGTGCTGGAAGACCTTTCGCGGTAACAACACGACTTACGCTGGCTGTTATAACAATAGTTATATTTATAATGAGGCCACATATGTAATTTTTGAAAATGTATAACAGCCGCTAAACTATACTTAACATTCCAAAACGAATATCCCCCAACTTCCGAATACATAAGTCTATTAATAAATCTACAAAAAAAAAAAAATAAACAAGGCTATTCTAAAGCGACACGGAGAAATTTCATGTCGAAAACTAAGTAAGTGTCATAAAACTCATAAATAAGAAAATATTTGGTAACAAACTCCTTAAGATAAGTGCTAAGGGATAGGGAAAGTTAGTATTTACAATGTTACAAGTTTACAAATCACTAACCAATACTAAAATATACTGAACACGCTACAAGTAACAAGATATACAACTGAATGGATATTGAAACACATCTTCACACTAAGTTTCAATATTCAGACATAATAAAATTAAAAAACAATATACAATGTGGTGGGTGGGAGTGTTCTGGCCACTTGATCCTTTTGGTCTTATACTATCGATGTAATAATCACTATTAGATATATGTAGTAATAACTTCTTAACCAAATACATTTTTTAATGAAAAGTATTAACCAAAAAGTGCGTCAAATTATAGAATTTAAATAGTTTTACATAAGTTTTAAGCAAAGTGGCCAGGTGCTAGCGTGGTGGGAGAGGCGTATCAGATAAATATTACAATAATGAATACTGTAATAATCTGTATAAAGATAAGCTACAGCTCGAATCGTTTCTTTCTCTCGGCGACCATACCCACGAGCAGGTTGCGACCGCTGTCAGAGCAACGCTGCTTAGATTTCAATTCTGAAATATAAAGGAAATTTTTAGTGTGACTGCGTTTTAAATCACGTATTTCTCGTTAAACTATTAGGTTTTTATTTCCATATAATTTGAGGGGTCTTTCCTTAAATTATTACTTTAGATATTACCATAATTTGTAACACATTTATTTTATTACTATTCGTCAGACCGAAGTGCGAAGTTAGTGTAAGTTAGTTGAATTTTTTATTAGGTTCAATCCTGGCAGTGCAGTTACCATGAGCGTTAACGCAAACATAAAATACACAATGAAGACACTATTATATACATATACATTATATATATATACTACAATTCAAAGTAACAATAAAGCCAGGTGGCTATACATTTGCATCTACAAAAATTTGTAGATGCAATTTTAATTCGACTTATTAAACAACTGATTTCCGCGGCCTTTTAACGTGAATGACAGTATAACATAAAAAAAATCGAAAACTACTTTAATTTTTACGACGTCAAGTCGACATGTTTATTTTAGTTCGTCCCTGATCATTGGATAGAATTACTGTACCTGAACGGGAGACAGCTGTAGATTCCTGGTGGTCTCTGTTTTGGCGAACTGGATCTTCGCAGGACGGTTCGGACGAGCCGCCTCCAGCAGAGGACTTGAACGAGTCGGCCTCGTCTACACATACATTTATTCTACAATTATTCTAGATACCTTTTTACATAAGTATTAACTTCTAGTTTTAGGTAATAGTTCCTCTAGTAGGAGTTAAACTCACGTTTCAAGTTAATTAGTTTGCAATAAAAATCAAATTAAAAGAAAATTGTGCTGTTAGTGGTCTACAAATACTCGGAAGATTTGTTAGTTAACCCACGACTAATTCATTAATATTATATAAAACTAAGTAAATTCATGCAATGAGTAGTTGGATGGAATAGTGTTACTAAACAATATGTTGAAAATTTAAACCAAGCCAAGCAATTCTTGGAAATAAAATCAGATATAAGTCTCGAACAAACTTACTAGTCAAAAAAACATTTGACAAGTGAGTGTTTGTTCGCGCTTAAACTTATGACCCTTGGGCCAATTAATTTATTAAATTAATCTTAAATTAATATTAAAGTAGATTTTAAGTTAGTTATTTTTACAGTCTAATTCTTCTTTCTACTTAATATGATTTCTGTATTGACCACGAGTCGCCGTATCAAATAACTTCTATAACGGGAAACATTTTGTACCTAAACATAACATCAAAGATATTTTAGAGATACGGCCGAAAGAGAGGACAATTGAAATGTAACAACGAACACGATATAAAATGAGTGATATTTTTTTTAATACTAGGACTCATGGACACAAAACGAAAGATTACCTGCAGCATTGTTCTGCCAGACGGCCGCCAACTGCCTCAAGTGGTCCCAGAGTGGCGCCTCCCGCGCATGCTGTTAGTGCACCCGACAACCGACGATGCAATTATGATACTATCTACTACTGCGATCGCATTCATTGAGTACTATTTAGAATCATTAATGCTACTGCGATATAACCACCACTTGCGTTCCAAAAGAAAGTATTTCGTTTGCCCAAACTTTTTACGAAATTATTTAATGTTGAAGCAATAAGATTATAAGTGTTCATAAGGATAATTACAAAAGGTAAGTAGTTTTCAGTAAGCTCAATTTGTGCGATCTATTATGCTTAGTGTAGAAGAATAAATTTTTCATAGAATTTCTGTGCATGGACGTTTGTGGATGTTGGCGTGTATGAAATAATTATGACTTAGAACTACGACGTTGAATGTATGTCATGCAAGCATTAAGCTATAAGGTACTAGCTAAGTTAAGCGATGGTGGTTAAATGCATTTTAGGGGACATACCGGCGCAGTGTCTTCTATTAGCTGCGAGAGAGTAGACGCCTCTGAAGCCTTCAAGTCATTCGCTTCAGAGATGAGATGAGCTCGGAGTTGTTTGTTTCTAGAATGTCAAATTTGAAAGACATATTAAGCATACGTAAAGAGTTTGTTAGTTAGAAAGTATTTTAAATATATTAGATTTGCTTCTAGCATAATTATTTGTTATTTGATATATTTTAAGTCAAAGGCGTCAAAATCAGAATACAGTACAGGATACACATTATATATAAGTTATCATCTGATAGAATATGAAAAAAGGAAAATTATAAATAAAACCGGCTTTAAAAGTAAAATTTTGTGGCTACCTGGAGTCGAGTTGCATGATGTGATTGTGCGCATGCGCAAGTTGCGCGTTGGCGTTGGCCAGACGCTCTTCCAGCGCTGCACTTTCCACGCACTTTATAGAATACTTCTCCGACAAGGATAGTATCTCTCGCTTTATCTCGTCCATCTCTTGCCTGCAACGTCGACATTGTATTAACACATATTTTTCTTTTTAGTTCAGAAGAAGAAGAAATCTTACAATAAAATAATCACATCAAAGCAAATTTAGGCTTTACGTTCACGATCAATAAGGCAGAAACTTAGGTACTGCCCTAAAAGACTGTTTCAGTGTAATGAAAGATTTCTTTAATTAATTACAATAATAAATACTCAATAATGCAAAGGATATTTTTATGGATATACTGACTGGTGCCTCGTGCTGATTTGCGAGAGGTCTGGGGCGCCTCGAGCCAGTAGCTCCTGCTTGAACTTATCGACTTCTCTTCGCACCTCGCTCTCGTGGGCTTTTCTCATGGCATCTAGCGCTGCCAACGTTGCTCGTGTTTCTTCTGCTAGCGCCTGTTCCTTCTCCAACCTAGATAAATAATGGATAGTATTATGATAATCGTTATGAAAATACGTGCACCTTTTGAACTTTCTGTGTTTTAGACTTGAATTATAAGGTATTTTAACACAGGCGCCGAAATAAAGCATTAAATAAAATACAATTAATTATACATTCATTCAATTAAAGCAAACCTGAGTTGTTCTCTCTCTGCACGGTGTTTGTCCTCCATCTCTCTGACTATACGCCTATGCGAGCTCTCCATAGCCATGAGCCCCTTTTCACAAAGTGCGCGTAACTGCTCGATCTCCTGTTGGTAACGCGCACGAAGACCGTCACCGTGCGTATCCGCCGATACCGCGCTCTGGAGAAAAATCAAATCTTCTATTTCTCGTATAAACCATGGCACGTCTCATATGACTTTTACAGTCTAGATTATTTTTATAGATTTACGGGGATTATTGAAAAAAAAAATTCAGGCCATACCTGATAAGCGGCTCGTAAGCTCTCCAACTGAGCGGAGTACTCCGAGTCTAGCGCGGCAAGGCGACGCTGCAACGTGCGTGCGCGGTCCCTTAGCGTGGCTCTTTCGCGGTCGTGTTGGGCTTGCAGCTGCGCCCTCGCCCGTCTTGCCGCCGCCAACGCCCCCGCTTGTTGGGCTAACGCACACTCGCCTCGCGTGCGTTCTGCCTTCAGCCGCTCTAGCGCGTCTTGCAAGCGCGCACAGTGCTGGCACGCCGCTAGCGCCTCGACGCGCAGACGGAGCGCCTCCAAGCGCTGTCCTACTCCGACGCCGGTGCCCTCCGACGTCTCGGGACCCTCCCCTTCGCTTCCGAGTCGTCGCTGCGCCTCCGCGACCGCCGCCTCTACCCGCTCGAGGCCCTCGCAGATCTTCATCGAGTCTTCACTGTTGCCGGAACAGTCACTGGAGAAGAGCGCGCGGCACTCAGTCGAGAAATGTTGAAACAGGTAGACGAACTCCGCCTCGGCGGCGGGGTCAGCCTCCAGGGAGGTGACGGCGTCGTCAGCTCGAGCTGCAGCGCGAGGCGGCGCAGAGGCTCGGTACGTTCCCTCCACGACGGCCACGCGAGCGTCGACGAGCGCCTTGTGCGCCAGGACGTCGGCCAGCCGCTGCAGCAACGCGCGGCTGTCGAGCCCCGGAGAGCCTTCGCGGCGGGCAGGCCTGGCGTGACGATATCGCGCGGCTAGCTCTCGTCCAGCGGCGTCCACTTCGCAACGAAGGTGGTCGTGCGCGGCTTGCCACCAGAGTTCGAGGTCGGCGCGGTCCTGTGCGGTGAGTGTGAGTCGCAGGGCTCTCGCCTCGTCAAGACGACGCTCACAGGTCTGTGCGGCACGACTAAGCGCCCTCGCCACCTCGGCCTGTACAAGTTCCGCCCCCAAAGTATCCCGCGCTGAGGCCCACGCCTCACGCACTCGAGCAGCTTCTGTGTTAGCCCGCTGCTGTTCAAAGTCGCTATCGTTCGAATTTGTGTAAGATAGCGCTTCACCCGCCAGCGCCGAGCACAACTCGTTCAGTTTGTCCTCTTTGAAGTTTTCTACGGCTTCGGCGACTTCTTTCTGGGACGCTTTCAGGGCCTCCAAATCTGCGCTATGCACTATCAGCTCGGATCGATCGGAGTCCCGGTCTCGAGAGCCGTTGATGACATCGATGTTCCTCGACAAAATTTTTGCAAGGTAATCGAGAGAGCTCTTAGTTGCGTCGCAGTTCTTGCCGCTCTCCCCGTTTAACTTACATTTAAGGTTATCGATTAATTGACTAGTTTCCGTGATTTCTGACTTGATCAATCTTGCAAAAAATCTGCTACCATTCGAGGATTCTAGAGCTTCTTGGATTCTACCGACGAGAACGGCCTCGTATGCCAGTTTTTCTGCTAAAAGTTCTAAGCTTTTCCTATGCGTGAGCTCGCCGGCCTCATACAACAAAGCTTTTCGTTTTGATATATCTAATAGTTTAATCTTTAACTGTTCTTCTAATTGCATCACGACCTGAGTGACACTGTCGTGTTCCTCATCATTTTTAGCTTCCTCGCAGGAATCCAATACACATTTATCGAAACAATCTTGGAGCTTCTTACTGACTTCGGACAAACATTTTTCCATTGATTTAAGACTATAGTGCTTTTCTAAACTGGGTGAAGGTGATCTTTTCGACTTAGCCGCCCGCATTGCACTCATTTGACATAGACAATCGTTCACTTTATTTCTCGAATGTATCACAACACTTTCAAGACTCTGTAACCTGTCTAATAGATGCCTTTGGGATTGGGTACCGATCGAAGACTTTTCTTGGTCTTCAATTAAAGTAGTTTTCTCGGTTTGACTGAGTGATTCACTGGAGTTAGCGAACTCGCGACGATGTTCAAGAACAGACGCTACTTTGGTTTCTAACGAGCTTAACCTAACCAACATTTTCATGGGCTCGGAACTTGTAGCACTATCGAGAGACTTTCTTCTGAGACGTGCTGCTAACCGTTTCATTCTTTTCTCGTCTGCAACACCATCAGATTTCGTGACCTTCTCTTTAACAGGTGATCCGCTCTTTGATGGTGAATTTATTATAGGGACAGATTCACCAGTCTCTAACTGAGTTATTTTATTTTCAAGTTCTGTCAGTTTCTCTTCTACTTCTTTGCCGATGGTAAAAGATTCTCTACCTTTGAGCGATAAACTTCGTCGCTTTTCTCTAGACTCAGTCTTCTGAATTTTATGTTTCAAAGTTCTTACTTGTTTGTCAGATGCAGTTAGTTTTTGTGTCAAGTCTAAAATTCGAGCAGCCATCAGATCTATCTCTGATCTACTGCACTGTTCCCTTAACTTCATTTCATTAATTAATTTCATATTTGTGATCTCCAATTCGTCGTACATGTTGTGTGATTCACGAAGTTCTTTCTTCATAACTTTAATTTCTTGGATTGCTCTTAAGAATCTACTTCTTAATTCTACATATTCTTCGATCAGTCTATTTTTCTCAAAAGACTCTAAATTCATATTTTCATTGATATTGCCAAGTTCATGAAGCGAACCAACACTTTTTCTCTTCTCCTTGGTTGGGGATTCCACGATAACTTTACTTTCAAGTACTCTTATTCTGCCGTACAAATAATCATTCTCTTTAACGCTCTTAAGAAGTTTCTCGTTTAAATCGGTTAGCTCCTTTTGAAGCTGCTTGACTGTATCTTGAGCCGAGGCAAGCTGTTTCGTTAACAACTCACAATGTTCTGTAGACTCTTTTAAGAAATTTTGTGTCTCTGTCAATTTGCTCTCCCACATATTTTTGTCCTGAATATAAAGTTGTTTAATAGCGTCTAAGTTTTCAGCATCTTTAGTTCTGATAGATAACTCTTCCTCTTTCTTTTGTAGAGCAATAACTAGTTCTTCCATCTTTTTCTCTCTCAACGCAGCATCTGCTTTTAGTTTCTTCAGTCGCGCTAACTCAGCTTCGGCGGCGTCAACGTCGCTTAGTGCCATCTTCAACTGCTTGCGCAGGTCGTCTATTTCAATAGATTGCTTATCTATTGTCGATAAATAGCTACGTTTTCTGGGTTCATTTGGTTTTTCGGTTTCATCGATAATATTATCTACCGGGCGCTCATTTTCTTTGGCGGCATCGATTTCGTCTCTCTCGCACTTGATATCGACTTTGGCAGGGGCAGTGTTCCTTGCGCGAACCTTTTCTTTAACTTTAGATATTGGGGTCCGGTTGAGTATAGGAGAGGGAGGGGGTTGCGGGGCGACGTCTCCCCAGTCCGCACTGTCCCTCCGCCCGCCTTCTGAAGCAGTGCGATACTCTTCATCCGAAGAGAATGGCGCCGTTTTCATCGTATTCGGGGTGACAGGCGTCACAGGAGATGTGGACGCTTCAGACGTTTGGTCGACCGAGTCTTCTCGCAGAATTAGTGAGAGCGGCCCAGAGTCCGGTAAGCCTGCCGTTCGTCGAATGGCTGATATCCAATTCGACCTAATTCCCGCAGTTACTGCTGACAGCACTATGTGTTTGCCATCCCACGTCTGAAAACCATTTAGAATTCTGGTAAAAAATTAATAAATATTTTACTAACAGTGTATCTGCTGAATGATATTTAATGTTTATTGATGTAATCATCCTATTTTGATAAAATATTTCAGAAAATGATTTTAATTTTTCCCTCTATTTTACCTCAGTTTCAAACGCGTATCCATTGGTAGATGCAGAGGTGGGAAGTTCGACAACGCGTGCGACCCCACTTAAATCGATTACACCGTCCATGAGGCCGCGGTGCTCTGCATGAGGATCTCTAAAGTAAAGCAGAGCTGCACCCCGTAACACGAACCAGTGTCTTGACCATCCAGAGGGACCTTTAGGCAGTGAATGAACATATAATTATTATGAATTTTATTCTAGTCATTTCTTTATCTAATGCCTTTTATTATCAATTCAAAGGGAAAGCACTTTACGATTCGCGTTATTTGCAGCGAGTGGGTTGTCAGCCAAAAATGGTTTGTATTGAATAAGATATTTTATTCTATATAAGTACATTCAAACAACGAAGAAAATGATATGATAATATGAGTGATTAAACTAGTGGAATAATTTTCATTCAGTAAGAAATACCTCTTCGCTGCAGCCATCCTGCCCTGGCATGAAGAAGACGTTCAGCTGGTAATTCTACTCGAACTCCGTCAACACTTTCTGCTGCTTCTGCAGCATCAGTTGGCTCGCTTCCTTCACTTGCTGAGCTGGTTAAGCCTTCTTCTGTTGGAGCACCACCGTCTGGAGAACCTCTAGCCTGAAATTTATCAACACTGTATGGTTATAATAAAAAGTTCCATTTCTTGTAGAACAATAATTGTTTTAGTGGTTGGTTATATTACCATGTTTTTTTTCTTGCACAATGTTCAACATTAAAATGCTTAATAAAGGTCCTCCCTCTTTATATTTGTTTTAAGTATGTTTAAAAAAATAAACTACATTTATTTTTCAGAAGTAAAATATTGGCATTTACCATTTCACAAATGAGGTTTTAATATAACATGTAGATATATATTAGTATCAAATATATTTGTTGATCAAACTGTCGCAGTGTATTTATACAGTTATTTTCTGTTTAAATTGGATCACTAAAATTAAACCTGGTTAAATTCAAGTACTCTTTTGTGTATTTTGATCACTCAAAATATGTAACATACTAAAAGTATGTATAGATTCTTAGGTTACAAAGTGTATTAGGAATGTTTATAATAACCGGTAGTCTGTCTGGCGGTGGTAGCCTGGTGGGTCTTTCCAAGGTAGGCGGCAGAGCACGGCGTGATCTGGGCTTCGTTAAGGAAGCCGCGATGTCCCTCAACTGTTCATCATATTGCTGGTGCTGCTGCTGAAGAAGAGGGGATCGGGAGTTGGCTGGAAATATAGAAGTCTTTCTAAGTGTTTGTATTTTTAGTATTATTCGGTACGTAAGCGATTAAGAATAACTGTATTTATTTTTAGGTGCAGTACAACGGTTATCAGTTATTTATCTAATGAGTTATCACTATTTATATAATAAGTTATGTTTTATTGATTGTGTATGTGAAGATAAAAATTTTAAGGTATTCCACGATTGTATTACAATTTATTTTTAGATTTATTATTTCGCAAACCACTACACGTCTTCGGTAGTATAGTGGTAAGTATCCCCGCCTGTCACGCGGGAGACCGGGGTTCGATTCCCCGCCGGAGAGATAGCTTTTTATTAATTTTAGATTAAATGTTTTTAACGACGAACGCAATTTGTTTTGCGTGCTTTCATTATAGACTTTGGTAACATCATGTGGTTTTGTAATTATTTCAATAATTCTGTAAAAACATATTATTTATATTTCATGGTTAGCACATATTACTGAATTAAAAAATACAATATAAAATAATAAAAAAGGAAAAGGTATTACTCTCCGGCGGGGAATCGAACCCCGGTCTCCCGCGTGACAGGCGGGGATACTTACCACTATACTACCGAAGACTTAAGACGCAACTCGAAATAGGTTATCTAAAGAGGCGAGATTTAATATAAAGGTCTTGTCATACCGTCATCGTTAGCAGATTGAACTGGTTCTGGCCAAGTGTCCCTGCGTCGTGAACGAGCCTTTTCTTCTCCGTTGATTTTGTCCCGAGTGGGAGGAGACGCTGATGATACAGGCTGGTCTGTGTATACTGAAATAAGTATAATATTTATAAAAATGAAGTTTGTTTTACTGCGTTAATTTTGGAATAATTGTGTTGGATAATCCATTTATAGAGGGAGTGGTTATAATAATTCGTTGTGACAAAATTTAACCCGGGTTAAACTATGATATATAATAAACAAATTCACAAAATAATTGTATTAACAGCTAGTTAACCATACCATAAAAGAGTAATTTAAATTACGACAGACAAAAGGAAATGCTAACAACCTATAATTTTCAATCTAGTGTTCGTCCTTATTTTTCAATATACACAAGTTCTCAAGTGTATAATTCAAAGTAATAAATCCCCAAGAGCCGTCAGACATTGTAATCTGCAAGAGTCGAGGAGCTGTTGACAACGTTGTCAGCTGATTGAAGACTACATCAAACTAACAACAACTCCATATCTCATCGCTCTAATCAAGGAGCTGGCATAAAACTTAAATAACATGACATGAAATGTCCACTGTTAAAAAAATGTCCTATGATAAAAATATAAAAATGTTCTACAAGTTGCGTCTTCAATATACAATTATTGGCAATATTAATACAATCAAAGTTACGTTGAAAATAAATAATTAGATATGAACCAAACAATTTTATCATTAATTTGTACAATGCAACATCGTTATAATTTCTGCCTCTTTTAGGCGGTTTTTTAACTGTCAGCTGTCAGCTGACTAAAGACCGTTGCCTAGCAACACAATGGCATCCCAACGAGGGAATCGCGTGCCAAGGTCGACAACAAGAGCACGAATAAGCACCCTTTACACGATGATTTACTGTTAAGCTTTGTTTACACTTCGTTTTATAAGGAATTGTGTTTTATAAACTGTGTGTGCTGTTTTTAAATAACGAACCATGTACTCGTATACCATAAGGATTATAATTATAAACATATTTAATATTGGAGGTTATGTTACGTACAAATCAACGACACTTTTGTTTAGTTATACTTCAATAACGATTCTCATGCAAAACTATTAACGTTAAAAACATTTATGTAGCCGATACAGTAACTAAAGTAGAAGCACTTACATTGATATCGAAACAAATTCTATTAAACATATTTTGTTTAGTAGAACGTATCTTTTATTCATACTATTCTGTACCAGCTTTATAGTGCGATCTCAAGACTGACGATCAATGATATATAAGAACCCGTCATTATGCGAAATTGTAGTGCCCTTCCTTCCACCTTAAAGGCTCTAAATGGCGCCGGCGCAACACGCAACGTTCATGAATTATTTTTAACGAAATAGGTTAAATTGCAAACGATCTTTTAATATATGTACGACAGTTATTTGAATTTAGAATGAAAATTATTGTTAAGTTGGTTTGTTTGTTAGTTTGTTGTAGGATACGATTTTGTATTTAAAACGAGCAAATATAATTTTATTAAATAGACAAAAGCAATTTATGTTTTTGAAACGTATTTCTCACGATTTTTATGTTTATAATAAATATCGAGCCATAAATAATTGAATTATATAAAAAGATCTAATTGGAGTCTAATATTATATTTGCTTTGCATAACAGTAAAGGATTTTTTACCAAGTCAATAACAGTACCGGTTCAATTTTTATAAGAATTCAAGAATTTTAAATATTCAATGCGAAGCACGTTCTTTAGAATATTAAATAACGGTTTTCAACCATCCATGACATAGATATACAAATATGGCCCCATTTTAAAATTAAATCGCCACAGAGGTCGTATCAATAGACAAAATAAACAAAAATGACGTCAACATAGATGGAAATAGTGCATCCTCTATGAAGATCTATTATCTGTGCACTGTAAATCATAATTATGAGGTGCGTTTATTCATACAGTCGAGAGCACATTTACATATTTATTATTTTATGGTGTATTACTATTAATATCTAATATAAGTAATAATGTATAAAATTAGAACATTATCATATACATTTAGCAGTAATAAGTGCAACTTTACTTTTTAATTTTTTTATTAGTTTTATTAATCAGTTACGCAATTACGACAGTTTTGGAAATAGTCGTTGAACGTATAGCATATCATTGTATAGTCTGTCCTTAGTATGATTGCTCAATTTTAAATTTAAATTTCGAATTTGCTTTCACCATTTTCCGCAAATGTAGTATTTTGAAAAACAATTAGCCCTGCTTAAATGTGAAAAGAAACTCCATCTACCAAAAGAAGTTATGATGAAGTTAGCATGAGTTATCTCAAAAAACGACGTAAAAACCATCTCGAACGTTAATAGGACCGTGTCGGGGTGTCATTCGTGTCATTCAGTGCGATTTATGTCGGAAAAAATGGCCAACTAATAAATATGAATGGTTGCAATGGTGTAAATCATTGACACCCACTGGCACAGGTTAAATACGACGCCATGTGAATAAGAACTCATTATTGCTTCTGCATTTATTTTGTATGGGAGCATAAGTTACAATAAAAAATCTTTAATTTAATATTTACTATGGTTGATTTCACGTCTACGTTTTATTATATATAAATTTACACCACTGTTATTGATACAAAGTAAAAATAAGTATTGAGTAAATCATCTTTCTATGGCATTGTCGGTAGATACGAAAAATAAATATATTATTTAATTCGCCAATATTTCTAGTTTTATGTAATAATGACACTAATTATAATGATGTTGATATTTTCCACCTCACGAAAGACGATTTAAGGAAATATTTGAGGAGGCGGTAAGACTTTCACTTCGTTTAACAGTACCACTTTAGTTTTTTTTCTTTTTGTCTATTAATGTGCTTATGTTTTCTGTTATCTATATAATCTGTTTAACCTTTGCATATTGTCTAAGTGTTTTGTTTTATACCATGTATGTTAGTTGTAAGATTACTAATAAATAAATACATATATTAATCGGAATTTCTGAATATGCATTTGATATTAAGTTATACTAAGGCCATTGACCTGTTACTCATCAATATTCGACGTCGGTTAATGGTCGGAAAGTCCTTACTTTTTGCCTTAATTTAATAGCGTCACGATTCCCAAAAATCATTAGTTACTCATCGCTTTAAACACTAGAGGTCGCTTCAGGAGAGTGTAAGAAGAATGATAAATGTTTATTTTTATATCGAAAATCATATGTAAAATTGTAAGAATTCAGAGAGACACTGATAATTTCTACTTATACATGCCATTCTAGAATCCTATTTTTTTGTCATTTAATATAGAAATTGTGACTCCAATTTCATTTGGATTTTTAGATGTTGTGTAAAAATATGGATGTTTTAGATTATTGTATTTCAATTTTGACTTCGATTTTGACACTTGCCGCGCATTGGCGGTAGACAACAAAGGCGAAAACAAAATCCACATACTACATTCCTTTTCAGCAATTTCCACATTATCAAATTGGAAGATGAATAACGGAATAAAAACACGTTCTCGAAGGCCTGATTGCAAAAACCATTTGCATCATTTGCCATGGTGTTTAGATGTTGCCAAGGGCTATCTACGCAAACGTCTTAATCAATTTTGCAAGAGAGAAAGTAAGGTTGTGGAGTTTATTTCTTACTCAATTATTTGATATATACAGGTATGTCAATTTAAATGAATAGCCTCCCAATTTCCAGTTTCCTTTATTGAATATAATGGCAGCAATTATATTGGAAGGGTAGAAACTCAGGGGAAAGTTTCATAGTCGGGACTTAGCGAATTATGTTACCAAGTCTAATAAATAGGGCGAATAAAAACTATTTACATAACTTAGCCATGTATCGTATACCTTCCGATTATAACACAAATTACCAGCAAATAGATATATTTAATGTGACTAAAGAATGTTTAAAAATATTAAATATTTTTTACCTCTAACCTCTGGTAATTTTTATTAATAATGGCTTTGTTATTCTTCCTTTATATTAAATATTTATTATAATGATCAATGGATCTTAGAACTTATATTCTAGAATTTAGTATGAATTTGTACTTTGTTATATTTTTTGTATAAATAGGTAAAACTGTGCTTTATGTTTATGTTTGAATGTGTATTCCGTTTTTGGCTTTTGTGTATTGTTTGTGTAATGTTATTGTTTAATGAGTAGTAGTAGGAATACTTTATTAAAATAAATAAATAAGTGATTCTTTAGTGTGATGTGACGAAAGGTATTTAGAAAGTTATTGTATCCAATAATCTAATAACTTAATTATTTATATTCGAAAAAGGTTAAAATTATACGTTGTATGAATTTTCAGGGACCGTTCTGTTCTTTATTATTGTATGGATATATGGATATTTATTATTTAAAATATTTAAATTCATGTTATTATTTTATCAAATCTATTAGATTAATATATCCAAGTCTCCTAATTATAATAGGTGTAGAAAAATCTGTGGTTAGTGATAAAATCGTGATTTTCTTTCTGCATTAATGTTTGATTACACTTTAAATAAATTTAGAATAAATGGTCTGTATATATGGAATCCATTATATACAAAATTAATCAATTTAGCTTACGATTGTATAAATAGGCTAAGACATCGAGAGCTTTTGTATGTTTAGTGTTCGCCGAAAGTATCTACTTTCCCTATGTAAATAAAATGGTATGATTTTTTATAGAACAAAAGGCAAAAGGGGCAGCCGCAGCAGCATACCACTGTCCACAAACACATACACATTGCCAGAGGGCTCGCGAGTGCGTTGCCGGGTTTTTAAGGGTTGGTATGCTCTTTTTTAGAGGGATCCTAAGTCGAATTGTTTCGGAAATAAGTGAATTCATGGAAGCGAATATAATTTGTTAATATTAAGTAGGCTATTTTCTCTTGTTAATGATACATAAAGCACTCCTACGTGGCGCAAAGTGCTTCTCGCGATAACACAAAAACGGCGAGATCTTACCAACGATCTGTCACAATCGTCACGCATCGACGCAAGCGCATTCACTAAGAGATAGTAAATTATTTTAAACAGTTTTGTATTTTATATTAAATGCTAATAAAACAGTTTTTCAACTTTAATAATCGTGATAAAAATAAATTTGTTCTAAAAATGAATGTACCTATTTGTATTTTTCTAATGTATTATATAATAATTGTTATCGGTTATATATTGTTTGTTTGTTATGTGACAACAAACTACACACCATCTGCGATAGTAATAAATTTGTATTTTTTTTTCCTTTATAGGAAACAAACGGGCAGGAGGCTCATCTGATGTTAAATGATACGGCACCTATGGACATTGCCAGACAAGTGCGTTGCCGGCATTTAAAATAAAAACATGTTTAATAAAACCACAGAGCGTGATATATCAATAACACTAAGCAATTTTTTTTACAAAATAATCTTATAAAGCTCTTCACTTATCCATAAAATACTCAGTGTCTCCGCGGCTAGAAATGAAAGTGAAATGCGCCAGCACGTGTCACCTGGTTTGTATCGACGCGGCCCCCTTCATGTATTTTGTCTTTTAAATTGGACATATTTTTGTGATTCAATAAAAAGTGCGTGAAAGTTTTCTAATAACTTCACTTTATTCCATCCATAAAGCTATTATATTCATGAAAGCATGTTCACGAAATTATGTAAGATATGTTAGACAGTTCTAGGCAATATTTCGCTTCTACATTAGTTGTTAAAATAAATTTCTGTAAATTTTTATGAAATAATTTGTGAGGCGTTTACGGTTTCAGGAGCAGTATTGGCCTAGCGATTTCAGCGTGAGAGTCTCGTTCCTAAGGTCGTAGGTTTGAACCCCGACCAATCTTTTAACACACTCTCGTGCGGTGAAGGAAACATCGTGAGAAAACATGCCTGAGACCCAAAAACGGCATCATCATACGGCTGACTACCAATTTGAAAAAATAATTTTCAGAAAACAGATAAATAAATTTGAGGCACGAATTCTAAAAAGGTTGTATTGACACTGGTTTTTTTTCTGTATTTAATAAAGTATGTGATGAGTATGTGTTAATATTTTTATGAAATAAGTAAAGCCGCCAAGGATGAGCGTTTAGGTTCTCCAAATGGAAAAGAAGTATGAAATGTCTATATAAGAGACACTTTGCTAGCTACTAGTTTTTATTGCTGTTTTGGCCGACTTACAAATGTATATACAGTATGAGATACAAGCAAGGTGTACGCGCCAAGGCTATAATACATTTTGCTCACTCAGGCTTTCTTAGTTTTTTAAGCGTGGCATTTCACTATTTCGCATATATTTTGTTGTTGTACGCGAGTGGTTAATATAGAGTAAAACTAAAATCCGATAACCCCGAACCATACATTTTGGTCCTTCGAGCCGTACACAAGGAAAGGCTAATATGTTAAACGATATTTATTTAGCTCAATAATACAGGCAATGTGTGATAAAACCTTACAGGAGATAGAGTACAGTTGATCCGAGGACATCCATTTGAGTCTTTAAGCAACATAAAAATAATTAGGTTCACACAGATTTCTCAATACGAGAGAAAAAGACCTTACAATGACAAGTAAATTGGTATAGCGTTATTGTTAAAATATCGGCGAACAGCTATCACGTAGTATTGTAACGACCTAAGTAATTATTCACGTCGCACTACGAATAAATTACTCCATTATAATAACAATATAAATCCCCTGACCTGGCTGCAACCAAAGTGAAACGTTTGCCTAACTTTTTCGGTCCGGTTTCATGTATTTCAGTGATGTGTTTTATTACCATGATTGATTGCTTCAACGAGGAGAACGATTTCAGGTTCCAAAGGTTTCAGTTTTCCATCAAAAACTTGTATAACTAAATTTAGGGATTAAACAGTGTGGCGGAGGGTCTCTTACCATTTCTCCTCGTAAGTTCTACTCCCGCAAAGAGAGCTAGGTAGTAAATGTTAATTTCGAATTGTTTAGAATTTATTATATTGTTGTTTTTGGGGCAAAAGTCTGACACTCGACGGTAATTGAAACATGGACACTATCAATGCCAGGAGGCTCCAAAATACGTGGTCGGACTTTTCTTAAAAAAACCCTAACATAATTAGGATTGACCTCCATATTTTGATTTGAAAGTAATATTACATTACACAGACTAATAATAATTATTATATGTATAGACTATTTCTATACATATAATAATAAGTGAATGAATGTGCCAATTATTAAGACTCGTAGTATCTTGATTTGTAATCTGTAATTAAAGGTTAGCCCTAACGCCGTTAGATCAGTAATTAGGATCAGCCAGGTGCGCACACGCATGCCTTTGCCAACTTAATGTAGATAATCTAAGCGAGTGATAGAGCGCTTAAAATGCATATTAGATTATCGTTTTCGCTAATTAAGATATGAAAGGATTTATTTTGTATGATTAATTAAATTGAGTTTTTTACACGGGAGTTTTTTACAGTGCGTTAACGACTAATTTACCATTTGATAAAAATAAATAATGTTATATATTGACTCTGAATGTGTGACAAAATTTCGAAAGCACAACAGAAAGCAATTATATAAAATAATTGACCAACCTCACAATGCACTAAAATGTATTTTTATTTATTTCTTGTATTGTATTACCAATAATAATTATAATTAAAATGTATTAAACTATAATTAATTATACCGGCTATGGAGTTGACTAACTTATATAAGTATATAGCCTTATAGGTGATTTTTCTGCGTCTAGCATTCCGAAACATATATTATTTAATAATTAAACGTAAATAGTAATTAATTGTAATATAGATTTAACAAAGAAATGTATGTGCCGCGTGTTTAGTCGAATTAAATCTCGAGTCAATGTGATTCATGTTAGTGGTGTACTAGCAACAAAACCGTTCAATAAGTTTTTTAAGAATTAGTTCATAGTCTATTTGTGGTCTGACTGCGGTTGCGTTTCCAAATATTGATATTATGAGCTTCATAACTCAATATACGAATATCGTCAACTTCAATTTGTAGGCTTAGTCAAATTTTGCGCCGTTTGCATGTACGTTTAGTAGGTGCACGTAAAAATTATTATTAGGAGACCCTCATAACCCGCCCTCAAACCCGCACTCGCGAGCCCTTATCATTGTGTTTCTATCGGCGGCAGTATCACTTACCTGTGTTCTATATAAATAAAGAAGAATTTAAATCAAAAAAATAGGAACAAAAAAAAATCTACACAATCCACCCTTGTGTCCCTTGTCAAAACCCTCTGATTAAAGTAAAGTACCAACCTATTTACAGAGTTATATTTATTTTAGTTGAAATAACTAAACCTTGATTAGCTCAGTAGAAAACGGTAAATGCAAATATATGCAGAACGTGTATTAATCAATTAATAGTGGTGATAACGGTGCAGTTATTGACGCGATGTCTTGCGCATAGACGGATGTTTGCTGTACAAACATCGGAAAAATATTACTTACTATATTTTGTGGAAAAGATTATTTTATCATTATCATTGTTTTTTTTACAAGCAATTAACTTAAAGAATTGATTAGTACATTGTTTATATGAAAAAGGCGGTTTAATCAATTTTAAGAAATATCTACTACTAATATCAACTTCTATTGAAAGTTATAATATATTATTATTAATATTGAGCGCATCAATGGCGAAGGGTCTGATATAGCTGAAAGCCATCTATTGGCATAGGGTACACATCCATTTTGCGTAGCAGAACCTGTGAGTGTTAAAATGGTTGTTGAATTTTAATGGTAATTAAGAAAATATAATTACAACAGAATAGCGACAGAAAACTATTATTTTTAAATTGCAATTTAAATTAATAGACTAGATAAACAATAGACTGTAATTTAAATTAGTCGTTCGTTTATTTACTCAAAGATATTCTCCGCTAATTGACAAATATTTGAATACGACGGACGTTTCTCAATTATTTAGGTTGCACTAATAAGGTTTGCAATTATAAACTCATGGGACATTTGAAATGCAAATCTACACGAACACCATGAAGTGGGTAGGACTTTAACGGGACGTTTTACATCTAACCGCACGTAAACATTATCTCACTAATGTATTACTTTTATTAAAGATGTAAGAGACATAAACAAACAAATTTATGAAATGTTACAAAATTCTTTAAGATACACGGTTAACAGTTTTTAGTATGTATTTTATTTACGTAAAATCACCTATGTTGGTCACAGACGGAGGTCTATATTTATGTTGAATTAGGACGAATTTATCACTATGTATGTGTCCGTTGTGCGTTAAGTCCTGGCTAGGTCTTTCCAGAAGCTCAGAAGTTTCTAGAGCACTTCGCAGGCTTCACGGAGCGACCTCAGTGAGAGGATGTCTGTTCGATGGGGAACCACAGCCACGCATTCCAGAACTACGTGGATGACTGATTCCTCTGCACTGAAATAGCTGTGGAAGGGACTGTCTGTCGCGCCAAGTATATACGATGTTTATTAAGGAGACCTGTAATTGTCCCTATCTTAATTTTGTAGCATTTCTTTCTACGTATCTTATACGGTTCGTTACGAAATATTATAAAGAGTCTCTCATCTATTGCCAAAGCTTGTATCAGATGCATGCACGGTGCTGACGTCACGGTGGGAGTGCCGACTCAATGAAAAGCTACTTCAGGTTATCAAGGACGTGAATTTATATGCAAATAACTGTCAAACGAAATGCGCGGATGTTATTTATTTCTCTCCGCTAACGCAATAGTTTATATCCAAGGTAACACATTCAGTAAATTAATTAATTACTGCAGGATATTCCGGTTTAATTTAGATTATTTTAATTTTCACTTCACTCATTGACAAGGTTTTAAGGATAAAGATTTAGGTTACTTCCCAAACTACATGTTTAAACTAAAATAATATAATATAATCTTAATAATATAATCTTTCGAGCACTGCTAGTGTTGGTCTAGTGGCTTCAGTGTGCGACTCTCATCTCTGAGGAAGGTTCCAACCTCGACTGGTCACTAATGGACTTTCTGTCTATGTGCGCATCTACTCGGTCGTACGGTGTAGAAAAACATGGTGAGTAAACCGACGTGCTTTAAACTCAAAAAATCAACGTGTGTCAGAATCGCCTACTTCCTATTAGACAAAAAAATATCACGAAGCAGATAGAGAAATCTGAGGCCCAGACCAAAAAAAGTTGTAGATTCATTGCTTTTTAATAGTCAAACATCTTAGACTGTCAGACAGAAGGCAACTACATGTCTATGAAATAAAGATTATCAAAGAAACATATCATATCATAATGGGTTGTAGTGGATGAGCTCACTACCTTTGGTGTCGACATTGGTTGGTGTAAGGCTCGGTATCTCAGGCTGCGGCGGCTGTACCCTCGGACCTGGCCAAGTGGTGGTTCCCCCACAGTTGTATCGAGGCCTGCTGCAGTCTGCAGCATCACGCAGAGTTGATGCATCTGCTGAGTACTCTGCAATCACAGGAGCTTTATGGAAGGTGATACGTTTGTTACTTGGAGATTGAGCCGCGACGTATACCAAGAATATTATTATTGAAAGTGATAAAAACCAAATTAAAGAGATATTTTTTTATAAGCATCATTAACACTTCATTTCTACCACTAATAGGCAGCTAGATTATTTTTTGCGTAAATAAAATAAATATTTTATCGTGATTATTGTAATGCATAAAGCAAAAGTTAATTGAATTGCGCAGAATTCTAGTAAAAGCGGTTTGCAAGTGAAGGACTTATCTTTGGGAAAACATAAATAGTTTTAGTAAATTTAAGAAATGCATAATAAATATTAACTTTTTTATATTAATGCAAAACTTTATAATAACAACAATATATAAAATACGTGTAAACCGTTAAAACTAGAGATTTATTGCTATGATTATGATTGTTTTAAACTTATAATACTCATAGTTAGTTTCATTATAATTATTAAAATTAAGATCTTTATTGATACACAATTAAATTACTCGGTCAAATTTCAAATTTAAATATGGTTTGGCAGCTCAATAAACTAATTTTAAGTTTGTATAATGATCTAGATTCTTTTTTTAAAGTAACTGAACTTACTTCTTGTAGTAGTAGACTGTAATAAACTGGCCGTTTGTCCCCCGGGAAATGTTGCATTGCGCTTGTGTCGTCCCTGAATAATGAAATTGTAAATGGTGAACACATATTCTTGACATAGAAATTAATAGTTCATCAAACGACCGTTGCTGGATTTGAACAAAAAAATAATTGTTTTTGTTTTGTCAGAGAAGACTCATCACATATTAGGTTATATAGAAAAATATTAATAGCATAGTTGTGTCTGTTGCTTTCCACAGTTCTATATGAGTGTAAGTGCGTCGCCAGCTAGTTATTTGAAATAATTAATTTGTCTAAATTAATTTGTTGCCATATATGTGATTAGTTAATATGTTTTATTCATTGTACTGTAAAAAGAAGTTTTCACTTATACACAATTCGTACTTTCTCTGCTCTGACCAAGGGGGCAAGGGGCCAGTATGAGTACCTACTCAACGGTCAACGACTCCCTTGGAAATGTGTCTAGCGAGCTGGGGAATCATCATCATCATCTCCCAGTGAGGGTCTTCCCTAGAAGATACGACCTCCATTTGTTTAAAGAAAGAGTATACTCCACCCTCAAAGGCCGGCAACGCACCCACTAAAAAGGGTGCTCATGGACTTTTCGGCGTCCCGTAGGATCGTTTGCCCCCCGATACACGTTTGTGTTTTTATTTGGATCGCTTTCATACAGAGTCTGTTATCATACAAATTTCATAATAATTCCAATTACTGTGATATAGAAAAATTGTCCAGGTCCACCCATGTAAACAGAGCTACGGACCGGAAACATCGAGAATAAGATAATCGTTCGAAAGCGCATTCTTCGATAAATGTGAGCGATATTATGTCAATCGACATTTGAGATTGAATAATTGGCTGCAAATTGATTCTAATAATTGCTTAACAACCTGCCAACATGTATCCAATTTTGCAACGTTGAAGAGTGAAATGCCTTCAATTACTCATGGAAAACTCATGAAAAGTTTACAATATTTTAGCTTTGTTTTATTGGAAACCAAAATATCAATTAATACTAATTACAACTAGCATAATGTAACCATTTTTTATAGAACAGGGAGCTATTAATACGAGCTCTGAACACATTCCGTGGTAAATGCGGTAGAAGATGCAGCGTGACCCCACACATCTACGCAACGCCAATATGAGGAATATCATGGTCTTTCATTAGTTAACACTGACCTATTTACAGTTATACTAAACTTTCGTTAGTTATATTCGCCGCAGGAACATCTAGCAACTAAAGAAATGTTTTTATAAGATAGTGGCTAAATACTTGGATCGTTTAACCGTGTCTAGTATGGACACTGTATATATAAATTATCTTATAAATTATAGATTTATTCTAATTCCTACTACAATAAAATGATTACATAATGTAATATTCTAGTAAATTTATAAAGTAAATTAAATTATTTAATGGCAATATGGAGTAATAGATACTGACAGCTATGATTCATTGGGATAATAAAATTAATTGGTAAAACATCGAGCAGTGCCGGCGCCGAGCCGTTATCGTTTTGGCCGAGAGGTGAACGCACTGATATCTGTCTATATGAATTTTCGTTTCATAACAGCGAACAATACAAACTTTTGTCTTATCTGATATTTTTAACAAGTTTAAGGTGTACTATGCTTTTGTTTATTTGTGATTTTAGTCGTAAGAATAGAGACACACAAAGAAGCACTATTTTGTTACCCGCAGAACAAATTTTGATTAATTTTGTATAATTATAAATAAGGGCAAGATTCGGGCTGGTACTGGAGTGGACCGGCACCGTCGTGAAAGTGGCACCAGAAGAAGAGATATAAATACTGTTCGAACATCTCACGTAAAATGTCGCAAAAATCGAGATCCGTAACACCTACTTTTTACAAATTAACGTTTTAAGAAGACCAAGAGTCATGTAACGCCATGCGGTTGGTTAAAACAAGTTCAAACAGTTGATTAAATGAATTATAATCGATCTGTATTGTTCTTTTCGTTTGTTTAATTCTGATACTACTATAAGCGGTAGTTTTAAAGTGACAGATTGCAGCAAACACAGCTGATCGTAATGTTCTATTCCTGTAAACGATTATCTGTCTGTACAAAGTACCATGCACATTAATTAGTCCTCATGGAATCTTTTTCTCTCTAAATTAATTCCGGCCATACTAAATCTGGCCGCGCTAATTGGTTTTCTATCTGGCTTCCTCATCTATATACGGATGTTATGTCCGTTAGTGTTTTCCACTAAGTAATTACACGAAGGCTGTAATCAGACATACCTCTTTCTATTTCGACCAATAAGCTACATGCCGTTTCGATAATTGATGACGATTTTTCCGTATCGTTACATTTGCATGACATCATTACATTGTCATTACTAGTACAGTTACTGTTTATTTAATAATACCTCAAGTATGCAGTCTATACCAGTATTTCCTAAGGCTCACGCCCTACCGATAATTTAAATGTTAACGAAACTTTATTAAAGTTATTTGGAATTTGATTCACTTCATTATGTTTTGAAAATTTACTTACTGCGTTTCGTTAACAATTTCCTAGAACTGGTACACGACATCACGAAAGCATAGATTTTGCGAATATACGTAAAATATACCTGTTATTGCAGAATGCTAGTGATCACGTTTTTTCCATGTACTATGGGCGTTGCATAATAAATTCAAAATTCATTTTAATTCTGTTATATAAATTATTCGATTTAATTCCTCGCGGCATGGATTTCTACGGGATTTAACAAATCCACTAAATAGTTGTCACACTATTGACTTTTATATATGAAGGTAAAAGTTTAAAAAAATTTAATGTGTGTTTATTGGAAAATCATGTTTATGTAAAAACAATGTAATTTTTTTTACTTACAGCTACACATTTACATATTATAGAAGAAAACACTCGCCAAAGCCAAAACAGAATAGATTGTTAATCAAATATACGAAACGGAAAACATAATTCAATTAAGTATAAGAATAAAAGAAAACTGAAATTAAACATTAAACAAACTCCAACTGAATATTTTAAATAAAAAATACATTGTTACCACTGCTAAATAAACTTAAAGGTTTCACGCTTCCGAAAATGTTTCCTCACACCCTCTTTGGTAAGATGGAGAATGTCAAATTCATACATGATATTGTAGTTAGATAAAACTCGAAAAATTGGCGCAGATAATTCTAATATAATATAATAATTATTAATAATAATTTCATTTATTAATGATAATTTCGTTAGAGGAACATGGAACAATTGTGAAAGATTATTTACATCTGTAAAGTCCTTTATAAACGTCAGGACCTTGAAGTCAAGTGCGAGAAATAAGGTTATGAAAACAATAACCGCATGCGCCTGAGTCAAGCGTGTAAGACGATCCTGCGCTAATAACAGCGCACTATTTATTGCAACTAGGACAGTCAGGGTTATAAACATACATATAATATATATATATATATATATATATATATATATATATATATATATATATATATTATATACCGAATCATGGGCTCTAAAATATTTATGTAATTGACTGTGCTGACTGCCGCAAATTGTAAACTTCTCTTAATTAAACATATTCAACAGGCAATTTTTTTTTCTGTCAAATATGAGTAGATTAATGTAAGTTGTTATGACTTATGCAGTCATCATAATCAGTGGCGTAATTTTTTAGGTCTGGGCCACAGATTTCTGAATGTTTCAATTCATTCACCGTACGAGCGAATGTTAAATGCGCACATAGAAATAAAATCTAATGGTGCTCAACCGTCGCCTTAGCGTCAGAGTCGCACGCTGGAGCCAAAACAGCGATAGTATTACTATAAACAAATTTTCTATTAGCTCCTTTGAGGTTATCAAAAAGTTTTTATGTCACAGTTTATTGAGCGGCAGCCCTAAGATTCGTTACATTCGTTTGAAGCAATCGACGGAGGATTACCACTAATATAGAAAATGGGTCATCGTTTGAAGTTACTTTGAAATGCTTTGAAGTTGCGCTCGATAATACTAGCTGGAACTGACCACTTCGGATAATTACAAACAAGTATTTAAATGTCAGAATTAACTTGGAAATATAGTTGTGCGTTTACAGGAATATTTGAATTGTGTGTAACAATTCAGCGTGTTTCCAGCAGGTTAAGTGGAAATTGCTCACCCAGCTTTTAGAATAGAGATTGCCCGATGACTGAAATGATTTCAGGCTTAGCAGACTAGATCCTTCTCTTTGTAGTTTTTGTTTTGCCAATACCACAAATAGATCCACCAAAACTTTTCCATACCTAAAGATACCACCTGTCACACACCTGCGCAGGTGACAATTAAATACATCTGTAATATTGTACTGTTTTTTGAGCTGGTGATTAACTGATCTCGTTTTGAAATAGTTGAGACACGTGTCTCGTTCTATATTTTTGGTTTATGGACTAAAAATAAATTATGTTAATGCCTGTATACGAAGCTACAAGTCGTTACGCTGAAAGTAGATTGCGATGTTTTTTTTAATAGTTTTTAGGCTTTGTAGTGTAGCTTTTTATAAGTCTCAGTATTACTCAAAGTAGACACTGAGTGTAAGATTCAGAAATGAGTATGACGTATGACAAAATCTAATACATTTTTCATGTACGAGAATCTGAGTAAGTGCAAATGACAGAGTCAGAAACTTATTCTTGTGTGAACTGTCCAGACTTACATTAAAATTTGTAATGTCGACTTCATGTTTTTATTCATAGACTAAGGAATTATTACTTAATAAATAATTTTTATGATAAAAAAATAACATTCGTTCGTATAATATTTTGGCAGATATTGTGAGATATTTGAAGCCAGGATGTGCATTATCGGATTTCAACGAAAGGGGAAAGTATATCACGATCGTTACTGGATCGATTCTGATTTGCGTTATCTTAAAGCGGACTTTTATTATCAACAAATTCATCTAAAATTACTTAAAGGGCTAAATTAAAAAAATGAAAGTTTGTCACGATTTTACCAAAAATAATAATGTCAACGTTTTGCAAATATGTTTGTATATAGGTGATTTCAGTATTTTTTAACCGAAAGCAATATTTAGGAGTTATATAGCAGGCAGGTTATATAACTCTCCTGATGTTTAGAGATGTGCACACACATTGCCAGAAGGGTCGCAAGGGTGTTGCTGGCCTCTCAAGAATTGGTACACTCTTTTCTTGTAGAATCCTAAGTCGAATTGGTTCGGAAATACTTCAGTGGGCAGCTGCTTCCACATAGTGGTAGTGCGTGGCAAAAACTGCCTTAAGAAACGCTCAGTGGAACGACGGACGTCGAAGTGATATAGATGGTATTCTGTATTCTGCCTTGACATTCGATATAGCTGAAGCTAAGGCAGAGTCATGTATATTATTAATAAGCCTCAGATCTCCACTACATCTAACACTTCATAGTAAATTTACTATACCATTTGATATTTTTTTTGGAACCTCATAAATCTCATCTAGGAACGTAAGAACAGAAACTCCAGTAGTCACTAAACACAAAATAGAATTTCAATACTCCGTATATTGCACCACCTGCCTTCCATATGCTAAACTGGCTACCAAGACTTTATGAGTCAACTGTGACCGGATCTGAGTAAGGCTTTCGAGGAAATGTCGTTTAAATAAGCGATTTCTTGTATCGCGAAATTAATATCTGAACGAGCACGACTCATTATGTCGGATTGCGCTTTCATTCATGACTTCATTCACTACTTTGTAAGGATAGACTGCTTTTTTTTTGTTACTATGAAATTGGCGCTACAACCTTCTTAGATCTGGGCCTTAGATTTTTGTACATGTTTCATGATGATTTCATTGTCAATGTAATAGGCAAGTAGGTGATTAGCCTCCTGTGCCTGTTGTAAAGTAAACGCACGTTAATTTTTTAGGTCTAAGGTAAACTGGCTTCCTCACGAAGTTTTCTTAACCGGTCGAACGAATGTTGAATGCGCACATAGAAAGTTCATTGGTACACAGCCGAGGATCGAACCTACGATCTCAGGGTCTTACTACCTAAAACTACATATACTTAAAATATTTATACTCAAGGTAGGACTTAAAATTACTGTTTCTATACTCTTTGTCTCATATAAAAAAGAAACTGGCCGGCTTTCGTATTAAAATCCATATACAAAAAAGCTTTTGAGCCCTTAAAGCAAACTAAAATGTATTCTTAATTAATTTTAATATTGATTTATTACGCGTATCAATCACATAACAAATGACCAACTTGTAATTCAAAGTTAATTAAATCCCACGGAATATTGCATCAGCGTCGACCTGCAATTTGCGCATGCGCCACTTTCGAAGCAAACGTCTTATTATCCACCGCTTTGCCACCACTTAGATCGTTGAAGACCATATTTTGGACTTCCGCGGAATCAGATATTGGCTGATAAATTTCCCATGAGGCAATAATTACGTTAGTAATAGTCGTATTCACCATTATATCATTTCAGTTCCGGTCAATATTTCAATGTAGGCTTCGATAACTGTTTCTTATTTTGAATTATGTGAAGTGGAACAACAGGTGGATTACGTGTGTACTTCAACGCCACCTATAAATATGTTATAAGTATCACATATATAGGTATCATAGGTCTAGGGGCCAACACTAAAAAGGCCAAAATCGATAATATTACTCGTTTAATTCCGTACTCGTTGATAAATGTGTGTGTGTAAGGTGTATCATTAATCTTGTTTATAAGAAACTACATTAACGGATATATACGGAAATTACATCACTTTCGAGTGCTTTTCAGCTATCGTGGTAGCGCTGTCCTTAACTCGATTTTATATCCGGTAAGAATTTTTTATTTGAAAAAGCTTTTACTTGAGCACACACACATATGTATATATTATGGAAAACAATCACATTCTCTTTAATAAAAAATGGGCCCAGCTTTAAGTTACTGTCACCAATACTGATTTTCAGTGCACATACTATTGTTGAAACTAACGCGCGAGTTAACTTATAATAGATGACAAAAACTGTAATCGCAGCAGCTAACTCAATATATTGCTAGTTTACCTTCATAGAAAATTTTGCTCACCTTGCTCCTGGGATAGACACTCAAAACATCCGCCCACCAGCGCGCCTCTTCTCTGCAGGTGCCTTTTACAAAAGTCACTCGTTCTGGCGCAGTCACCGCCAAACTGTGCGCATGTCCTGTTACGCTGTCTGCTTCACTAACTTCCAAGACCGTCGTCATGTCGATGCTCGCCTGTGGGACTGTATCTGGCTGGAACAAGGAATATTTCTATTAGTATATTTTGTTACGGATTTCCTTAGGATGCTCCACAGGCAGATAGTGAAGAAGACATACAGAAAAGCCTTAAACTTTAAGCTTAGATAGATTTCTCTAATAACACTGTATCATTCATATCATCGATGCATACCTATAATTCAAACGTTCCCGATTTAAAACCCTTTGAGCCTTCCGGGTAACGTAAAGGCGTAATCCGTTCTCAATGAATCGAATGGAAACTTCAACGAAAATCATGAATATGCAGATGTTTAGAAAGTCTGTATGTTAATAAACCTTTGAATATCCTATTTAGCAATTACTATACAGAATTATTTCCGATTCGGAATGAAACAGCGAACTCTTATGGAAAAGACAGCGGTACCGTTATGTGAAAATTTTGTTTACCACCTTACCACCACATTACCATCGTTATTCATTAGACTGTATGATGAATTCGTTGTCTAATTTAACAACAAAAACTAAGTAGTACAAATCAATGTTTTAGTTTTTTAAAGATATGTTTTTATATTATATTTTTTAAAGATAAGTTCTATAGAAAATCTTTTTTTAAATGTTTGAAACGTTTGTGAACGTAATTATCTTATTATTAATATTCATTCGTGGCTTAATTGATAGCGAAGATAGCTCAAAATAGTTGTATCTCGATTTAAAAGATACATTTTGGGTTGATGAAAAAAACTGACACAAAAGTGCATGACATGTTTAGCTAACGGGATTTTACAAAGGGTTAAAATTTAGCGGCAAGTACTCGAAAGGTTAAATTAACAGTAGTAGTAATTAAAAGTAAAGAACTCAATTTGTACGTGTTATTTTGGAGACGTAAATTTAAATTAACATAATTTACAAGGAATTTTTTAAATATTCATTCGAGTTAAATGAATTTACATAATTTAGTTTAATGTTATTTCGTATACAGCAATATTCGAAGTACTCTATAGTTACTGCTATCATACGCTCATGTATAGAAGCCATATTTTTACATAATATTTAATACAATACAATCAAATTCGACAAAATACAATATTATCATATATAAAACAAAGCAGCCTTGCCTTTACATAAAATATATCGTAGACTTTATAAAATCTAAGAATATCCTTACTTAAAATAAATAATAAGTAGTTATCTCGACAATTACCTTATCGCAAACACAGGCCTATACCAGATTGTATAGCAGCTAAATGTTATTGAAATGATTATCGCTTTACGAGGGACATAAACTACAGAGTGTATGAAATGGAGGCCCACTGAACCCTGTCTAGGACCTGTTTAATCGTCGGTAATAAGTAATTTAATATTTATCACCACGTTTGACCCGATGCGCCTGCTCAATGCACCTAGGCGCGGTTAAGATATTTTAAGAACGCCTTGAATAAACAAACGCGGTTTTTAATTATTAGAAAGCTTCCAAAAACTCATTGTGCTCTCAACGTTACTTTCGTTCGGGTTATCGATAGAAACGCTATCGCCAATATCGATCGGGCCCATACTCGCACGACTGCACAGATCCCCACACATTAATCGCAACGGGAGACGCGGTGAAAGCCCGCCAAAAATAACGAAGCAGAAAAAGTGAAAATAAATTTCACGTAAAACACGTTAACGAAACCAATTAAATTGAGTCGGCATGTTCACTTCATAAGCGTATATCAAACTTTATTAATCACAGCCAATGAGACGTAAAGACAAACCAGATTTATTGTACGGCTTTCCCGTCCAGAAATGGTCTAATTTGACATTGGATCGCGAGCGCTGATATTACGCAACCCTGCGTTTGCGTATGGTAATATCGCATGCAGTACACTGCTGGCATTATTCGCAATGTATGTAAAGTAGCGAGTGTTTGTAGCGTAATGTAGCGAAATGCGGCAATGCAAACGATGCAATTTTGTTTTATGACCATTAACGATTATGTAATGTTCCCATACGACAGTCTTGCAATAATTTCGGAGTAGCGGGACACAGGCATTCAAGCGACTGTGAATGGGATGGAATGCCCTCTCTAGCCGAGGACAACGCCTGTTCCGATAGGTTTATGTGTTCTGCGTAGATTGTAAATGTTCGTAAGTGTAAAGACAGCTAAGCAGATTTATTATCATAACCTAAATATTAGCGGATTGCTCGTAGGCGTTATTAAGGAGTGTTCGATATAGCGGGGAATTGTATCTTTATAAAAGGTTTCGTCGACACTGATTTAAACCAAGGATAGTTTCCGTAATGAAATCTATTTTTATACAGAGCCGAACGAGCAGGATATTAAATGTCAATCGCCCATTGACATTGAGAATGGTCTGTAATATCGTCCGGTCTTTGAAGGTATCCTCTTTTCTAGATAAAACTTGATGGATAACAAAGCCATATTTTGCGTGGTGTGAGATATGTGTGTTCAAAGGGTAATAGGGTAAAACCTTAAAACTACACTGGCAACATTCCGAATACTATATCTTAAAAACTATTCCTGATGTTTATACATATATTAGGTAAAATAAACGAATAATTAAATTACTACTAAAACGGTAGATATAGTTAAAATTAAACATTCAACGATTTCACAGCAGAGCGTGAACATAAAAGTAATTTTTAACATCGTGTTTAGTGTTTACCAAGTTGTCATAAAATTAATGCGAATGCTAATTATAACCGCTGATTACATACGAACCGTTAGCGTGGCCGTAAAAGGGCGTTTATTAGTCGCTAGGGAACCAGGATCTCACCTAATTTGTTTAAGGCTATGCATATGACAGGTTACTAATAAATATATAACATCTAAATATCCTGTAATATAAGGTGGTTTATTACAAGATATTATAAGGTATATTATTACAGATTAAAATGTATATTACATTATAAGGTATATTATAAGATACATGACTTGTACAGTGCAAGAGGAATATTAAAGATTTCTAAAATAGTTTAAAATAAAAATAAACCCCTTGGATTGGAGTCTTCAAGATGAAGGAGGAGAACCAGCCGTCATTTTCATCGAACCAACCCACTGTTATCAAAGATGCCAAGCAATTCAATACTACAATTACGCTATTTGCAAACGCTTGTGTATCACCACTGTAAAGGCTTTTAACTTTTACAGATGCCAGATCCTTAATGCAAATTGATGGTAAACTGTCCCGTACAGGTATTAAACAGGACTGTACTTAGAGAAATTCTATTCCTAATGGCTTAGATAAGAGTATTAAAGGCCCCCAGATATTAACCGTTGTTTAGAAATTTTAATCAGATGCTTGAACCTTAAATCCTCAATTAACTATAGAAATATTGCAGCGCATAGTAAACCAGTATTTAGTTTATTTAATTGCCGTTACTGTTAAATAATCTTTATAAAGAAAATAAAGCAATTGAAATGCTGCTGGACCGGGAACATAACGAGAGATAGCAGGTTGAAATGGACAAAATATTACAGAATGGCTACCACGAGATGAAAAAAGAAAATGTGGAAGATAAAGAAAGAGATGCGGAGACGATATAAAGGGAATAGGAGGCACAACTTGGACAAGAAGACTGAACGTTAGAAAAGAATGGAAACAGCTGGAAGAGGCCTATGTGTCACTGGATACGCTGATCACCAAAACCGGCACATCTGATGTATTAGTGTTTATATATATTACGTGTCAGCAATAAAGTCTTAATAATAACAATACTGGTAAATATAGTTTAATTAGAAACTATTTGTTTTGTGATTTTAAGATTGATGAAAAAAATTTCAAACATATGAACATTAGATATTTGTTCTTCTTTTAGTATTTGAGCATAATATAATTTAGTTACGAAATTGAACCTTATTTGATTAATATAAAGTAATATTTTTCTATAAAAATTAACGGCAAATTAAGCCCAAAGCTCGAAGTTCAAATTTGACCAAAGACCGTTTTTGTAAATTTATACCTTCCTCGGTTTTAATGAAGGGAAAAATTGTAAATTTTTATTTTAAAGTTTTATTTATGTAACTTAAATAAGTGTTAATATATCATACTGGGTGTCAGCAATAAAGGCTTAATAATTAAAAATAATAATAATGTGGAGGCATAGAAAAATGTTTAATGTGTTGGTATTACCTACATACCAACATATAAAACATTTTGAAAAGGGTAGGCTAAGAAAAAACAACCAAAGGCGAAACGAAGTTCGCGGGGTAAGCTAAAAATACTTTTTAAGGTATTTTAGGTTTTTCTAGTTTCAAATTAAAGACAGTGAGGTGACCAAATTTGTTTAAACTAATATAGGCTAATAACACGTTTATAGTACTTCTTTATATGTCATACGTTAAAAGTGCAAGTTATAATTGATCCAGTTAAAATCTCCCTTCACTATAATACCGATTCCATAGACATATCGTCACTTAGATAAGCAAAAGCAATCACATAAACAAGTCAGTGGTGCCGTTAACGGTTGCGCCTACGCAGTGGTACCGATAGCCAAGAGTTAAGGACCCCACGCACTGACTGGGTCAAGGGGCTGACAGGCATAGGCTAATATTTACGTTTCTGGACATCCAAGTGAGTTATGCAATAACATGACGCATGCGCTCGATGGCCTAGTGGTTAAGTACTACCGGAAGTACCGGGTTGTCGTCGAAACCGTATCAACCAACCAGGTACCAACCTGTCTTAATATTTAAGCAGGTTGGTACAGTAGGCTATACTTGGTGCCTTGTTTCATTGGGGACTTTCAGATTTTAGACATCACCTGCGTAGATTTATATGAAAAGCCGAATTTGAAAATGAATGCGCTAATCCTACGACAAATATTGGTGCGTATAACAGAATGCCAAGCGTGGTACTTTATAAACTTTATAGGACATGGAGTTTGCACTTTTTTCTTAGAGTGTAATTGAGCATTCTAACCATTATTTATTATATATATATATTAAATAATATATATATTGTAAATGTATACATATATATATATAAGTATATATATATATATATATATATATATATATATATATATATATATATATATATATATATATATATATTGTAAAAATAATTTGTATGATCAAAATCTCGTCTACGGGACTTGTTAGACTTATAGATTTAGCCATGGAAAGCAGAGCATTAAAAGTTAGAATAATTCGTGCCAAACGGTTTCGATAGCGTTAAGCACAACTAGCTAAGGAAAATGTATCATATTTTCGTTACTTAGCAATTAGTTCAACAAGCAAACTGCATGTATCTCAGAGCAAATCACCCATAATTGGTGGTGTCCCACATTCGCTGATGTGTTGCCGGGCGAGTAATGAAAGACGACACGGTATCATTTGAATATGCTAGGTAATATCGAAAGGTTTCATGTTTGATGTATAAAATGCCTTCGTATTTACTAAGTATACGTTTTGTGTTTTGTACGGGATTTTATATAGGAATGAATATTGAGAGCAGTGTTGGCCTAGTAGTTTGAGGATACGTAGTTTCGAACCCAATGTTCCAATGGAGAGTCCATTTTAACATTGGGTTCCAATCTAGTTCTATAAGAGAATTTAATGCCTCGTACGGTGAAGGAAAACAAGGTAATGAAAACCAGCAAGTCTTACACCTAATAGCGTATGTCAGGCATAGGCCTAAATTGTAAAATAAACACGAAACAGATACAAACATGAGGCCAAGACCAAGGGGTTGTAGCGTTTTTTTATTATATTTTTAAAACACCGCATATTTTTGTCATTTACCTTAATTATAAAACAGCTTGGTTTCATTAACCCATGCTCGTAGAAGACATAGGTCAGGGTTACTATTCATTACTCAACTTATCCTTTGATCTAATATACATGCCTTTTTCGCAAAGGGACAGGCAGCGAGCACCGATACGTAATTGTCCTGCCGTACGCTACTCGCATTATCCAGGTTCATGAAAATTATCATCATCGGTTATAACTTATCTACTTCTTGGAACAGGTATGTCCAACAAGTCCTACCCAACCCAAATTTACGATCCCCGGTATCCTCGTATATACTACTCGTCACCTGCTTCTCAGTCATCCGTTCTACAAGGCCAAACACCTTTAAAAAATTGAATACAGTAAAAGTTAGCAGTTTATTTGTCATGGTATAAATCACTGCGGTTAAAAAAGACCCATCGTAATGTATTTAAGTGATTTCTATTTAGCTCGCAGTGAAGTAGTGTTATTTGTTGTGCATATAATGAGAGAGATTTGCGTGAAAGTGCAATAATAACAAAATATACATCAGCGCCGGAATCACAGGCTGTGACGGAGTGATTGGTTGGCATGCTATGTGGTAAGTGGTAGGTGACGAGCGATATACAACCAGATTAAAAGAGTTACAAACTTATTTATTAGGGCCTATTCTTGTACCAGTCGATTTAGGAGCTGATATGAAGATGATGTATGGACCAGAGAGGAATATGATTCAGTTCCAGCTTAGTGCCAGTATTCCAATAATTGTAAACGACAGTCTTACGTATTAAAATACAGGACAATGGGTATTTGATCTATTTAAATAAAAATGAATTGAAGTCCAACACGACTGGACCAATTCGATATTTTTTTATTCCTTAAACTCTGAGGAAGGCTTTAGTTTTTTTTTCTCATTAACTTAATTTCTCAATGTCATCCCATAATTTATTTGAAGCGAATTTGTGTAGCGTTTATTTTCCTGAGCACGGTCACAGTTTTGCGCCTGCTTCATTGACAACTTTTTAATTATATCTTTGGTGAATAGCAAATATGCCTATATTAAAAATAATTAAAACGCTTTAACTTACAACTTGAGTCAATTACAATTGGCTGTCTACTTCCTACCTGCGGCTTTGTCTGCTATTAGGGCAATATCTATGTTTTTGTATCGACAGCCGGTGAGTAGCGGTGTTATGCGGTTGGTGTCTCTTAGATACTGTTTTTCTTCCTCAGGCTAAATAGACTATGAATACGCGTACACATGCATAAACAGTTTTTATTATTGTACAAAAGAAATGGACTTGGACCTGCCTTAACTATGAATATTGATTACCAATATAATAACTCCGATCAAAGCATTTGTTTTAAACGATATTCATTTTTCTTACGTCCTCTTTGTCGATATTTGCTGCACGCAATGTTATGTTTCTGGCAATGGTATGTCAAAAGCCATAAGTATACATCAAAAAAGTTTGAATAGTAAAAGCGCTCTGAAAAAGAAATTTGGTATCATAACAAAGGCACAATTACTTAATATGATGGTGAAATAGCCTTATATTTTCCAATTTTCCGCGCATCTTTCTTAATGTTTTCTTTCATGAGAACCTTCTCCTGACAATTACAAACAGAACAAAAAGGAATTAGCGAAATCGGTTACTTGCTACAATATCGATAGCACAAAATATTTTGAAAATTTCGCAGCCTGGTTGACTTCGTTGGACTAGAAGTAAAATTAATTGTCTACAATTATATAAAGCGATTTTGACACCACCGTATGTAAAATGAAAATAGGTAGTAATGCTAATTTGTTTCCGTTATAACTATAATTACTTTTAAAAATATCGTAAATGTGCGCCGGGCAGGATGCTCTCACCGGAAGTGTCTCCGCAGACAATGCTCTATTGTGGAGTAATTACCGAGACATTCCTCCTCATTGTCATTTGACCCACTTTCATATGTCCCATATGTATACCACAGGTAAACTGCATAGGGTATGGATACACTGGGAATAAGCAAAATTGTCATATAAGACTAATAACGAGCATGATTTAATTGTTAATTTATTTTAAATATTTTTCGTTTTAAGCAACACATGTTAAAAGACCCAAATTCATTACAGAATCAAATCAAAATCAATTTCTTCATATTGGTAATTATGTACCGAATATTAAAAAACGGGAAGGTCTTTACAATTCTACCAATTCTCAAATCTGGAGTGTAGATCTTATAAATCTCCAAGGTTTTGGTTTAAAAGGAAACATAAGCAATATAACTTTCATGACGAACGTTTTAAGTGCCTTTCGGCAATCATGGTCATGCAGGACAATTGACTGTGTATCACTGACCACGATAACAGTGAAGCCAAAAAGGAAACCGTGTTTTATTTCCATAATAGATTTCTTTTTAGCCAACAGCTTTTATAAAAATCACAAAACCAAATGTATATATAACAAAAATTTCCATGAACAGTCTAGTCAAATATAATTCTTATAATAAACCACTTATGCAAACCTCAAACTTTACGTAAAATATAACCTATGCAGGGTATGGCTTTAGTGTATAGCGACCTTCTGTTAGCCCATTTGTAATCATACGTCCCATTACAATACAATGTGCAATCAAGAATCGAATAAATAATGTCCTTACTTTATTATTCATGTTTCAAACCAACGAAGATGTACAATATTCTTGGCGATCAAAATATTTAATCACCTTCCCAGGAGTTATAGATCACTGTAATGATTTCAAAAGGAAGGTTAAATAAACTTTGGAATGCAATGTGCCTAGTGGGAGAGTATTTGACAATTATACATAACTTATATGACATTTGCTTGCCTAATTATATGTAGTTAATTGTGCGCTTTTTATAAAAAAATATTAATATTAATATTGTGTCGTAGAATAAATAATGAAATTTCCATTGGTATCTTTCCTAAAGCGATTAAATTTTTTTGACATTTACAGGTTTGTAGATGTCTTTAAGGAAATACATATTTGGATTTCATCCGACAAATACGCAAGCGTGCCGCATAAGGAATCGATTGTATATACTTTACAAATTTAAATATATGTAAGCGTAAACATCCTATATGATAAGGATTATATAAGAAACTATTATCAAAGAATTTAACTGTACAGCTGTAGGCACAAGAACGGACGCGTTTCCTTCTAGCAGGTCATAATCAAAGTCCGTTAGCTGCAACAGCTATGACGTTTAAGACAAATCACTATTTATTATGTTTTCAGCGTACTTTGTATGAATGGACGTTTCGTGTCTATTCACACAACCGTTTATCAACAAAAAGCAAACACGAATTATGTAATTCTAGCGAGTACAGGAATTATTTAGTCACTCCTAGAGAAGGTGAAGTCTGAAACACTCTTTAATTTAATTACTAAGCGATAGTGTTTAATTTTAAGTCGTTAAGATCTTGACTAACAAATAAAAATATGATAACTAAACACATAATAAATAATTAAAGGTCACCTTCGTGGACGTTTCCCGATGTCATAAATTCATAGTAACATGATATATATTGACACTTGGGCCCGTGATATTATCCAAGATTGTCACTATATCGAAATATTGTTACGAAGACGGGTCGACTGCCATGTTTCTAGATTTTTCCACTAGTTAGAGAACTTTTCAGCAGGCTGTAATATGATTTCTGACCGTTTCAGGAGAGGGTCAATCACATATTAGAAAATTGTAATTTCCATAATGTTACCCTAGTTTTCAGGAAGCTGAAACCTTTTTTCAGTCAGTTTCAGAACATGTGTAGTCGATTGGTGCAGTTTTCAGGAGACCCGTTTTCAGGCGTTTTCAGGCGTTTTTAGGCCTAGGTATACCCCTTTGATGAAGGAATATTCTAAACCGAACTTTCTAGGTGTGAGACAAGGACGAAATGATACGAGAGATAGAGAGAGAAGATCAGAACTTTCTCGAAACTAGACTGAGCACTCTAGAACGCCGTAGGACAAGGACGGAGCAACGTGCGAAAGAGACAAAGAGTGCTGACGTTCTAGAATTGTGCAATGGCTACTCAGTAGCAAGTCCGCCTAGAAAGTTCTCGAATATTGTTTAGAATTATTCCCAGGGATATATAAGCGAGCCGAAACGCGACTAATCGCCTTTAGTTTTGAATGCGATTACACGAGAGGAACACCGAAGCGATAAAGTGCGAATAAAGTGAATACAAGTGATAAAGTACAGTGTGAAGTGTGCATAAGTGAAGTAATTAGTGACTGTGTTTTTGCGTGCAATTAGTGCATCTCTGCAATTAATTTGTGCCCATAAATTCCTCATTGATTTATCAAGAAATAAACCTTTGAAGAAATCTACGGCATTTTCTATCCGATCCCCTAGCTCGTAACAATATATAAATATTATATTTTCTGATATTACAATACTTATAGAAGTTATGACTTTAATTAACATAAACGCATTATGACAATTCAAGCTCAGTTAAACAAGAATATAAATGGCGTGGCTGTAGTCCGCAGAGGAAGCGTGAGCGGGCGTGAGGGAGGGGCGTAGCGGTCGCAACGACTACGGACCAACGGTTAAGGGGGATAGGGACATACAACTAAATTAAACGAGTTATCCAAGAAGATAGAAAATCAGAACCCATTTAACGACGAGTTGAGAAATAATCCCGATTTCATGTTTCTCATGAGTATTTTACCAACGATACGCGATTTGACAGACGTTTAGAAGTTTACGTTTAGAGGGAAAGTGAATGAGTGGTTACTGGAGGCATTAGCGCAGAATCAAATCCTTTGGAGTGAACAATATCAGTGTAAAATTGAAGACCCGGATTCAAAGTATTCAGTTATTAGCTAAACGTTTCTTCTTCTTCGTAAAACCGTTTTTTAGATTTCAAAACTAGGAACACGAATTCAATAATGTTATTTAGTTTAATTTTGTAACAACACAATTAAAATAGATGCAATACGCAAAACTAATTATGGACTTGATAAATCATTAAAAATTTCCCAGTACAGAAATATAACTTGAGAAATCTATTATAGGTATAATAGATGCTATTCACTACATTATACTTCTTACTGTTGAACAAAAATAAAGTATCTAAACTACTGTTTCATACATAAACGCAAACGCATTTTTTTCTTCAGTCAGAAGGCGCTCAGTGCAGTGTAACAACAGAATAAAAGTTTCAAACTAGAAACAGTTAACAAAAATAGTGATAGTTTAAGATAGAGAGATTGCCTAGTCCTGTTTTCTGTACGTCAAAATCGTTCTGTATTGTGACAGGGAGGAAGTCTGTTGTTAAATAAATGGAATACTAAGAAATTAACATATGCATGTGTGCATTGCCAGCCTTTTAAGAATTGGTACACTCTTTTCTTGAGAGACTCGTTGAACACAAACTCTGTAACTGAAAACGTCAAGTTATCTGAATATATATACACCACGGGCGCTACAACCTTCTGTGCCTGACACATTGTCAAATTATTTGGGCTAAGACATTCTGGTTTCCTCGTGATGGTTTCCTTCACCGTGCGAGCGTGTGTTACATGCGCAGAAAGTTCATCGGTGCACAGCCGGGAATCGAATTTACAACCCTGAATATCGCACGCTGAAAAACTATTTATTTATTAAATGTCATCATATATAATGCTATATCTACTGCAAATGTTACAAGCTATATTATCTAAAGTACATGACAATTGTGGGAAATAGAGAAACAACGCTTTTTTTTATCAGCTCACTACCACTATCAAGCTCTGGATAAGTAGTATTTATTGAGCGAAGAATTCGAAGGAGATGTGCATGTACTAGTTATATAAATAGTGTAATAAAATTGCGGTTGACATTAAAAAAATATTAAGAAAGTTAGTTTAACTTCAAATTACAGTAAAACATTACAATTAATTTCAAATTACTCCAAGCAATTTCAAAAGGCTTGTATTGTTAATTTAGCCTACTTTACATTTGATTACGTACTCATTAATTATGTTGGCTAATGATCTAATTGCAATTTACATGTAATCTTTTTGTTTTATTTACAAAACAAAACGGTGAGAACTGGTTTAGAATTATGCAATTTTCGTCTATTAACAAGCACAGGTAATGGTAGGCAAAATTCAAGACAAGAGACGGTCTGTTCTGGTCCGGTCGGCTGAAAAGGAGGATGGCGTAGTTGCGGCACGTACGGGAGTGGACCGGCATCACATCCGCCGAGGACCCCCCGGCAATTCAAGTTGTTAACAGCCAACTTTTAGTAATAAAGTATCGCCTGAAGAACTAGCACAGAACTGACTACTGCATTTATGGGAAATAGGTGATAAGCAGGGTTCACGTAGTCCTGATAAAAGGTCAAGGCGATCCGAGTCTCCTTCAGTGGAGATGTACCCGAGTTTTAGTGGGTTTTGATCGCCTGGCTCTTTGAGAGAATGCCTTGTGTGAGGCGAGTTCCACATATCCCCCATAGACTTTAAGTAATGGTTAATGAGTAAATGCTTTCTTTGTCGTTTATTAAAAAAATAAGATTTTAATTACCCATATAATATAATATTGCGTGATATTTTAAACATTTATATGTCTATATACCTTAAGTGACTTGCCCTTCAGCCTTCTATACTTGACAAGCTTAATTATTTTGCCGGTAATAGTTGCACGTAACTGGTGGTAATACCACACACCCAGTAATATACAATGGGCTCTCTTCTTATTACTTAGCGATTTTCCCGTTATCATATTTTTATAGAATTTAATAGATTTTCCTATTCCATTTATATAAATACAGCCGCCGAAGCCTCCTTTAATGTATTTCTTTAAATTGTATTGCATTGTACGATACTAGGAAGGTGCGCAAGCGCATCTTACCCAACACGGCCGCATTCCAACACACCGTGGACACGTCTATTGCAATCATGTTTGTTTTTGAGCGTACTCATGTGAAATTATGCCACGTTAATTACTTAGCAAACAAATTACTTCAAAAAACTTGTAGCGCTTTAGTATTACTATTTGAAAAAAGTATATTTGTGTTACTTTTTATTCTACTGTACTGGACAAACAGTTAAAGTCTAATTTGATTCCAAAAGGGTGGAGTGTGGAATAGAGCATATGCTATGTCCGAAAATTTAAATCATAAATTCCGAAATCATACATTTTCTTGATTACATTAGCGGCATCGGTGAATATGTATGTATTTAGAATGACTGCAAACGGCTTTTCTGCATGGGCCAAGAAGGACGCATACCTAAGCCTATAGGTTGGAGGCCAGTAGGCCAGCCTTGGGTTGACAGAGTGGAGAAGCACCTGATGAAACTGAAAGGTGAGTGTGGACAAGTGTGATCAGCTTTCTATCGCGTTAAATCTACGCGTTAATTTTTTTTGGGTTTAACGTTAAGTCAATACAGGGCTAACTATGGCTGTATGCCAAATTTTGTTTGTCCGATGTACACAACAAAATAGTTACGCTGTTTTTAATATGAATATTATTATCTTCTGACACACCCATTTTCTCATTGCTAACAAGCAAGTGTGCACATATTAAGAAAATAGGTACATAACATTTGCAAATAGGTACAACACAACATAACATTCGAGCAAGGTTAAACTGAGAAAATTTCCTTTATAGTTGTCTATACAACTGGTATACTAAAAAGGTTAATTGCTTATGAATGAGAAATCGTTACTTTAATATGAATGTTATAAACCAATGAAGATGCACAAATATTCCTAGCTATCGAAGTATTAAATCACCTTCCCAGGATTTATAGATCACTGTAATGATTTCCAGAGGAATTTTCCACAATTATACATAACTTAACTTATTAATATGACATTTGCTTGCTTAATTTTATGTAGTTGATTGTCGCTTTTTTAAAATTAATCAATCTTAATGTGGAAATATAATGTTGTGTCGTAGCGTAGTCGTCCTAATATACAATTAACAATTTTTTGACATTTTACATGTTTGTAGATGTCTTTAAGAAAATATTTGGATTTCATCCATACAATATAAGCGAAAACATGCCGTATAACGATTCTATTTTTTATACTATTCACATTTAAATATATGGAAACGTAAACGTCCTATATAATAAAGACAATAAGAAATGATTATCAAACAATTTGACTGTGCAGCTGTAGGTACAAGATCGCGTTTCCTTCTAGCAGGGCATAATCAAAGTCCGTTGATTATGCCCTGCTAGAAGCTGCAACAACTATGACGTTTAAGGCAAATCACTATTTATTATGTTTTCAGCGCACTTTGTATGAATGGACGTTTCGTGTCTATTCACACAACCGCTTATCAACGGCGGTCTCGATTCGATGGTCCATTTATACCACAGCAAACATTCATTATTCTGGCATGTACAGGAACTATTTATATTTTTATTTATTTATACCTATAACGATATATGTAAGAGAAGGTGCAGTCTAAAACTATCTTAATTCTAATTCTCCTTTAATTATTAGCGATAATATTTAATATAGGAACTCGTTTACTATTTAAACTAATAAATAAAAATATGCTAACTAAACACATTTAATAAGTAATTACCTTTTAAAAGTCACCTTCAGTCTACGTTTCCCGATGTCATAAATTCATTGTTACATATATTGACACTTGGGCCCGCGATCTTTTAAAATAATTATTATTACCCAAGTTTGTCACTATATCGAAATATCGAAATATATAAATATTTTTTATATTTGTTTACCACAACACTTTATAAAAGAAGTCATAACTTTTATTATTATAATCGCAATGTGTATTACAATAGGCATTAACGTTGCATTATGTCAATTCACGCTCAGTCAATCATGAATATAAAATGGCGTGGCTGTCGTCGGCGGAGGGAGCGTAGCGGGCGCGGGGCGCGGGAGGGGCGTAGCGGTCGCGACGACTAACGGTTAAGGGGGAAAGGGACAGACTGACACAGCGGACGCGGCGGAGCGTCTCAGCGGGGAGCGGGCAGTTCGCCACGGCGCCCTGACTCGAGCGGTAGCGTCATGTCGTTCGAGGAGATTCTCAACAAAGTGAAGCAGCACCCAGTGCTGTGGGACCCTACGCATAAGTTTTACCGCCAGAAATCCGTTCAAGCGGAATCGTGGGCTATCATCGCCGCCGAACTTGAATCTGAGGGTGAGTGTTTGATAATTTACGTTGCCAACGACGGACGCTTTTAATGTGAACGGGCGCTCGAGACGCGGCGCGAGCTGTGACGTAGACGAATGACAGCTCGCACACGTTAGCGAGTAGTAGGTAAAACCCGCGTGGCGTTGTTTATTGCCGGAGTTCGGTTAGATTTGTTAAAGAACATAGTATTTATTTGCTTTAATGAGAATTTTACTACGGGATTTTTACTTTTGTCCATTACAGCGATTAATATCAAATAGTTTTAAGCTTTATTAAATGATTATTTTATAGAAAAGAAATACATGTGTTTGTTTAAAAGATTACATACACTTTGTAATTAAATGTATTATGTACGAACGGTACTTATCAAACGGCTCAGCGTATTGTATACAATAAAATATTGGTACTTTATTTCAATTAAAATCTTTACTTACAAATATAAGTGATTCATGATAAATTTGTTACAGAGAAACTTGTGAGGAGTAGATGGAAATACCTAAAAGATCAGTGTCGAAAAGAACTTAAGAAAGTTGCATCGGGTGAAATAGACAAGTCGAGGTGGCACTATTTTAACCGACTACAGTTTATTAAGAAGGAGCTCCTAACCGAAGGAAAACCTAAACCATATAAAGATGTAAAATTCGAAGCCGAGTGCGAAGAACCGCCACCAAAAAAAGCCAAAAGCGCAAGTCCCGAACCATGCACTTCATATTCAGGTCAAGAATCATGGAAACTACAGCAAATCACAACTAAATTAAACGAGTTATCCAAGAAGATAGAAAACCAGAACCCATTTGACGACGAGTTGAGAAATAATCCCGATTTCATGTTTCTCATGAGTATTTTACCAACGATACGCGATTTGACAGACGTTCAGAAGTTTACGTTTAGAGGGAAAGTGAATGAGTGGTTACTGGAGGCATTAGCGCAGAATCAAATCCTTTGGAGTGAACAATATCAGTGTAAAATTGAAGACCCGGATTCGTAGTATTCAGTTATTAGCTAAACGTTTCTAAACAATATTTACTGTAGACTAGACTAGAGTTGCCTAACCAAACTGTTAAAACAGTACAGTAATCCCCCTATTACTATTATAATTATAGGAAATTGCGTTGTAGGAGTATTCTCGTAAAACCGTTTTTTTAGAATAATTAAAGAACGAAACGAATTCAATACTATTATTTAGTTTACTTTTGAAACAACACAATTAAAACAATACGCCAAACAGAAATATAACTTGAGAGATGTCCGCGTATATGTTATACGAATATACGTTATACTTTTCACTGTTGCACAAAAATAAAGTATATAAGTATACATAATTTTTTTATTTAGTCAGAAGGAGCTCAGTGCAGCGTAACATGACAGTTAATAGAATAATGAGCTCATTTATTAGAATTTTAGTTTATTCTTATATTCTTAGTAAATATACTTCTCAGAGCTAAATATACTTTATTTATTGAAAAAGTTGGCAACCCTAGTCTAGATTCAATTGCTTCCACGTCGTATAGGAAATATTATCCTAAAATTAGGCAGACATTTGAGCGCCCCATGTGATATATAAAGACATTTTGAAGAAATCGTTTGATGTTTAGCAGTTTTTAGGTTAAATAAATTTATGAAAGAGATAGAAAAGACAAATTTACTATAGATCTCATAATTGTAAGAGATATCTTAGTTAAGATTATTTATATATTCTAAAGTATAAGTTTTTAGTACTGTATCAATGGTTTGTGGACTCAGTTTCCGCACTTAGACTCTCATAGGTCCGTTGTGCGTTGTGTACTGTATTATTTGAAGGCATAGTGTATATTTACCTAGCATTTACATATTTAAAAAAATAAGAACTATTCCGAGGATTATATATTTTTGGATTTTAACGGATGTATATTTTCAAGTAATTGCTATACTTTGTATGACTTGAAATACAATATATTAATATCTGTCGAGTGATTTAAGTGAAATATCAAAAACTATACATGCATATTAATTATTAGCATATATCATATATCAAATATTAAGTCAAAGCTTAATTTTGTACCGTAATTATAAATATATTTTTATACGATTTCTGGTTTTTTACTACTTTAACGTTTTCGCTGTACCCAAACAAATGTAACAAAATTAGTGTTAGGGTAAAATTCAGAGATCACCTAGCCCTAAGAATGATGTACGTCAAAATCGTATTCTATTGGAAAATGTCTGTAGCTAAATTGCTAAATAAATATGGAATAGTATAAGATATATACAATTAAACAGTACTCTGCAAACCAACCTGGTGACAGTAGACGGCGTTTATAAGCCAACATTAAAATAACCTCAAATTTTTTATTATAGAAAAAATGGACCGCCCATGGACACTCTCAATGTCAGACGGCTCGCGAGTGTACCACCGACCTTTTAAGAATTGCTACACTCCTTTCTTGAGTGACTCGTTGATTACAACTGCTGTAATTCGAAACGTCAAGTAATCTGAATACACCAATAGCGCTTCAACCAAACGTGGAAACCATAAAACTTGGCGATTAAAAAGAGTGGCGGACCGTTTATTGCAATTTTCTTCTAGAACGGAAGTCCTAGGCCCTAGGCTAATTTGAGAATTAGCAGTAAATTTCAAATTAGAAGCTTTATGATTTAACGTTCATAAGTGTACATTGTGTAACCTAATGAAAAAATGATTTTGACTTTGTCGCTGACTAGCTTTTTATAACCTTAAGATTTCTGTGTCCGTTCCGAGATCATTTCTAATAGGCAAGTAGGCGAACAATCTTCTTTGCCAGACCCACATCCGATACGTGCGCATACACCATTATACGAGCGTGTAATGCGTACATATAAAGTCAATTGGTGCACAGCCGGGAATCGAACCTATGATCCCAGGGATGAAAGTCTCACGCCGAAGCCACTAGGACAACACTGCTCAACAGTTTATTTAATAATGTAAGTTTATCTCATCATATATAATGCTACACCTACTGTATACTACAAGCTAAAGTTTCTTAATTACGTGACAATTATGGTAAACATAAAAGTTTCAAAAATACAGTAAAAATAATAGAGAAATAGATTTTATTTTACTTTTGACAAGACATAATAACGCTTTTTTTAGACCGCTACCGAAAGCAAAGAAAGCAAGTTTAACTCCAAATTACAGTTAAACATTACAATTAATTTCAAATTACTGCAAGCAATTTCAAAAGGCTTGTGTTTTGATCATTTAGCCTATTTTACATTTGATTACGGCTAATGGTCTAATTGCAATTTACATGTAATCTTTTTGTTTTATTTACAAAACAAAACGGTGAGAACTGGCAAGAATTATAATTATGGAATCTTCGTCTATTATCGATAATGATGGGGATAAGTCAAGTAAGAAGGCTGGTAAAGGAAGAAGTCGTGGTTGCAAGGAAGAACTATTGGCAAGAAGTGGCACAGGACAGGCAGTGCTGGAAATTCATCGTTTCGGAGGCCAAGATAAAAAAAATCATAGGTTTAGCGGAGTGAGAGTGAGTGTGAACATGTGATGAGTCTTCTATCATGCGTTGTAAATTTTTGGATTGTCTAAAATGCCAAATTAAGTTTGGCCGTTTTACATCGACAAAATAGTCGCGCTGTCTTTAATATGAATATGATTATTCTCTGACACCCATTTTCTTATTGCTGACAAGCAAGTGTGCACATATTAAAAAAAAAACTTTATTCCAGTAAGGTTAAACACTGGGCAAATTGCCTTCACAGTTGCCTTCCTTCTATACAAACGGGTATACAAAAACGGTAAATTGTTAATTAATGAGAAGCTTAAGTTAGTGATTAAATTAATGACAGGTTGATATATCGTCATCGAGCGACGAAGTGGAAACAACATGACATTGAGCATGTCAGAGATCGAATTACATCAATATTTATAATATAAATTAAAAAACATTAACGTGAAGATTGACTATCGCTTTGTAACAATAACAATGTTTTCCTTTGATAGCGCTTTTCCTGGACTGAAAATTAATTGTTTCTACTTCTGTGGGAATACCTTCGTATCGGATAATGTTACCTACATGGTCACTACTAGCCATGGTCGACAGCCTGCAGGTATAAATTACCGACAAATATCAGACGTTAAAGTTAGGTCAATAAAGAAGGCCGATTGCTCCAACCTTTTAACATAATTTAAATTTCGTGTCCCTTGTACATATCCCAGGCAGGACAAATGCAATATTTTCCATTTGTCCCTCCTTTCCGGAGAACGCGTTTTGCCCATAATTCACCGATGTGATTGAGCATTCTGTTATTTGACCTGGGTCTGGATGGATAGTTACCCCTCACACTTTAAAATCGATTTTCGTTCAGTTTTTATATAAATTGTATTACTGTTTTGTTTAATTTCTTTTTGAAGTGAAACTTCTTTATCGGCGTTGGAAAAAAATTACCGCCACATTTTTCGGTTACACGCCATCTTTTTCTTGTCCCTACCACGGTTGATTCGAAGAGATTCGAAGCCATTAATAACAAAAATATATAATAACGATAACAATGATAGTAATAATTATATTACAATTAATGAAATTCAGTAATAATCTTAGTAGTAATAAGGTAAAATGAAATAATTGTATTATTTGTATTCATGTCTATGATAATAAAAGCCTTTTATTAAACTATATCTAATTTTAACTCTAACTTTATTAAACAATTTCTGTAAAGTCGCATATAGTAGATCATTTTACGAAAAATAAAGTTATAAAGAAGTTTCACTTATGTGTGTACACTAGTACACGCACACATTTTTTTATCTCTTGTATGCTATGTTTGGCTATAAGTGCTTGTCACATTAATAATTCTATTTTATTGTTCACATACCAATGTATGTATGCCGAGTGTTGGCAAGCTTTTATAAAGAATTTACACGATAATACATTCAATTGCTTTTACTTAAGTACGTATTACAAAATGTTGTACAAAACTATTAAATATTTTTAATCTGATTGATAGCTCCGTGAAGGAACCAATAAGCCCCAGGCTTAACACATAGTATCCTCAAGGCTCGCTATTGAATAAATTAAACAATCAATTGACAGTTTAATATCAATTATAACGAGTCTCGAGGGAATTGTCGACTCGTGATCCATACCGGTGATTTAATCGCCTTCAATTCAATACAACGTTAACATAATAAATATGCAGTTCATAAAAGATATAGAAGACTGTTAATAGAATCTCTATTAACTTATGTAGTCGTGAGACGGTTTGAATTCCACACCTATGTGCGTTTCATGTTTCATAGATGTGTTGCCGTTTCAGAAGACGTTATTTATTTTTTAAATGATGAAGATCGGTTTAACTTAGATAATGTTTGAGTGTCTATAGGTTTCGAAGAATAATTCTAATCGAAATAATCCTTTGATTTAATTTTGGTTTCTAGGTTTGGAAGATTCTTTCGTTAACTTCTGGAATCAATCCATGTTTCAATAGGTTTGGTACTTTTTGGGGTATCTGGGGTATATATATATATATATATATATATATATATATATTAGCGCAACAGCTGGCTTTATCGCAACTAAACGTTCTTCCAGGCAACCCTCAATTTTAATAATTAAACATGAACATCATAGAATTATTTAGCTTCGTGATTCCTACTATTAAAAGGACATTACAAAGATATAACTTTACATTCCTTTGCAATTAAAATAACGATCGCTTACATCACTGCTAAGTGGTGCTATTTACCGTAGTTTAAGTCAAATGCCACGGACACAATTAAACTTAAATCCTAAACCGCCTCTAGCTTAATACTTTAAAAACAATTTTTCAATAATACGAGGTATATGGCATATGATGATTGTGTAATTAATAATATTTCTACAAATTTATTTTCACTTGAAAATACTAATACAATACGATCAACGCTTATACGCGACTGCTAGAGTGCATGCTTAACGCTATGCAAGTGAATAACTACTGTTGACGTAATCACCAAATAAGAAAATACCCCTAGGCCCCACTATAGTGCTTTCGTAATACTCAAACTGCCCCATGCCAGAAATGCGTGGATACCCCAAAAAGTACCAAACCTATTGAAACATGGATTGATTCCAGAAGTTAACGAAAGAATCTTCCAAACCTAGAAACCAAAATTAAATCAAAGGATTATTTCGATTAGAATTATACTTCGAAACCTATAGACACTCAAACATTATCTAAGTTAAACAGATCTTCATCATTTAAAAAATAAATAACGTCTTCTGAAACGGCAACACATCTATGAAACATGAAACGCACATAGGTGTGGAATTCAAACCGTCTCACGACTACAATATATATAATGAATAAATTAACATGTTTGATGAATTTATAATCGAATTCGATTTGAAAATACACAACGATAATTCAAAATTCTCGTACAATCGACTTGTATTATGCTTCAAAACTGTGCCAGAAGAATTCTGTTAAAACTCTTAAGTTAAGTAAAAAAGTTAGTTAACAATAACAATTTAAAATATAGTGTTTTTTTAATGGTGTGGCAAAACGCAATATAATTGTTAGTGATTATGTTATAACAAAAATGATTAATTGTTAACGCCACGCCACGCCACGCATAAAACATGTGCACAATTGCTTTTGTTACCTATTATTTGTTATGCTGTTTGTAACTGACGGTGAGAGAATAAAGGCTATAAGTATAAGGTAATAAGGTGACCACGCACGCTGTAAAGCACGCGAAACGTCGGAAAAAAAATTAAAATTATGTAAATAATTATAAGTTTATAATAATAATACACAGCTTCAATCCGTTTAAAAAGCGTTTTCTTAATGTGTAAAAGCTATGTTAACAAAAGACAATACTACTATTATTATAATTCAAGGATATATTATGATGAATTTTGAGTGAAACATGTTTTTCTAATTATCAATAGTTTTCTTAATATAACGATTTTAACCGAAAGGTTTACGTATGTTTAAGTAAATTTTGAGTACTACAAATAAAATAGAAATTGCGCAATTATCAAGTGTAGGACGACACGTCATGAAGCCCCGGCTATATTGAATTAAAAGAGGCCTTACAACTCACTAATACAAGTATTCGCAAGATACATACCAATGTCTTATTCAATCGTATTATTGAGGCTACGTAACTTGTAATCTCAAGTACGAAGTATGAAAGATTTTATTCAGTACTCTTTCATATATATTAAAAACATCTCGATACGACTTAGTTTTAGAACAAATACGAAATTTAGCAAACGTGTTTGAGAGTCTTGAGACATAGACTATATCATACAACGAAACTGATAACCTTACTAAAGGTTAAAATAGTTATTATTAAAAAATTAATTATGTTTGATCAATACAATACTTTATCTACAAACAATGAATTGTATCGCTAAAACTCGAGAAAGGCTGGATCGATTTGGCTAATTTTGATGTTGAAATATATGCGGAAGCTTAGGGAAGGTTAGCGGTGGGAAACAAATATTAAGTAAACATATGAATATTTTCTATAAAAACGATTCATAGCTGGAAATTTTTGATGTCTTTTTAGAAATTATCACTTGCTTGAATACATATTTTGTTTCTTATAAATTAAGTCTAATCAATAAGCCTAGATAATATGCGTTTCGTGCTTTCAAAATAAGAAAGAAAAGAAATAAAGAATAAGAAAGTTATGTTGCTAGTGAAAAATTAAAACAAATACATCATAAATAATATGCTAATAATGGCATAGTGAGAGTGCGGAAGCCAGCCACATGTGGGTGACAGTTATGAATACAATTATAGCGAGGCTTATGGAAATCTGATTTCTACCTACGTGAAATGAATCAACACGTGAAGGAGTGGCGAACGTATGTGCAATACAAAATATATGCCAGACATATATAGTGATTCCGCCTATAACACGGTTCATTTGTTCCGCGTTATAGGAACCGTGTTGTAGGGGTACAAATGAGTCACTTTAACTGTTCTCGATAAAGGGGATTTAAACCGAATATTAAGAAAACCACTGTTAAAACGAAATAAGTCATTATATATTACACAGTACAGAAATTAAACGTGCCCAAACCCCGCGTAATATGGGGAAATATTCGTGTTAGACGAGGGACTGAAATCTCGTAATATGAAAATTGATACAGATTGAATGCATAATAATAATAAAAAATCAATAGAAGTTGTTAAATATATGTACATATTACATTATTCGGCTGTGTTGTGTCGGTTAGGGTATGTATGTTGTGCAATTCTACACTATTTATTTTATTAAATGATTATTATTCAAAGATTTTTAATAACAATTGCTACAATAATTACTAATTGGACGTTGAAATTCTATACTACATACAATTTACCTGTCATCGTATTAAATATACTTTATATCTCTTGACTTTAATAAATATAATTAATATCAACGATGAACACACAATTCCACTTGGTGATGTGGCCTATTGGGGAGCAAGCCAGTCAAGATAACGCGGCATAAATTAACCCATATTCAACTGTTTTAGGAAGATGGAAGGAGGAAGGGAAGGAGAAAGTACCTCTTTGCTGTTCTTATATGAAACGACGAAATAGAGTTGAGATTCAACGAGTGAACGTTGATAGTTCTGCTAATAACATTAATAGCATCAATAATCCGCAATATAACGCATTTGCGCTCTTTCACCAATGTCTAATAGATGTTCATCCATACAAAATGCACTGGCTATTGACGTATGTTTGAATGTTTGAGAGCGCTGCTATGTGCGGTTCCCAGCACACGTCGGGGTGAACGTCTGGAGCGATATCGCTAACAAGTCAATTACGCGATGCCCTATACTGGTTTCAATTTGTTGTTACAGGGCTGTCACGTGTATCAACGTAGATTTATTCAGAGAGTTCTTGGGCTTTGACGGGAAATAACATTTCAAAAATTTTAAAAAATTCTATACTTTTACTAAGTTACTAAGGTAAGTACTTTTATTAAGTTGGAAAACAAGTATAAATTTAATATAGTGCTTGTTAATGACGTTAAATAAACAACGAATTTTTTAAGAGGTTATTAATCCAAGTTATTAAAATACACATATATAAATGCATTAAACTATTAGTTAATACAACTCCATAAGAGCGGACATTTAATTACAGTTACAGTTAATTACATTAAATTCGGTATTATAAAAAAAATTAAGCGATTTGTAAGTTGACAGCCCTTCGAGTACTCTATTATCTACAAAGAGCAAATGTAAAAAATGCTAATTTTGGAATAATAAAATGGTATTGACAACCCTATCCGTCGGTAATGGACTGGATGGATATCGTGCGAGATATATACTATACCTAATATAAGGAGTTTGCGGAAGTACTCCTTGCTAAGATGCTTGAACGAACAATGGGTTTACGTCAATAGGAAAATAATTATAACTGTCATACTCATGAACCTTGACTATCTGTCTTTATTAGTCTGGTCAGATTGAATGTCATACATAAAGGACATATATACATACCCTTTCACACCATCACACAACATGCGATTAGGTATCACTTAGTTAAATGTATTTTTTGATTGATTATTTCGTAAAACATTCACGAAATAATCAATCTTATTTAACCTTCTTGTATATATTACGTATTCCATCTTTGGCTATATTTTTAGTATAATTGCTTTTCGTTATATTTTATTTATGTGAGTGGTATGATTACGAAATAAATATTATAAAAAACAAAACATTATTAACTTACATATCTTCAAATTACATTCACATATCCTTTCAAATTAAACATATTCCAATATATGGGTGGCGTTAAATTGCGTCCGTTTGTTAATTAATTCATAGACAAGTAAATCAGTCCTGTCAGAGATATCGATTTTTAAATTTTAGCCATGCCATGATGTTTTTTTCACCGTACGAGCAAGTGTTATATGCATAGACAAAGGACTACTGACAGCCGCAGATCCAACCTACGTCCTCAGGGATGAGAGTCGCACGTTGAAGCGTCTAGGCTAATACTTCCTGGCTGCCTGCTTACTGCCTTTACAATACCGCATCCAATAATAGGCTAGAGAGATATCTACTTGATTATGATTTTATGTTTTCTAATATAAGATGTTCCTTGTCGGTGTTACTTTCTTACTTGAAACTATTTTTGTTCAAAATTCAAACCCAGGTCTTAAGCATACGCAGTTTAGCCAGGGTTCCAAAAATATATAATATACACTTCTTATACAAGCGCATACACTGATCTTTTAATCGGAAGTAAAAGTGTGTGTAAAAGAAAACTTACGTGTTCATCCAATGAATAGGTAAGTTCGCCATCGTCATACAAAACGAACCACCTCCGCTGCCATCTCTGTAACAAAATAACATACATCAGATAAAACTTCATAATATAACTTAGTTAAACTATATCCGGCCATAGAACAGTGTTAGTTTAATGATGTGAGACTATGTACCCTAAAGTACCGAGAAGTATTATTTCTTTTAAGCAATGAACACTTGCTTATAAGGCTCGGCTATTTGTCCGAAATCTGATCACCTAATCTACAAAAATTATCAAAGAAACGGATGCTAGTAGTGTGGGTTTTTAGGGCCAGTGGATTTTTAAAAATTGAGTAAAAGACATCTAATTGTACCAATAAAAAAGGAATCAAAGGCTGTTTGATCATCAATAAATAAGTAAAAGTGTTCCTTAATGATAACTGAATAGTACAAGGTATTTTGTTCAGCACTAGGTCCTGACGGACGTTGTTCTGTCCTGTCTTAAATAAAAGAAAATCAAACTAAAACAACCAAAAAAAATGTAATCATATATCTGAATCATTCTCAAATTCACTTGAATAAAACTCGACAAGATGAGTTTATAATATAATTATAAACTGATTTTGTATATATAAAAAAAAACATCAAAGCTAAAACCGGTTGGCACTGGAAACATTACGTTTCTTACCCTTTACACCTTTCCTAAACATACACAAAAAATTTAAGATACAAATTACATAATTATATCTATAAGTAAAGGATGTATGCATGTCTAAAACATCGATCAGCCCGACCATCGATAAATGCCATTTACAAACGAAGTGACATCAGAAATAATAGGTAGGTACATTGAAGTATCCTAAAGTAACCCTTAGAACTCTCGTTTAAAAAGAAAGTAACTAATTGATACTATTACCTCTTCCCAGCTAAGTGCTTAATTGTCTCGATAAAGGAACAAACAGTGAATGTGATAGCGTGGGCGGTCTTATGTTCCCACGTCATCCCTGATTGATCACATTATCATCCTTAACTGTTAATAAAGAGCTTTTGTACTATGTAATATAACATCAAAGCTATTGTAACCTTTATGGTTGAATAAAAATAAAAATAAAATACGATATACGTCTATATATAAAGAATATTGTATTGCGTAATACGCAATACTTTCTACACTATATGTTGTATTTTCAATACATATTCAAGTTGCAGGATGAGACAACAAACATAATCGTTAACATATACTTAACTTGTTTGCAAGTTTGTAAAGGTATTCTTAATCTTAATGGTTAGTTGCCGCGGTTAAGTGTGTCGTATCGTAAACATATCTAGCGATATCTGAAAGCAACTGATATGTGTATTTAAAACGTCATGATGTCATGTTAAGTTAGGACTCGGTATTTGGCTTTAGTCCAGGGACCAGGTTTAGATCGATTTATAAGCAGTTATATTTTTATCATTGTCTAACCTCTTCAAAACTGGCAATAGAAATTTGAACATTATATATGAATGGGGTTTATATTTATGTATATGTAAAAAAGCCAAAAAAATCATTACCCTTGAATATATCCCCGCATGTTCAGTATGGCCCAAGAACACAAAATGTTAAATTCATTCGCTATTTCTCTCAGTGAATTTCCATAGATAACTCCTGATTGATCTCTGACACTTCATTAGTATAGACTACAGAACAAATTGTCCGTGACATCGCGTGACTGACACTTGGCGATCTCTATCCGCACGACACATGGACCTACCTACTGTCACTCCAATTAGCCACAGCAAACCGTAACAATACTCGTACTGATTACAAAACGCTAATTTTACTCCCTTTTAGGATTGTAGGCCGTCTTATCGTTGTCGTACTAACGGTTTGGGTGAAGTACAGTTTGAAATAAGTTTAATAGCAACTTTAAAACAGATTTGTTACGGTTAACAATACTCCCGAGTAAATGTCAGAAATTTAGGAATAAATTGTGTGACTGATTTTGTAAATCTCGATATTCAGCTTATGTAAAAGTGATTTAATTAAACGCGTCGATTTAAACAGTATTTTTTTAAATATTACTATACCAATCCCAGAGATCTGAGCTTTTGTAATATAATATTATTGAGAAGCTAGTTTCCGGAAGTCTGATAGTTTTAGAATAAAACTTAAATTCTGCATCAGCGAGATATTATCAGAAATTGTCAATTACTTTTGTATAAATAATTTTTAACAAAGTTGTTCAGAAGTAAAGCAACTCACTTTACTCGAGTTCTATGTATAGAAAACAAGGTTTAAGGATATATTAGTAGCTAATAGACAATCGCTAAGAATCTGCGTTCAAATTCCTAGGGAAAGTCGGTCATGCGTTAATAGGACTGGGCTGGCCCGGTACTTGCCAGATAAGATTGTCATTATCTGCACTGAACTCGCCGGCAAACGGGATTATTCTAATTTCATTGGAGCTCAACTCGTTGTAAAGCATAAAGTGACAGGCAACGTACATATACCGTTGTCGTATTTAAAAAGTTAAGGAATTAAAATCAGATATTACATTTAAGCTATTAAATTTAATGTAGAATACAAACGATTAAGATTATTAAAAACCTTCAAACATATACAATTACATTCAGTATATTTCGAAGTATTCAGTAATTTCTGAAATCGTGGTCACAGGCTGAAAATATATACATTGAAAAATTAAAACTAAAGATAAAGCAAACAAGCCTTGCTTCGGCATTAATTTTTCGATTGGACGTTAAAGGTTTACTCAAACAGGTTATTGTTTGATTATAAGACAACTGAATATATATAAAAAGGCAGTATTTGTTTCAGTTTATATATATAAAAACATGGTACGTAAATTGCATAAGTGGAACAACCAGATCCGATAGCCCGGCATTTCTAGCCGATAAAATTCCTATTCAATTAGCATAAATATAACAAATGAAGACAACAATAAATCATCTTTATCTATCACAGGATGCTAAATTCCTTTCAATGAAACAGCGCGGATCATCGGTGCGCACGCGCCGGTATCGGTCGATCGTCCGTTTCGCACTCGCCGACTTCGATCGAGATTCGATCAAAAACTGCTAATGATGCTTATAGCATTCCTTTTAAATCGCTATTTAGATATATCCGCCGTTTGATAGTCAATAAGCCGGCATGATTGTAGGAAGTTTTCGATGTTAATCCTAAATGCAATATCGCTAATATATAATGATAGCAAATAAAGCGAAAGTTCTTGTATCATTATCGTATTGTTAGACAGCAGAACACGTGTAGCAAATAATGATTTCAATTACTCATAATGAAACTAATAATAAACAATATATTTTTATTCATAACTTATTTGTTATTGTGACCGCCACTGTCTCCTACAACATACAGTCACTTGTACAGAGGCTTTTTGGACGCAGAGGAAGCAGCTACAATAGTCCTGGAATGCGTGGCTGTGGCTTTTCAACTAACAGAAATTAGCCAGGACTTAACGCTCAATGCTCAAAGGCCAGCGGCCCACTAATATGGTCTGGACTGCGACGTCTGAGGAAACTATTAGAGGAAAAATCTTGTTTTGCTCCTGTACGAACATAAGCAAAACTTACAATGTTATCAAGCCAGAAAAACACTTTGAATCAAGTTGTTAAGTTAATATACATTTAATAACCAATGATAAGGTCCATTGTTAAGTAATTCACACAGAACAGCTGCGATTAAATGTGAATAACAAATCAGTTGAACAATGCGGTACGGTAAAATCGAAAGTGAATTCTTTGTTAGTGAAAACGATAGATTTCACATAGTAATTATATGCTAGTGTGCAACTCATGTGATAAAACTTCAGAGAATATGTTTGATATATTAAAAAACAGTCCTTTAATGTTCTAACATAAAAATGATTTAGGATTTAAAATGAAGAAATTAGATAGAACCAAGCGTTAATAAGATTAGAGGAATAATCTTATTAAAGCTTGGTGTACTTTACGACTAACGAGTTGTACATTTTTATAAAAAAAATATTACCGAAATTATTGGCTCGACGCAACTGCTTCAAGTGAAAATACATTTCACATAAATGGAGTTTTACTTTTAATTGAAGCAGAGTCCCAGGCCCAGTGGCTTCAGTACCTCCTATCCCTGAGGTCGTGCAACAATAAACATTCTATGTGCGTACGTAACTCTCGTCTCAAATAAAAAAAATCTAGTATATCAGATAGATAGGCTGATACATGATTGAAATAAAATAATCAAATGGTAATATGGGGCCAAGACCCAAGTAAGGTTGTAGCGTCGCTGCCTTATTATCGAGCTTTACCGGCTCATTAACTTTTGTTAAATTTTGAATTAAATTAATAAAATAAATACATTTTAAATTAATGATTTTTTTAGAAAAAACAATATTGAAAAATGAATATATATATTGTGTTACGATAATGCTGAACTAAAACAATGAAACACGTGCTGCAATCGTTTCCAATCTGATGTAATATTGTTATAAATTGATGGCGAATCGGGATCGTTGACCGATACGACGTACACGCATAATTGAATAATGCTTCTATTTTTTTATATGTTGTAATAGGGTGAGCTGAGGGTTTGGTTAAAGCCTTGATACATGTGTACGTGTGCATGATATATCTATACTATATTAGGTTTAAAGATACTTATTCTCATAACAGATAATAATCACTTACATGAGAACTTATATACTAAAGATACAATTTATCACGTCGTGGGTCATTGAAGAGCTTCAAGGATGAATCAGCGAAGTAGAACTGGGTGGACTTTCATTTACGTAGATAACTGGGATCACCCAAGAGATGGTCTTTTAGTCTTAATTTAAATATTGCCAGGCTGGGGCACATTTTATATTTTGTGGAAGTCTATTATACCGCAACACTTACCTAACGCTACTGGTAGCATATCAAAATGTTACGAAGGCCAACGAAAATTATTAAGGAAACTCAGCTAGTGTTTAATAATGATCATTTATATTTACATTAAAAATCTTAGACATACCATAGAGGTATACTGAAGAAACAATACGATGGACGTCTGTCTATCACAAGGTTATGTCAGCGGGGCGTAGACACGTAATTGTAAATCAATTTTATTGTATCTATGTTATGCAAGGTGATAATTTGATTTGCCATTTTCGTTACTATTGGCTAATAGCACACGCCTTAATATTTTGACTGACTCTTTAAAACTATAAATGTTTGTGAAAGAAAACAATATATCTATATTATAAAGAGAGATGTTTGTAACCCCGTAACGACTTTATGGTTTCCCTGAGTGACTTAGGTTCATATTTATATTGTATCCCAATTCACAATCTCGTGTTGAGCGCTGTCAAATAAAATACATAAAAAATGGTTTGTCAGATTTAAATTTGATTGACGTTTTAGAATAAGAGGCTATATTTATTTCTAAAATAATATTAAGAACTAACTTAGAAAACTACAAAAGAACTTGTAATTGCCTAGTTTCAAAGTTTTCGATTTAACTCCCGATGTTGCGTGTTCGAATCCCGGCTTGTGACATTGGATTTCTCATTTTTCCTTTACATTTTGTTTATATACAATAACTGAAATGTGTGGTTAATAATATGGTGAATAAAAACACTGTTTAAGATAAACTAAAATGGAGTTACAAAGCAATGTCACGCCATTTGTCAAACTCGAACAACATACGACGGTTGCGCAAGCGCAGTACACTTGATTGATTAAAAAGTTAACTCTATTGTTTTCGATCACAATACTATTGTAACTTAAAGTTCACTAAATAATCGTAACAACAAAAAACATTTTCTTCATATGGGAAAAGTTTTGTGGTCTCTATACAGTCTTTTTTAATCGTATATAATAAATATATTTTGATAATAAAATATGCCTTGATGAAGAGTTGTCTAACAAAATGCATATATACTTGACTTGATAGCTGGACGTGTTCCACATCCGCTTCACAAGACATTTCATTTGCGAACTAGCGAACTGTGGAATCGACTCCCGGTGGGGATCTTCGACGATATGATCTCCAATAGTTTAAAGAAGTATACTCCTCCCTCTAAGGCCGTCACCCACAAAAAAAGGTGTCCATGGGCTTCGATGACTGCCCGTTTTGGGCGTCCCGTAGGCTCGTTTGCCCCCTACACTAAAACTATAAACACTTAGAAATGCCTTTCAAAGATTAGACTTACTAAACCGTATATAAATAATATAAGGGCAGCTACCGAGAGGCCGGATGGGATGTCTTTGATCCGGGCTTTGGTATAGGATGTTACTTGTATGGACATATTAGCCTTGTCTCACCTCCTTCGGACAAGTAGAAAAACTGGCACGACCTAAGCCTTTCCTCCAACTGATTTTGTTTCCTTTGGAGAGTCTCTTGGGCCATGAGGTTCAAGTGCAAGGGCGCTGATTTAAGATTGAATTGAATTGTAGATAGAACTGGTCACCTCAAAGCTGGTGCTTTCTTCGCTCAACGAATAAGTATCGCTATATAGCGAGGATATTAAAGGTATACAGGGACCAAACTCCTTAAATTTGTTTTAATTTTCTATTTATCATTTTTTTATTATTATTATTACTACTGTATATAGTATACTTGAATATAGTAACTAACACAAAAATAACTTAATTAATAAAAAAATGTTAAAAGTTCTTTGTTATTTCCTTGAATATATATTTTTTTAACTTAGCATAATTTGTATGAAGAAATACGTAATAAGGTTATTGCATTCCGTAATTGTTCATTAACCTCCGCAAATCGCAAAGTCAAGGTAACCTTAAATAATAAAACGCTGGTAATACGAGTATGATACAGAATAAGCAGATCAGTAGGTCGTATTTTAAAAATAGTTATAATTGGGTTGATTAAATAATTTTACGTATTATAGCAGGCCATACAGCTCGCTAGACAAGAACCGATGGACCCGCAGGCTCCTTGGATGGAGACCTCGGCAGTACAAAAGCCCCGCAGCCGCCCACTTACTAGGCGGACTGACGATATCGTCGAGGAGGTTGGTTCCCAGTGGAACAGGCCAGTGCAGGGTATACTGGAGTAAAATGAAAGCCTACGCCAGAAAAGAACCAACAACCTGATGATGACGACAAATAATTTTATGGAATGTGAATTGTGGTTTCAACCATGGCCCAAATACGATAATTTAACTAACAAGACATTAAAAGACAAGATTTTGCAACAGATATTAATTTAAATTTCTAATATCTGTTTTACCAAGACAAATATAATTTGAAGCTTTCTAACACGTTCTTACTGTTCACATACTTAGCATAACTTTTTTGGTAGTGATATTGTCAGGTTTTTACCATAGAAATTGATACGGGACAGGTTTGGCTCGAGTTGTTCAACAAACATTTGGCTTTTGACCAGAATACGATTTGGCACTTAATGTCTACATGTCTTTACAATTATGTGCTCTCTGTATTATTTGTAGATTTTAATAGTGCAAATGGTACCAAATTTATACTAAGTTTTAAGCGTGTTTAGGCATAAAAAACAACAACTGGAAAATACTAACCAAATTATGACAGAATTCGAAATTGACCAGAAGTGTTTTTATAAACATCAAACGCGTTTAACTTAATTAAAACTGAAAAATCAGTTACGAAGTTTCCTGTGACCATAAACTTTATATTTTGAAATTCATATTTTTTTTATTTTAATTTTGTAATTGTGGAGTTATTGTTATCTTTTTTAATAAATGTTTATTTTTCATTACTAGGGTTGCCTGGAAGAGATCGTTTGTTTGGAAAAGCCGCCGGTTGCCCCCTTAAATTATGCTATCTGAATGTATTTGTACCAAATATGTAATGCAACAAAGTGTTGATAAATAAAAATATTGCAAATGATTATTTAAATCAATAAAAGCGGTTAATCTAGAAAAAATATATTCTTATTTCAAACTGTAACTGTGTGTGTGTATTGAAACTAGACAATATTACTGAGATGATATTAAATATTGTTCGTTAGAATTTAAATCCTAATAAGGTATATTTGAAAGTTCACAGACCTTTTAGCAAACTGTATAAGTTCTCGGAATTTCAATGCTAACAACCACCTGTCAAGTACAAAGGTACCTACTGATTTCAAATTGCGGGATGCTTTCATAAGTGCAAAGAAACCCATTATTTCGGCAGAAAAAACTTATTAAGCATACGAAATTGCATCAAGGGGTAATTTTAAATTGCATTTTTGACAGTTATATTGAATACGTTGAGCTTCACTCGTTTTAAGTGGTTAATATAACAAGACGGAGTGGAACGATTTTGTATCTACATCGCTTATAACATCTCTGACTCTCAATTACACTCTTACGCACACATACCCATTCTCATACTCATTCACGCATACTTAAGGTCTTACAGTTTTTAGTTAATTAACCTTAAGACTTCTTTGTCTTAGTAAAATATATATTTTAGATTTAAAAGTGAAGAGAAAAATGCACTGAAAAATATATTTTGAATAAAAAAACTGTATAATATAAAGGTACTAAAATTTTAATATGAAAATCAATAATTATAGAGAATTTAAAATTGTAACCTACATAGTAATGATACTACATTAATTTTGTATATAACTTTAAAATATTCCAACCGATCAAAGGGATAAACCCGTGAATCCATTTCATTTATTTATTAATGTTTACTACATCGTACTAAATCTACTGCATATTTTACAAAATCTTCCATCTAAAATGTACGACAATGGAAGTAAACATAAGTGTTTCAAAAAAGAAATAAAAGAATACAACCAAAACATATACAAGATAAAATGAAGACACAATAAAATTAGCAGAAATTTCATTGTGGATGTATGTGGTCAAAATACCTCATCTAAGTAATTTTGTGCTACAAAATTATCCATTAAACATGATACATTATGATTCTCATATTACGTAATTCACAATATGTAGACCCGAAATAATCATAGTATCACGAGATCCCTAATGAAGGGTTTATTGAATCAACGTCAGAGATCCATTAGACTCTGTCGAGGTTCACCATCAATCAAGTAGACATAAGTTTATAATGTAGTTTTTTGAACTCTAGTTACTAGTTACAGAGTTACTTTAATTAAAATTTAACGAACTCTTTCTTCCTTTTGACCAATTTAGGTAGAAAAATATAGCCCAGAGTTGACGCTTGAAGATTGAGTTCAAGAAACACCTTTCTTTACGGCTTGTATAAGTAAACTGTTTACGATATTGTATAAGTAAACTGTTTTCTGGATTAATTACACTAATTTTCATATGTATATCGTAAGCATAAAAAGTTTTGTCAATTTCTTTATTCAAAAGGTTTGATAAGAGGTATCACAATAAAATCTTACATCTAAGAATAAACAAAAATATCAATAAATACTAAATGTACTTTAACAGGCAAATATAACATGCTTTATACTTAACAACTATTACAAACAGATATAAATATGTGATACTCGTATAAAAAGCGAGAAATTGATTAGCTAATATCCTAGAAATAGCATTGATAAAACCTAAGACGGTTCTACTAAACCACCAACCTCTTTCTCGCAACAATTCTGGACATTACCTTATAATTTTGTTGTTGATAAAACTAGAAGTCTGTTCTAAACAATCTCATTTAATGTAATACTTGTGAGATAAATTCACGCGATGGACAAGTAAATCTATTTATTTACAACGTTCAGTATATGCTCACTATAAGATGTTAGGTTAGCTAATTACGTAATAACTTAAGACAGAAGGCCCTTAAGTAGGGACTGAATTGACCGACTTATTACATGGATAGACAACTTTTTACAGTAGAAGAACAAAGTTGCGAGACTTGGATTTTACAAATTATGTTTTTGATTGAATATTATTGTCCCATTGGCAAACATTGTTTTTATTAAAATAATTGGTCCATGGACATTTTAAAAACTATTACAACGTGATCGGCACAATCTTAAAACGAAAAACATTCAAAAGCATCAAACCTCAAATATTTTAGATAATTTTTTTGTTATCATAGAGCTTCGTGAGTCCTTTTAGGCACGCTTCCCTTATCTCGAAGTGATTAACAAAAAACCGGTGGCTTTGAAAAAGGATCCAAAAATACCTACGGACATGCTTCTAGTTGATTATTTTGAATTATGCATTTTTTCAAGTCGTACAATCTTTTAGACGCAGTGTATTTATGTTATGAATAGTTTAGAGAAACTTTAATTATATTATTGATTAAAACAATAAAAATACAATTGTTTTTGTACAAAATGTTAAATAAAATAATTGTAAAACATTTCGAATGCACGGCACAACGAGAACGCGGCCTTGGTCACAGGGCTGATCGTTTACTTAACATAACAGCTTGAAGTCCATATTCGTCACATTATAGAGAGTTATAGCCCTATGCAATGCACTTGTATCTCCAACAATAAATACATCTTATATACATAATAAGAAATAATTATTTTATTAAAGATTGAACTTCTACTGTTGATCTACAATGGTCTCGTCACACCCGATCAAAATTCAAAAACATAACCTTATAACGGCTGGAGCATATTATTTTAAATCAACTATTTCACCGGTAACATTATATTGTAATAATGACAATAGCAGATAATTTTACGATTTACTTTCACTAATAAACCATTCTGAACTGAGTAAACAATTTCTGTTCTAAAAAGAGAAATCAACGTCGTTAATATGTTGCGTCATTGCACCTACGAAGCTATAATGACAGATGTCAAATGAGATCTATTAACATATAAAAAAAATATCGCACAGGCTTTGATTCCAACACTTTTGCCTTTATGTTGACGAATTCAGTATATTTCGCAGAATAAACTTTGCTGACAATTGCCCTTTGGTTGGGTTTATCAATTTTTAACTATTACCAACGATAATAATTACTATGTCTGTTAAGAATATTGTACATACTGAATATTTGTGTGTTGGAAATAACTTGTATAAATAGTAAAGAATAAATTCATATAATTGAATGTGGCAAAGTTATGCAGCACTGGTGGTCAGTAGTCTTAAAAAATTACCAAGCATGTTGGAATTTCGAGATAGGATCGTGAAGTGTCGTACCACACAAATGGGTGCGCTTAGAAAAATGATGTTTCTATTTTAAAACAACCTGATTCAGATATGTGCAAGTATGAACATAAATGTGAATCGGAATTAGTACTATGAGGACTCTTTGCCATTAAATTTGACATTTTAATTACATGGGAGCACAGACGATGCGCAAATCATACGACAATTGACATTCTTTTGGGCATTTCAATGTTGTTTATAAGTCAATGTATAATGGAACGTAATCTATCTAGTGAAGACTGGAATGGTTAAAAAGATATTGCCGTTAACGAGTCAAACAAAATATTAAGTTTTAGTTTGTTTCATTTTAGTTTCTTTTCATATATTAATGTACTTATGTAAACTGCTTTTTTATATGTATGTTTTTGTATAAGAAAACAAAGTGTGAATAAATAACTTAATACTTAATTGCCTTATCTCTTCTGTTTCGTATATTATGTTAAACAATGTAATCTGTTTTGCTTTGTATATTATCTAAGTGTTTTCTTTTATAGTAATATGTATATGTGTACCTGTAATATTATATATTAATAGATGAAATGATATTACATCTTGCTCTGTATTGATACGTATAGACCGTCTTAAAAGTTCGTTTTAAGTTTTAAGTCTGAAATACTTCTATAGACTTCACGCATTTCTTTAAACGGTATTAGGCTTACATAAAGACAGGTTGTACACGGTTCCGTAAACATCACGACCAACATTTCGCAATCAATTGATTGATTTCAGCAAACATTTGATCGTATCGTATGTCGTCGGTTCATAGTGCATGCGTGCGCATATGTCTGCGCGTGCGCCGCGTCACGCCATCAGATAAGTCCTTACATCAATCAAGTTGTGATATTTTTATGACGTGGATAATTGGCCGGTTAAATTGGATTTTTGAGTTATGATCTCTCAAGTAACGAGGCGTGACTCGTATATAAGTTGTATAAACTATATGGTATATATATATAGATTATAACAGCTTTAGTCAGCACATACATAAAATCCAGCGCAACAATATAGATTTACGTTGAATGTGATATGTGGCAGCTAATTCGTTTCATTTCACTATAGTTATAAAAGAGAGGACGCCCACCACATCCCTGGACAAATGAAATAAAAGAGAATGGAATGATTGCCAATTAGTAGCGATAAGAGATGGAAGAATATGGAGGATTCCTTCAGAGGTCGTGTAGGTACTAATATTAAATAAAATAACATAAACTTACTGCAATCCTTATTGTAGTGAAATATATTTATATTATTTTATTTATACAGCTATCCAAGCTTGTATTAGTTATTATTTTAAAATGTAATTTTAAATTAACTATATTGTTCTAAATTGTATCTAAATATAGTCTAGGTTTTAGACTTAAAAAGAAACACACAACCAAACACTTGCTTACATAAACCTTTACAGGTAATGAGGAAATATCGCTTAATTTTGTAATAATTCATGAATCCCATGTAGCCAGTATCAGTCTGCCTGTAATTTAGATTTTATTTTAATAGTATGGGAACGAATATAAACCACAAAATGTTACCATTTAAAACTTCCTCTGGTCACCGCAAGGAGAAATAAAAACATGGACAATGACTCGCGGTTGGATTATATTACCCCTTGTTAGCTTTTTACTTCTTTTGTTGTTTCTATTAGTGAACTAGGTAAGTGCTTCGGTTTCACTTAAAAACTGCCTTTCTGTAAGATTAAACCAATTTATTACTAATACACAAAAGAACGAGTTCTAGATACAATTGAATATTAAATCTTAGATTCATACAGTTAAATATTATTTTGAAGTGACGTTGATATAGACTTCATATAAATTGAATTCGAATGAATTTAAGAGTTTAAAAACGAAAGAGTTGGAAATGAAAAGTTCAGGAGGTGGCCTTTACCCAAAAGGCAGACTGCATATCACGAAGCAATGGAAATAACAATAACTAACGTAGATAACAAAACTAACACCCATTTGTTTTTTTTACATATATATAACGTTAGCGTGTATTTCAATTATAATCGTCTATGGTCAGAATAGATTTATAGATCTTATTATCGTAGACAATCGCTTATAAATAAATTCTAATAAATTTTGAATTTCGCTAAAGAATATTGTGTCCCAAGATGTTTTTACGCAGTATCCCTAAAACAAAAAACGTAAACAAGGAACCTGATCCGTCACTTGTGGTTCTAACCGCATACGATGAGATGGACGTGGGGGAGGGGAGTCTTTAAGCCGTGATCACAACAGCCACCGAGCTCGGGACTTAATCAAAATCTGTCGTTCGATATTTAGAAATAGTCCATAGTTTACAATACCTCTGTGCTTCAACATGAAATCCATATTTTTAAATCATTTTATCGACATATCACTGGTTTGTTTGGAACATAGACAATGTGTTCATAGCAACGCATAGGGACGTAAATCATTATTTAACGACACTATTTGGACGCAATATTAGTTATGAAAATTTTCTTCACTATAATTACGCGAAACGCGAAGTTTTATTGGTTACGCTAACATTAATTGGTGTTGATGCGTAACCTATATAAGTAAAACATCTTCTATCAATTTTTGTACGGAAAACTTGAACAGGGCTCCGTGATCAGCAAAAAAATCACTGACGCTACAACCTTTTTAGGTCAGTTTCATGATCATTTGTAAATATAAGTCATAGGCACATCGTCTAAATTCCTGTATACTTTACGAAACGTATGGGTGCGTGATATCAGTAACTGACATCATATCGGTATATTAACTAAACTATCGCGAAACATATTCTACCCCTATATTACAATGATGTATTCTTGTGTTTGTATCTGTCTTTTTTCATCATAGCTTACATACAATTTGATGAAAAGAGACGAATGAGTATTTCTGTTAATTTAATGAGTTTTTATGACTGAAGACGTAGACCCTTTGTAGACAACACCTTAGCGCCCAGTTAACCTCATCTTGAGGATAACCTGCATTATATAACATGCGTTCAAACATCTTTAGGAATAATATTATGGCGATACACTTAATACTGTTATGTGATATGATTTAATCAAATGATAAATTCAAGAACATTATTTATGCAACGAATAACGTAAGTATCTATGTAGTACTTATCGTATATATGCATGAATAATCTTGACAAATGAATCTTCGTAAGTAAGAAAAACGTTTTGTATCTATATAATAAGGTTCGATCCCTGGACCAATGGACTTTCTATCTATGTACGCTTTAAAACTCGCTCGTCTGGTGAAGGAAAACATTGTGAGGATCATGGTATGACATCACGAAACAGATACATAAATTTGCTGCCCAGAGCTAAAAGTTCTAGCGCCACCATCTTTTTATATTTGTATTTACATACGCTAAGGAAAAGAAATATCTTAAACTAGACTTCGAATGTATACAAAATTGAAAATTAACTTTAAAAAAGAATAAAACAACTGTACAATTACGGGCGAGTCGAAAGTTAGTTATGACCGATAATGCAGCCATTTTCCTTTCGAATGCGCGAGCGCAGCACTTATATGCAAATTTATTAATTAAATGCCTTCCCGATGCACGAAACTGTTCGTTTCTTATGGTTTTTTTGTTTGTACTCCAACACCTGAGGTGAGTTGATTTTAATATTCAATCCTAAGTGATTCTTTTGCTTTTTAGTGAAGTCAACCGTCAATTGTTACAGCAGCAATCGAACGCAGAACATCTGGTTTATATGCATGTTACAAAGTCACGGAGTCCATTATTTAACCATCACATCAAATTTCTAACATTAAAAAAAATATTAATGTTATACGAAAACGAATTAAATAAATTAATTATACTCATAATTTTCACAAAAGAATGTACGACTCGTAGCAATAACGACTTGTTATGGCTACAAAATCCGCCGTTGATAATAGGTAAAAAAACAGTTATTATCCAGTAAAGTCACAGAAATCATAATAGTCTAGCACTAGTGTTAAAAAAGAAACTTTTCATTTTTTTACTAAATTATGGCATATTTAGCATAAACAGCCAATTCTAGATCCCTTATAATTACTAAAACAATCCATTTACACCGTTTTAATGTTAAAAGACATATCAATATGTATCTCTTCATCACAGCGTAAATTCAATTTGAAAGAGAGAAACAAAAGCGTTTTTTGATAACGTTATATAAAAATGTATAAATCTTGTACGCAAAATAATTAGTGTTATGACAGTTTACAAGTTAATTTAGTGAAGCTCTTTATTATAATGTATTAAGATGCCTTAAGGTTATAGAAACAATGGTGGTTGTATGAATGTTAGCGATTGTGAAAAATGATGTCATTTATAACCTACGCATATGTTAATGAGACCCAGTTTGAAATAACGATTGATTAAACCTTTTTTTATTTAAAACAATATGATTTTTTATAAAAAATCTAGCTATAAACAAGGTTTAAAATTACAAGTTGATTATATGACTATAGATTATGTATTTTAGATGTGGCTTGCCATAGACTATAAATAAAACTCAAGACCGAACGCGATGGAGACTCGCTGTGGACGCCCTTTCCACCCCATCATAGTACAATAACAAATGCATTCGTAGGAGAAATGATTCTATAAATATTGAGTGTAATTTTTTATTGTATGTTTACCATTATAAAAAAGATAGCTTGTAACATATACTGTACATATACTCGTAGCATTATATTATGTGAACTTTAATTTTTTTTTAAATATTCAGAAGTATATAAGACCCCGTTTCATGAAACGCCCTAATGTTTTAACTAAGTAGTATCTGTCTTTCAAACTGTATTTACGTTTTACTCTGTGGTCTTGGGTACTTTAGTAAAAATACGGCAATAAAAGAACTGCAAAAGGCCTTATCGCTCATAGGTTTATATCAGGCAAACACATTTCACAGAGCAATCGTTTTTGAATTTCCGATAGAAAGTTTATTTCGATTTGAAAACATAACTGTACTATAAAATTAATCTTTGTCTATTCCCAGTAATAACAGTGTTGACCGTGTCGAATTCAGTTGGATTCCGTTACCATTAGGATTAGTCCCTACTGCAGGAGACAATTAACTGTGGAATGTTGGACGCATTAACCTTTATTTGAGTGGGTGCGATTAGGGATGTCAGAATAAAAATAAAATCATTCAGTCACACAAGTGTCGTGTATTTACTTTTATGCGTTTATTATTTTTAGGAATTGTGTGTGTGATAGCCCTATATGGGGAAGCATGCACGAACGAACACAGAGATTTTAGGAAAACTCATCGTGGCCCTTAGAGCCCTTAACATCACCCAGGCGCAAACTCTTGCCGAAAACAGGGGAGAGTAGAGAAAGTTGTGCGGTGCCACTAACACGATCTTCAGATATAAATAGTGCGACTAAAGGAGAAGTCACATGCGTTTGTTTAGTGTTTGTGTTTACACAAACGGTATATCAGACCTCAATGCTACGAATATAAGTTTCATTTCTTAACGGTAGATATTAATTTTTCTACATATAATCCCATTACAAGTAGAAAAATGCACTGTCTATAGTTTAAACGCAAGATCAACGAAACAATTTTCTAAGCAGACCTAGATTCACAGCTCAGAGCACTCCTGTATGTCAAAAACAGATTTGAAATAGATTTAACCCTAACACTGATATTAGCATGGACAGCCCTAAGACCCCAATTTAATTGAAAAGTATCCCTATGGGAGAGTAGAAAATTTTTCTCACAAAATTTCAATGTGATTGCTCGGATTTGAACGGCCCATTTGTCTTGCTCTATTTGAAAATTTTGAATCTGTATTGGTTAAGTTCCTCTTGTATTTAGTGTAATTAGGTTTGATGAAGTTGATTAGTAAACTTTATATCCTTTTTTATAATAATTGCCATTAATTAAAGAGCGCGGTGAGTCCTCAGGCATCAAGTGTCCATAGGGGGCGGTATCAGTTAACGTCAGGTGAGCCTTCTTCCCGTTTGACCCCAGTTCTATAAAATACTAATATTGAGCGACAAATTTTTTTGTTCAATATATGTATCGAATTTCATTTAGTGATACACCTTTTTCGTCAAAGCGATATTAATTTTTATTATCCAAGTAAACATAGTGACTACTGTATAATATCGTGTATAATAAAGGTTCGTAAATGTTTCTACGGCTATATGACCAATAAATCCAATCCAATTTCCTTGTCCAGTAAGACACCCGAGTGCCGTATTAGGTATGATACGTCTGACAGTACAATATACGTAACATACTGACAGATCAACATCAAATAATTAATTTAGGAGGCCATGAACCCGCGACTTGTAGGATCGTATCAAATATTTACAATATCGTGATCGACCTTCGGCGACGCGTGGGAAAGTGCTTGTGAATTATATCTTATCTGCGCCCGCGCCGTATTGTGTGTTTAGTGTGGGATGCTGCGGTTTCACTTATCTGCGTAATACATACGTCTAGCGAATATATACGCAGGCGATGAAGGCAACATCTTCATTGCTATTAATGATAAATGATTTCAGTCGATTTAAACAAATGAAAAATAAATAAACCAACCTCGTGTGCCTGACACACGGTGTCGACTTTTTGGGTCTAAGGCAAGCCGGTTTCCTCACGATATTCTCCTTTACCGTTCGAGCGAATGTTAAATGCGCACATAGAAAGAAAGTCCACTGGTCCATTTTATTTAAAATTTTATTTAAATACTAAGGGTTGTGCAAAACTAAATTGAAAATAAAATACAGATAGAAATGTGTATATTTACAATTAATACTTACATTTAAAATACAAAAACTAAAAGCTTATCTTAAGAATCGCGATAATAATTAATGCTAGGTTTTAAAATACATGAAAATTACATTGAGAAAAGAATTATAATAGTCATGTCAGTCTAGGGGTGTTTACGTAGACTTATCCCAAAGTTTATAAAAACCCTTCAGCGTATTGTCATTATCTGTGGGTATAACAGAACTGACCTATAAACAAGTCCAATAAAGGACAGACCAAGAAAAAGTTCACAGTTATCTCTGGAGAAAAAATACGCGATCCACGCGCGATGACATTTCGAGCGCACCTGCGCTTGCGCAAGACATCCCAAACTCGCTATTAACCACAATTAGTGCATTGGCAAATACCTTGTAATCGATTCATTGCATCTTATGTGCGAGTCTTATTTTGTACGTAACAGAATTGGATGTTTCTCGTGGCATGATTGTGCGCAGGATTACACGCGCTATTCGCATTATCTTCGCTGGTGGGAAATTGGCAGATTATTTGTTAATTGTTTCGACATTTTTTTCGAAACTTATACGGTTGTTTATCGGATAAAGCAATTTAAAACTATGTATTTATTAGACAGTGGCCCAATGTAATCCATTTTCTAATTATAATAGCATTTCCGGTAGTAATGCTCCTCTAAATAGATCTCTATCTGCAGTAAACGACGCTTTGAGGACATACGAGGCTGATCCATTTTATGACAGTATCCATGTCTTCAGGCGTAAGATGCTGCAGCCATTGTTTCGTCATCAATAACAATTGCAAAGAAGAAATATATTTCTTTTCTCTTCTATAATTACAATTTTTCCCTTTAAATGTTGTGCACACTTGTCATTGATGCACATGTATGTATTGTGTTTTTTGTATGTTATGTGTTCGCTGTAAGTGACTGCATGTGTTTCGTTAGTGTGCCTTTTTAAAATAAATAAATAATTCAAGCTGTCTCTTTTTTGTTTCATGATAATTACAAATAAAACTATTAGTATACATTATTTTTATTGTGTTTTTTGTCACCGTAATTTCCATACTTTGTATAATGAATTACAATGCTCAGTCCTCCGTGGGAGACGCCTCAATGGTTGGTGTAGGGTATCCATGTTTGAAATCATTTTTAGTCGTACAAAGTATCCATAAGCTACAACCTACTATGGAATTTTTCAGAAGTTTTCCGTATGCGTACATATTTTAAGCATCTTAAAAAATTACGAATGTAGTGTTCCGGTCTTCAGCGTATTGTGTATATATAACAAAAACGGGATTTTGTTCACATTTACCAAGAAAATTATTTATAAGAAATCTGTATTTAAAAATATTAATTTAGTCCCAAAGATCCTAGACGGTATGGTGACAGTCAAAGGATTAGATCACCGGTACCTTTGTGCGGTGCTCACGCGCATCCTAATAGTGGAAATAATCAGGCTGGTAATGGCTTTTGGATGGGGCTCGGTGTTGGGAACGCATAATTCAAACCTTACTTAAGGTAAACTAGACAGGGTGTGTGAAATGATTCACTATTTATTTTGTATTTTATCTTTTAAATGTTTTACGATCAGCTCAGGGGCTCTTGGAGAAACTGATCGTGGTTGGTAACACATAAGGCATCGGATAACCAACCAGATGGACCGATCAAGTAAAAGACTCGTCGTCCTCAAAACTTATACACTTTTAAATATATACACTGAGGCGTTGGGCGGAAACTGGTGGAATCAGTTTGTCCACTCCAGATCTTTCCATCCTGACCACGACGCTCAGACATGAGCTAACAACTGAATATAGTATAGTCTTTTATTAACATAACTTTTACACATTTAAAGAAAACACTTAAATTTTAGTGTTTTACAGCGTTTGCTTTACGCGAAATATCGGAAAAATTTAAAAATATGTGAAATAATAATAAGTTTATATATAGCTTAAATCCGTTGAAAAAGTGTTTTCTTTAAATACCAAATGAATAGACAAAGAGATACAGTTAAAGATATAATAGGCTGATTTGTGATGTAATACTAATAATTTTAAGTTTTCTTTTCTTTATTCTTTCCGATACATCAGTTAAATTTAGCAATGAAGACGTTAAAAATAAACCTTTAAGTAGTCAAACAGGACTGGTTCGAATTCTTATCTCGAAAAATCAAAAGGCGAATTCAAAGTAGCAAATTAAATGAAACCAAAAGTCGCCCCAAAACAATAAATCAGTCTGGTCCATACAGCGTTCAATTCAATTTCTTATCCGATCGGCAATACCCGAAATGATGGCTGGTACAGCTTTCATGAATTAAAGAGAGCATTAATTGTGAAACTGAGATTAATTAGAAATTGTGAGTATAGGTGTAGGTAAATATAACATTGTCAAGTATTTAGTTATTTTACTAAAGCTTTATTAATTATTCCATACAATAATTGTTTAAATATTTTAGTATAAGTATTAGTTGTAAATAAGTTCCAGTTTTTTAAGTATTTGTATGGCGCCTTTAAGGGTAAAAGCCTCCTCTATATTTTTCAATTTCTCTTCGTCTCCAGCAACAGTCATCCAGTTTTTCTCCGCTAGTAATAAGTTATTCAATGGTAATTCACAACAAAATGATTTTTATTAATTATTATATGGGTGATTTTATAAATGATAATATGTTTTAACAATGTGATGATCTACTAATACGTATAATATGTATAACTATCATCATATCATTATATGATAATATAATGTAATATGTAAATACTATATATACAATTCTGTCTTTTAAGATAATTGTTAATAATAAATAATTATTATTGTAAGATTATTATAAAAATAATAATTATTACTATTACTATTATACAATTGTCAAAACTTTTAACATTGATTGTTATTGACAATATATATATATGTTTGAACAATGGGCTAGACACATTATGATTTTTTTTTTATTGGCTAGTACAAAAACCTCCAAACATTATTGCGTCAAACATAAAAGCCAATGTTAATAATAAAACCACCAATGAATGTAAACATCTTTAAATATGCAAACAACCACCAAACCTTATGCAAGTATATGTAAGGTTAAACAAAGAGAAAAGTCGTATAAAAGTAAAAGTTCACATGTGAGTGCGCAAGCGCAGACCTGTCCCGAATTCCTAATCAATGAAAGACGCATCTTTGCGCTAACCACTTTCTATTCACAAATATAATTTGTACAGATAAGTCATAAATAATAGGTATTGTGACGAAGCTCTAAGCATAGTTGACTAGGCACGTAATTTTAAAAAATATTAAAAACATTGTGCAGAGCAGTGCTGGCATAGTGGCTTTACGACTCTTATACGAATCCCAGCATGAGGTCGTAGGTTTTATTTCCGGCTGTGCACCAATGGACATACTTTCTACGTGCGTATTAAACACTCGCTCGAACCGTAAAGACAAACATCGTGAGGAAATCGGCTCGACGGCTATAAAAAATCGACGGCTCAGGAAGCATTAGCTTCCTATCTAATAGATAAGTGATTACATTTACTTGCCTATTAGATTAACAAATGATCATGAAACAGACACAGAAATCTGAGACCTGAAAAGGTTGTAGCGCCACTGATAAAAAAGCACTATTTAAAATACTAATGCGAGGAAGATTTTAATTTTTTGGAAAGCTAATTCCTTTGATATGATCAGGCGTTTGGAGTCTTAAGATTGTAATAAATAATAATAAGCGGACAGGAGCTCGCGTGATGCACGCTACTGTGCGCATCTCCGTCTACACGGTATTGTGGTGTTCGGCCTAATCGGGGCACATCGGCCATCCATTCGATTTATTACATGCTAAGTATTTAGATGTTACAGATTATTCAGTACTTTTAATTTAACTGTCTAATTTAACCAGAAGCAACTTAGAATTACGTATATACGGTTTATAACGCTCCTAAAATAAAGAGCAAGGGTGTATGGGATTCACACTATAAAGAACTAATGATTCATAATATACGAAATAACCTCAGTTAATAGTGGAACCTAGTTTTTATGAATAACGAAAAATAGAACAAAATTACTTGAATTTACCCAGAATTTAGAATGAATTCAAGAATAGAATTTAACATGAAAATCATGAATATGTATTCCAACAAGCGCACTTAGAAATTAGCATGCGTCTTAATGCACGCCGTGACATTCAACAATGGAGACAAATCACGCGTTCACTCAAATGCAATCCCATAAAGAAACGTGGAACATATACACACGTAATGGAAATTAAAAGATTTCTTTGTTTTTAAGTTTTCGTGGAGATTCCAATTGGAAGTCGATTTTGTCTACAACATTCAATAACCAGGTGGCGATAGTCGATGTTGGAACAGGAGCTTAAATATTTATTGGAAATAAGTTTATATTTGATAGTGCTTTGTCCGATATTTATTATTAAACATAATTACAACTATGTAAGTATTATCAAATAATGGAAATATAAAACAACAAACTTATCAAAGTTAAGAAAATATAAAAACTACTTCTTCTTCTTACTCTTTGGCTCTGGTTCAGGCTCAGGCTCTGGAGGCGGTGTTGGAGGTAGTTTCCTGTCAGGCCATTTACGCGTCAAGTAGTCGACCAAATCTGCCAAGTGTATATTTTTAGACTTCGCTAGGACAGCACCTGGGAATAAAATTGTCAACGCCTCTACGATATCTTCATCCAAGGGTGCTCCATTGGTTTTTATGGCTCGTGCAAACATTTTAGTATCCATTTGCGCCCCAAATTCTTTATGTAATCTAAGCAATATGAGAGCAACATCTTTCTTTTTCTTTTTACATAAGAAATCTGCTCTGTTAAATAAGATTTCTCTTATATCAACACCTTTAGGCACGAATACAGGTATTACTTCGCCATGTGTTATAATAGTATCTTTCCGGAATGTCTGTTGCAATTCTTTACGAAGGGCATCAAATTCTTCTTTCACAATTATATTGTCGAGAAGTAGATATTTTAACTTCACTTTCCTATTTTTTAAGCAACTTAACAATCGCATAGCGTCATCGGGCATTAATTTATTGTTAGATAAATCTAAAGTAGTTAGTTTAGGGCCACAATTTACTAATCCTGCGCAAATCGTTTTAACAACCTCTGATGACAATCTATTATTATTGAAATAGATACTATGTAAGTTTGGGCACCTCGCTATCAATATTCTAATAGAATTACCAATTCGCGCTCCGCTCAATGAATTCCAAGATAAATTTATATATTCTAATGCTTCATTTTGAGCGAACTTTTGACAAAGGCTAAAAACAGCGTTAGCTGACATTATATTGTTCCATGATAAATCAATACGTTTCAATTTGTTATGAGTTTCAAAGGCGTCACACAATGAAGTTAATGAATCGGGACCTAGTTCGTTATAGCTTAAATTTATATCAACGATGTCTGCGCCCAAAAATATGGATTTGGCTAAATATTCTATACCTTTATCGCCAAGTTTATTCTTACATAGATTAAGCCTACGAAGACTTTTGTTTATGTGAAGATTCGCAATAAGTCGCTTTAAGCCCTCCGGTCCAATACGGCATCCATGGAGATTTAATTCCTCTAAAGTAATATTTTCGATTAAAATTTCACCAAGGTGATAACAACCATCGTCATCTAAGAAATTATCTGTTAAATCAATGATAGTCACAAATCGATTATATTTTAAGGCATACGCAATAGGACGGACACCTTTTGAACTAATACCATAGTATTTTAAGTCTATTTTTGATGTTAATAAATCACGGTAAAATTGACGTATCGGGCATTGATTACTTTCATCGCATAAAGCCAAATAAAGCTTTTGACCATCTTCTGGATATATGGTTTTAGGTTCAGATTTAAGAAGAGCGTCTTTAATACCAGGGTCAACTATTCCAGGATAGTTATAATAAGGATGACGAAACACAGAGCTGGCAGAGAGTGGCAAGTATTTTGTACATATTTCACCGCTGCCGGGATCATATAAACCTTCTTCGTATTGTATTTTCTTAATGTTTTCTTCGAGAACTTCGAATTGAAGAGATGACCATTCTGATTTTGGAGCTTCTTGGGAGGAGTCATCAATACTACGCTTATAAATAACTTTTACCGCGGGCTCTTTTTCTGTAGACTTGATAGAACTCTCACTTAAAGACATAATATTATAAAATAAATAGATATAAGAATATTAAGTAATGTTCAATAACTGATACAAAAGATATGCAAAACTTGTTTGAAAAGAATAATGACAGCTTTTTTTGTCATAATGTAAAAAGTATTAATATTGGTACTGTAAAAACTGTTCTGCTCTCTGCTCTCATAAACATCATAAAGCCAAAACTTTGACTAATTGAATATTTCAGTCATATAGCATTAATAATTATATTATATATTTCTATAAGATTCATTTGGATAAAATTACTATTATTGTGATGCGTCCTTGTGCTCCAGTCTTCACATGCCTTCTCCGGTACAGGACTCGCTTGGCATAGTCCCTAAGTGCTGGAAGATCGCTTCAATCGCTCAAATCCTTTTAACTATCGCTCAATAGTTATAACCTTGTTCTCCAAAATAATGGAAACCATTATTAATGACCAGCTCCTGAGGTATCTAGAGGACCATCCTCTGATTAGCGATTATCTGTACGCAGTAGTCGCTCAGCTGGTGATCTCCTTGTATAGGACACACCTTACACATAGGTGGGCAGAGGCAATTGAGTCTAATGGGGAGGCGCTGACGGTAAGTATGGACATAGCGAAAGCCTTTGATCGGGAGTGGCACAGAGTATTGCTCTCGAAGCTTTAGGCCTATGGGCTCCCGAAAAAATTATGCGACTGCATCTCCAGATATCTAGTGCAAATTTACCCCAAGAAGACACAAGACTTTGAAGACACTCTCGTTAAAACTTCAGCTAACATCGGAATCGTCAACCACCTTGATCCCTTGGCGTTGCGTAGAGATCCACATCGGTCTTTCTGCATCTTCTACCGCATTTACAATGGACTGTGTTCAAAGAAGTTGTTCGGACTAATAGAAATGTATAAAAGCAGTATTTCCGCGCACCCTCAATAACCACCACTATGTGGAATCAGATGCCCACTGAAGTATTTCCAAATCAATTCGACTTGGGATTCTTGAAGAAAAGAGCGAACCTAGTTTTAAAAGGCTGGCAACGAACTAGCGAGCCTTCCGGCAATGTAAGTGTCGGCGGCGGTATCGCTTAACATCAGATGCACCTCTTGCCCGTTTGCCTCCTATTACATTAAAAAAAAACTTTAAATGTCTTTAAATATTAAAAGGATTTATATCAAAACAAACCTAGCTAGTTATGAAAATCACGAAAGAATTTCCTTTAATGATATCGTACACTACACATTAGTTTTAATACAAGCAAAATGTCTGTTGGTAAAAAAAAAACTTTTCATTTTTCTGTATAAGTATATTTTAGTTAAAAGTAAACAGTTAAAAGTTGTATAGCAAATTAAAACATATTCAAATAATAATGTAACAAATCCAATCACATATATAATACACAATAATAACTGAAAGATATTAAAAATAAAACTTATCAAAAGTTAAAGGTGTAAATGCATAACATTTTATTTATTCTTATTCTTCGATTTTGAGTTTTTAGTTTCTGGTTCTTGAGGAAGTGGCTCTGGTTCGGGTTCTGGTTCAGGTTCTGGAGGTGGAGTGGGTGGTAATTTTCTTTCAGGCCACTTCCTGTTGATAAAGTCAATTAGTTGACCTAGATTAATTAATTTTGTTTTACCCTTTGGTCCGGGAAAAGCATTAACAATTTCATCTATAAGATCACTATCAATCGGGGCATCAGTCCCTTCAATAGCTTCTTGAAAAGCCTTGGCTTGAATTATTTCTTTACATCCAACATCTTTATGTATTTGCAAAATGATTAGAGCAATATCGGTTTGTTTCTTTGGCTTTTTCGTTAAATACTCAGCTCGATTAAGGACTAGATCTCTCATATCAGGACCTTTCAGTTTAAAAGCTGAAACAACACCCCCATAAGCAACCACTAGATTCTTTTTCGATTTCATAGCTTTGATTTGATCCAACAGCACAAGAAAAGCACCATTGACAAAGATATTGTCCAGCATGACATTTTGCACTTTAACTGCAGTTGATTTCAATTTGGTTAAAATTAGAAGTGCATCTTCCGGCGTGAAAGGATTATAAGATAGATTATAGGTCATTAACTTTTTGGCTCGTGTGAGATTTCCAATAAGATTTTCTGAAGCTTCACCATTAAATCGGTTATTGCTTATGTTTAAAATCTTTAAATTAGGTGCTCTCATTGCAGATTTAATAGCTCCAGCAATCCGAACCCCAGAAAGGGCATTCCATGACAAATTCAATTCTTCAAGTAATTTATTCCCACCTAGTTGTCCTAGAAAATTAACGATACCATTTGGTGGGGAATATAGATTATTTTTTGATAGATCTATATGAGAAAATTTATTGTGAGTTTCTAATGATTCCGCTAAAGTCAACAATGATTTGCCAGAGATATTATTTTTGCTTAGCGAAATTTGCAATAATCCAATACCACGAATGACAACATTCGCGAAATGTTCGAGGCCTGCATCACCGATTTCATTTTGATTTAAATTTAAAATGCGTAAGTTCTTATTTAAAATCAACCCCACACACAGTTGTTTTGCGCCCTTGGGTCCAATCCGACACCCAGACAAATTTAACTCGTGAAGAGTAGAATTACATATTAACATTTCACCAAGGTGAAAACAAGCATCTTCATTAAGAAAATTATCCGTAAAATTTATGGACGTTACATGTTTATTGTATTGCAGGGCCAATGCCATAGGACGTACACCAAATGGATTCACGCAATAGTATCTTAAGTCTATACTGTTTGTAAGAAGTCCACGATGAAACGATTTGACGGGGCATTGATCCATTTCATCGCAAAGAGCAAGGTATAATTCTTGTCCATCGCCAGGATATATCAGTGGTGCTTCTGGTAATAAAAGGGCCGCTGTAATACCTGGGTCTAGGACTGCAGGATAGTTATAGTATGGATGCCTCAGAACAGAGCTTTGAGACATTGAAATGTACTTAGCGCAAACTTCTCCACTTCCCGGGTCGTATAAACCTTTTCCGTAAAGTATTTTCTTTTTATTCTCTTCGGGAGCTTCTAAAATAAGTGAAGACCACTGCTCCATGGGTGGATCTTCTTCGGAACTCTGCTCCATATTTGTCTCGAATATAACTTCAGTTTTATCCTCTTCATCGAAAACTTCTGACGACATTTTGATAAAAATAAACAAAATGTACCAAAATTAAAATATTTATAAAATATATAAATTAACAAATTATTTCAAAAGTAATGTCAAAAATTATGTCATTTTTTTTAGTTTATTTATGCACAACTCCTTGATTCTTGTTCTTTTATCTGTGCTCATTATTATATCACGATAGTATCTTGTCATTTGTCAGTTTTCTAATAGTAAATTTTTTATCGTAATCTTTGATCAGAGACTAAGACTACTTCAGTGTGTATACATTGGTAATAAGCCCACCCAAAACACAATAATACAAATATTAATAAATAATAACAGGGTTTTAATTGCAACAGAGGAGTGAGCACGCAATTGTTGGAGTTAACATTCTATGATCGTAATTGCTATCGTGTTAGCTCAATAAATAGTTTGCTTTCGCTGTGCAATCTTGGAAGTGAATTATTACAGTGAGGAAATGCACCTAAGTTGTAATTTAAAACAATTTTCATTTTTATCTTTTGTAGACGTTCATTGCACTACACTACATTCTCATAGATTTGTATGTATTCACTGCAAGATGTACACGAGAGTGTATTTTTTTACTTTTTTAATAAAAAAAGTGTTAAAGAAAAATTTTACTAAGTACTTTATTTATGAATTTGATCTTACCAGCGAACGGTTCGAAATTTCTTTTCTAAATAATTAAAATTATGTTCCATTAGCAAAAAATAATTAATTCGCCAATAAAATGTTTAATTGTATTAATTAAACCATAAAAAGATTAATTTATTAGAATGTCTTGTGACCTTCAATTTTGCAACCTGTCCGCGTCAGTGGGTCAGGCAGAGCCCAGGGCAAGAACCTCTTTATACGAGACCTCTGAGTCGTCTTGACATAGAGTAATGTAATTATAAATATAAAAAGAAATAATATTAAAAAAAAATCATTTTTCAAGATGGGTTGACTGAAATATTTCACGGTTTTTCCACAAGTTAGCGACCTTTTCATGAATGTGATGACTGTTTCAGGAGAGGCTCTTTCACATATTAGAAAGTTGTAATTTGTGTAGTTTTACCCACGTTTTCAGGCAGTTTTAGAATATGTGTAGATGAGTGTTAAATTTTTCAGGTAACCCGTTTTGAGGCCTTATCAAGACAAGTAATACCTCCATAATGATGGAATGATACGCGAGAGAGAGTGAAGATCGGATCTTCTTGAAGCCAGACTGGACACTCTAGAACGCCGTTAGTCAAGGGCCGTCCAATGTGCGATAGAGATAATGAGTACGTACGTTCTAGAATTGTGCATTCGCTACTCAGTAGCAATCCTGCCTATAGAGTTCTGGAAAATCGTTCAAGATATATCCCAGGGATATTATAAGCGAGCCGAAACGCGACCAATTAATAAGGTTTCGAGTGCGAGAGATTAACAGTGAAGTGATAAAGTGCGAATAGTGAAGTACTTATATTTATAGTACTGTGTGAGTAGTAACCGGTATTTATATGTGGTAATTAGTGTATTTCTGGCTTTTTAGTGTTTAATTGTAGGTTAAAATAATTCATTAATTTAAAAATAAACCCTTTACGGTGTTTTCTATCAGATCCCCTAAATCGTAAAAATAAAAAACAAATTGAAGCGCCAAAAGTATAATATTTTATTACGAATATTTAAAATGAGGTTAATAATAATCATTTATTTATCCACGCCAAATTACATAAATATAGATAAAAATAATAGTGGTTTTAATAGATAGAACGTAGCATGTATTTTTAGGAAATCTCTGGGTCTAGTTAATCTATGTTAATGCCTAGAAATAGCTTGGTGTTTGGGCGGGGCGAGTGAAAGTTAGCTGGAGGATACGGAAACTGCGCGGTTTCTTTGAAAACGTCTCTTTATCTATGCTCATTCATCATGTCTTAAACACTGCTGAACTTTAGGCAACGAAAGTCTTACTAAAGTTATAGTACTTTGCAGTGAAGCTTTTTTAAATATATGCATATATAACATATTTTGTTAACTGTTTATATAAAAAGGTGTTATCATTTACTAATTATATATATACAGTCAAAACCATTTACGACGACATCGTTTAGAACACCATACCAGTTACATTGAATAAAATCAAAGGTCCCGGCTGAATTGTATGTATTAGGTACTCAATAATAATGACTATCGATTTTTACGACCAAATATGAGTAAAATAAAAATCCCTTCGATGTCGTTATAACAGATTTTGACTGTATATATAATTTTTACATTACATTTTCACCGTACAGTTCAGTAGATAACATGTTATCAATAGATCCAGATCACGGAATCGTGTTTACCCAAAAATAGCCGAAGTAAATCATAACTTCGCTATTTGATAAAGAGAAAACGTTATTCCCTTTTGTACCGATAAATTGTATTTGCTTTTATAATGACTGCCACAGTATAAAGCATATCTACAGTAATTCGAAATTTTATTAATACAGAGTATTAACAATTCAGCAAACCAATTTTTTGAAATAAAATTTTGTATAAGATAATTGCAATTAAAAATATTTTATTGTACACATTTTTGGCAACGGAGGAAAAGATTAAGACTAGAAAGTTTATAATATACAAATACACTGAAAGAAAAAAATCTAATAATCATCTAATCTAAGCTACTGTTAGGCAACCACTGGTTAAACTGTGGCAAACCTGTGGAAAGCTGGCTGATAATGAAACAATGAAAGTGCCTTGTACCGTGTGTTGACTAATTTGCTAGGTCTTATCTATGTCCTATATTAGTCTCGCCTCCAATCTGTTTCCTAGACTGGAAAGATTTTAATCGTTAATCTAGTGATCCAGTCGAAGTTCGCCTTTAGATTAAACAGCAAAATCATTATAATTAGCGATAAAAATACACACCTATCTCTTTGTCTATACACTGTTTTATTTATTACCTGTATTAAGCCACAGAATACTGCACATGCACTAAAATTATTCTATTATTGAGGTAAAAGTAACTTAAACTTAGATATCAACTTAGTCAACTTGCAAGTACTTGCTTTAATTAAAATCAAAAGTATTCTGTGGCCTTATTCAGATAATACAGCGTAAAGACAAAAAGCAAGTCGAGTATTTTTTTCGTTAATTATTTTCATTAAACTTCAATTGGATCACTATATTTTATAGCCATTACATTAACATTCTATATAAATTGACTTTGAACCGGCAGGTAGTTTTAGCCGCGCATCAACACTTTGTGGCACTTACAGTCCTTCAACAGAAAAGCGAACCAATTTTTAAAAGGCCGGCAACCCTTTTAGCGTTGAGGGTCCATGGTCTGCGGTATCACCTAAATTAGGTGAACCTCCTGCCCCTTGTACTATAAAAAAGAAAATCCAAAAGTTTACGACGCATCAATCAGAAAATAGGCACAGCTAGCAAAGAGAATCGCAAATATATGTTCCATGGGTCAATTACGGGACTTCATAAGCGAAGGGACTGTAGAATATACTATGAAATTTTCTTAATAATCATAAAAGCGATAAAAGATATGTTACAATTGCCGACACATTTATAATTATTGATTATCGTTTACTATTTATAATCGACTAGTATTTTTATTCATCGCCGTGGCTCGAATAATCCATTTACGGTGTTGTTTTTTGTATGCGTATGCGCAGTACGCACGAGCTTTAAGGGACCACACACATTCGTCTAACACATTTATTCATGAGTTATGATAATATTTATACATTATTTGTTCAAATAATGAAGTATACAAATAATGAAAAGGAAAAATGTTTGATTACTCCAAACGTATATTTTTTTAAATTAGTTCTCAGTAATACAGGTTATATATATATTTTAAAAATAGCCAGCCGTACTGGCGTTGTTGATTCACGAGAAGCAGCATATTATAATAAGTGGTGGTGGTGGTCTTTAGCTCGAAACTATTCTGTAGCGTTGTATGAACCTTCTGAACTAAAACTATAAAAATAGTGTGCGTGTCTTTTTGTGTACTTTTCGTACAATCAAATTACAAGGTTCTGTCGTAATTGGATCGGTTCGTATTATTATTACTTAGGGTTATTTGCCGAACAATTATGAGGAGTCCCCATTCATCCCGAGCAATTAGCATCATTGTTTTGCCCTTTAAATCTCTCCGCTCCCGATCGGAATACACCGTGTAAGCACTTAAGCGTTTTTGCGCTTTGTCTTTGAGATTTTTCAAGACCGCTTTTATTTATGGTAAAGGTGAGTTGTGGTGGCAATATTAAGTGTTTAGAATCGTTTTATATTAGGATACCCACAATTGTGTATCATTAATAGCAACTTAAATAGCCTGTTATAGCAACTAAATACACAAGTTGTCGCAAAAATTTCCTTACGTAAAGGAAGTAATTTAGTACTAACGAAAACCTCCTTCGAGTTAATTAAAATTAAAAATAGGAGTCAATCAAAGAAATACAATAATATGCCGGTAACGAGTTGTTGTTACTTGTGTCTATGGACGACAGTAAACACTTATCTTTAAATCCTACTCGTTTGCCTCTTGTCTCGTAAAATAAGGCGACTTTAGACATTTTAGAATAAATAAAAAAGAAAATAAATATAGTCCTTTACAATTTTCCTGGAAGAGATCGCTTATTAGCGACATGGCTGCACTCGTAATTAAATCTTCTAGATCGCTTACTTTTCTTTATTATTAAGTCTTTACATCTAACATCCGGCAAAACAAAACAGAAAATGGTACGTGTAAATAAAACGAGCAAAATCTTTAGAGTTATTAAGAAAAGAAAGCGTGATCGCGAACCGTACTAAATCATAACCATAACGATTCGTTATTATCGTGAAGTGTATCGATAAAACAATAGGTAATTAGATATCGAAGAAATTGCTATAACAATATGTTTTTATCGCGACGTTGAATGATCTATATTAAAATATATCAACTATATAAATAAAAATGAATCGCAAAATATCTTAAATAAATAAACAACTCGGACGGCTGGAGAAACTTTTTTTTTATTCCTTAAACTCTGAGAAAAATATTCCAAAACCTAGTACTTTTGGAAAAGCGAATAGTATAGTTGTAGCGTAGCAATGTTACATATGTTGGTGTGTAGGTACTTAAAAGGTAGGCTAAGTAAAAAAACATATTAAGGCGAAACCAATTATATTTAAAAAACTTTTAAATCATGAGAATAGTATCAAAGCGGATGTGTAGTTCGCTTTGGTATACTTACGTATTGTGCGTACGTTTCAGAAGCTAGAAGTCAAAGGAGTTATGTACGTAACCGTAACTTCAAGGATACTATATGTGGGCCACAACAATACCTTCGAGTATCATAACCACAAACAACCTTTAAAAAGAAAACCATATTGACCATATTTACCACAGAATTATTATGGGATTTTGGGTCTGTTTCATTAATCAATCTCATTAATAGACAAGGTAGTCTGTGCCAAATCTACGGATGTTAGCTCAAATCATCTCAGTATTCCTTCTTCACCGTATAAAACACAGTACTAGGCTTATACTATGTTGACTTATCTGAACATCATAAAATTTATAATTGTTTATATGATATTGTTATAGCAATACAGTATACATGTATATAGTCATTACAAGTCTAATTTTATATTTCAAAAGCTTAATTGCCAATCTTCCATCTTCCAAAGAAATTATAAAATTAATATTCCAAATGTAAAGATAATTAATAACTTCATTACTATTATACAATAGCTAGCCTTAAATGATATTTCAAATATTTATTAATTACTCAATAGGTTAATTCGGCATTTTAATTACCTACCTTTTTTATTATCAAAGGTTATTCGACTGTTACATGAATAATTATTACGCCATTTATGAATTGAACAGATAAGTTTCGGAGTTTATAGCATTCTTCCAAGCTAATTTTTTTAGAGAGTTTCACTATGGCCAGTCTATCAATACATATAGTATATCAGAAAAGTGCTATCAATATAGCGGTAACCTACAAAACTTAGAAAAATTTAAAAAATCAAGGTGTAAATTAGATGATTTTAACATGGTCTATATTTATGATTTATGCGTTATGATAATTAAACTTATAGCGATTCTTACTTTTTCTCAAGGTTTAGTAAAGCGTTGGCTGAACTTATTGTCAACAGTTAAGGAGTCGAAACGATTAATTCAGGCGCCAGAGTATCAGACTTTGCAACTCCAAAGAAAACACAGGGTCGCACTTGCTAACTGGAGCAAGGTGAATATGTTAATTATAAATCCATATTGGTTAAAAAAAGAGTATATTTTGAGCTTTATGTAATTGTAATAGAGTTTAGTTTCAAATGGCAATGATGGGGGCGTGGGACAGTTTAATATAGTATACTGAACAAGCAGTTGTTATTTTAAGCCCTTGCAAGCCGAAATTTAATAGATTAGTATCAAAAATAATCATTATTTTGTATTTATCCGTTCGGATACGCACTGTAATTAACAAAGTATTGTCACTATTAGTGCGTACACTGTATTCTAGTAATTCATTACCGATGCGTACGAGTATCGATTAAATCGAAGCAAGAAAAAAATATGAATGGCTGGTATTTCGCTCCAAATAGCTTTGCTTTAGAAACGCATAACAAAACGCTTAGAGGCCTACAATGTATATGTACTTTTAAATGTTCTTTTTGTACTATGACATAGTTTATATCACTTACATTGTCGGCTACGGGCTTTAGATAGATTAAAAAAATCATTTATTTATTTATTAATATGAAGCTATATTATTTCCAGGAAACATTTTTTAGTTCAATAAAAGTAACCTATTTAAGGTAATGAAAATAGGGGTTAATCGTAAAGGGATGGCAATTACGGGTTGTATGTATTTTTGTATGTTGCACCATAAAAAAATAAAAACAAAAAAAAAATCTCTAAAAAATAAATTTTGGGGTGGACACCCCATCACTTAGGGGTTTGAAAGATATATATTAGCCGGTTTTCAGACTTACTGAATATGGATAAAAAAATTCATACGCATCGGTTGAGCCGTTTCGTAAGAGTAGGAGTACGAATTTGACACGAGAATTATATATATAATTATATATATATATATTAGGATAGTACTATATTCTGTAAATGCTTAATTTGTTAAATTCCATTTAATTAAAATCACATTTCCAACGAATAAACAAATTCAAATGTATGCAGCCAGGACATCGCTACGGAGAGCAAAGTTTGTAAATGTGTTTAAGATTTTTTCAATCGATTTTTAATATGTAGGTTGAGAATATTGCAAATACTGTATATTTGTGTGTTATTAATAAATTAGGTTTATTCTAATTAATTAGCGCTTTGCTGATGTTTAGAATTTAAAAAATAATTGTATAACCACCTCCAAAATAATCTTTATAATTCGACAAGTATTTTATATACGCAGATGTACTATTAAATGGAACCACAAACACGGCAATTGGCTTACTTATGTTTGCGTACGGCTCGCAAATCAATTATAATAAAACCAAAAACCCCAGCCCGATACGATCACCTCTAATAATACGTCCCTAACCGCTAAATATTTCGTCTTTTTTGGTCATCGATTATGATCGAAAACATGAAAGAGCCGGCCCTGGAGTTTGCGGGTAAATTACGCGTATGCTCGTTTTGTTTTGTGTAAAATTGAAAATTTGAATTATGGTTAATTCCGGAAAGGAATCTTAATGTGGTTAGTTTGATGTGTGGCCTTCTGTGTGATATAGGTTACATAAAATTCGTTGTCGCTTCGTTCACTGTTTTGTATGCTACTGTGAACATACTACATTTGCATGGTTAGATGCGAAGCCAAATTTTCATTCCGACGCCTCACGTTACTTAAGTTATAAACTTTACAGGCAATATATAATGGACTTTAGTATGATAGACAGGCACATAACATTTTTGATTCAACTTTAGTTAATATCGGTATAGACTGACATCATCAGTACTATATAAATATTGGATATATTACCAAAAACATTCTCGTAGTACATTAAAAAACAACTGAATATACAACTTTTAGGATTAAATGAAATTCCAGAAATTTTTGTGATAATAATTTGATAATATAAATATATATTTTAATATTTTGATGTCGTAGTAATAATATAGAATGTCATCTAATATTCTAGCTCGTATATATGTAAGACAAGATTGCACGCCATGGTGTATTTATCGTACCTACTCAATTAAAAAGAATAATAATAATTATTAAATTTTGACGAATTTGCTTCAGAGCAACTATCCTATACCTTATCCAAAATACAATCTTATAAAAGAGTCCGTACATGCAAATGATTTTCTTTGTACTGTAAGATGATTTTATATTAAATATACCAAGTATATAAAAGTTATCATGCATGACACCATAACGCGAAAATTATTGCATACCAAATGTCATAATTCGCACATAACCGTTTCGATATATATGTAAAGTAATAAAAAAATTATTTATTTGTCCAATAACATCTCTACTCTCGACACCGTTACCTTCCAAGAATAATATAATCGTGGATCTTATCGATAAGCCGTTTGATTTTAAACTTATTATTCTTATTTTTGTTTAAAGGAGTGAAATTTCGTAATAAGTAATCCCCCACAACTATATTATTCATAGGGAAAATTGATCTACGTGGCAAAATATAGCGTCAAAATAAATTTATGATGTAATTATGTATTGTAATACAGCAAGGAAATGCTGCAAGCTTTAAAGATTTGTCACAGAGATTAATTTTTAATAATTATTGTGTAGCTTTACATTATTGTAAATATTAATAATATTATTATAATATACATATATTTGTGTGTTGGAAAGAAATTATCATAAAAAACCGCTACAACCTTTTAGGCCTCAGATTTCTGCATCTGATTTATGATCATTTGTCTTATAGGAATGTAGGTGATCAGCCTCCTGTGCCTGACACACGTCGACTTTTAGACCGTCGCCGTCTAAGGCAAGCCGGTTTCCTCACGATGCTTCCCTTCACCGTTCGAGCGAATGTTAAATGGGCACATAGAAAGAAAGTCCATTGGTGCACAGCCGGGGATCGAACCTACGACATTTTATTCGATATATTTTGTTGAATACTATCTATCTCGATTTCACAATTCCAACCAACTTCAACATTAGATTGTCTAGGACTACTATTTACTATCTACTATGATTGCTTTCCTTAAACCCGATCCTTAAACATGAAAATCAAATCGTCAACAAAGATTATTTTGAAGTCGCGTAATTTAGATTAATTAAAATAGGCAATCTTATCCCCAGCCCACCCATAGCATAATATGTACATAGCCTATGAATTATTGGATGTTACAAATTGTGCGTATAATCGATATAATTGGCGTGTAATTGGAGCATCCGAGCGGGCGGACACGAACCCACTGACCTTGTGCATCTCATGTCACAAACATCGGCCCATTGCGGCCTATGCCGGCGCAGGATAATCACAGCTGATGCAAATTAACGCATATATCGATTGAATATACTACAGAAATGTTTAAAGTTTGATTTCCTCGTATATAAAGCTTAGATTTTATGATTATGAAATAAATAATAATTATTAATAACCTGTAGTCCATAACTCTGTATAGGAAGGTTTTATGCTGATGTTACCTGAAACAAAATACATTTAATTTAGTATTACATAAAAAAATCAAAATGATTGAAAGTACGAAGATTGTTTTTGATACTAGGAATTTGGGCAGACATTTCCAGGAATGAAAAGCGTGAATAATGATGAAGTAATATTTCTTTATAGTGCAAAGTGAAAGTCGTAGTTATGCACGATTTTTACAGGTTTCGCGATTTAAGTATAATCGATTACGTTGATATTTTATAACAAGTTTGTAGAACGGAAGTTATTGCGTAACTTAAATCATCATACGGATATAAGAACTATATATCCGTAACACTAATTAAGGTATTTTTAAAATGGCGTAATTATATTCAAAAAAAAATTAATGTTGTTTTAAAATAATAATAAACTTAAGGATTGCAACTCACTGATTTATTTTAAACATAAATAATTTTTTGTTTTTGTAGTGGATTCACTACTTCAATTCTACTTCATTACCCTTTTCGTTAGAATATGGTAAAATCAGTTTTTTTTTCAGAATTTCAGATGACAACGTATTTCTAAGAATTTTTTTTTAAGAACAGGGTTCTAACCGGCAGCAGGATCACCTGATGTTTAGTGACTGTGATGAAGTACTGAATGTACCGTCCCTCGATTTAACGACGAACTCCCTTAACTCTAAGGCGTCGCAATCAGATTGTTTACACGTGTGGACTGTTGTTGACCATGTCTCATAAGTAGGAGACTTGGATTATCTATACATTTTTATTCTCTTCATTTAACAACAGCTCTCTATAACGCCATAAAGTGCACAGTCCCTTTTAGTGTCGTTATATAGAGTTTACACTGTATACTGCAAACCGTACCTCCAATATTAGATTCGCATTCAGATAACGCTTTGTTCTAAACGGTGACTGATCGGTTGTCGGCGTACGATCGATTCGATACAATTGCTAATTCGATTGTAGCTACTCCACCTTTCACGCCGGCCGAACCTATTTGTCTCACTGTCTTTGCATTGGTCATTTGTTATGGTAATTTTTATTTTCTTTAATCGATAAGGAAATTTATTTTGACACTTGATGAATGGAACATTAGGGTTTAAGACGTTGAACTTTGTTATTTGATTATTAAATGATTCAATGAAAGCGGATTGAGGAGTGGTACACTCCAAACTGCTTACAAATTTAAATGAATCAAAATTGTTTATTTTATACTGTATGGTTGTGGTTGTACATTTTCAGGCTTTCTTAGTTTTCAAACGTGGCGATTTCATTTCATCTTTAATATAGACTGAAAGTAAAATGTATTATCTCTCTATTATTTAAACAACCCTGATGACCCAGGACCAGAAGCATTTTGGTACGGCTGTACATATAGTGACTAAAATTAAATACAAAATTTAAAGTACAAATGACCGCCCTTCCGTAACTTATATGGTGGTAAATAATAATTCTATTTCGCGAATGGTGACTATGTGTGCGTTTGTGTGAGTGAGTGTGTGGGGTATGCTTGGGGTATACTTTGTAAACGAATTGCATTGAAATGAGATATTGTTATTTAGTTAACATATAGCGAAAGTATTGTGATGAAGGAGTCATTGACAATACCTAAACAGCACAACAAAGATTAATGGCATTGCCATTGCTCAGGTAGCCAAGGGTACCTGGACTTGTTTGGTTAGAAAGAACGTCGTATTTGCTTCGTCGGCTGCAGAATCAGTAAGAAGTCGTGAGCCCGAACCTGAGTACTACATTTTTAGTGGCTCCGTTCATTAAGAAAGGAAGGAAGTTCAGTTCCTGAAGGTACTGTTGGTGTTGCATAGCTTCCTCCAATACTCCCTGCCTTTAGCAAGTCATAGCGCCTGTGTGTGCAAGGTCTGTAAGAATTGCCCTCAGGGTTCCATGCCTTGCAGTCTACCTGCCACGCTTCTTTTGTCTCTATCGCAAACTCCGCGTTCTATATGTCCAAAGAAGTGCATGATCCTTTGATGATTCACGGAGAAAGACTAGTTCTTCAGTAAGATACTACTTTCTTGCCCAAATCGCGTTTGTATGAGTGTATGTATAAACACACCCGGTGATCAGTAACTTGACCAGAGATGGTGTTTAAGGAACGGGGTTCAGAAACCTCGTTTACCGATCCAATAACAAGAGGAAACAATAAATCCCGGTTCGCGAGCCATTCGTCTCCGATCTGTCAAACCGCATTATGGCGAAAATAAAACGCGCTCAACTATTTCCCATAATTTATGGTCGCGGCTCGTAATAATTTTCAATTTTAGGTCATGTTCTGTGTTAAATGTAATGCTTGGGACATGAGCTTTAAGATTTGCAAGACAAATAAATTTGTTCACAATAGGACTGTTATATGCATTTTAACCTTAAAATTAAACCTTATGTTTATTAATTAATCTCTTGTGTTAGTTGCCTCGTTTATCTTTATATATATATATGATTCTACTGTACGTATGTATATCACTCAACTCCTCTTAAATGGCTGGACTGCTTAGAATGATTTTTTTGTATGCGTCCTGAGTGGTTTCACAAATCAGCCCAGTACTTTCATACTTTGTTTAATATCCTAATCGCTTGACGTATCATGTAGGACGTCTGTCGGGTCCGCTAATTAGATATAAAATAATGTATATATTTTATTTATATACATAATTAAAAGGTTTAACCATATTACACATATACAATTAAAATAGCTAAAATATATCCAAGTACTATAATTACAGAGAACAAAATATGATAAAAAGTGTTAAAAATATATACTACATACGTACTATATACGTACAATATAAATTATACTGCAAGCATATATACTACAATAACTATATATATATATAGTTTATGAAAAATAAACAGTAGTGGCTCCTGAAAGGTTGTATTTTTAGGTCCGTCCCTGAGATTCTAGGATAAGACTCGAAGGCTGGAGCCATTTCGCAAATACTGCTCCGTTTATTTAAAAAGGTTCACCCACATTACAACCGATACAAATTAAACAGTTAAAATATGACCAAGGACGGAGAAGAAAAGGGTTATTGAAAAATGATGAACTGTGGGAAAAAACTTCATACCTCCTACATATATACTATTACTTCACAAGATCTACACTTTAAATTAAGCCTGTTAAATATTATGTAACATTGCATAGATTTTCTAATCCTATACTTAACAAATATGGTAAACGAGGAAGACGACAGGTCATCAGCTCATCTGTAAAGAATACCGCGTTCACACAGCGCGGAAGGCACGACCCGGCATTTGGATGCGCTTGCGCCGTTTGACGTAATACTTTCTTATGAAATGTGATCAATTACTCGAACACTTACACCACTTGATGCAATGTACATTGAGAAACATTACAATTATATTTCAAAAGTGAATTAATATAAATGTAATCATTAATCTTATATATATTTTCTATAGAACAGTGGGCAAACGGGCAGGAGGCTCAACTTGTGGCCTGAATACAAGAGGGCTCGCGAATGCGTTGCCGTAGTTTTAAAAATGTGTAAGCTCTATATTGTTTCAAGACTAATAAAGCTATTGTTACTTTCATCACAGAGAAGGCTACAGTATGCTGAAATGAAATAAATCACATTTAAAAATGTATACAGATTAACTTAGTTGAACATTGCTTATACGTATCATCTGTGTGAGCGTAAACAATTTAACAGCAAGCGATCAGTACGTTAAGAGACAGCAACTCGGTTAGTTGTTATAAATAAGGATAGTGTGTGAGCAGAACAAAAGGTGACGCGAGTCCCGCGGGCCAGCAGGCACCACTCGCCCATAAATATCAAGAGGATATTTCTAGAGTAGTCTCCAGGGAAATTGTAATTTTTATGTATTGGAAAAGGGGTGATGCCTGATAGCCTATTAGGGGACATATGCATAACCTTAAAACTTATTTCTGACACGTTTATAGGAATTCCATAAATGAAATTTACATGAACAAAACAGTTTTAGAACATTCCGTATAAAATCAACACGCGGCTTACACAATCGTCTATTGTTTTGAACCGAACTTTGTGGGAATTCACTATTTGTTGTATTAACGGATTTTGTGAATCGAGGTCGTTGCGGTCATGAATTGATGTTACTTTTAGTCTACTGGGGTATGTATATCTCTGTTTCTATGATTTTTTAATAGCATTTCTTAATTTGCCATGTTCAAAAAGAGAACAGGCAACGCGCGGCACACGACCCAATTCGAGATACTTTTGACCCCTTCACAGAAAAAAATATCAGTGGCGCTACAACCTTTTTAGGTCTGAACCTCAGATTTCTGTATCTGTTTCATGATCATCACCCCTGAATACAAAATTTGGTATCCATTTACATACATCTAGATTTTTCGACATATCCAATCCAAAGTTGGACTTTGCTCTCCTTTATGATGACTACGATTGTACCACAAAGAACGGTTCGGTGGCCGTCGATACACAATCTTATACTAGAATAATAAGTCCTGAGTACATACCTCGTTACAATATCTTCTTACCAGGAAGAAAGGCACCGTATTATAAGCCGGATTTGGAGAATTTCTATTAGTTTGGGAACAAAGAGAGGTTAGACATTAGCATCAGCTAATACCTTGCCTCGCGATAGTTCTCAAAAACGCACTAAACACTCACTATAAAATTCTAAATAGTGGACGTAACTATTATCAATTATAATTAACAAAAAGTATATATCAAAATAAAAATGTATCTAACGTAACCCGAGTAAATCTCAACAATGACTCAACTAATAAATGTGACTATCGGCCGAGAAAAAATATTTGGGATCCCCTCATCAAAAATTATTAAATTGAAATTATGTATTTCGGACAACGATAACATTTTCAACCACGGACCTTGAAACAAATTAAGGAATAGAAGCATATTTGAAAATAATTCTCCTCGAATTTAACCCTCAAGATGAGGGTGGGGAAAGACAGCTCAGCCAGCGTGGCACCAACTTTCACCAAGATCACAAAATCAGGTAATATTACGTCATTCACGGTGATTATAGGCACTGAAGTGTTGAGATAAGACAACCTGACCACTGACCTCCATGTCAGAGATCTACGAATGTCAAAAGATTAAGAAAATATCTATACCCATTGAACAATAATCAGTTACTTGTTTCGGCAACATAATATGCGTATGCAATTTCGATATTGATTATTTTTGTGTTAGAGAAAGAAGCTTCTAACATAACAAATACGTTTTCTTTCATAATATAATTTTTGTATAAGTTTGGTAATTTGTCCACTGGAAAAGAAATTACCAAGCCAATTTTACGAAAACTGGTCTACCATATTTTCCCGTATATGTAGTGTAGACTCAGTTTCGCGAATTTCGCGATCTCACTGTTTCAAGGATTTCTGTTCGTTGGAAAACCATAGCAACGTGTTATGCCTAGGACTGCGAGGGTGACTAATTCCTCTACCTCTACCTCTACCTGAAACAACTTTAGCACAAGGGACTGTCTGTCGCGCCATCCCCTCTGGCATATGTATAAGGAGATGCGACCCTTGGGTGTGTCTGGGTCAGTGAAGTTACCACTGGCCCAGGCTGTATGTATACTGCCGTGAAGTTAGGAATAAAGAGAAACATCAGTAATTAAACCTAATGGACTTAAGTCTAGTAAAGGTTAAAAGGTTCACGATAACTTGACAATTTACGGCTTTGTCTTCGGTGCAAAGAGAAATTAATGAAGCATTAGAAACTTTTACAGAACTTGTAGATAAATTCAAAGCTGATAAGTGGAAAGTAAGAGCCTCCAAATAAATCGGAGTGATAGGTATTAAATCAAAGATAAGGAGACAATAGAGAGAGTGGGACATTTATCTTGGTTGGGTGCGTCTGCGCACGTTTGAGTTAGTAGAAAAAGTTTACGTTGTATCATGTTACGAACTTGATGATCAATTATATAATATTTAAACTTGTCAATTTGATTTGAATGTATTTCACCAAAGTCTCAAGAATACATAAACTTAAAGATGTAATGCACGTTTCCATAGCGATGACTCAAAATTCCTCTACAAATAGTATATGATATATTTCAAGAATTTCATTTTAATCATACTTGGCTGACGTATCAATTTTTTAATGTCAAAGTAATAATGCCAGTATCATGATACTTAATACCTAAACACTAATTAAAGGTAAAATTAATATTACTGTAACAAAATAATGTAGTATTTTCAAATGCGTTCGGGCGTCTGAAGTTGCTTCTCGAAATCTATACATAGCAACCATCAATCAGAAAGCAATAATATTCGTTTCTTACGACATTTTTACTTCAATAAAAACGACAACGACCTCACCGCCTTCATTACAACAAATCGTATAAAGTAATTGAATTAGGTTTAAAAAATCTGCTGCAAAGGACGAATGATGTTACTCAATCGTAAGCCTTATTCCGTTGCCAAAGGGTTCAAAATGTAATAACATAAGCCATGCACTTGTCGGCCCTGACTCACATTATGATCATTATGTAGTTAACGTTAATTACAGACGATGTTTAAATCATAACGACATATGTCATGACGAATTAATTGTCTTAAAATTAAATTTGGTCCATATAAATCATAATTAATAGAATTTCGCCGAAATTGATCCAGATAATTTGTAACATCGTAACTACAATATTGTTCATGTGTATATATTTTTATAAGTATCCTTAAGGACAATTATAATAATAACACTTAATTTACACTACAATAACACAAAATAGGAGAAAAATTAAATTTAATAAATGAAGACATGCAAATTGGGCGGTTTTACTGCTCAAAGAAGTTTCTAGACAACCCTAACATGAACAATAAAAATACAACACCGAACTTAAAACTAAACTATTGTGAGGTCTACACGGCTAACTGTAGTAGTTGTTACTACAGTGTTGGTATATAATGTATTAGGGAAGATAATCTTAATCTAATTGGATTATGATTATCATGATTATTTAAAAATGGAGCGGCACAAACAGCTTAATCATAACAATTTTTCTTTGCCTCACACATAAAGTACACCATACACTACATTAGGATAAATAAAGAACTAAAAATGTAAGTATTATATGAAAATACGTAAATTCAATGAGACAGACATTAATTATAATTCTCGATTTTCCTTCACATTTAACGTAATGGACATTTTCAATACATCGTTCATATAATTACGCTTTTGTTTATGAGTTGCAATTTATTAAATTTCTTGAGACAGAGATAAGTGCAAAAGTTCCATCATTAACACATACGTGTTGTGTTTAAGACAATTATAGCATCTATTACGATAGCAATAAAGAAGAAATTCCCATCATATTTATTGACAGTGGTAATGACAATACGATTTACCAAGGAACCGTGTGACAGTTTTAAAATTACTCTCGCCATGTGAAAAATGACTTCGATCGAAATGATATTTTTAAAAACAAAACGCGCTCTCTATGCAAATTAAGTATGGATCCAAAGACATGATAATGCAAAGTTATAAGAAACGCACAAGTTCAAGAATTTTATTATAATGAAATACATATTTACTTACAGCATTTTACTGAGAATCTACAACGTGTCCAAATATTACCAAATGGATATAAACACAACAATTTTAGAATCAATGGTAATTGAACAACGCCTAAGTAATGCACATAATTTAAAATAACTATATTTTTCCTGAACAAGTGGGAGACAGAGCAAGAGATGGGCACACGATATAAAGAGCTTTTCTCTTGTACAACTTGGACAAGAACAGCTAACACCAGAAAAGAATGAAAGCAGCTGGAAGAGGCCTGTAGTAATAGCAGTAATGGTTTAATAATAATAATAATATTTACTTACAGAATACTAATATGAAAAATACAAATATATAAAAAAGACAAATATGTTTAATGTTATAGCATTGCATCACAATGTGTAAGATTTGGGAAACCTTTCAAGTAAAGAAATACCTGTGTCAGGGTTCCCAGCTCTTCCATAACAAACTTAATATTTTTTTAAATTAAAATTTTGATTTTTTAAAACTGTTTACAACATCTTCTCCCTCGTTTTTATAATAATTAATCTATGTAATCAATCAAGATTCCTTCATCCTCAGTCCTTTGTTCTTTTCTGGACGACTAAAACCGGAATTGAAAGAATGTTAGAATCAAATACGTACCGTACTTACGTACGTTTACATTATTTCAGCGACCACCATATATTATTAAAACCCCCTAAAACATACATTCTTGGATACGTGACGCATCGTATAATTTAAATCGTGAACGCAGTGGCCTTGACTGGTTAATGCTCGCGACCGATGGGTCAAGATCGTTTTAATACCGCCTGCGCTTGCGCACTGATACCATTTAATGACTTAAGGTGTTTATATGAAGATACTGCAATTATTCGAATATTATGATTCAGTTATTCGGTATGCTTTGCATCGTTTCACAACGGTTTTTGGAGGCAATTTTTGTCGTGCACCACCACTATGTGGCATCAGCTGCTCACTAAAGTATTTCCGAACTAATTCGACTGTTACAAAAAAACAATGTATGACAATGTATGTTATATAAAATAAATTATTTACTGCCATTGCGCAGTCGAACACAGGCGCTAACAACATTTCTATAGGTAGGTATGGTAGGTATAGGTATGGTACATTAGAAAAGATGAGAGTGTCAGACTTGGTATTGGAGATGATTATAATAAAATAAAAAAAATAAGTGGCACTACAAGCTTTTTAGGTCTGGGCCTCAGATTTCTGTATCTGTATTCTGTTGTCTGTAATTAGGTGATCAGCCTAATGTGTCTGACACACACCAACGACTTTTTGGGTCTCAAAACAACTATTCTCACGATTATCCTTCACCGTTCGAGCGAATGTTAACAGCGCACATAGAGAGAAAATCCAATGTTGCCTAGCCGGGAATCGAACATACCGCAGGGATGAGAGTCGTACACTCAAGTCACTAGGCCAGCACTGCTCTGGTGATGATTGCCAGCGACATGATGATTCGAATGAAGGGTTCTGAAAGCTTAGTTTCTCGAGCAACGGCATGAATCTTGCTACGTACGAAAAGTAATCCCTCTTACATTGGCTGAGTCAGCCGAATAAAAATGAATTTTTTATTGGTTCATTAGATGTTAGGCGGAGGTCAGGTGTCTGTGGGCGGTGAAAGTAGATGTTAATTTTGTCATATTTTCTTTTTGTTACGTAATTTGCGAACGTACGTAGTATATTAAAATTCTTTCTATAAAGTGATTGTATTTAACATGATTTAATTAAAAGCTATGCGTCTAAAATATATTGTTTCATATCAAAAGCATTCAGTATTAATTCCCTGGATGCCAACGCTTATTATTATATTAAAATATACTTAATCATGAATAAAATTTAAATAAAAATAATATTTTAAATACACGAACCCTAAGGAATTTAACTATACCTGGGATAGACTGACACATCCCTTTCCCATAGCTATAGAAGACGTTAATAAGTGAAAGCGGTTTCTTTATTATTATATTAAAATATTTAAATAAATTATAAAGTCCCTAAATTGTTTCACAGATAAGATTTTTTTAATAAAAGTATAAATATCAACTATACTATATGAGTAAACACAGCAATTTATAGTAGGTACGGTACATACACAAAAGACAACAATTACAACAAGGATTTTAAAATGTATTAATTATTTTTAACGTAAGTTTTTATTTAGTCCTAGGCCTTTATCAAATTATCTAATAAAAAAGTATTTTTGTTAGATAATTTGATATGCTCTTGCTAAGCTTTTAGTTCAAACGCCGCGGGTTAAAGCGCATCTTTCAAATACAGCCTTTTATTAATGCATCCCATTAATAGTTTCACCTTTACGTTAGTTTTTATGGTAATCGAATCCATCCAGCATCTTTTTTCACATATTTTAAGGCTTTCACTTTTTTTTCATAAAAAAAGGCAATTTTTTTGCTAATAACATCTTAGCGGATTTTTCCCGCTATCGCTTTTACCATAACAAAACCCCTTCTTCACCCGTCAGTATTGTGATGCAACTCGCGCATCGGTTCAACAAACGCTCTTCATTGGCATGCGGGCGCAGGCGCACGATTCAATCGCGTTGTCTTAGCAAATGCCCTTGTGTGCCGTTGTAATTTGTATTTCAATCATAGATATGTCTAAATATTTGTACACTTAGACAAAGATAAAGGTCAGAACCCTAATATATGTGATAAATAACGCGAGTTTTGGATTTTTAATTCACGAGATCCTTATAATATTGTAAGGTAAAGTAAATATTGACTTTATTATTTTTTATGAAATATAATTTGATTATAGAGAAAGAAAAAGTAAAATGAATTTGATTAACGAATCCAATCTTCTTCCATACATATTTTAATATATACAAAAATTCAATCCAATTACACAGATTTACAGAGTTACGAGTATTACAATTTGACAGGACGAGCCGAGACAGTATCTTAGTCAGTACTTAGTCAAAAGAGCGCATTAAGACTCATTTAGTGTTGATAAAAAGATCCATAGATCTCACGTTAGTACGTGTCAACTGTCGACGTCAACTATCAAATCCTCTGAAGTTTTGACAGACTAGTTCTAAATGATTAGGATTCCGATTTTTCTGTAATTATTCATTATTTAAGTTTTTACGCCTACTAGCAATAATAAAAAGCGTCATGCAAATTTCAAGTTTACGTTATTTAAGTAATCAATATAACTGTTCGAAAAATCATTGAAAATTAGTGTCCGTTATGTATATGTAATTGCACCAATCAATGTCACTGTCATTGTCATTTCATGGTTTGGCATACGTAGGCAGTGACTAATACATCATATTATGTTTTTTACTTGCTTGCTCAATCGAAATAATTGCTTCGGTAATGTGTATTTTTTATGATATCAAAAAAAGTTGTTAAGCAAAAACAATCTTTATTTTGGGGGCATACATTTCATTTTATTATTTGGTAACTTCTTTACGTGTGGAATTTAAGGCTGTTTAAATCAGAGCGCTTTTTTAAAAAGTCGCGTTTACCATCTCAAAGTCAATCATTAAGAGTAATTACTCATTTTGTTAATAATTAAAGCATGAATGTGCCAAACGCGCGATGCCACAAAGAAAACTTGCAATGTGCTATAGATTATAGACATTGCGCGCCTCCTAACACATACAGATAAAAATGAAAACTCCCTAGTATCGGAATGAAGATATAACATTTTTATTCTCAGCTGTTAAATAAAATATTTTATTTTCAAACATTACCTAGATTTTTCCTTATATTCTGTAATGTCTATAATGACTACATAGTCTTTTGAAAGTAAAGATCAACCCAACCCAAAAAGAGCTATTAAAATATCCGTATCAGCTACCCTTAGGACATATAATTACGTCCGTCACCCTGCTACGCGTGTGGATAATTCGTTTTTACCTGTATATAATTTTTTGTGTACCTGGCAATTACTGTGCTTCAAAGATAAAAACATTTTGACTGTTTAACTTAATTACTAAATATTAAATCCTACTGTCGGTAAAGTTAGTGAATTTTGTTAAATGTATCTGATTATAAAAATTCTTTAATTGAATATTTATTTTTTACCATACTTAGCCATTTCATAGAAACTAAGTCAGTGTTCCTTACAACATAGCTTCACTTAATACATACTATTCATAAATACACTAATCTAGACTTTTCGCGTGGCACAGATTTATTTAAGTGTTAACCAGCTAATTCAGTTACAGTTACAATGACAGAGGCTCGTTAAATACGCGAGACGCAATTTTGACAATTGGCATAGTGGCTAATGCTGTCATTAAATCGGTCGGTAATGTTGGCCCATGTTGGTGATATCGTGTAAGAACATTACGCGCTAAAAATATATGGCTTTATATTTATGCCATAGATATTTTTGATGAAGCAGTGAAGATCTAAAAAATATTTTAATATTCTATTATGTTTTGTACAAACATATAATCGTTTCATACGTATTGCATTATGTTCTTGGAGAGGGTGCGAAAAATAAATAATGATGTGCTCCACTAAGAATATCTTTAAGCGAATTGTATATTGTCATAATGGTTTTAAAAATATAAGTTTTTAAGGTTCTGAACGACGTCCACTACAATACCTGAGCAGTTTTCATTTTGGGGACAGCAATTTAAGATATAAATAAGGAAAACGTATGTAAATACGGCTTTTCTTTTTTGTACTAAAAATTTGATGACTCCAGCTCAAAATCTCCATATATCTAAAGCTCCGATGACTTGCAAAAATCAACCGGACGCAGGCGAAGTCGTGACACTAAGCTAATTTGTTTACAAGCTCAACTACAGCCGGTTCGATTCAAGTTCATGATAGCATCAAAGTAATAAATCATTTTCTAAATGCTAAGTAGAGGCTGTATCGGTGCTAATTAGGTGACACCGGGGAAAGTTTGAAACAGGATAGAAATAGATTTTTACCGAGTCGTCTATAATGTTATAATAAAAAAAATATGTATGTTTATTCATTATAGGTACGTATGTAAAATTTGTCAGCTGTTCCCAGCTCTTCTTGGCACCATATATTATTTTTAAGTTAATATAACAAAATTTACACTTTTTATTACTTATTGTCAGTTTCTTTTTTAATTAATTAATATTTTTTAATTTTTTAATCCTATAATGACTTATTTTGTTTATTACGCTATTATTGAGGTTTAAGTTTCTAATTAGTTTTAGTTTTTAGTGTTTGCCTGTTTTATTCGTCGCTAGATGTGTGCGTCCTGTTTTGTGCGTCATATTTTCTTGTATTTGTTAAGCATTATGCTATTATTTATAAATAAATAAAATTATTGCGAGTTGTTCTATAGTCATGATAGTTACACCGGCTGAAAATTACGCTCATTTTGTTTCTATTATTACAAAGAATTTTCATATGACTAATAGATAGAGCGATAGAACAACATAAGTATGGGCAACCTCTACATGAAAAAACAAATGGTTTTTACTTTATTACCTTAAATAATAAACAATTTATTACAAAAATATTATTAATAATAAAACAGACTGTTTATGATACAAATATAATAAGTGTAATAATATGTAATTGAGGAATGACAAATAACACGGGTAAACCTTGACGTTTGTTTACGTGTTTACTGGCATGGTGCGTCGTAGGCACTGGTGCGACGCCATCTTGTCTAGGGAAGCGTAATGGGAATTTTGAATTTATGAATGTTTGATTCAAAAATGTAAAGCCATTTATTACCAACATAAAAAGAAATATTACAAGGTTCAATAGTCGCGAATATTCTGAAATAGTTTATAATCTTATCAAATAGCCCATTATAGAAAGTCATATGAAAGTGATAACGTACTTAGAAAATTCATTATTTTACCTACATTCATTGATATGAACTATCCAGTTATGATATATATATATATATATACACAGATATAGCACTGTTATGTAGACACTTTGAGAAAATGTCATTATAGTAAACTTAAGGAAAAATACAGTAATTTAATGAACCCAATACTGTAATTACTCATTTCTAGAAACGCTACAATAAATTCCTCGAACTTCAAATCGCTTATAGTAAATCGATTATCATTTACGTTTGTAAATAATCGAATCGATAGTATCGATGTTGAATAAATCACGATCGGACCCGAGACCCGGTTTCACTTCCGATTAAACTAATTTATTTTTAACTTTGTAATTTAACTTAAGCAGTTATTTTTACTTTCATCTGGCAATATTTGCCTATGTTGACGAATATTTTATTCGTTATATGAATGACCTGCGTTACATCGCTCATAGCATTAGTTATATACTGCATAAATAAACTATACAACACAAAAATAATTGTTCTATTCGCTTTATTACCTACCGGCATAAAAAAAATATCAATAAATTAGACGCAGAAACATAATAACTTAGATAAGATTAAATTTTTACCGATTCTTAAATGTAATTAATATTTTCCGCCTTAACAGAATATTATTGTCAATGTTATTAGATGCTTCTCTCGATGTCTGAGGCTGTCTTCCTCACACTGTTCGCCCTCGCTGTTTAAAAGTATTAAATAAGAGCTTAATAATTTAGGTAACTAATAATAATATACACCAATTGAGTGAGTACCTACTAAAGCACAAATGTGGAAGTTTAAATGCGGGTAGTCGAAAGCGAAACCGAAGTACAGCGGAAGTCTGCTGTGTAATGACGCTGAGTGAGCGCTTATTACACTTTTTCCTGAAAAATTAACTGCAGTCATCAATGTCTGCGAATTACACGTCATTAAGCTGTTAGTCGCATCCGAGACGAAAGTGGAAATTAAAAGTAATTAGACATAACGAGATGGAAAGTGGTATAATTTTCATGACGCTTAGCGATGTCATATGTTTGTAATATACACTTCTGTTGCTACATTCTTTTGTTTATAATTTTTTGTCTTACAATAAAGATCACAAAAAAGTGTGCGACATGAATTACCATCTATCCTATAAAATAATTATGGCTAATAAGACAAGGAATATTATGTTGACTTAATAAATATTATTCTACAATACTAAGGTTGTTCAATAACAGTCTTAGTGTTCTATCATGTTTTGATGATTCAAGTAGGTAATCATAAGTCTGAAATTATTGTGTTAGTTACAATATTGTCCTAAATATTAAATTGGTAGCTTTAAAGTAGTATATGTCATGGCAAACATATTGTTTTGGCAAACTACTTGCGGACCCGACACACGTTGTCCTGCATAATATTTCAAGCGATTATGATATTAATTAGTTTAAACTAAGCATGAAAGTATCGACTACAGCGCCATCTGCCGGGCTGATTGAATCTACATATGTATATATAAAGATGTAAAATCTGTTTATTAAAGATCTAGATATGTATTTCAAAGACATATATAAGTGTACAGTTCCATTATCTGCTTAAGTTTACGTTCCAAAAATTCTCATAAAATTTTTATTGTCCACAGTCCAACAACTGTGAACGACAAACGCATGTTCCGAATAGCTATGGAGTATAATTTGCACAACATTACCTCCGAAATATTTAGAAAATTCAGACATTAAGACAACATTTCTTTGAAATGGATCTCCATTAGTTTTGAAACTTTAACATTTTGAAATGAAAAGTCCTTTGGAGCCTTCGTTTGTCTGTACTTAAAAAAAATTAAAGGACTTGTTCACTTTGGCGCTAGTCGGGCCAAAAAAGGGCAGTAATTGCAGCTCATTGATGTTTATTTTAGTGCGTTGCGTGCTATCAGGGAGAAAACGCAAGAACGTTTTTACGCATGACGACGCCACAGATACGGAAACATACAGATACAGATATATGCCAGAACCCGATGACAGATGTTTAGCTTCCATCCAAACTGGGAAGTGAAGTTGTGGTAAATTTTTGTACGTCACGAATACCAATCACCATTTAGTTGCCTTATTTGAAAGGAGAACAAAACATGACCACTATCGCATCGCAAATTCGACAAACATTCTAAACATCACTTAACGATTTAATTCATGTTTAAGTTAAAAACTTATTGGATTTTGACATGCGGAAGTCATACTTCCTTAAGTCCTCTCTCTCATCCTTCGACTACAATCTTGTATTTATATTTGCAGGTCTCTGTAAATAATGTTCCTGCTCCTATGGACATTGCATATAAATCGTCAAAACCAAAAGGACCAGCGAACACCGTTACCACGGTAACTATCCATCATAATCAGCTCTTAAAGGACAGATAGATCGAATGCGCACAATAGCAGCAATCCTTTGACACGCTGTGCGCAGGCGCACTCAATGAGCTATAAATCATGCACTGTAATATAACGGTTCGCGAACATTTCGAGAAACTGTTGCTTCTATTATATTGCATTATGACATCATCAAAGCTATAGAATTGTGTTCTGACTTATGTCATAATGACCTGACATTGTTATGAAAGGCATTGGCAGACCATAGGATGATCTAAGGACCATCTAAGGGTCATAGTAGAAAAGTATACTATAGATTAAAAACTATACTACTGCCACTAAAACTATACTATAACTATAACATAGATAATAGTTGCTGATATTAAGGGAAATAAGAGGAAAATAAGTTTTAAAACTAAGTATTGGTTTATTTAATTCAAACAGTCTTATTTTAATTTTATCTTTCGAACGCTACAATAGCTGATATTGCATTTTTTCATTAATTATTTTGTCCCATTAAGCAATTGGCATTTGTGCCTAACGCGTAATTTTTGGCTACATCGTTCAACAACACTAAAATATCAAATATTTATGACAAGACGGCGTGCGGCCGGATGGGATCCGTTGATCCCTTAGAGGATGGGACGAACTTTGGTATGAGATGCTGCTTGCGTGGAAACATTATCCCCCTTCTCACCTGCCTTGGACAAGCACTGTCGCCGCCGCAGAAAATATTAAACTGCTCAAATATATGTATTTCCTCCAACTATGATTTAGTTCCCTTTGGATAAAACCCTTGGGCCGTGGGATAGGCGTTAATTAAGCTCGCGTCTGGTAGATAGTGCTGGTGCTTTTCTCCATCAACGAAAAAGTATCACAATGCAGCAAATTACTGCCAGCATTAAAGGTATAGAGGAACCAAACTTTTTAAATTTGTTTAATTTTCTGTTCAATTTTTAATTGTTATTATAATGCTAACTGTGAAGGTTGACAATATTGTTAATACTGAATTTGTGTGTTGGTTATATGTATAATAAACTATAGAATACGTTTAAAAAACAATCCAAGAAGGAAGGTTATTAAAACCACTTAGAACCATGAGTCAGTAGAAATCCTAAATCAATTATCCATGGTTTAAAATAGTTGCACTCCACGTACGGCATTCGAAAGTGAAATTGAATTTAATCGTATTGATGACCGCGTCGCTTTATTTTATACATAAGCCATTGTGTGGGTTATATAAGTGTTCAATCAAATTAGATATACTTTTGAATATCTTACGACTTTCTTCATATGATTTTTTACCTGCAACAAAATAGGTTTATTAATAATTTATTTTTAATATAGAATACTAGCACAGCCAAATAATTGATAGCTTGATATTAGGCCAATGAGAGATATTGTAATTTCTCTCATTAATAAACGATTTTACATAATGTATAGTTACAATTGTTTTAGTAACGCTATATTATCTTTAAATCTTACTTAGAAATATAAAAGATCTACAATAATTATCTAAAACATAGAGAATGTATGTAGATCTAATGCGGTCAGTACATAGCATTTGTACTAAGTTAAAATATACAAAATAACCATCCTTCTTGCTTGTCTTTTTTTACGACTCTTATAATGTTTAATTGATACACATATCAATAGGTCTAGTGAGGATATGTGATGCTGATGACAGCAACCTAAAACGAGAGTTATTTATTTATAACTTTTTTTAATCCTATTAATGTTTAGTATACTCGTGACAAAATGGCTCCATGTTTAAGGAACTTATCAAGATGAAAGCCTAGATGATAAAACGCAAGAATGTAATTTAAGACAAAGTTAATGGCCAGTTAATCAAGGTAATTCTCACTAGTTACAATAAGTTATTGGATGTTGCCACGAGAATGAACCCACTTTCCCCGACTCGGTGGGCGCGGCTCGCTTCACTTTGTAAATCAACTCTGAATTATGAACAAAACCATTTAGGCATTCTTTGTTCTAAGGGCTTTAGTTTCGATAAGCTCTATGCTATAAAAGGTAACTCGTTTCTAGAGCTGTCAGAGGGTAACTTTATGAAGGTCTATATTGATAACTATGCGATTTGTTTATTTATATTTTTTTTATGATGTATATTGCTTATTTATATATTTCCTGTATAAGAATACCCATCAAAACTTGCGCAAACAAATATTACTTGTAGACAATATTAACAACAAATGTTTATAAAACATGGATTTCAAATCCTATTAGATCGACTTGTATTCATTTAAAATAAGAGGCTAGCTTCGTACTTGCGAACCTTTTGGCAATGTCAATAGGCGGTGTTGTCACTTGACATCAGGTGAGCCTCCTGCCAGTTGGCCCTCTGTTTCATTAAGTTTTGTTATCATATCAGTTTTGGTAACATTTTCCAATACAAGTTTTACAAAAAGCCCGCTTTTGAGTAACAAATTCCAATGCATGTATTGTATGAACAACGTAACAGATTTCATATTAAAAAATTAAACATAAATAAACAAAACATTGTATTCGGCTGTTTTGTTGGCTTGGTTACGTGATAGTCGTTGACAAATTACAACTTTCGCCGACAGGTGGCCGCCACTTGTCCACTTTCGTTGCACGTTTACTAACTTGGACATTAACTAGCTGTAATTCACCTGGAAGGCTGATTTGTCACAGTTTATAAGCTTAGGATGTAACTTACGTAAGACGTTAAAGACTCCAGGCATCGTTTAGAAAACTTACCTTATAAAGAAAAATAGCACGACTTATTACGGATTTATGTTATAAAAGTGTTAACACAGATCTTTTGTGATTTTATACTTAGTACTATTTCAATACGTCAATATTTAAAAAATTGAACATCTTATTGACTAGTTATTAAATCAAGGGCGTAGCAAGAAACTCCACCACTCTCAATCGGCAACTTTTTGGTTTCAAAGGAATTGCAACCATTAAAACAGAATATGAAATTCTAAATATCACCTCGAAGTCCGCCGTTTCACTACTAAGCGTTTTTTAAAGCAGTTTTTGGCGCGCAGTTTATTCAATAAAAGTGCGTACGAATTCTTAAAAGACCGGAAACGCACTCGCGAGGCCTCTGGCATTGAGACTGTCCATAGGTACTTAACGACAAATGAGCCTCTTGCACACATACATTTCCCCGTATTAGACTATCTAAAGTTAGTATATCTTTCTTGGGAAAAGGGATACTCTTCTTTAATAAAATCCCAGAGGCTCTTTTATCTCTGCCTTTTAATAAATTTAAGAAATGTATTAAATAAAGCTGTGTAAAAAGGCATACGAAAAAGTTAACGATTATCTAGTTGATACAAGGGCCTGGGACTAGTGCTAATTTGCTATTTTAAGAGTGACCGAGAGATTTTTACGCCGGCTTTTTCTCACGGCCTACATCCTCTGTCTTCTTTGCCGATGAGTAGGGATATCTACTTATTTAAATTTAATGACGTGGAAAAAGTGATATTTGTATCTTATGTTCCATAATAACCATATTTTTTTTAGTGGTAGAAATATACTAGATTAGCGTTATCAATCACTACTGACAATACGTCTTTAACTATGCTAATTTCTGTAATGAAATTTTTGCTAATTATTCCTGTTCGCTGACTTTCATCGTTACACAATATACGGGTTCATTAACATAATGCTGACATACGTCCGTCAGTATCGTTCAAATTAAGTTGCGGAAATAAACTTGTTTTATACGTAATGTTAGGTAATTACGATTTAACCTACAAACGGGGAATAATTTACAGTTTTCGGGAAGTATGGTTATTTATTAATACACAATCGAACAAGCGTTTTAAAGATTTAAAAATGGCAATCCCCATATTTCAGTACATTATTTTGACACCTCCTTGTGATATTATGTCGTATATATTTGTATTATTTTGCCAACTTTGACTTTGTTCCCTTCAGAGATGAGACTCTTGGGCGTGACAGGCACTTATTAAATATTTAAATTGGAGCTGGTGATTTCCTCGCTCCTTATACGTTGAGCGGGGAATACAGGGAGGAAATGCTGCCAGGAACACTGCCACAGGGACCAAATATATTAATTTGGTTTAAATTTTCTATTCATCAATTTTTAATTAATATGAATGTTAAGAATATTGAAAATACTGTATATTGAAATATATTTTTTGTTTAGACAAATATATTTAATATTTTTTTGATTCATTTCAATTATCTAAAGAATCCGTAGTATATATTATTCATGACGTATCAAACCAAATCAATCATACCTTTAACAAGGAAGCTTATAAAGAAAGTAATCAATTACTTTCGAGCTTACTTCCCGAGAAAACCCGCCAAAGGAGACTATATGATATTTTTAGCAAGCTTCCGTGAACAACTATGAAAGCGACACTTGTACAGTCACAGCCATAAGTTTCCCTTTTAAGTGATTGACGAAGAATTCATTAGAAATTACTTATTGCGTGTATAGTACAATCGGTTAGAAAATATAATTTCCAAATATCCTTTTTAATTTTAATTCTCGATCCTGTAATTTAGTATTGAATTTATATAATTAAAACGATAGTAAAAGGTAAATTTGATTGCAACATCTTATGTATTGAAACATTTCAAACAAGGTGACAATTAGTTCGGATTAATACCTGCAGCTGAGTGTCATCATTGGACACCGAGGCAGAATTCCAGCCGCATCACCTCGACGTCCGTCGTTCCACTCAGCATTTATAAGGCAGTATTTGCCGCGCACCACCTGTATGTGGAACCATCTGCCCACTTAATTATTTCCGAACCAATTCGACTTAGGGTACTTCAAGAAGTACGTTCTTGCCAATTATTAAAAGGCTGGTAACGCACTCGCGATCGCTCTGGCGTTAAGAGTGTCCATGGGCAGCGGTATCACTTAACATCAGATGAGCCTCCTGCCCGTTTGTCCCTGTTATAAAAAAGTTCTTCAATTGTTACCTGTTGTTTAGAATATTTCGAACCACAGTTATACAAATTATTACGCCATAAACACCAACTACTACTCTCCGCGAAAATCTGGACTGAAGTTTCAAGACTACTGCAATTAATCTGCCTTATATCATTAAATAGCGTATTTTCTACTCGATTATACATTTAAGGTTACATCAGCTTTCCTAAAGAACTCGTTTGAAAAATTTACACGCGGATATGTATTGACAACTCTTGCGCACCCCATATGCTCTAACAAGGAATGTATTAGAAAATACTGAACAAGAAACGGGACTAATAAGTTTTTTAATGGAAAATCAAGTGAAATTTTATAGGAGTCTATTTCAACTTAACTTGTTGGAAATAGGCACAAAAAGTATGTTATCTTTATAAATAGCGATTTTCTTACTCATAAAAGCTGGGCGTATATTGTATCATACTTACAAAGTAGTATTTTTCATTTTAATTTTTTTGCCAACACTAGTATCGCTTGCGTAAATGGAACATGGCCCGAAATCTCGGAGCCATCTCCGGCGCTAATATTATCATGTCAAATCACTTCTGGAACCAGCTCTATCGAGCTAGTTGATGAGGGAACTGCCACATTGGTCTCCTGTTCAATATTTTTGAATGGTTTACTAAATTACATTCCAGTAAAAAATAATGATTCGAAATTTACATTCACTTGTAGTTCTTATATCAAGGATTTACAATGGACGAGGGAAACTGTCAACTCTGCGTCACATTTATATGGCTGAGCGTTTAACAAAAGATTTGTAAGGACGAAACTGATTAATTACATTAATATTAATTTAGTTTTATATCTTATGTAGTTTTACTTAACTTTCTCATAATGTTTGCCTGCTGTACGAACTGTAGATAAATAAATTCAATTATCTGCAGTCCAGATCATATCAGGTCTGTGCTTTTGCAGACCATGCACCAAATCCTACACCCAAAGTCTATTAAATATGGATAGTAAATATTGACCGAAAACCATCCCAGATAGCTAACATAAAAACAACGACTCAATAAGTATAAGTGATCACTAATTGTCCCAGTTAACACTAACTTAGCTAAGGGTGATTCAAGTAAATGTTTGAATATTCCAAAATGATATTCGTATGGAAACATCTTCTATGAAGTAATTTTACACCAATGTTACAAAATAATGTGATTGGATCATGTGTTTATCTCAGATTTGATTTTCTTGGGTTAAGCAGCCGATATGTATGTATAGATTGATGTAAAGGGAATGTTAGGACTGTGGCAAGGTCTGGCAGAAACGAAGAACTCCCTAAATAAAAAAATCCATTCGAATTTATAACTCCCCCACAATATAACCTAGTTATTTTTGTTTTTTTTTTTTTTTTTTTATAAAATAGGGGGCAAACGGGCAGGAGGCTCACCTGATGTTAATTTATCTCTTACATAATATACCGCCTAAAGCGAATATATAATTGGACATTATAATTAAATATTACAAATCTAATATAGTTTTTGTTGGCATGTACGTGCGTACATCCGTACGTGATCGTTCAACGATATATTAACTTACACGCAAATAGAAAGTTCAGTGACCCCACCTCGGTTGAGGATTTGGAGAGCTATTGCAAAGTATATTCTAGCTATTGTAAACTAAGTACGTAAAAGTAGCTGAAGTTATGTTATATCTGTACAATGTTTTAAGCTTAAACTCTAGATTAAAAATGTCTAATTAAGCCTACGATTTACGATTTTAACCCGTGGTATAGCAACAGAATACCACTGCAAACTGGCCGTTAAAGAAATGTTTTGGTCATTTGGACATGATAATTTAAAATAATCTTTTACTTTATTAAAGGAGCGCCCGTAAGATACATAGCAATATTTTTCACAAACGTTATTCTATAATACTTTTTTAAACTCATTTTTCTGGTTCTTCATTCCAAAATTAAAATTCCACTTGTACTTACTGTGTAACTTTTTTGGCCAACCGGCCATTTTACCGACCCAGGTCGTTCAAGTAGACTGAACAAATTTGGGACGATTTTATTTAATGCATTTCTCATGTCCGGCAATCATATCGATTAAGCTATTTCTAAAGAGACTGAAATTAGGGTCACTTGTTAGTGGATTTTTTATCCTTATTTTATATTTAAAAATATGTTTAAGTACTATTTACTGTACTTAAACACTTATTTGTATAAAGCTATACTAAGTACAAGTTTTGTTTAATAAAAAATCCTATATATTTAAATATCCCTATTTATATTTCAGGATAAATAAAAAGTAAACATACAAGCACAGAATATTAATATATACTATTCAAAACTATAATATATTACCTGCTTATAACAGAATCGAAAAAATCCACTGAACGTTTCCAAAGGCATTATTACGTAAGGATAGAACAAGTTTACAGGTATGAAAGTAATTTTGAGGCCTAGCATTACAAATTATAGGTCTGCGGGTCTGTCAGACCGCAGTCTTCCGCATTCTTAACAAAAACAATTTGTTTTGTGAATCTTTATTGTTATGCAAATCCTGTAAAAACGTTTGTAAATAATAACCCATAATATTAATATTGTTTTATCGTATTAGCTTTCTGTTTGTTGGCAAGCCGTAGTTAAAACTTGAATCATTTAATCATGCGACATACATACAATTTATAGTTACAAATACCAACAAAGTAATAATGTGCATTTGAACCCCACGGCTCAAGAGTTTCTACTCCAAAGGGAACAAAATCGAAGTTGAAGGAATGACTCTTATATTTTGTGCCGTTTATTATTTTCTGCCTGCTCGTCGGCCGCCCTAGCTTTTCTGCTTATCCGAAGGTGAGAAGGGGCAAACGTGTCCACACAAGTGGTATCCCAAACACAGCATAACCTATCCTAGCATTATAATTAAATAATTGTTTTGATTTGAAAAGTTATTTCAACAACAAATTTCATAGAATGTTTTTGTATAATTATATCATTCACATCTTAAATAAAAAAATAAACTCTTGATTTCTTTGCTTACTATAAATTACACTGGCCAAATTATTTCGAATGGGATTTTAAAAGTTTTGTAAATTGATAGTTAATAACTGGGTACCCATTATTCTTCCTTGCTCCAAACGGTGATTGTACGTTCATTTGTAATAATCTTTAATAAATCTAAGGGTTGTATATCAACAAATATAAGAACTGTTCAAAATAGTAAATCTACAAGATTTAAATAGCTACTTAAGTCAGAAAACTAATGAATGAAACAAGATTTGGTCAGATATACCCCAATAGTATCCCTAACACTTTTTTAAACACCAATTGTTTAGTAATTTGGAGTTGTACGTGATTCGGCTTTCAGCGTGTAAAAAGTTAATTTATACCAAACAGGTCCTAATAGATAAGCAATTTATTACACTCGACCCGAATATTTGTGTTTCACCGTTAATCCGTTATTACGTTGAGTATTGATGTTGTGAGTAATAAAAAGCTATAATAAAAACATAAGTTTTCATAATTATTTATGTATTAAATATATGTAGTAATATACTAGGGATTATATTATAAAATTAACAATTTTCTTAACCTATGTAGTAATAATAAAAATAATTAAACAATTAATGGGAAAAAATAAGATAACCACAGAGTGGACCGGCACGACTACCGGCAAATTATTAGTTTTTTTAATGTTACAGGGCCAAACGGGGAGCAGGCTCATCCGTTGTTAAGTGATACCGACCATGGACACTCATATTTTTGAAGGTTCGCAAGTGCTTTGCCATCCTTTTAAAATCTGATACGCTCTTTTTATGAAGGTCCCTAAGTCGAATTAGTTCGGAAATACTTCAGTGGGAAGCTGGTTCGACATAGAGGTGGCGCGCAGCTAAAACTGCCCTCGGAAACGCTAGTTGTAAAACATGGACGTTAAGGTGATACGGATGGTATTTTGTATTCTGCCTTGCCTCTGATGATGAAATTTAGCTTCAGGTATTAATGCGAACAACTTCTCTGAACACTGAGAAACACATAATCAACATAATTCATATTATTAACAGCTATACTTCAGTCATGACACTTCATGTGTGTCAGTGGCATCACATGGAGTTTTGAAGAGAACTCAGAATCATTTCCACACTTTCCCGCGCACATACAAAAAAAATCTAACTAAAGATGATTTCAAATGCTAAAAAAAACTTGTGGCGTTATTAGGGTAGAACGCATTTCTATAATTTCACAGAGCAATGCTAATTGTGGCACACTTTCTACGTCACATCAATCGCATGATGTAATCTGACGCGACAGTTAACAGGTAAACAAAGATACTTTTTGACAGCAATTTGTCGACACCTGCCTTTAACGACTATAATTTGTAACAGTTATTAGTTCTACAGACATATTAAGTGTAACAAAGCTGTTTTTCTTTGAAACTGGTTGTAGTAAATATAGTTTTTAGCAATTAAAATGTCCTAGGAAGCTTTTACATATTGAAAGTAAACACTTTTTTACCGGATTGAAGCTATGTATTATTATAATAATAAAAAAAGTGTTTTCTTTCAATGTCCTTGTCCTTCAAGTAGAGGGCAATCAGCAAGCAGTGCTGGGTTATGGGTGCCTCAACCCTGAGACCCTGTGTTTAAACTGCAACCAATGAATTGATGACGACTATGAGCGCATTAAACACAAGTGTTTGATCAAATAATGAAAACGATTAGAGGCTGGAAAGACCTATTATGTATGAAATTTTGTCTATTTATTTTTAGAAAAGTCCATTCTAGTGATGGACAAAGACAAAAATCTGTTTAGAAGAGCAGTGAGTCATGAGTAGTAGTCATGAGGGTACATGATAACCTAAAAAGGCATGGTGTGTAGGGCATTGGTTTTTTATAGGACGAATTATGATCTCTAATGTAACTACGTTTACATGAATGATGAAAGATATTTACTATTCATACAAACATTCTAATTCCTATAGTCTATATTGAGTAAAACTCTCCTGCGGGTAAAAATGTCCTGTTTGCTGACGAGTTTTTAATGTCTCTAATGCATAAATAATGTATGCTCTGCGTCTCTGGTCATCTAAACAGTGATGTAATATCCTTATTCTATGTGTATATTTATTTCAAATGTTAGACACTTTCTGATTTGTATAAATATTAATCGAAGCCCTAAGATAACGAAAACTACAACATATAATAAATAATATTTTTAGACCAACGGTATAAGGAATGTGTTACCAAATGCAATGTTAGTATCTATTAACAAAGTTTAGTTTCTTCATCGATTTTATGACCAATAAAATAAGAAACAATGCGAACAATTCTATAGTTTTTTTTAATTATTAAATTACATATTTCCTTACATAGCACTGTCCCATTAGTCAATATTGCTTGGAAAAATGAGAAAAAATCTCTAACAGGAAGTCATAGTTAAACGCCGAAAGAATCCGCGATCACTATCTTTAATCTTAACTGTCATTAATACGGTGAATTATCGAACCCGCCCTTCCACATTAGGTATTAAATTGCTCAGGTGAAAGCGAGCTATCATCCAATCAGTTTAGCTAAATAGATCTACATCGCACAGGTAATTGTACGAGCTATCGATTTCTAAGCTTAATAACTTGTGACTAATGTTTATAAAAAGTATGATATACATTTGTGGTACGTAGACGGAAGGCAAATGTGAAATCTATGACATCCGCAAAATATACGATTTGTTGCGTTTTTAATATCTTATATACTTACATTTTTTTAAAAGGTGATCAAAATATCCATTAGTCTACAAAAATCTGCCAAATTACAATCGGATTTTTCCACACATTTCGTTAACAGCCATATTCCAATCGTCGGCAATCTAGGTGCTTACCAGTAAGGTATACCGGTCAGTGTATTAGTAAATGACTTACTGGTAAATGTTACTGTTGTATTGTAATATTTTTTCTTACATTATATTTCAAGCCGTATTGGCCCAGTGGCTTTAATGTGCGACTCATCCCTGAGGTCGTAGTTTCAATCCCCGGCTGTGCACCAATGTACTTTCTATGTGCACATTTAACATTCGGTTACACGGTGAAGGAAAATATTGTGATGAAACCGGCATGCCTTAGACTAAAAAACAACGTGTGTCAGGCATATACGGATCGACAAACAATTATCATGAAACAGATACAGAAATCTGAGGCCCAGACAAAAAAGATTGCAGCGTCATTGAGTATGTTTTTCACTATAAAGTTCACAAAAGAGTCTGCGACTTTACACGAATTACGCGAATTACAATCTAGCCTATTCAATAATTATGGCGAATAAATAATTTTATGTTAACTTAATTTTCCACAATACTGGTCTTGGTCATTAACAGTCTTAGTGTTCTATAATGTTTTGATAATATATTTGTATGTCAACGCACTTGTACTTATATTGACTACACTAGTTTTAGTAACTCCAAAGTTTTAGTTCTTTAGTATTGTATTGTAATAAGCAACAAAAACTAGTAAAGCTAATCGTGATTCCTACTTCACCTTGTGACCTTTCAACCTTTCTGTTGGTTTTAATATAACCAAATAATAAATTGGCGCGATCTGGCAATATTGACTGAGTACCTTGATTATTTGCAAACAAACCTCACTTACACAACATGTTGCTTCATGTCGTAAAATACATAAAGCCAACACATGTTTTCATTCAAGATTTTCCACGAACTATATGTATATATGCTATATGTGCTATGATATGTTTTGTCCTTCTCACACTGATCTATTGTTGGAAATTTGGTTATATATATATATATAAATAAGTTATCTTACATGGTCCGGTTTATTTGTTATGCCTATAGTGCCTGACGTTTATTTAAAAACATATGTTGAAAAAATAATAAGTAATGAAGTTGGTACATACATTTATTTTCAATGTAATTGTAAAAATATAATTTTTCCAAGTCCAAGTCCACATTGGTATCTATAATTTTCGTTTTCTTAGTTTTTCTTTTTCCTTACTAGGGTTAAATATATGATGGATACGCTGCCCGATGTCTTCTTATCCGAGTATATATGTACCAAATATATAATGCAATAAAGTGTTAATACATTAATACGTGTAACAATAGAATAACAATGCGTGTTCAGCAAAAAATTAACTACTAAAAACTAAAAATGGAAGTCTAAAATTTTTTCTGTATTTTTGTTACTATGTTTTGTAAAATTTATGCTCACCATATTGTCATGTATTATAGAATAGACAACATCATTTAAATGATGTGGTGTTGTTCATTAAATAAATACATGAACTCATTGGTCATTTACCTCCAAAACTAACACTTCAGGCTACTAATAAAGCGAACACGTATTTATTATAAGAAGTAAAAATAAGTAAAAATAATAATAATTAACGTTTATAAGCAACCTTTGTTTTTGTTATTTAGCAATGGACCACTCCTCAAAACAATTTTAATATCATAACCCGGCGTGACTCGCCGAGACAGGTATGGGAATCGATATTTTAGCATCGATTACTTTGTAAACAAACGGTTTATTGACGAGATTGTAAGAATTTATGATAACGATCAATTGTTTTCTTAATATACCTGTGTATGACTTGTTCGTGAACGTTTGCCTGTATCTTAAACTAAATTTAATTACTAAAACCCTCAGGTTAAATGTTTTGTCACTCTCGTTCCACATTCTTCTTCTTTTTCAGGTGCCATTTTATTTCTTAAGTTTGGCTGTAACAATTTGAATGGGTATCTTGCGCTAGTTTAAACAGTTCCTCAGCGGATGTGATGCCGGTCCACTTCCGTAAATTCCGCAACCACGACTTCTTTGTTCTACCAGCCCGTCCCTTTTCTTGAATTTTGTCGTATCGATGATAACGCAAACCGATTCCAGGATATGCGACTTTAGCGAATAAGTGTTATCTTGCGTTGCTTTAAAAAAAATCGAATTAACATTTTTTTTAATAATTTTATACGTCCTACTTATAAAAAGGTTAAAAGGTCATCTCGCACCAGTAAGTCTTCGTCAACTGACTGCGGCTTATTTTGGGTATCTACAAGCTCGAGAATATCTCTAACGAGCAACTTTGGTAGCGCTGCCGATAATGCCAGACGACGCAAGTGGAAATGGTTCGAATCACTCCGAAGAGATTTTGATTATATCCCCAAGCAGGCGCTTGATTGGAACCCGCAAGGAAAGCGGACGCGTGACTGGCAGATGAGACAAAAAGTGCTGGAAAGACTTGGTGAAATACAAGGCTTAAGTCCGAACGCGATGGAGACTCATTGTAGGTGTCCCCTGCCCCATCTAGGCGTTATAAAATAAAAATAAAATATGTTTATTGTGGAACATAAGAAACATATTTTACAGATATCACTTATTCCACGTTATTAAATTTGAAAAGGTAGACAAGCTTAATCATCGGCAAAGAAGACAGAGGGTGTACGCCGAGATAAAATCTCGACTTTCGGTACTCTTTTAAAATAGCAAATCATCTAACAACACTCAATCAACAACACTTTTAGAAACATCGCAAATTATTCAGAACTAGCCTGTCTAGCACTAGTCCCAGGCCCTTTTGTCAACTAGATATAAATGCTTATTGAGTCAAGACGTACCAAGAAATTATTCAGTACCAGTAGTTTTGCACTTTAAAAATGGCATGAACCAATAGTTCAAATTGAATATGAATTCTAAAAGAAACAATTGCATTTCAGAGCACTATATTACACTACAAAAATAATCATTCTGGATTCCAAGCAACAGGTAATCAGTACTCAATTTCCTCATATCTATATTAAAAATATATATTAATCAGTGCGATAATCTTAAGAATGACGTTTCAATTAAATCCCTTGCATTTATCTTTTATCGTATTGCGTGAGATTAGTTATCATTCTGTAGAAAAGACTCTAAAGTTATATATGTTCTAGAAATATTTTTAATTGTTTTAAAGCGAAATAAAGAAAAGGCATATGACAAGAAAAGACTACTTATATTACTAAATAGTCAAAAGGTTCCAAGTTTAATATACCGGAAATAAAAAGCATTAATAAGGGAAACGAGGGAAATTAAGAGTTTTCGGGGTCTTTGTTATGTATGTACTCTTTTATTGCTATGTTTATTATAATAATTTATTGCTAAAAACACGTATCTCATTCTCCTGATGTAATGAGTGTATTTCAATAATTACCAAGTTACATGTATTGTGTAGCAATATCGGGAATTAATAACAATTTAAATACAATAAATTAAATTCATTTATAATAACTTAATGTAACGTTACATTATTTTATTTGACTTATTCCATAGAATAAAATGATGAAAGACAGTCCGTGACTACACGTTTTTGCTAAAATTTCTTAGCTACATGTATATTTCATTACCTGTTAATAGTATATTCCTGTTTATTATAATTGTGTTTTCAAACTTTACTGATATTTTCGTCATCTGTTTAGCAATTTAACGTATATTTATTGTTACATATCCTATATTTGAAAATACAAAGCAATCTAGTATCTGTCGTCCTTCATGAGAACTACAATAAATAGTCCAAACTTCTTAACTGCATATTTAAGTTAATTTGAACGAAAATTTGTATATAATGATAAAAGGTAATGAACCTAGGTTGGTAAATCACGAATGCCTATTCGATAAATCTAAACTTCCATAGGCCAGGAATAGACATAGCGATTTTAGATCACAAGTCAAATATTTTATTTTTTTAAATAAAACTTACACACATATATATATATTTCTTATAAATGAGATTTTATAGGAAATTATCATCTACTTGTAACTATTATTATCACATATATGTAATTTGTTTTGGCAGTTGAAGTAAACTTAAAATATTTAATTTGGATCTAATTTAATAATTGTATAACGCACGCTGATAACGCACGGTAAATCACAATTTTAAGTAATTTAAGATTTGTTTATTAGAAATCCTATGTGTTGCGTAGTTTAACCCTTAACGTTTAACATTTCAAGCGATATTTATCAGCTAACAAGTTCTAAATTGTAATAATACAAGACAATACTTCGATCGAGCTGATTATGAATACTTAAGGTTAAATTAAACAACAGTTAAAATCTTAGTTTTGCTTGAACCACGGCAATTTTGATTACTTATAATAACTTCTTCTAGAATATGGCACTTCAAATTAATCGCAATGTTTCGTTACTAAAAATATTGACAAAAAAAAACAATGGATATATTTAATACAACATCCTTAATCATTTTAATGTAAATTATTGCTAGTATTAAAACTGCGGTTATTAACTAGTAATAAATTGGTTATGTAAAATTTTGTAAGAGATGAATCTAATATTTAAATATAATAAAATATATGTATTTGGTCCGTGTTGTTGGGTGTCGCTTAACGAATAAGCATCGCAGTACAGCGAGAAAATGCTGCCAGCATGAAAGGTACAATGCTGCAGGGACCAAACTTTTAAAATTTGTTTTAATTTTCTTTTTATAAGAAACCAAAAAACCGGAATCATCAGAAATTAAACTCTGCACGTCCTTAAGCGGTTAGAGATGGGTGTAAACGTATATGACCTATGAAAATTGTTCCCGTTTCTCACTCACCCACAGACCCAATAACCCCTATGAATGGTGGGTGGCGACAACTCCGTCACGATTCACTCCAATTTTATCTATGGTATGTGACATGGATTCTTGATCTTTTTGCTTATTTATAATACAATATGGAAATGATTACACGATTTACCCCAGTTTCTATGTGTGAAAGACTTTTGATGTAAGTCACGAACAATTTAATATCTTATCAAAGCAATCATGTTTTTAGACAAGTTGGCACTGAAACTGCGTTTTAACCGTTTTTAAACTAGCTTTGTTCGTTCTTCGTTCATCTTAGTTTTAAAAATAATTATTTTTTGTTACTGTACACAAACAAACAAACGCGATTCGAAGTGATCACAAAAAATAGTGTAGGGCACTGCAATATTTAAAAGAGGGGTTTTTTTGCACCCTCAACAATTTCCCCAATTACAAACTTAGGCCTCGGTCTCGGGCATGGCATACACAGTTCTACAATATTTTAAATAAATCCCAGAATTGAAAAAAACGAAGAATAAGCCGTCAGTGTTGCACGAGGCAAATAATTTGACCCTTGCAGACAAACCCAAAAAGGAAAAAACACATCCCGTGTTCCTGAAGACCGAATTGATAAAGTCCTGCAATTGTTGTGATTAATAATTCAAGTTAAATTCGCGCCTAAGGTTTTTTTTGACACTTTTTGGCGTCGTATCGACCCCCGTCGGGCTTTATCGCGATCAAGCACTTTTGATATAGACCGAGAGATGGATATTGATTTCGACATCAATACAAAGTCTATATTTCCACTTATATTAAAAATACATATACCAGCCAAATATATATATATATATATATATTAGAATAATATATGAGACAAGGAGATTGGTGTTGTATTATAGGTACCGATTCAAGAAATTATAATTTATTTATTATATTAATTAATAAGATAATTTAGTAAAATATTTAAAATCCAGAAAAAGATTGCAAATGTTGATTTTTCGTGGCTATAGATGGCGTTGAGACACAAAACAAACATAATCGTGTTGAATGTTGCCAAGATTTCAATAAAGTCTAATCTTAATACCAAGTTAACTGTCAAGTTGAAGTGGGAGACCATGATTGCTGAAAAGTACTCGAAACGTCGAATAATGTAATAAATTTAATAGAACTATCGTTCAATCAGTGGCAATGTTCAATAATTATCTTTATAATATTTTATGTAGGCGAACATGTCTACGCCAGTTCTACTGTAACCTAGTTATTTACGGTTTTTTAGCAAAACTTTTCAACACTTGTACTTGCTTTTCCCACTTAATAAAGGTCTTATTTCACGACTTATTAAAACCAAACATGAAGATATAGTTTCTAAACACGATGATATGACCAAGGGAGTATGAAACATACATAATATGTTTTAATTTTATTCAAAATATGATCTAGAACAAATTGCCCAGACCTCACCAATCGGAAAGGTTGTCGAAGTCTTGAATAACCTACAAGGGTCAAGTCATTTGACTTTTGATAGCTGATTTTATGAGTTTAAAGAACTTAAAGTACCAGCGCATGCGCAATATTACCTTATCGAAGTTTTATCATTTAAAAATATTGACAATAGTTTTAATGAAATAAGTAAAATTGATGTGTGATTGCAAAAAGGCGAAAATTTTCCGTAATTGTGATAAAATTAAATGTTATCATTGTAAATTATGATAAAATGACGGCTTGAACCAAATTCGTAAAAAGAATGCATTATTTCGCTACTTTATTAACAATTTTTTATCAAATAATATTACGATAAGTGCCTACGTGACACTTTCATTTTCGTAATTCGATTTGGAAGATTTCGATTAAAATTACAATGTTCCTGTCAATTTAATTATAAGAAATTATTATAGTAAGATTCAGAGAACGCAATATGAATACCGTAAGACATAATTCATAACGTTTATGACATACGGCATTCATCCATAGTCTAGACTTAACGCGATCTATGAATCGGTTTTCCTAGGGTAAGAAAGGTCCACAATAACCTTCTGACAGCCGATTGTAATGCTGGTCCATATTCTCAAAATCTTTTTTCGAGAACTGACATCATTTTGTCTATTTATTAATTTTGCTTGGTTAAATATGCTCTCTTCCAAGATCTTTGGTTAATATCCTAAGTATCAGGTCCGTCCTTAACAAATGTTTATAATAAAATAATCTACGCAAGTATAAATAATAGAGCACACAACAGTCTTATTACCTCATGTCATATGTTTAATTACTGTACGAAGCTTCGTTACTTGGTACCGGATCATGCCAGATTTCCTGCTAAAGGTCATTCCAAAAGTTATTCTCGAAATTCGCAATTCATTCAATGTTTGTTTTTCATATCTCAAAGTAAAAAGGCGAGTTAGATTTCGAGGAAGGCTAATACAAAATTATCTTTTGTTTCGCTGAATCAGACATATTTATTATCGAAGATAATTTTTTTGTTTTTTAGTTTTATACTTTTTTACTTAAGACATTACATAAACTTGTTGCCTGAGATGCTCCTAAACAACAAATCAAATTAAACAATAATCGACATGAGTTCATCGGAAATAATGTAGGATTCTAATGGTGCTAACTAACAATTTTCAAGATGTTATAGACTCTTTATATCTTAAACGCAAAAAATCAACAATAAAATTTGTGTAGATCAATAAATAAATGTACCATACTTGCATTATTTATGTAAATTTATCGATATATAAAATTTGTGGTTAAATATCGTTATATTCTGACCTTCTATATTATTATGTATTGCTTATGAATAATATCCTATTCCCGGATAACAATTGGTGGAGATTAATGTCAATGAGACAAATTAAATGTCATCTCAACCCGTGATTATGTGATGAAAACAATACCAAACATTTAATAATTTTTCTATCATAAGTCGTTAAATATATTTTGATTTTGCTGTGAACACATTTATAATATAGACACCAACCTTTGTCCTGTAAAGCGGATTGGAGAAGTCCCAGCCTGGTGCTACGAAAAGATATCCGCATTTTGATATCTTTCGACTTGCCTGAAACAAAACAATTTTATATTAAACATTGTCAATCGGTATGTTAGCTAAATTCTTGTACTCTACAGTTTTCAACAAAAAACAAATGATCTCTTTCAAGAATGAGTCCAGTTGGTGTCACTGGTGCTAAACCCAAATTCGACAGTTCTTCCAACGATATTTTTAAATTGGTATCATTCAAATTATTTAGTTCCGGTAATTAAACTCACAAAAGGTTGTAAAATACTTCGCAAGCTAATAAAAAAACATCAACAACAATACTGGCTGTTTAATAATTAAGTTCATTGTCGATTGCAAAATCGTGTCCAACCTGTTTTATTAATTCTTTGACCTGACACATGAAAGGTCAAATTATTTGCTTTTAACAGTTGTTTTTTGGTTAACAATGCAATTGCTGTATATTTACGGTTATGGATTTCTAGTTATTTGTCCTCAATAAGGCCTGCGACTATTTCAATCAATTTTTTTGTTTATTTGTGTGCCCTAACTAGTAACAATATTATTATTGTTCAAGCCTAGCAATTAGCTACTTATATATATTAATTACGATTCATGAAATTAGATTTTATTTTTTGTTATTATTTTTTAAATTTAGTATAGTATTGAATAAGTCTAGTGTTACATGTTATATTTGTTCATTTAGTTATGCACTTCTTTTACTTTAACCGCAGTAGGTTCTTTTTCATTTTTCCTTGATTGGGTTCCCTGGAAGAAATCACTTGTTAGCGATAAGGCCGCCAGTTAATAATGAATGTAACCTATTTTTTATGTTTAAGGTAACGAAGTGTAAATAAATATTTTTTCACCCGAACCTGGATTATGCTAACCCACTAACGGTACAGATTGATAAGTAAACGTGTTGATAGACAAATTATTTTTTGAAGTATGAGGTAATAGTACACATTACACAGGTCTATCTGTAAAACTCTTGTGTTACAATTTATAACGATTTTTATTCTAAGATGATTTAATCTAAGAATAGATAGTTTTTTAGATTGATTTGAGAACTGCAGTAAAATGTTTCTTACACTTCTCTTTTTACATACGTTCATAAGTGTGTAGTGTGGGTGTGTGTATTTACGTAAGTAAAAGATATATTGGCATTTTTTAATTCATATTTTTGACTTTTGACGTGTCATTTGCGATTAACATAGCTCATATCAAACCAGTTATATACAAAGATTGTAGATACGGCGTCCATCACAAACTGTAACTGTACACTTTTTTGCGGACAGTACGTCGACACTGGCATGTCATTAAATAATGAGAGAGGGTTCAATGAACTGCCTATAGTTAACTTTGACCCGCAGTTCTTGAACATCAATCATATATTTTAATAAGTGACAGACTACAAAAAAATGTTGTGATTTTTTTTATAGAAATGAGAATCATGTTTGTGTACCACCAGTCGATGTAACACTTCAATGAAAGAATGTTTTGTCCTTTTGGCTCAAAATTACCTATTCGTGATGTTATTTATAAACAAAATTTGTCAATTGAAATGACATATTTTTTATATGATTGCGAAATAAGTCGTATCAAGACTTTATGTTAGTTAAATATTTCGTAATTTTCAGTTCTGTATAACCGAAATATTAATGAAGGATATAATATATTACTTTACAGATCCAGAAACAATATTTTTAATGTTTAAACTCACAAATTAAAGCTTTCTATTCATAAAAAAAAAACAAAATGGGTTCATTAAATAACCTCAATAACTTAAATCGGGTAGTTTTTCATAATTCATTATAAATATTGCTTAGAGCTGAGCTGTTTAGTTTGGTATATTGGTTAGCAGTTTAGATAGCTAGGCTAGACCTCGGGTCTGGAGTAGGTACGCAATCACGATTTACCCTAGACTTGGAAGATGGATGTAACAGATGCATACACTCAGTAGCATCAGGGTTATGAAACAGTCAATGGCCTATGACAATATCAATAGAACGGCTGTTCTATTTAAAAAAAACTTACAAAAGATATTATCATTACTATTTAAATACTAACTACTAAAATATATTTACATTGATATTATTTAAATAACATAAATTGATCCTACATTCCACTCAATGTAACACAAAAAACTACCCACCTATATTAAACTCAAGCGGACAAAGATTCCTCATAAACATTTCAAATTTGGAATTCCTGACTACCGTCTTACCATAGAGCACGAGAGCTTAACGCTAAATCTGGGAGTTATTTCCCTAACAATCGTAAATTCACCGTGGACAGGCGTAAAACCGTCCTGGGATTGGTGCGGTTTGGTTATTTATTTATGCTTGGTCTAAGTTGTTAGAGATGGCTTTTAGAATAGAAATGTATCTATTAATTAACTAAATAGTGATCATAGCCTGAAGAGATCGCTCAAAAGCGATAAGGCCGCCAGTTGTCCTCCTTTTGATTTAATTATGTTATTTTTTTTATATTGTAATGAAACGAAGAGTTAATAAATAAAATAAATATATTTGTTTTAAATAATTAAAGTACTTCAACTATAGTGGTAGGTACTGATAGACAACAGTGTTAATACATAATAAGTATATAAGATAAATCGATTTTAGAAAATAAGCTAACTGCTAAGTGTGTGTACACTTAGCAGTATTGGCGTCAGCTTAAGCGGCCCTGAGGTAGGTTCGAACCCCAGCTGTGCACCAATGGACTTTCTTTATGGGCATTTAACACTCGCTCGAACCGTGAATGAAACGTAAAAGGTCGTTGGCGTAGGGCCAGGCCATTGAATAGCATTGAATAGGTCTATTTAGCTTCTACGGCCGCTTGTAACTCAAACCACACGTCATAATGGTATCCACCTCGCATTGACATAATTTATTCTCCCTAACTCCATATAAAGCTGTATTAAGATGACGTATCACTTCATCAATTATACCCTTTTGATTTACTGTTTTTATACATTGCTTCGTCTTTTGATGGAAATTAATAGCCGCTGCATTAACCCCTTCGAGATAATGCCTGTCCGGGCCGAAATCTCTTTAATAAATTACATTACAGATAAAAAACTTATATACAATGTTCTTATGACAATTCGGGATCCTTATTTGCTGACCGGTTTTTAGATTATTTATAAGCATTTAAAATGTAAACAAAAAATAACCTTTAATAAGGTCAAACAAGATTCTAGGAGATATTTTTATATGCAATACCTTAGAATATTTCTCAATGATAATATAAGTATATTACGAAAAATTAATTCTCTTGAATCTTAAAGGTTTTACAACGACACAAGAAAGCTATTAATACTAATAATAAATAAATAATTTGCTTCGTTAACCTAAATGACGCAATAAAAGCACTTAAAATACATGTTTTATATTTATTTATTTATTAAAAAATTACAATGTGATATGTTAGTCCCTAGGGCCGGAAACAAAACAGTTAAGGATTTTTATATAAACAAAAATATAAAATAAACTTTAAAAGAAAACAATTATTTTATATATGTAAAAAAATATATATGTGTATACTTTTAAGGTAAGCACGCGACCTTACATAAAGACGTGCTATATCTACTATATATTTGGATTTAAGGCTGTCACTTTTAGCTTTGAAAAAACTAAACCACCAGTAGTACCGCAGAGATTGTTTTAAAGAAATACAATGTACGGAACAGAATACAGGTATTTGCAAAACACGTCACACTATCAACAATTACCGCCGAAGACATCAAAGAAGTCGATTATATTATGCCTTTGACGAATGCCTCAACTCGCTAAGTTCCATCGCATGGGAACGACGACGAAACCAGTCAATGTACCTAAAGAGCCAAAGGAGTCGAGAGAGGATGTCGAAGATAGAACCTTACACTTGATTAAACGCATAATTTAATTCCGTGGGGTTCAGACATAATGAATATTATTAGATCTTCTCTCTTAAATCGACCATCACTTTCACCTTTTTTACAAACCTTGCCTTAAGAAACATTGGTCACAGATCATAGAACATTTTTCACACACATTCGATACTTTCGTATGAGTCGATTTCGCGAAAGTGTAAACTATGCGATTAAATATCGATTGAAGAGGCCGTGAGAACTGGAAGACTTGCACTTTCAACGGCGCATGCTATAACTAGGTTAACCATATCGTTCATAATTTTCAGGATATTTGACAATGGTAGAATAATAACGGTTTTTTTTTTTTCATTTAAACAATATGAATCAAATCGTTATGATTCGAATGGGGAGATGAAACAGCAATTTGTTTTTTATTTAACTGACTATGTCGCTCTATCTAGATACAAAGGTTAAGATTCAGAGTCGAGCCCTGACTTTAAAAACTTTAAAAACTGACTTGGAAGAGATCTTACCTTTAAGTATCTATCTGCTATATCATAAATAAATTAAGACAAGAATGTGAGTTGCTACAATTGGTGTGTTAATAGTCAATATCTACAGACCTATACTTAATGAATAGAAGTTAAAAAGTATCTTAGATCTATTTTATTCTTATCCGAGTTTCATTGAAATTATAAGCAAGTTCAGTGAGCGCGCCTTTAAGTCTGCGCACGAGTCACTAGATTAATCATTTGGCTAACATGCGAGGATTTGTGAAAGTCGGAGAAATGCTCCTACAATGAGTTACTGACAAGTGACACTTCGTTGCTATTTTATTATTAGATATCATTTTAATATTGATGTTTATTACATAACAAAAATCAATACAGATATATAAAAAAAACTTACAAATAAAAAAAATATGCTCAATAATGAAAGGAAAAGTGTTCATACAATTATGAGTTTAAAATTTTTGCAGCTCAAAGATTGGAGTCACGATCAATAAACACTTCAGTAGATAAAAAAGTCAAAGAGAATAATGGGAAAATCAACAAAGTGTCGCTTTCACATTGCGAGAACTACAAAGCGATGTCAAGTTTGAAGAACCATAACAATAGTGTAAATATCGATTGAATCACGACTTTTGTTAATGAATTTTCGCACTATTGACATTGGAATAATAGATCTATTAATTCGATATTACACAGCAATTAATTTCTCTAAATGGAAATGGAAAGTTACTTAAACTTAGCGACACCTACAATCTACACTAACACTATGCCACTTACCCTGAATCGCGCTAAGGATAAATATAACTTCTCCACAAGCCGTTGGGGCCTTGGAACTAGCCATCAATGACACTTTTAGATTAGAGGAAGAGCAGTTTTCTTTTACCAAATCTTCAAACTTAATTCAAATATATGTTTGTGGTTTCAGCATGCGACTCTCATCCCTGAGGTCGTAGCTTCGATCCCCGGCTGTGCATCATGTGCGTATTTAAAATTCGCTCGAACGGTGAAGGCAACCATCGTGAGGAAAGCGGCTTGCTTTAGACCCAAAAAGTCGTCGGCGTGTGTAAAAATATTGTAGCGCCACTGATTTATTTATTTTATGTATGGTATTGATCTACATATGAATAAAGAATGCTTGTATAATGTAGATCTTTTTAAGAATTTGTAGGACACGTTAATATCGACACCGCTCAAACTTGGAGATGCTTGCATCGAGTAAAGTTAAATATAACTAATAATAACTGTTTCCAGCCGTGTTTTGTTTATTTGTATTTCTATAGATTAATTCTAAGTACTCTCGTTTCCGAAGCGAGCTTTAAGGTCGTGTTGCCAAGTGGTTACCGACGGGCAGAGCTCGTCACGGATTCGCTACCGGCGCAATTATCGCATCTAGACCACTCTCACTGAATCAAAAAGAGCAATGTAAATAATCAGGTGCGCGCTCATTTCACTTTCCAAATACATGTGCTTGATGAATGTAGGCTCAATAAATATTAAATAAGGTTCACTTTACACTGGACGAAGCATAACGAACAATTATCAAGATCTGCACGGAACCCCTATAAAGATTAATAAGTCCATTTCATTCTACTAATGTTTAGAAAATTACTAGTTTGTAACGAGAATGCTTATTCTGTAGTAATTTCGGGTGGATCATAAAATTACTTAAATTTAACAATTATGTATGTAAATTGTGTATTAAAAATTCAATGAGAACGGAAGAAGACAACATGCATGACACATTTTAAAAACTAGTGCATCGATTTTGAAGAAACTTGGACCGTTACAACGGCAACAATACTTAAATTAATTTGGAATAATACTTACTAACATTTACGAAAACTACATACAAACTGATCCCTTTTTAATATCAATTAAAAATATGCCCGTCATTCGAAATTGGATTAATACTTTCATTTCAATGTTCGAACAAAAATATACCTAAAGGAATTTAAAAGATGTCGATACAATTTTAGTTTTGAGGAATTTGTAAATTTACATTTACGAAAACTACATACAAACTGATGCCTTTTTGAAGTCAATTAAAAATAAAGCCGTCAATCGAAACTGGAATAATACTTTCATTTCAATATTCGCATAAAAAGTGAATGAAAGCGTTCACAAAGCGTAAACGCAAATATTTTGTAAGGTTATCGTAGATCATAGATCTTGGCATTGTGCGCGCGAGCACCTAATGACAGACCATTTAGTTCATGTTTAGTATCGATTGAGCTGTCCGCATCAAATTTGACACATCATTACTTTATTTAATGTCGAAGTAGATCGTTTTGAAAGTACTTGATTTATTTCGCTGGGGCCTCTTGGTTTTTAGGTCACTTTTGAATTATAGCGAAGTTAAGTCCTTCTTGACATTGAAGTAATAATTTATATCTATTGGTTATTGGTTTATGGACTCAGTTTCCGAACTTAGACTCTGGATAGGTCCGTTGTGAGTAAAGTTCTGGGTAACGAGCCTAACTGAGCTGTGTTGGCCTAGCGGCTTCAGCGTGCGACCTTCATCCCTGAGGTCGTAGGTTCGATCCCCGGGTGTACACCAATGGATTTTCTTTCTATGTACGCATTAAACATTAGCTCGATAGGTGAAGGAAAACATCGTGAGGAAACCGGCTTGTCTTAGAACCAAAATGTCGACGGTGTGCGTTAGGCACAAAAGGCTGATCACCTACTTGCCTGTTCGATTAACAAATTATCATGAAACAGATACAGAAATCTGAGGCCAGACCTAAAAATAAAGTTGTTTCGCCATTGATTATTATTATTATTAACCAGCCTAACTCCTTCCAAAAGCACAGAAGCCGCCTGATTATAATTTATATATAATTAAGACTCTACTACACTAGTGTTGCTAGAACATATAAAAAGAGGTAAATTAGTTGTAAATCCAATTTGAACTTTATACAGTACTTTAGTTAAATAAATCAATATATTTATTATGTTGTTAATAAAGGTGTTAATATTCCTCAATTTAATAACCAGTGCAGTTAATTAATTAAGAGAATGACAGTGAACTACTAATTTATATATGTACGATATTATTTACGGAAATACTCTAATTCATATTATATATACAAAAATCAAATCAATATGAACAATAGAATTCAGGTGCATAATATATCAATCAATAATACTTGTCAAGGTAAATAACTTGTCTTAATTTTTCTTAATATTGACATTCAAATTTTTTGATTTCTCACCTTGACGTTTAGGTATAGGCCTTTATCGACGAATGCATTATCACCTGTACATATTCATATACTGTATACACAAAAGATTTTTTATTTAGTATATAAAGATCTCCATAAGTATAATTCAAGACAATTTTAGGTCTAAATTAGTTAAATTTCTAAAGCTCTTGTTTGTGCTTTTTATTAATTTTCGAAAAGATTTAAACAAAAACCAAAGATAATGTACTAATAAACAATTACATTTACAATACAATTCAGATGATTCGTTAATGATTTAAAAATTTTTCATTGTCTGTACAAGGCACAGTTAATTAACAACTATCAATAACTTTAATCAATTCCTTATCAATTGTTACAGACAAAGCTGCATTCCGATAGGTAAATGTTCAAGTTTACCTTCCAACTGAATTAGATCAGTTTAATTACGCATAATTAATGTGATATTAATTTTACGCCTGACAGTAGCTATGGTACTTTGAAGTACTTGAAGTGTCTCTTAGACAAACTCATAAAAAAATATTTTAAGTTTATTAGGTGAATTTATTATCCTAATATGTCGACCAATATCAGACATAAAATGTTCTATGGTGCCGTTGCGCCAAAGGCAAATGTATTAAAATATTGCTTAATGTGATGAACAAAGCGAGAATGTTTTTACTTTTTACATAGCGAATAGTAAAGTCACTCAGGCAAACTTACATTCATAAATCAGATTCTTACGGACAAAGATTTTTCCTCGTCCTTCTCCCTGGAGTTAATGTTAAAGACTTATCCTCCTGGAGTCGAAGATAAATGCTTATTATTATTATTAGTCAATGATGACATGATTAATGGGTCGTAACATCAACATTTGCTTAATTCAATAGATTTTCAACAAGCCGTTTTCCAGACGCCGACACATGACCGACACCCACTTGACTTTCCACACACAATAGTTAGGAATCACTTTCTACGTCAATAGAAATCATCGTTGATTAATGTGCTTAAATATAAACCCTCTGAAGTGGCGAGAAGGTTGCTTTTGGGTTATCTTAATTGTTATTGACAATTTCTTTAGTTTTTGTCAACCTGTTAGCACCGGCATTCACAAATCTCATGTTTCGGTTTTAGTTAAGATTTACCACAACCTTAAATTCTGCCAGAACTTGTTATGGACGTTAATACTATTTATTCTCTTGTATAAGATTTAAGCTAATATTACAGCGTTGTTTTAAGACCTTTTACAACGCGATAGATACTCAATCACCAGTCCCAATGTCTAATACATTACTATTTGTGGGCCGTGTTTTGACCCACTCCATCCATGATAATCTATTAAAACGTCAGATGCAATCAGAGCTGGCATGAAAATCGACGGTGTGACACAGACTAATGTCTTACATTCTATCATTCAAAGGTTAGGTTGAGAGTTAAAATATTTGTATTAACCAAGTTACAGTTTATGGAGAAAAGGTTAACGATTACAAATCTATATAAAAGTACCTAATATAATCCGATTTAATCGAAAGAAACACTCGTAACTGGCTCTTTACAGTCGAGTAGTTAAGAGATAACTGCCACGTGTAATTGCTGGACATAAAAATCAAGTTACAAAACAATTCCCGCAAACGAGACCATTTCATAAAAATAACACAGTTCACAAGCGAAAATAAGAGTAATGTCTATTACATAAGACCAAATGTAAAACGTGGGACACAAAGCAAATAGGTGTGACGGACCATGTTAGACAATGATTACTTTATAATCACAGACCTCCTGATTCTCACACGGTAATACAAATAGGAAAGGGTATCGAGAAAAACGGATTATCTATTATAAAAAAGAATGTAGATTTTGATGAAGGAAGCAATCGAGCTATTATTTTGTAAAGAAATCGTTAGGCTAGATGTTGATGTTGATTGTGGAGAGACTTTATTTAAAGAAACATAATGTATGAAAAAGTTTAAATGGCTGATATAATAAAACAAGATAATGTTTTTAAGATAGGTAATAATAGTTTTAATTCATTAATTAAAGTTTGTCGTATGTCGCGCATTGCTCTAAATAGACAGTGGAGCAGGCGGGAATTTTAATGGGAGACATCTTGCGAGGTGCGCAATTCTGCCGATGTATGCGTACCTTTTTTACCGAACAAATTGTTGTGGTTAGGGCAGGGCTACTTAAAGTTATTTTTTAGAAGGAATTGTATTTATATAAACTCTAAAAAAACAAATTTAAAACGTTTCAACCCGTGGGCCTCAGATTTCTGTTTCTGTGTCCTTGATTCTTTCACGGTATGAGCAAGTATAAATTGCGTAATTAGATAATAAAAACCTACGTCTGGTATAAAATTACATTAGGTTATTTACGGCAAAGTGAGCAGTGTCGACCTAGTGGCTGCATCGTGAACCTCTTATCCCTGACGTTTGAGGACGTCGTGGCGTTGTAGGGTCGATTCCCATTGGTTTACAGCGGGGGTTAGAAGTCCATTGACTTTCTTTCTATGAGGGTATTAAACATTCGCTCGAACGGTGAAGGAAGACATCGTGAGGAAACCGGCTTGCATTAGACCCAAAAAGTCGATGGCGTGCGTCAGGCACAGATGGCTGATCACCTACTTGTCTATTTGATTAACAAATGATCATGAAACAGATACAGAAATCTGAGGCCCAGACCTTATTGATTTACTTACGCCAAAGATATATTGTGTGAGGCTGTCATGGTACACGAAATGCTAGTGTTCAATACATTTTCAAAAAAGCCGATTGGCAACCCTAATTCCGTAGTACCTTAAAATTACTAGGCAGTTATAATTTATAAATTACTATTTTATAAAAACCAACAGAGTGGTACGTGCCTTTGGCTATAAATATCTAAAGGACAAGACGCATTTTCATGATTATCGCAGTATGTTTCTTTTATGGACAAATATTTAATAATAATATCATCGATATACAGCAGTCTGTAATAAGAATATCTTCGATATACAGCAATGTATTAATTGGCTAAAATGTATATAAAGATTTATTACGAACGCTAAAATTACTTAAATGAAGCTTATAGGTAACCTAAATATAGCTTTAATGTTATGAAGCTGAAAAGTGCGTTTGTTTGAACGTGCTAGCCTCAAGGACAGGTTTAAATCGAAAAGGTATTTTCAATCATTTATCAATGTAGATTGTATAATAACTTACCAGTTCTTAATAGGCTCTCACTCACTCACAAGACCTCTATTATTGAGAGTGTTCATGTAACATCAGATGATCCTCCTGCCCGTTCTTCTACAAAAAAAACCGCTAATACTAAATTACCGCTGATAAAGCTAGCTTATTAACGTACGTATGTACGTTTTAAAAAGATTATAGAGATGATCTTGTGTAACGAATCGTAGAAAATCCATATATATTATGTAAATTCCAATATTACCTACAACTTTCACCTGAAGATGAGGCATTACGTAAATGAATTATTTATAGTTATCTATAAAACTAATTGGCGCGATAACCTTCCATGTTCAAACTGTTATACAATCTTTTCTCACCAAAATTATAAATAAAAATCGTATAATGCATATAACATTTACATAACATTGGGTTTTGAATATCATGTGTGCTTTAATAAAACTTGTAAACTACTTTAATACACTCATACTCGTTATATTCTGGTCTTAAATGAGAAATCGTTTTATAATCTTGATTTAGAACTTATATTTATATTATATGAGCTTCAGCCTGTTAACCATTTAAAGAATAATCTACAATAATAACAACGGTGTAAAACAGAGCTTATTTTACGACTTTTGAATTGTGGATCTAGTACATTTATCGGCCTATAAACACATCTAGCTAATACCTAAAACACGGTTAAATCTAAATGATAACAAATTTCTTGTATAATAATAGTAACATAAATATAAGAAATTTGTTTAAAATCCATGCTTTATAAAATACGTGGCGGTTATAATCTTTTTAGGCCTGGGCCTCAGATTTTTGTATCTGTTTTATGATGTGTCAATCTAACAGGGAAGTAGGTAATCGCGATGTTTTCCTTCACCGTTGGAAAGAAAGTCCATAGGTACAAACCGGGGATCACACTAAGAACTCAGGTATGAGATTGCAGAGATTACCAGATTGTTACAAGTAGAAAAAAATAGGAATGCGGCCTTATCGCAAGCTATTTAAACAAATGAGTCAACTGTTAATCTCGTGACTATAAATACGTAAGAAACAATTAGGTCAGGTTTCGGGAACGGACAGACGCAATGGCATGTGACCTATAAACATGAGTGACGTGAGTGAAGTTTTAACGCGCCGACGCATATTATTGAAGTGGTTTGAAACCCGGCTTGCACATCACAAGTATTTAATTAAATAGTGAGTCTGTAAGGCTGTAAAGCTTGGACAATAAATGATACCCACCGGCGCTGGGAACCATTTGAGATGTGGTGTCATCATGAGATCATCAAATGCTTCTTATAGGCTGGATCCAGAAGGGAGAAACCTTCGAAACGAGAAAGTTCTAAATCGAGTTGGAATGTCGAAATAACTTATGCAGATCATTAAACAACGGAAAGTTGCGTACCTGGGCCACGTGTTGTGCCTGCTACTACCTCCGGAGTTAGCAACGGAGTTAGCAACGTTAAAGGACGGAACGACCACGGAAGAGTTGCCGCATCTGGTACAGGACAAACTTTAGGAGACTGGCGGCCAGCCAATGGAGAGGCACCAAAATAAGAAGAGATTTTAAGATATGCACTTTAACACGGACGTTAGTATTAATTCAGTCATACATAATTTTAGCCAAAGTTTAATGTTTTACGCAACGCACATAACGCAAGCTCTCTTAAGGAATCATTTTTCCCAATGTTTATTAATATTACTATGGAGCTTTCGACAGTTGAAATACCTATAATACTAATATATGTAATCACTGGGTCCTCTTCGTTTCGTATCAGAAATTATTTAAAAATTAAAAGTATACCCTCGCTTAACTTGAACATATTTTGATGACACATTATTCATAGCATAGCAATGTGTCAAAACCACAAACTTAAAATGTATGTCGCATGCTCGTACTTATTTTTATGCGTTACGCACATTCTAAAATACATTCATAATTATCTGTGGGTAGCACCAGTTAACCGAGACCTCTTTAAGCAACATACCATTAACCGCTTCTCCATTCTTTAGGCAAATTTGGAGATCTTTTATTTTTGTGGCGGTCGAGCACGTTCTGTGGCGCCGTGTGTTGACGAAAAACAATGGTCACGAATACAATGGTGTAAATATTTTGTGTAAAATCTCATGACAAGGGAAAAGGGAAGCATTCATGCGAGTGTTCTATGATAATTGAATGAGAATTTGTCAGTAGTGACATCTATCTGTTGTATGCCAGCAACTATTTATTATACAAGATATTTGAAGCGAAGCTTGGGCACACCTCACTGATTTGAGCATGCCCCCATTACCTATTCGGGCACATGCACTGGCCTACTCACTACTGTTCGATTGCTGAGTACGTTGTATATGAAGTCGTAATTTTTATAACGGTGGTTGACATATGCATAATTTATGCTTGTGTATGAAGAATGGTAGTGTCAGTATTCATAGGCATTTGGAATACGTGGTTTGTGAACACAATTAATCTACTTATCTGTTACGATTGAGTTCGTTTCGTTGCTTAAACGGGTTGAATTCGTAGTTCATTTGATTTCCAAGTTCTAGTGTAGAAAGCACACATATCCCCATCTGCTCAATCATGACTTATTATTTCTTATTCTTTTGTATTGCATCGCAATTCAAGAATCCGTACGATTAGATTAAGGTTGGTGATCTATACTATATTTTTTAGTTTTTTTTCCTTACTAGGGTTGCCTGGAAGAGGTCGCTTGTTAGCGGTAAGGCCGCACGTTGCATCCCTTATGATTTTTATGCTATTGGTTTTTCTATAAATGTTACAAAGTGTAAATAAATAAAGCATAGAAAAATAGAAATGTCAGCTCTTTGAAGTAAGCTCCGATTCTGATAATGACGGATTCACAAAACGCCTGGTTTGTCTTTATTTCAACAAAAATAATATGAAAATCGAATTTAAATGTCTTCGGTTTTTATGTTAGTTGGAGAGATGTGAGTAAATATGGTCATTCAGGAATAAGTATGGAAATTTATTCCTGAATGACCTTGTAAAATTTAAGTATATAATACCAGTAAACATTTCCGTATCCGTAACCGCAAATATAGATAAATTATGTTTGGCGGTCTCTTTTGTGGTAATACTGATTAATCTTAATTATTGGAATTTATTGGTTTAATATTCCTGTATTTTACATACCACGAAATATTTATTAACTTACATACTGGATATACTACATAGTGGATATACTTTTGATATAAAAATATCAAACATCTACACGTAATCGAACAATTATTACTCCATTATTAGCTTTAAGATATTATTACCAGTTTCAATGAATTCTACGAAACACAGACGCCCGACTGATTCAGTAAATGTAAAGAGAAAAATATGATGTAACACAAGGGATCAAGAAATGGATTTCGTTAAAGAACTTCGTTAAGGAACTCGTTAAGCCATACAAGAAAGACTTAGATGAAAAAGGTAATGCGTTTTATGCAATTATAATCTTAATATTACGTAATTATCTTCTCTTATGTAAACGGCTTATCTTTATATCTTTAATTCAGCTTATTATTTTTAATATAAATTATTAAGAAATAACCAGTAACGAGCTACTTTTCTGAATATTTATAACTTCATTAAATAAATTTATTTTCATTATTATAGGCTACGTCAACAGAAATCCTCGGAACAGTGAGGTCGCTTCTGTGCTTCTGGAAGGAGCTAGGCTGGCTTAGCTACCCAGGACCTAAGTGCGGAAACTGTTTTTTTCTACTACTGTTTCTTTCTGTCAATTTGAATGTATGCCCACTGAAGTATTTTCGAACCAATTCGACTTAGGGTCCTTCAAGAAGAGAGCGTACAAATTCTTAAAAGACCGGCAACGCACTCGCGAGCCCTTTGCCATTGAGAGTGTCCATAGGCGGCGGTATCACTTAACATCAGGTGAGCCTCCTGCCCGTTTGCCCCCTATTTTTTTAAAATGTTGTGATAGTACAGAGATCTAATGTTAACATTTTAATTATCCATTTTACAGTCAGATCATACATAATGGATAAATTCTTCAACCTTAATAATAACCACCTGTAAATTATTTGTTGTCAAGTACAAATTGGACCCTGTTCACCTGACAGTGAAACAAAACAAACGTTTATGAGTTTCACTTAAAGTCGGCCAACCGCTTTTATATTTCCATTTTATGTGAAAGCCTTTGACACATCACAGCGACAGCTCTTACCTGAAACAAGCATAAATTAATATTAAGTTTCTTTCATATGTTTAAGTATTTCTTAGTTTAGACATTAATGAATAAATTATAAGAAATCGAAGGAATAATAAGCAGCGATTGCTTCGTGCGTCTCTCATTCTTGAGGTCGTAGGATCGAAATCCGGCACCAATGGACTTACAGTGAAAGAAAATTCTAAGGAAAATGGAATGACTTAGATCTTAAAAGTCGACGGCGTGTATCGCTCACCTACTTGCCTAAAAGAATATCTCGATAAAGATATATTAATCTGAGGGCAAGACCAACGTTTAAGCATCTATAATAAAAAGAATAAGTAGTTTATCAAATTAAAGGTTGTTAAATTAAGTGCGTAAGTAGAGATGTAAATGTACGCATTTAGCAGAAACAGACAGATTTATGAGTAAAAGAAATAAATCAAATATAATGTAATGAGTAATGAGAATTGTATGCATTCTACAACAGCATCACAAAAAAATAATATATACAAACATGAAAGCAGACAGAAAACACAAGTAGATATACAAAGATATAATCGACAGTAAAAAATAATAATAATAAATCATTTATTTGCAATACAGTGGTACATTTAGATCGAACAATTCTAAAAATCCGCACAATACGCTATATAATAATAGGCATGCACATATCATATTAATTTTCATTAAGTCATATAAGTAAGTAAGTAGTAAAGTGTAATCAACACAATGTCATAATAATAAGTTATTTATAATTGGTGTCCAACTGATCGTCTAACGCCCTATGGCCCACGCTATCTTCAAAAAAATCGGGTTTAAATATTGCATACCTTGGTTGCATAATCTAAATTAATTTAAAGATGACTTCGAGTGAGATTAACTCAAATGAGGGATTAAAAACATTACGCAAATTACTTCCGCTATTAATTACTTGGTACTTTATGACACGATAACGTATGTAAGTTTATGTTAATAAAATCCGTTGTATAATAATATACTTCCTTTAACAGCTAATACAGGTGTTAAGACTTAATTATCCCGCTTTATATAGAACATTTACGTGTGATTTAAATTAATATTATTTACCTTTGTTGTTACGTCGAAGAATATTATGGTCAAAGATCGAAGTATTTATTATTGGAATTGTTAAAAAACACTTTTTAAACGGATTGAAGCTATGTATTATTATTATAAACTTATAATTATTTACATAATTTTAAATTTTCCGACGTTTCGCATGCTTTACAGAGTGCGTGGTCACGGTGACTAAAGACAAAAGGTGTTGAATGTCAAAAGTATCACAGCTGTAGAGAAACTTGTGTTATCTGTATTTATTTCCCCGGAGTTGGTATCGACTAACCATCGATAATTAGTCGTATAATAATACATAGCTTCAATCCGTCTAAAAAGTGTTTTCTTAATGTGTAAAAGCTATGTTAAATAAGACAATACTATTGGAATTGTTTCTGGTCAATTTAAATGCAACTATGGAGTATAGTAAACAAGAATATAAGAGTTTAAATCTGTTAATTTAAAAAAACAGGTAACTGATGATTACACTACTATACCTGTTTACACCTGGCAACCCTAATTTTGCGGATGACTGTGAGCTGACAACCACTTTTTCAATTCTTCACTTCCCTTTATATTTAGGATTTTATCTTCTGGCTGACACTTTAAATGTAAAGACCTTTTTCGACTTTTTTGTTTTAATTTAATTTTTGATTAAGACACATAAATTACAAAGTGAAGAATGAAAAATGTTCTGAATTGTTTAGGCCTGCTGCCTCGATTTGCTACCGTAAGTATCGCACCAGCACGAAAGCTGGAAGTCTTTCAAAATCCGCTTGACTAGGCATTTTTTTCTCGAACTGGCGAGTAGGGAATTGTCTTTCAGAGGTCTACTCTTGGAGATGCGACCTCCAAATTTCAATACAGAACCTACTAGACATACTATCATGGATATCCATGGACTGCGGTAGTAGCCTTATATATCTGTTCCGTAGCTCCTTTATCCACTTATCATAACTATAAAAAATATGATTTTATTCTACCAAATAAATAATTTCATAACCTAAACATATTCGTCATACTGACATTAAACACCTTATCGCACATCTGTGTGAATAAAACTTTTGTTATGAATTCAGTGGCTAAATTTAACGGTCATTCACCATGAAAACATTGTTCATTAGCAACACATAAAGAATAACATTCAGTGGCGAATAATCACCGCATCTGGCTGAGGATACGTAATCACTGGTTCTGTCGTAATAAGAGTTTCGTATACCTTTAATAAGAATATGTATGTAATAAGATAATAGATGAGGATAAATAATGAAATTATGTCGAATAACACCTAAGTGACTAAGGACAATATCTGGAGTACAAAATAAGCTTACTAAAAGACTGTATATTTATAATTATAACCAGGAATATAAATATATACGCCTTATCACTGTGGCCAAATATTAAACAAAGTTTATTTATTTATTAATTAGGTAACAGACACATTACAAATACAAGATATGTAAATAGAAATATGTACATGTCCTAACATCATTTGTTGTCCTTAAAAGTGTGAACACAACTAAATATTATATCTTATTAACGATAGAAAATTAACAAACGAAAGGGTATTCAATTCATTCTGAACCTACACAGTATTAAACGAACCAGGGAATTGTTCTTTGAATCATCGATAATCAAATCTTATCATGTAAAGTCAAAGTTAGTAAGTCAAAGTTTAAATTATTTATTTGCAAATATCATGAATGTCTTTCGTTAAAAACTTCTAACATCGATTTTTAATATAATGAATGTGCATATAAAATGGTGTTGGCCTAGTGGCTTCAGCGTGCGACTCTCATCCCTGAGGTCGTAGGTTCGATCCCCGGCTGTGCACCAATGGATTTTCTTTCTATGTGCGCATTTAACATTAGCTCGAACGGTGAAGGAAAACATCGTGAGGAAACCGGCTTGCCTTAGACCCAAAAAGTCGACGGTGTGTGTAAGGCACAGAAGGCTGATCACCTACTTGCCTATTCAATTCACAATCGATCATGAAACAGATACAGACATCTGAGGCCCAGACCTTAAAGGTTGTAGTGCCATTGATTTTTTTTTAAATATAAAATGGCGATAGTTTATAAACAAGTATATATGTTTATTTTTTATAATACAAGAAAATCTTGAACCGCTTAAAACCGGACTAAAGAAATAGATTGACAATATGATTTGCAATGCCGTATCTTCGGTTAACATTTCGTAATAGCTGCTGACAAATCGCCACTTGTCCGGTTTAATATTACCTTCTAGATATGCTAATTCAACTAATGCACTGTTTGAAGGGTGTAATTGTTTTAATACTTTGAAGCGACATTCCTTTCGTTGTGAAATTATTAAATACTGGACAGCTGTCTGGATATTTGGAAATATTTCGTAAATAATTGAAATCATAAGATCTATACACAGTGGTAATTGAACCTTAACTCCCTACTTTCCCTCCCATCCAGCTTTGTCGTCAAAATTTTAGGGAAATATATTTCTGTTAATAAGTTAAAATTATAAATAAGATTCTCCCCTCCATACCTTATAGTATATATGTTAACCTCTTGTATATAGTAATATATGTCTGAGTGTGTTGTCTTTATTGTGTCGTCATCTATGTTTTACGTAACTCTGCTTAGATTAAATTCAATTTATCAAAACTATCCTCACCCTGTTAGACTTAGAACGCGACATTGGCGGAATTCTAATTTACACAGAAGTCGCCATTGATAAAATAAAGTGAAGTGAAGTAATTGAAAATTGAATAAAGAACTGTTTGTACAGTAATATACAATAATAGAAGTTCTGACAGACGATAACCATGTATCTGTGTCTCTAAATAATCTCGAGGTCATGAAGGCACACGTGGAACATCACAGAATACTCAACTATAAAAAGGTCGCGAAATGTTTCTAACTCATATCCCGTTGGGAGGTTAAAGTACATAAAACACACATAAAGTGTTATCTAAATTCGCTTAACTTAAAGCCCGATCCTTTAAATTGGCTATAACTTTTATTTCTAATAGTATAAAGGGCCCCAGTGCCATGTCGTGGCGGTGTTACAGAAAATTAAATCTAGCTATTGTAATTTTATTGCGTTGATGTCGTGACGAGGTGACGGCTCGCATCACGAGGAATTGTCTTTATTTCGCTTTACTGGCTAAGTAGTACTATAAACTTGCGAAATATCTAGTACGAATAGTTCTTAGTTAAATGAAAACTTAATGAAAACGATCGTGATGTTTAGGCTCAGTGAATCATGATAGACTTATAATTCATTTTAGAAGAATAATTATTTCGTTGAAGACGTTGAAGCTTGATTATATAAAAAAAAAATGTGTGGGTCTTTTTAATACTTCAATAAGATATCAGTGTAACGGGATTAATGTCAAAGTAATTGCAACAGAGCGCCCATTTTACATTATAGTTATAATAACTATTTCTCAGTAATAGTAGATAATCCAATCGCAACGAATTAAGTAACAAATTTCAGTAACAAATTCATCTATTTTAGGAATCACAGAGTTACTGCAAAATTGGATAGAACTTTCTCGAATTCGTTACACACGTTCATGTGTTTAAAAAGGATTCTTTCATCGCCGAGCTTTCAGTAGTCATTAAACACACATACAGGCTGGCACCTATAAGGTGAATTGTTTATGTCTAGTTCCGGCAAGTGAGGTTTTAGATACGCAAACGGAGAAACAAGGTGCTTGGGAATGACAAAATGTTAGGGCAAAAGCCTAAATAAAAATAACTCTACAGTTGATAAACAACCATGACAGAAATATTCAATCGCTTCTGTGGTTCAGTTACTTTAAAATGGTTATTTCCTATATTTAAACTCGGATATACACTGGAAATAATTATTTGAGATCGGGTTACTTAATGGATCAGAAAATTATTAAACATAGAACAAAAACTTTATTTTATCACAATGCTAAGAGGTGCTTAGTTAAGATACAAAAACGTTGCCTACAACCTTTTTTATTAAAAGGCTCAAGTTACTAAGGAGCCGAATATTGACAGGAGTCAGCTGAACATTAAATTTGGAATGCTAAGCATTGAGGTGGACAGTGTCATCTCCAATTACAGTTAACATAAGCTTCAGAAATCCTTGAATATTTCTACAATAAGTGTTCGCCGCCGGTGATGTTAAATAAAAATCGAATGGGTCATTTAATTAAAAATATCCTAAACATATGTATTAAAAACATCGTAATAGTATCTGAACAATATGGACAAAATAATATTGTTCTTTGTTCACGCGTTACAATTGTTGTAAAAATACAATTGTTGTAAAAAAAGCATTTTACCAAAAAGTATGACATCCTTTATTAACTGGATGTGAATTGACTCAATATAAACTTTATCTCGTAGTGTACTTTCTTCGGACAAATCTGCGTATAAAATATGGTCATGCCGAATTGGATATCAATATATGAAATCGAATCGATAAAAACCGCCGTGAACTATAGGGAGCCGATGAAACGGTCATAACACGCCAAAAATGATTTCGAAACCTTGGTGTCATGTAAAGTACCACCGACCTGTTCCCTGACCTACTGAGTTTTTGCAAATACGTTGTATCGCCTTGCGACATGGCTTTCGGCACTGTATGATATCCGTAAATGACGTATTGATTACAAGCTAACTGAAAAGTGGAGGTGATTAACGAGTGAAATTTGCCATTATGTATTGGAATTCGCAAATGTTCTACCTACTTCGTTACTTCCGTACTTATTACATTATCATTACCTTTATTATGTCTAACTATTGTGTTGTAAAATATTCTTTAGAAACCAACAAAATTGAATCTTATTAAAAGTAATAATTTACATACAATAATTGCATACAAATAAGCAAAAATTATATGGTAGTACATTCTAGACTTCGCAACATCTTATCATATCATCATAGTTATAATATAATATATATATTCAAGTCTACATCATAGAATTAAATATATTATTACACTATCAAATTAATATTTATTATAATGTTCCACTCAAATGAACCAAAATATATTTCTTTTAGTATTTTATTTTTAAAAGTAGCATATTATAGAAGGAAAATCTTTGAATATTTTTTTATTTCCACATAACGATTTTATGTTAAAAGTACACTAATGCGTTAGAACTACACAGTAATACCTACACCGATAATTCTACAATTAAAACATATATAAACCTAGTTCTTATAATCCATAACAAGCCAATCTTGTGAACACAATCAAATGTTATTCCTAAATAATTCCGGATGAATTTTTGGCATAACCAATTTCTCCCGATATCTACTTCGGCAGTTGTCCATCCCCGTCGACTTAAAAAAATATGTTGGTGTTCGTATATGGACTTTTTAAAATATACAGACAGGGAGAGAATATTTTGAAGCTTCTTAAACAAATGTAAGCAACTATCCAGACAGTTTGCTTCACAAATTTCTTTATAATTTTTTTAGCCTTAAACCGAGATACACCTTGAATCTCGGTTGAGATATTGCTTGCTAAATGTGAAGGGAAATGGTCCATTCAGCTACTATAAACACACACTGATGTTTAAAAAACTCATTTATAACTTAGCAAATAAAAATAAAGTGAATGCAAGTAGTTATTGGCTACTTTACCTCGCAAAAACCGACATCCGTTCTTGTATTAGAATAAACTGCCATTTCTAATTACCAACGCTATACGTTATCATTATTGAGTTTTACACCATATTCCTTTTACATAAGGACGGTATTTCCACACACTTTAAATGTATTATTTAAGTATTAGTAATTAGAGACACGCCCTCACAGTTGTCTCCTATAATTACAGTAGTCTATACATTATATCCTTTGCTGAGAGCGAAGAATGTTGGTATTGTATCGAACTTGTGCTACAATGATATTATAAACTCTGTCGAAAAAAATACGTCAAAATATTGGCTTTCTCCCATCTCAACCCTATGCCTCTCGTTTTGTAACAGTGAGTTGTTGTTAAATGAGCAGGTGCTCACGTGCAAGTGCGTGGGTTAGACAAATGTCCGTTTTATGAGCGAGCGAGTCAGGGCTGTCATTCACGACAAAATAGCGGTCATGTCCGATATGAGGAAGTGCTTAACACAAGCCATATTAGACCTTCAATGTCTCGTGGTTAGGCGGTTGATTTCACGCTGTCAAAGTCATTTATTATCACTTCAAAGGATACTGGTAAATATTTTAAAATGTGCTCAGATTGTTACTTAAGAGCAGTGTTATCTTAGTGGCTTAAATTTGAATCACGCCTATGCATTAATGGACTTTTGTTTTTAAAGACACTTGGTCGTACGATGAAGGAAACCATGAGGAAACCGTCTGCAGGGGCAGAATAATATAATAAAATCATTGTATGTTAAAAAAAATGATCACGAAACACACAGAAATCTGATGCCCGAGACAAATGCGCCACTAGTTTTTTAAGAATTATACGTCTAAAACTCAAAATAACCACGAGAGCAATAAATCCAATTCCTCGGAATGGAAATTAAATAACAGTTAAACTGAATTATTAAGAGCTATTACAGGCTATCGATTTCAAAGCATTTATCACAACAATTATCATAAACAAAAGATCTAAACGTTTAATTTTAATGGCACTGCAATAAGTCGATGTGATTTCGAATGAGCAGAATCCGAGGCATAAATTGAAACGGGATAACCGACACCACGGCCCGTTAGACGGGAGTTATTGTTTATCGAAACCACGAAACAACACATTAAATAATCAATGAAAATATCCGTTGTAAAATCATTTTGTAAACATATATTTATAAATGCATGGACCCTATTATAACCTTTACAACACTTATTTAATCGTTACAATCGTTAGTAAATATCTGGTCGAACTTTTTTTTCTGCCATGAGCACATTTTGACTAAAATTATTTAAGAAAAACAGTTTTTGAACGGATTGAATTTAAAAAAAATTAAAAATTATTAAAAACTTATAATTATTTACATAATTTTAAATTTAATTTTAAAATTATTTAGTTGTCATTAGATGGCGCTTTACTAAAGTTTAAAGTCAAATAAACTTTTAAAATGCATTTTAAGTGTAAATTTTTATTTACGATTGAAGTTTTCGCAATCGCCAAACTTCATGCATACATAAAAGTAACTTTAAGAAATAATATCAGACCGAGAAATTATTAACCTACAGTAAAAAATTTAGAGTGTTTAAATTTATATTCACGTTAAAGGGAATATAAAAAGCTTTGTGAGAACCCTGATCTGAATATTGAATACGTCCGAATTGTGCGCAAGTCATGTTTATATTATTCATTCAAGATTAAGTTGAAATATGTATGATATTATTTTTGACCATCTAAGTATATTTAACATATTTGAGTAATTTGTGCTGGCATAAAATATTATGTAATTTTTTAACAGTATCTAGTATTAGTCTATTAATAATAGTATAGTATCTTAATTGCCAATTTAAGATACTATTAGGAACAGCCAAAAACTAATGTATGTTACTCTTTATACTACGCTTTAACTCTCTCACAGCTTTGTGTCTGCATCACTATTTTTTGCAAGTGGGTGATCATCTTTTCCCACAAATGAAAACGAAGTTTTACCGGCATTTTTGACACCTTTAGAGTATTACATTTATACAGCACAAAGACCTTCTATTGACACTGTTTTAATTAATTATTAATCGAACTGTTTGCCTAATCTATCTGTATATTTGTGTACGCTATGCAGAAAAGGGAGAGAAAAGGTTATAAGACTCTTTTGTTTTTTATAGAACATTAGGCAAACGGACAGGAGGCTCACTTGATGTTAAATGATACCGCCTATGGACACTCAATACCAGGCGACTCGCGAGTGCGTTGCCGACCTTTTAAGAATTGGTACCGTCATTTTTGAAGGAAGTCGAATTGGTTAGGAAATACTTCGGTGGGTACCTATTTCCATGTAGTGGCGGTGCATGGCCATTTCTGTCTGTCTCTCGTCTGTCTTAAATAACGCTAAGTGGTGGAACGACTGTATAATATAATAAATAAAAATTCTTGTTTCCACATAAAAACCCCATCCTATGTATGATAGTTACATGCATATAACGATTTCTATATAATTTATATTCATCAAGAACATTCATACGTGCAATAATGTATGTTTGTATGCGTTGACCCGTCACGTATGATCTAACGTCGAACTGCGGTTCACTGCGCATGCGACCGCACTAATTGTCTAGATCTAGACTCAAATGTAACGGTAAACCTAATTTATAGTCAAAATAGACATGACATATTCCTTCCGTTGCATCCAGTCTCTTGGGAAAAATAATATTTAATTATTTTTATATAGAATCTCTTACGATATTTAAATATTGAGTGTTTTACGGTAAACATTGTGTAAATAACTAAACTACAAAAAAAACTAAACTAAAAGGTAGACTGCCACAGAACTTTTTAAATTTGATTTAATTTTCTATTTATAAATTTTTAATTATTATTACCATTTCGATGTAGGTTAAGAATTTTATAAATACTGTATATTTGTGTGTTGGAAACACAAATAAAATGATTTAATTCAAGACAATGTTACACTAAAATATTTACTAC